>NC_071991.2:22402500-23027500 GCF_028885655.2 Pongo abelii
AATCGCTTGAACCCGGGAGATGGAAGTTGCAGTGAGCTGAGATTGCACCATTGCACTCCAGCCGGGGTGACAGGGCAAGACTCCATGTCAATAAATAAATAAGTAAATAAATAAATAAATAAATAAATAAAGTACAAGAATTAGCTGGGCATGGTGGCACATGCCTGTAATCTCAGCTACATGGGAGGCTGAGGCAGGAGAATCTCTTGAACCCGGGAGGCAGAGGTTGCAGTGAGCTGAGATCACGCCACTGCACTCCAGCCTGTGTGACAGAGCGAGACTCTGTCTAAAAAAAATAAATAAATAAAATAAAATAAAGTTTTCATTTGCAATTCTGAATTTGGCAAGAAGAGTGAACTGTGGCCCAGTGACCAGCACACAGCATTTTAGAGTTCATGGCGTGATCCTTGGGAAACTGTGTTAGCCAAAGTTGTGGCATCATCTCTGGCCACTCACTTTATTCAAAAGACCTGGCTCAAAATGACTATTTATGGAAATCAACTCTAGCCTCAAAAGACAAAACCACTGTAGTTCTAAAGATATTCAAAAGAATTAAGGTTATTAAAGAGCAATGAAGGGCCAGGCACAATGTCTCATGTCTGTAATCCCAGCACTTTGGGAGGCTGCAGCAGAAGGATCACTTGAGGCCAGGAGTTTGAGACCAGCCTGGGCAAGATAGAGAGACCCTGTCTCTACAAAATAATTTTAAAAATTAGCTGGGCATGGTGGTGTGAGCCTGTTGTCCCAGCTACTCCAGAGGCTGGGATGGGAGGATCACTTGAGGCCAAGAATTGGAGGTTGCAGTGAGCCAGGATTGCACCACTGCTCTCCAGCCTGGGTGACAGGGATTTTGTCTCTAAAAATGAAATAAAGGAAGCAAGGAAGGGCTTCTCCTCCAAATACTCCCACTTCATTTGGGGCAATTACAAGATTCCAGGAAACATGGAAAACCTACGCTGATTACCTTTTTGGATGTATGCTAATGGGAAAACAAATCTCATTAATTAACTCACAGAACAGCTAAGAGAAAAGGATCTTAGGGGACATGTGGTTTCACTCCTAAGTTTAAACATGAGGAAATGGGTACCAAAGAGATGAAATAACTCACCAGGTAGAGAGAGAAGAGCCTCTCTTACTACAAGGAGTCTGTCACTGAAAAACCAGCAAAACTCGTTCCTTGCCTGCATCCTCCAAGATCATAGCCCAACATAGAATAGAAATGTCTCCACTTCAGAGGACAACCGGTTTGTCCTTTGCCTTTTACACCCCTTTCAGCAAGGAGTATTTCTCAACTTTGTATTTGTGCAAACTCTTGAGCAGCACAAACTTCTAAGCTAAGAGACACTCCACTCTGTTTGCAATTGAGGGCAAAGGCTGGGATGCTTGGGCACAGCTCCAGGGTCCTTTCCCAGAAGTCTGGGGTGGCTGGAAAAAAAAAAAGCGTTTATTTTTCACACACTGAAGAGACTTGGCTCATCAAGTAGAGGTAAACTTTCTCTCTCTCTCTCTCACTATATATATATATATATATATATTTTTTTTTTTTTGAGATAGAGTTTCACTCTTGTTGCCCAGGCTGGAGTGCAATGGAGCGATCTTGGCTCACTGCAACCTCTCATTTCCCTAGTTCAAGTGATTCTCCTGCCTCAGACTTCCAAGTAGCTGGGATTACAGGTGCCTACCACCACGCCCAGCTAATTTTTGTATTTTTATTTATTTATTTTACTGACTTATTTTTATTTTAATTTTTTTTTGAGACAGAGTTTTACTCGTCGCCCAGGCTGGAGAGCAATGGCGCAATCTTGGTTCACTGCAACCTCCACCTCCCGGGTTCAAGTGATTCTCCCTTTGTCAGCCTCCCAAGTAGCTGGGATTACAGGCACCTGCTGCCACACCCAACTAATTTTTGTATTTTAGTAGATATGGGATTTCACCATGTTGGCCAGGCTGGTGTCAAACTCCTGACCTCAAATGATCTGCCTGCCTCAAGTGCTGAGATTATAGGCATGAAACAAGTGCCTCCCCAAGTGCTGGGATTATAGGCATGAAACACTGCACCCGGGCTCAGAAAACTTTTTTTTTTTTTTTGAGACAGAGTCTTGCTCTGTCGCCCAGGCTGGAGTGCAATGGCATGATCTCAGCTCACTGCAACCTCTGCCTCCTGTGTTCAAGAGATTCTCCTGCCTCAGACTCCCGAGTAGCTAGGATTGCAGGCACCCGCCACCATGACCTGCTAATTTTTGTATTTTTAGTAGAGATGGGGTTTGGCCATGTTGGTCAGGCTGGTCTAGAACTCCTGACCTCAGGTGATCCGCCCGTCTAGGCCTCCCAAAGTGCTGAAATTATAGGCATGAGCCACTACGCCCAGCCCTTCTTCCATTCTTGCTCGAATTTTCCTTTTCTTCTTCTCTTTCTGCCTCCTTTTTTTTTTTTTTTGATACCCTGGAAACCACAGGGAATACATATTAATCTTAATTCCGAGGGCAATCTTTAAAATTTCCTTTAGAGCCAGGGCCTTGCTCTATCACCCAGGCTGGAGTGCAGTGGTGAGATCTTGGCTCACTGTAACCTCTGCCTCCTGGGCTCAAGTGATCCTCACACCTCAGCCTCCCAAGTAGTTGGGACTACAGGTGTGTGCCACTGCACTCGGCTAATCTGAAAAAAATCCTTTTTGGAGCAATGGAGTGTTGCTACGTTGCCCAGGCTGGGTCTTGAACTCCTGGCCTCAAGCTTTTCTCCTGCCTTGGCTTCCCAAAGTGTTAGGATTACAGGAATGAGTCACTATACCTGGCCACTTTTTTAATGGAGAAGAGTCCAAGAAACACTATTTCTGATAAAAACACCAGCTAAACTCTTTAAATGTTGCTTTTTCACACTCTCAATTTTCTCCCTTTATCTCTTAGCATCAAATTTCATTTAATTCCTCTAGATACAACTTCCCTCCCTTTTTTTTTTTTTTCTGGAGACAGAGTGTCACTCTATCCCCCAGGCTGGAGCGCAGTGGCATGATCTCAGCTCACTGCAACTTCTGCCTCCTGGGTTCAAGTGATTCTCCTGCCTCAAACTCT
This sequence comes from Pongo abelii, assembly GCF_028885655.2. Lineage (NCBI taxonomy): Eukaryota > Metazoa > Chordata > Mammalia > Primates > Hominidae > Pongo > Pongo abelii. The sequence continues at coordinate 22,405,569 of NC_071991.2, forward strand.
CCGGAGTAGGTGGGATTACAGGCACCTAACACCATGCCTGGTTAATTTTTGTATTTTTAGTAGAGACAGGGTTTTACCATGTTGGCCAGGCTGGTCTCAAACTCCTGACCTCAAGTGATCCACCTGCGTCAGCCTCCCAAAATGCTGGGATTACAGGCGTGATCAACCGCGCCCAGCAACTTACTCTTTAAGTAAAACAAATACATTCAAAACCAATACAATCAAGACTGATTGATACTCTGTATAAGACTTCACAACTGGACCAGGGACGGTGGCTCACACCTGTAATCCCAGCACTTTGGAAGCCCGAGGCAGGCAGATCACCTGAGATCAGGAGCTCGAGACCAGCATGGCCAACACGGTGAAACCCTGTCTTTACTAAAAACACAAAAATTAGCTGGGCATGGTGGTGGGTGCCTGTAATCCCAGCTACTCAGGAGGCTGAGGAAGGGAGAATCACTTGAACCCGGGAGGTGGAGGTTGCACCACCACGCCCAGTGTGAGAAACAAACTTACCTGTCCAAACACAAAGAATGGACTCAGGTACCCAGAGAACAGCGAAAGTAAGAGTTTTAATGATAGTCTTGCAGGATCGGGTGTCTGATAGGTAGGCACACTCAGAACAGTTTCAACAAGCAATTTATCCTCTTGTGTGCAGGTCCCTCCCGTTTCCTCATACATAGGCTGAGTACTATGGGGTCACAATCTTTCTGGACATCACCTATTGGTTGTTGGGTAGGGGCTTTAGGTGTTTTTTTTGTTTGTTTTTTTAAGATGGAGTCTTGCTCTGTCGCACAGGTGGGAGTGCAGTGGCGCAATCTCGGCTCACTGCAACCTCCGCCTCCTGGGTTCATGCCATTCTCCTGCCTCAGCCTCCTGAGTAGCTTGGACTACATGCACCCACCACCACACCCAGCTATTTTTTTTTTTGTATTTTTAATAGATACGGGGTTTCACCGTGTTACCTAGGATGGTCTCGATCTCCTGACCTCATGATCCACCCGCCTCGGCCTCCCAAAGTGCTGGGATTACAGGCGTGAGTCACTGCACCGAGCCGTGTATACCCTGTTTCTTCTGTAGTTTGCTGACCTAATCTGATTTAAGGCACTTTGTCTTGGAAATGGACCACTGTATACATTATTTCCTTCATCAGCTAATTTTAAATTTTTTTTGTAGAGATGGGGGTCTCACTCTGATGCCCAGGCTTGTCTTGAACTCTTGGCCTCAAGTGATCCTCCTGCCTCAACTTCCCATGGTGCTTGGATTACAGGCATGAGCCACCTGTTCAGCCATCTTTGTTTAAAAAAGAGAGTTTAAAGGACTCCAACTAGGAACTAATGCAGTAATCTGGGCCAGATATGATTCTAGCTGGGTTGAAATAATGACCAAGATAAAAAGGAGGAAGACGAGAAAGGCGGGGAGGGGCACAACCAACAGGACTTGCAAGTAAGCAGATCTGGTGACAAAAGTCAGGGAAAACAAAAGAAGACTCCCAGGTCTCCAGGTGACAAGGCCAGACGTGGTACATGGTAGTGCCGGCAGACGGAGGTGGGAGTGCACACCACCACACAGCTGGCCCACACACTCTGGCTGCAAAAGGCCAGGAATCGCATGCTCTCCAGCTTGTGGCCTGAATTTGGACAACTCACTCACTCTCACTGCCTGTCTTCACAATTTCAAAATGAAGCTAAAAAAAAACCCTTCTCTAACTTGTTTTGCTTTTTTCTGAGACGGAGTCTTGCTCTATCACCTAGGCTGGAGTACAGTGGTGCGATCTCGGCTAACTGCAACATCTGACCCCAGGGTTCCAGCGATTTTCCTGCCTCAGCCTCCAGAGTATCTGGGATTACAGGCCTGCCACCATGCCTGGCTAATTTTTTTTGTATTTTTTTTTAGTAAAGATGGGGTTTTGCCATGTTGGCCAGGCTGGTCTCTGACTGCTGACCTCAGATGATCCACCCTCAGCCTCCCAAAGTGTTAGGATTGCAGGTGTGAGCCACTGTGCCCGGCCAGCCTCCAGCTTGTTTTAAGAATCCAGTAACATCACTATGTTTAACAATTGGCTTAGATATTCAGGAGCTGCTGATGTGAATGTTTAATGAATTTTATGAGTAAAGAAGTTAGATCAAAGTAAGTGGATTCCATGTAGCTGAGAATGATGTCTTCTGGATATGCCACCTGGTAACCCCATCTTCAGCACACTGTGCCCCTTGACAAACACCATGGGAAGCAGGGACAGAGGAGGTGGGTGGGGAGCACAGGGACACAGGCACTGACATCCACCCCTGCCTTGCCCCTGTCCCGTTCATCCCTTTCTATAATACAATGATTTAACAGTGGTTTCCCATGTGTAAAATATTTGCTTCATTCAATCACAGAATAGACACTTGATGTTCGAATTTACCGAGGAAGAAACTGTTCACTTGCCAAATAGGAACTTAACAAAATCAACAACTCTTAATGAGCTGTATCATTGAAGTAAAACCAATGTAAGGGATTTAGTGTTTATCCAGGCAAGCCTGGTTGGCTTCTTGGCTTCCTGTCTTCCCCATTTGTTCCTTCTTCTCAAAGTGTGGATTTCATTTTCAAACTGGGGAAAAGAGGTGTTCAAGGTGGGAGGCGGAGGCAGAAGGATGGCTTTAGATCAGGAGTTCAAGACCAGCCTGGTCAATATAGTGAGACCTTGTCTCCAGAATTTTTTTTTTTTTTTTTTTACTTAGCTGGGTGTGGCTGTATGCCTGTGGTCCCAGCTTCTCAGGAGGCTGAGGCAGGAGGATCACTTGAGCCCAGGAATTTGAAACTGCAGCGAGCTGTAATCATGCCACTGTACTCCAGCCTGTGTGACAGAGCAAGACCCTGTCTAAAAACAACAAAAAAGGGCCAGATTCAGTGGCTCACACCTGTAATCCCAGCACTTTGGGAGGCTGAGGCAGGAGGATCTCTTGAGGCCAGGAATTCAAGACCACCCTGGGCAATATAGTGAGACCCTGTCTCTATATTTTTTTTAAAAAAAGAGGTGTTTGGGAACTTCCACTATGTAGACGTCCACTGCTGAAGGGCTGTTTTGGGTCATAACCAAGACACGTGGCCTGAGAGCATGTGATGATTATTTGTATTTGTGCAAACTCCAGAGCAGCCCAAGCTCCTAGACTAAGAGACACTCCACCCTGTTTATAACAGTCTTGAGCAGACATATGAGGAGATACAGGTCATTGTCTCCAGCATCAAAGGAATGAACCAAGATGCTGATTTTAGAGCCAACACTTTCCCAAGAAGCCTCCACAGTGTGACCTCACAGGGCCTCTACCGGCACTGAGTGTCAGAATTAAGGCATCTGAGGCTGGGCCACATTCTAGCGGAGGCCCCACTCAAAACGTGGCCTGGAGTGATCAAAAGATGTTGATGTGGCAGCTCCTCACCAGATGTCCTGCTCCAACTCTTGCCCCTCCATGTCCAGTCTCTTGACAAGCAGCTGAAATGTTCCTTTTAGTGTTTTTGTTTTGTTTTTTCTTTGAGATGGAGTCTTGCTCTGTCGCCCAGGCTGCAGTGCAGTGGCATGATCTCTGCTCACTGCAACCTCTGCTTCCCGGATTCAAGCAATTCTTGTGCCTCAGCCTCCTGAGTAGCTGGGATTACAGGTGCCTGCCACCATGCCCGGCTAATTTTTGTATTTTTTAGTAGAGACAGGCTTTCACCATGTTGGCCAGGCTGGTCTTGAACTCTTGACCTCAGGAAATCCACCCACTTCAGCCTTCCAAAGTGCTGGGATTACAGGTGTGAGTCACTGCGCCTGACCCTTTTCTGTTTTTGTTTTTTGTTTTTAGAGATAAGGTCTAGCTCTGTTGATCAGGCTGGAGTGCAGTGGGGCAATCATGGCTCACTGCAGCCTCCATCTCCTGGGCTCAAGTGATCTTCCCACCTCAGCCTCTGGAGGAGCTGGGACTACAGGCGTGTGTCACCACATCTGGTTAATTTTTTTTTCAAGACAGAGTTTCACTCTTGTGGTCCAGGCTGGAGTGCAATGGCTTGATATCAGCTCACTGCAAACTCTGCCTCCTGGGTTCAAGCGATTCTTGTGCCTCAGCCTCCTGAGTAGCTGGGATTACAGGTGCCTGCCACCACGCCCAGCTAATTTTTGTATTTTTAGTAGAGATGAGGTTTCACCATGCTGGCCAGGCTGGTCTCAAACTCCTGACCTCAGGTGATCCGGCCCCCTCAGCCTCCCAAAGTGCTGGGAATACAGACATGAGCCACTGTGCCTGGCACACCTGGTTTATTTTTTAAAAGTTATTTTTGGCCAGGCGAGGTGGCTCATGCCTGTAATCCCAGCACTTTGGGAGGCCGAGACAGGTGGATCACATGAGGTCGGGAGTTCCAGACCAGCCTGACCAACATGGAGAAACCCCACCTCTACTAAAAATACAAAATTAGCCAGGTGTGGTGGTGCATGCCTGTAGTCCCAGCTATTTGGGAGGCTGAGGCAGAAGAATTGCTTGAACCTGGGAGGCAGAGGTTGGTGAACCAAGATCATGCCACTGCACTCCAACCTGGGCAACAAGAGCAAAATTCTGTCTCAAAAAAAAAAAAAAAGTTATTTTTACAGAGACAGAGGTCTCTGTATGTTGCCCAAGCTGGTCTGAAACTGCTACCCTCAAGTGATCCTACCTCTTCAGCCTCCCAAAGTGCTGGAATTACAGGCATGAATCACCATGCCCAGCCTTATTCTTTTTTAATTAGCTCAGTTTCAATTTCCTATTATAAAAATACCATCAAATAGAAAATGTCAATGTTAAGTAGGCTTTCCATGTAAAGGTGGCAAATCACAAAATCTCCCTTCCTTGATACTTATTCATTCATTCATTTTTTTTTTTTTTTGAGATGGAATCTCACTCTGTCACCCAGGCTGGAGTGTAGTGGCACAATCTTGGCTCACTGAAACCTCTGCCTCCCAAATTCAAGCGGTTCTCCTGCCTCAGCCTCCCAAGTAGCTGGGATTACAGGTGTGCACCACCATGCCCAGCTAACTTTTGTATTTTTTGCAGAGACAAAAGTTTCACCATGTTGGCCAGGCTGGTCTCAAACTTCTGACCTGAGGTGATTCACCTGCCTCGGCCTCCCAAAGTGCTGGGATTACAGGCATGAGCCACCGCGCCTGGCCCCTTGATACTTTCTCATTCTAATGACATTTGTTGTGTGCCTACTATGTGCCAAGTACTATATTAGGTTCTGAGAATGAACAAGATGGGACTCCTGCCATAGGGAGTCTCTGTTCTGATTCGCCGTGCGTTTGGGAGGAGGACATACAGACAAGCAGTTCAATAAATAACAAGCTGATTTTTTAGTGTGATATCTGCTTTGAAAGAACCAGGCAGGACGAGGCAATGAAAAGGACGATGATTCCCTCTTCACAGGATGAGGGAGGATTTCTCTGCAGAGATGATGTGTGAGCTGAGGTCTGAAACATGAGAAAAATCCAGCTATGGCAGGAGGTATAGGAAGTCCATTTCAGGCAGGGGAGAGCATGTGCAAAGGTCCTGAAGAGGGAAACCACTTGGCATTTACAGAAGCAGAAAAGAAGCCCAGATGCCTGATGCACAATGAGCAAGAGGAAAGGAATAGAGGGTGGCAGACAGGGTCCGATCATGCTAGGATTGGTTTTTTTTTTTTTTTTTTTTTTTTTATTTATTTATTTATTTATTTATTTTTTTCTTTTATTGTAATTATTATTATTATTATTATTATTATACTTTAGGTTTTATGGTACATGTGCCCAATGTGCAGTAAGTTACATATGTATACATGTGCCATGCTGGTGCACTGCACCCACCAACTCGTCATCTAGCATTAGGTATATCTCCCAATGTTATCCCTCCCCCCTCCCCCCAACCCACAACAGTCCCTGAAGTGTGATGTTCCCCTTCCTGTGTCCATGTGTTCTCATTGTTCAATTCCCACCTATGAGTGAGAATATGCGGTGTTTGGTTTTTTTGTTCTTGCGATAGTTTACTGAGAATGATGATTTCCAATTTCATCCATGTCCCTACAAAGGACATGAACTCATCATTTCTTATGGCTGCATAGTATTCCATGGTGTAGATGTGCCACATTTTCTTAATCCAGTCTATCATTGTTGGACATTTGGGTTGGTTCCAAGTCTTTGCTATTGTGAATAATGCGGCAATAAACATACGTGTGCATGTGTCTTTATAGCAGCATGATTTATAGTCCTTTGGGTATACACCCAGTAATGGGATGGCTGGGTCGAATGGAATTTCTAGTTCTAGATCCCTGAGGACTCGCCACACTGACTTCCACAAGGGTTGAACTAGTTTACAGTCCCACCAACAGTGTAAAAGTGTTCCTATTTCTCCACATCCTCTCCAGCACCTGTTGTTTCCTGACTTTTTAATGATTGCCATTCTAACTGGTGTGAGATGGTATCTCATTGTGGTTTTGATTTGCATTTCTCTGATGGCCAGTGATGGTGAGCATTTTTTCATGTGTCTTTTGGCTGCATAAATGTCTTCTTTTGAGAAGTGTCTGTTCATGTCCTTCGCCCACTTTTTGATGGGGTTGTTTGTTTTTTTCTTGTAAATTTGTTGGAGTTCATTGTAGATTCTGGATATTAGCCCTTTGTCAGATGAGTAGGTTGCGAAAATTTTCTCCCATTTTGTAGGTTGCCTGTTCACTCTGATGGTAGTTTCCTTTGCTGTGCAGAAGCTCTTTAGTTTAATTAGATCCCATTTGTCAATTTTGGCTTTTGTTGCCATTGCTTTTGGTGTTTTAGACATGAAGTCCTTGCCCATGCCTATGTCCTGAATGGTATTGCCTAGGTTTTCTTCTAGGGTTTTTATGGTTTTAGGTCTAACATTTAAGTCTTTAATCCATCTTGAATTGATTTTTGTATAAGGTGTAAGGAAGGGATCCAGTTTCAGCTTTCTACATATGGCTAGCCAGTTTTCCCAGCACCATTTGTTAAATAGGGAATCCTTTCCCCATTTCTTGTTTTTGTCAGGTTTGTCAAAGATCAGATGGTTGTAGATATGTGGCATTATTTCTGACGGCTCTGTTCTGTTCCATTGATCTATATCTCTGTTTTGGTACCAGTACCATGCTGTTTTGGTTACTGTAGCCTTGTAGTATAGTTTGAAGTCAGGTAGCGTGATGCCTCCAGCTTTGTTCTTTTGGCTTAGGATTGACTTGGCGATGCGGGCTCTTTTTTGGTTCCATATGAACTTTAAAGTAGTTTTTTCCAATTCTGTGAAGAAAGTCATTGGTAGCTTGATGGGGATGGCATTGAATCTGTAAATTACCTTGGGAAGGATGGCCATTTTCATGATATTGATTCTTCCTACCCATGAGCATGGAATGTTCTTCCATTTGTTTGTATCCTCTTTTATTTCCTTGAGCAGTGGTTTGTAGTTCTCCTTGAAGAGGTCTTTCACATCCCTTGTAAGTTGGATTCCTAGGTATTTTATTCTCTTTGAAGCAATTGTGAATGGGAGTTCACTCATGATTTGGCTCTCTGTTTGTCTGTTATTGATGTATAAGAATGCTTGTGATTTTTGCACATTGATTTTGTATCCTGAGACTTTGCTGAAGTTGCTTATCAGCTTAAGGAGATTTTGGGCTGAGACAATGGGGTTTTCTAGATATACTATCATGTCATCTGCAAACAGGGACAATTTGACTTCCTCTTTTCCTAATTGAATACCCTTGATTTCCTTCTCCTGCCTAATTGCCCTGGCCAGAACTTCCAACACTATGTTGAATAGAAGTGGTGAGAGAGGGCATCCCTGTCTTGTGCCAGTTTTCAAAGGGAATGCTTTCAGTTTTTGCCCATTCAGTATGATATTGGCTGTGGGTTTGTCATAAATAGCTCTTATTATTTTGAGATACGTCCCATCAATTCCTAATTTATTGAGAGTTTTTAGCATGAAGGGTTGTTGAATTTTGTCAAAGGCCTTTTCTGCATCTATTGAGATAATCATGTGGTTTTTGTCTTTGGTTCTGTTTATATGCTGGATTACATTTATTGATTTGCGTATATTGAACCAGCCTTGCATCCCAGGGATGAAGCCCACTTGATCATGGTGGATAAGCTTTTTGATGTGCTGCTGGATTCTGTTTGCCAGTATTTTATTGAGGATTTTTGCATCAATGTTCATCAAGGATATTGGTCTAAAATTCTCTTTTTTTGTTGTGTCTCTGCCAGGCTTTGGTATCAGGATGATGCTGGCCTCATAAAATGAGTTAGGGAGGATTCCCTCTTTTTCTATTGATTGGAATAGTTTCAGAAGGAATGGTACCAGCTCCTCCTTGTACCTCTGGTAGAATTCGGCTGTGAACCCATCTGGTCCTGGACTTTTTTTGGTTGGTAAGCTATTGATTATTGCCATAATTTCAGCTCCTGTTATTGGTCTATTCAGAGATTGAACTTCTTCTTGGTTTAGTCTTGGGAGGGTGTATGTGTTGAGGAATTTATCCATTTCTTCTAGATTTTCTAGTTTATTTGCATAGAGGTGTTTGTAATATTCTCTGATGGTAGTTTGTATTTCTGTGGGATCGGTGGTGATATCCCCTTTATCATTTTTTATTGCATCTATTTGATTCTTCTCTCTTTTTTTCTTTATTAATCTTGCTAGCGGTCTATCAATTTTGTTGATCCTTTCAAAAAACCAGCTCCTGGATTCATTTATTTTTTGAAGGGTTTTTTGTGTCTCTATTTCCTTCAGTTCTGCTCTGATTTTAGTTATTTCTTGCCTTCTGCTAGCTTTTGAATGTGTTTGCTCTTGCTTTTCTAGTTCTTTTAATTGTGATGTTAGGGTGTCAATTTTGGATCTTTCCTGCTTTCTCTTGTGGGCATTTAGTGCTATAAATTTCCCTCTACACACTGCTTTGAATGCATCCCAGAGATTCTGGTATGTTGTGTCTTGGTTCTCGTTGGTTTCAAAGAACATCTTTATTTCTGCCTTCATTTCGTTATGTACCCAGTAGTCATTCAGGAGCAGGTTGTTCAGTTTCCACGTAGTTGAGCGGTTTTGAGTGAGATTCTTAATCCTGAGTTCTAGCTTGATTGCACTGTGATCTGAGAGACAGTTTGTTACAATTTCTGTTCTTTTACATTTATTGAGGAGAGCTTTACTTCCAAGGATATGGTCAATTTTGGAATAGGTGTGGTGTGGTGCTGAAAAAAATGTATATTCTGTTGATTTGGGGTGGAGAGTTCTGTAGATGTCTATTAGGTCTGCTTGGTGCAGAGCTGAGTTCAATTCCTGGGTATCCTTGTTGACTTTCTGTCTCGTTGATCTGTCTAATGTTGACAGTGGGGTGTTAAAGTCTCCCATTATTAATGTGTGGGAGTCTAAGTCTCTAGGATTGGTTTGTTTTTTAAGAGACATGGTCTCATTCTGTCACCCAGGCTGGAGTGCAGTGGGGCAATCATAGCTCACTGCAGCCTCAACCTCCTGGGTTCAAGGGATCCTGTCATCTCAGCCTCCCGCGTAGCTGGGACTATAGGCATGAGCCCCACCATGCCTGGCTAAGTTTTTTTATTGGTATTAGAGATGACAGTCTTGCTATGTTGCCTAGGTGGGTCTCAAACTCCTGGACTCAAGTGATCCTCTCATCCTGGCCTAAAAAAGCACTGGAATTACAGGTGTGGGACACCACATCTGGCCAAGATTGGGGGTTTAAAAAATTCTTTACTTTCAATTTTTGTGGCTATACAGTAGGTGTATATATTTATGGGGTGCATGAGATGTTTTGACACAGGCATGTAATGTGTAATAATCACATCAGGGTGAATGGGATGCCCATCACCTCAAGCATTTGTTCTTTCTTTGTTTTACAAACAATCTCCAATTATGCTTTTTTTTTTTTTTTTTTTTTGAGACAAAGTCCAGCTCTGTCACCAGGGCTGGAGTACAGTAGCACAATCTTGGCTAACTGCAACCTCTGCCCCCTTGGTTCAAGCGATTCCCCTGCCTCAGCCTCCTGAGTAGCTGGGACTACAGGTGTGTGCACCACCACGCCCCGCTAATTTTTGTATTTTTAGTAGAGATGGGGTTTCTCCGTGTTGGTCAGGCTGGTCTTGAACTTCTGACCTCAGGTGATCAGGCCCACCTCGGCCTCCCAAAGTGCTGGGATTACAGGCATAAGCCACCACACCTGGCCTCTTTTAGCTATTTTAAAATATACAATAAATTATTGTTTACTATAGTCATGCTGTTGTACTACCAAATACTACATCTTATTCATTCTAACTGTATTTTTGTACCCATTAATCATTCCTGTGCACCCCCTCCAGCCCACTACCCTTCCCAGCCTCTGGTAACCATCATTCTATTCTCTATCTTCATAAGTTCAATTATTTTAATTCTTAGCACCCACAAATGACTGAGAACATGCAAAATTTGTCTTTCTGTGTCTGGCTTATTTTAGTTAACATAATGATCTCCAGTTCTACCCATGTTGTTGCAAATAACAGGATTATATTCTTTCTCATGGCTGAATAATATTCCCTTGTGTATATATACCACATTTTTTCTATCCATTCACCTGTTGATGGACACTTAAGTTGCTTCCAAATCTTGGCTATTGGGAATAGTGTTGCAATAAATATAGAAATGCAGATATTTCTTCAATATACTGATTTTCTTTCTTTTGGGTATATATCCAGCAGTAAGATTATTGGATCATAAAGTAACTCTATTTTTAGTTTTTTGAGGACCCTCCAAACCATTCTCCATAGTCGTTGTACTAATTTACATTCCCATCAACAGTGTACCAGGGTTCCCTTTTCTCTATATCCTCAATAGCATTTGGTATTGCCTGTCTTTTGGATATAAGCCATTTTAACTGGGGTAGGATGATAGCTCATTGTAGTTTTGATTTGCATTTCTCTGATGATCAATGATGTTGAGCACCTTTTTATATACCTGTTTGCAATCTGTATGTCTTCTTTTGAGAAATATCTATTCTGATCTTTTGCCCATTTTAAAATCAGATTATTATATTTTTTCCCATTTTTTTCCCACCTGAGCTCCTTATGTACTCTAGTTATTAATCCCTTGTCAGATGGATTCAGGATTGGGTTTTGACTTTTACACTCAATTCTAAATCATTAAATGCTGTCAAGTGGAGAATTGACATAATATTCATATTGGAAGATCACTTTGTGTATCAGCTATCTATTGCTGTGTAACAAACCACTCCAAGCTTAATGGCATAAAGTTACAATGATGCTTATTAGTCTTCTCACAACACTGGAGGCTGACTAGACTCACCTAGGCAGTTCTGGCTTAGGATGTCTTATGTGGTTGCCTTCAAACAGTATGCAGTTAGAATAGTCTCAAAGGTTTCCTTGCTCAAATATCTCCTGGTTAATGTGGGCTGTTAGCTAGGGCCTCAGCTGGGGCTATCTGGTGGAACACCCACACATCACCTCCGTATATGGCCTGGGCTTTCTCACAAAACGGTGAATGGATTCTAAGTGCATCCATCCCAGGAAGGAGAGCCAAGTGGAAACATCTTTTATGACCTAACTTTGGCAGATCATGAGCAACACTTCCATTGTATTCTACTTATAGAAGCAGGGGACTAAGTTCATATTCAAAGGAAGATAAACTAGATTTTTTTTTTTTGAGACAGAGTCTTGCTCTGTCACCCAGGCTGGAATGCAGTGGCCCGATCGCAGCTCACTGCAACCTCCACCACTCGGGTTCAAGTGATTCTGCTGCCTCAGCCTCCTGAGTAGCTGGGACTACAGGCACAAGCCACCATGGCCAGCTAATTTTTGTATGTTTAGTAGAGATGGGGTTTCACCATGTTGGCCAGGATGGTCTCAATCTCCTGACTTCATGATCCACCCACCTCGGCCTCCCAAAGTGCTGGGATTACAGGTGTAAGCCACCACACCCGGCCTGAAACCAGATTCTATCTCTTGATGACAAGTGTAAAAAAATTTGTAGACAACTATTCTTAACAGTGAAGAGATGGAATCAACCTGTTTCTTTCCATCAATGGAAAAAAGAATAAAGGAAATGTGGCAGCCGGGCGCAGTGGCTCATGCCTATAATCTGTAATCCCAGCACCTTGGTAGGCTGAGGGGAGTGAATCACCTGAAGTCAAGAGTTTGAGACCAGCCTGGCAAACATGGTGAAACCCCATCTCTACTAAAAATACAAAAAACTTGCCAGGCATGGTGGTATGCACCTGTAATCCCAGTTACTTCAGGAGACTGAGGCAGGAGAATCGCTTGAACTTGGGAGGCAGAGGTTGCAGTGAGCTGAGATTATACCACTGCACTCCAGCCTGGGTGACAGAGTGAGACTCTGTCTCAAAAAAAAAAAAAAAAAAAAGTTCAACACATAGAAATGCTTGATATAATCAAAGTGAATCAGAGGATAAAAGAACTACAATATAAAACAATTGAAAAAAATAATTATGGAAATTAGAGACAGTAGTCTAACACTGGGTTGTCAATTGGTGACCCTGAGTTAGACAACCTAAAAAAATAAAACAGGGCTGGGCATGGTGGCTCACGCCTATAATCCCAGTGCTTTAGGAAGCTGAGGTGTGAGGATAGCTTGAGGCCAGGAGTTTGAGACAAGCCTGGGCAACATAGTAAGACCCCATGTCTACAAATGTAACAAAAATTAGCCAGGTGTGGATTACAGGTGCATGCCTGTAATCCCAGCTATTCGGAAGGCTGAGGCAGGAAGATCCTTTGAATCCAGGAGTTTGAGGCTGCAGTGAGGTATGATGACACCACTGCATTCTAGCGTCTGGGTGATAGAGCAAGGGCCTGTCTTGAAAGAAAGAAGAAACATAGGAATGGAGGAAGGAAGAAGGGAGGGTGGAGGGAGTGAGGGAGGAAAGGAAGGAAGGAAGGAAGGGGAGGGAGGGAGGGAGGGAAAGGAGAAAGAGAGAAAGAAAGAAAAAGAAAGAAAGAAAGAGAGAGAAAGAAAGAAAGAGACAGAAATATTGCATGCAGAGATAGAGAAGTACACAGTCAGTAGCCAAAGGGCACACCGTATACCTGGAAAAACTAATACGGAGTGACTGGCCTCGAGCCAACCCTGGCTAAACTATCAAACTTCAATGATAAAGAAAGTACTCCACTGGCCTTTGGGCAGGAAAACATAAGTACATGTGAGAAAGCCTCAGACTTTCCCTTAGCCCCAGCCAGAGTCAGGTGAGAATAGAGTCAGAAATTACAGTAAGACCTGAAGAAAAGGAAAATGAATCAAGAATATTCTCCCAGGCCAGGTGCGGTGGCTCATGCCTGTAATCCCAGAACTTTGGGAGGCCGAGGCAGGAGGATCACCTGAGGTCAGGAGTTCGAGACCAGCCTGGCCAAGATGGTGAAAGCCTATCTCTACTAAAAATACAAAAATTAGCCAGGCGTGGTAGTGTGTGCCTGTAATCTTAGCTACTCAGGAGGCTGAGGCAGCAGAATCGCTTGAACCTGGGTGACGGAGGTTGCAGTGAGCTGAGATCGCACCACTGCACTCCAGCCTGGGCAACAGGGCAAGACTCTGTCAAAAAAAAAAAAAAAGTCATCCAAGGATAAACACATTAAACAGAAACTATCAAACATGCACCAATTCCAAAAATACAGTAGCTGTGGGTGAAAACAGAAACTGCAGATTAAAAAGAATCATAATACTTTTATTATTTTTAAAATAATTTTAATGAATGTTGAATAAAAAGATATCACTTTCACATAGGCATTTATCTGAAGTTCAGAAATTCTCCCACCTTACTTTAGTTTCTGCAGCTTCTGTTGTAGCAAGCGAAATAAAAGTTATTTATATATTTAACTAAAACACAATATAAAATACGTAAAGTTATTATTTTTTTTTTTTTGAGAAGGAGTCTCACTCTGTCGCCAGGCTGGAGTTTTTGTATTTTTGTATTTTTAGTAGAGACAGGGTTTCACCATGTTGGCCAAAATTGTCTCGATCTCTGGACCTTGTGATCCACCTGCCTCAGCCTCCCAAAGTGCTGGGGATTACAGGAATGAGCCACCGCACTCGTCAAAGTTATTTTCAGTCCATTAATCTATCTACTTATCTAGTTACCTATTTACACAAAAAGAGGTATGAATTAATATCTTTTTTTTTTTTTTTTTTTGAGACAGAGTCTCTCTTTGTTGCCTAGGCTAGAGTGGAATGGTGTGATCTTGGGTCACTGCAACCTCTCCCTCCCAGGCTCAAGCGATTCTCGTGCCTCAGCCTCTCAAGTAGTTAAGATTACAGGTATCACCATGCTCAGCTAATTTTTGTATTTTTAGTAGAGATGAGGTTTCACCATGTTGGCCAGGCTGGTCTTGAACTCCTGAATTCAAGTGATCTGCCTGCCTCAGCCTCCCAAAGTGCTAGGATTACAGGCATGAGCTATCATGCCTGGCCATATCACCTAATGTTAAGAGTTATTTCTTGGTGGTTGAAAATTTCATGATTTGCTACTTGCTTCTTTGTACTTTTCTTTCCTCTCTCCTCTCTCTCTCTCCCCCTCCCTCTTTCTGACAGGGTCTCACTCTGTTGCCCAGGCTGCAGTCTCAAACTCCTGGGTTTTAGTGATCCACCTGCCTCAGCCTCCTGAGTCGCTGGGACTACAGGTGTGCGTTACCGTAACTAGTTTTTAATTTTGTATAGAGATGGGATCTGGCTATGTTGCTCATGCTGGTCTCATACTCCTGGCCTTGAGCAATCCTCCTACCCTGCCTTCCCAAAGTCCTGGGATTACAGGTGTGAGCTATAGCACCCGGCCTGCTTTGTACTTTTCTATAGGACTTAGATTTTATATAATAATTACAAATAATTTTTACAAAAGCAGTAGTCATTCTAAACTTTTAAAAATTAAGCAGTGATTAAGAAAGAGCTACAGAAAATAGTACTAATTCAGCATCTATTATATACTAGATATTTTGCATATAGCGGATCACCTAATCCACATATCAAGGCAAGAATTATAATCTTTATTTTCCAAGAGAGAAAACTGAGGCTTACAAGCATTTGTTAATTCTAGAGTTACACTGCCGCTGCCAAAATAAGTGCCCCCTCCCAGCAGCCTGCCCACTGCTGGTTTTATCAAATTCAACCCCCACTTCCACCCCCACATCTGTGCGCAAGAATGTTCACACACACACACACACACACACACACACACATACAAACACACACACATTTCTGCAATATTCCATCTGACTAGGTCAGGAACTTGTCATGATGAACTAAATGCAATACCTATTTCCAGACCAAAGCTGTTATTCAATATCTCTATCATTTGAGAAATAGTTTGATTTCATGCTGACAAGGGTCACACTGAGGTCTTAAGAGAAGTAATAAATACAAAGCATCCTAATCTAAGTGAAAGGGTGTGATGTTCAGATACATCCAGCCCTTTGAGATGCTCTGCTGGAAGGTGGTTGAGGTGCAAAGTACTATTGACTCATGGTCATCTTGGTCCATGGTCATTAATAATGATACTTTGTACTTCTTTCGTGTTTGTGCTAAGGGTGGTTTCAAAACCTGGAAGAAGCTTATCAATTTCTAGGTATTCAAATATCTCTTTCACAATATATAGATGTGTGTGTGTGTATGTGTATGCTATGAAAATATACACATATATTCACATATGAATATATACACACACATACATATATAAATATTTACAGTATACTAATCAAAAAGTAAATTCTTTTTTTTTTTTTGAGACAGTCTCACTCTGTCACCCAGGCTGGAGTGCAGTGGCTCGATCTCAGTTCAATTCCATCTCTGACCCCCCGGATTCAAGTGATTCTCCTGCCTCAGCCTCCTGAGTAGCTGGGATTACAGGCACCTAATTTTTCTATTTTTAGTAGAGATGGGGTTTTACCATCTTGGCCAGGCTTGTCTTGAACTCCTGACCTTGTAATAGACCCATGTCGTCCTCCCAAAGTGCTGGAATTACAGGCATGAGCCACCGTGCCTGGCATAAAGTGAATTCTTAATGATCCTTGAAAAGAAAATGGCAGGCCAGGTGTGGCTCCCACCTGTAATCCCAGCACTCTGGGAGGCTGAGGTGGAAGGATCGCTTGAGCCCAGGAGTTTGAAACCAGCCTGGGAAACATGGTGAGACCCCCTCTCTACAACTGCACTCCATCCTAAGTGACAAAGCAGCACCTTGCCTCAAAAAAAAAAAAAAAAAAAAAAAAGAAGAAAAAAAAATTGGTATCCAAGAAAAATTTAACATCTCTCTCTATATATAAATGTATATAGTCATAGTATATTAATCAAAAAGTAAATTCTTAATAGTTCATGACAAGCAAATGGCAGGCCAGGCATGGTGGCTCATGCTTGTAATCTCAGCACTTTGGGAGGCCCAGGCAAAAGGATTGCTTGTGTCTAAAAGTTTGGGACCAGCCTGGGCAACCTAGTGAGAACCAACCTCTCAGAAAAAATCAGAAATTAGCCAGGCATGGTGGCATGTGCCTGTAGTCTCAGCTACTCAAGATGCTGAGTTGGGAGGATCACTTGAGGCCAAGAGGCCAAGTCTGCAGTGAGCCATAATCACACGACTACACTCCAGCCTGGGTGACAGAGCAAGACCCTAAGAAAAAAAAAAAAAAGAAAACTATAAAAAATATAAAAAAGAAGACATGAAGTGAGAAGCTACCAAGTCCAGGGCAATGACAAAGGGCCCAAGCAGAAGCCCATTCCCCTCCTCACCCCCAGTAGACAAGAAAAACCATGAGACACTAAATAAAACAGAAATCACTGTGAAAACACACAGGCAGAATTTACTATCGATTTGTCAGAAATCCACTCTCAAGGTTAAGAGACGGTTTTTGCTAAGGCACTCCGCTGTGAAGTGAACAAATGAGAGTCCAGGGAAGCTTTAGGCTCCTTGATGCTGTTGACCATCAAAGACTTAAAGCTGGATCTGGAAGAGGCAACTGAGAGGCAAGAGCAAAACCAGAAGAGGCTACCATGAGGCAGAAGATGGGCCTTGAGTGGCCACTGTGAAGCAGAAGATGGGCCAGATGAGGCCATTGTGAGGCAGGAGCTGGTGTAAGAGAGACCACCATGAGACAGGAGATGGGTCTTGGGAGGCAGATCTGAGGCAGGAGATGGGCCTAGTGAGGCCACCGTGAGAAAGGAGCTGGGCCTAGAGAGGCCAATGCGAGGCAGAAGCTGGGCCGGTTGAGGCTGCCGGAAGTCAGATAGGAACATGGCCGGGGAAGGCCACCATGAGGCAAGAACTGGGCCTGGAAAGCCCACTGCGAGGCAGGAGAAAAGCTTGGAGAGGCCATTGTCAGGCAGGAGCTGGGCCTGTTTAGGCTGCCACGAGCCTGACAGTAGGCCTGGAGAGCTTGATTTGAGAAAGTTTTGGGCCTACAAAGGCCACCAGGAGCTGGGCAGAAGCTGAGTCCAAGGAGGTTGTTGTGAGGCAGGAGGTGGGCCTGTAGACACAGCTGGGAGGAAGAGCTCGGCCTGGAGAGGATGCCAGGAGGCAGCAACTGGGCCTAAAGAGGCCAACTTGAGGAAGTTCTAGGCCTGGAGAGGCCGCCAAAAGGGAAAAACTGGGCCTGGAAAGGCCATTGTAAGGAATGAGCTGGGCCTAAAGAGGTCATTGAAAGGCAGGAGCTGGGCTTGTCGAAGCTGCCAAAAGGCAGGAATTTTGGACTGGGGAGGCTACAGTGAGGCAAGAGCTGGGTGTGGAGAGTCTGCTGTGAGGCAGAGGCTGGGCCTGTACAGGCCTTCAGAAGGCAGGAGCTGGGCCTAGAGAGGCTGACTTGAGTTCAAGTTCTGGGCCTGAAGAGGCCACCAAGTCAAAAGCAGGGCCTGGGAAGGCCACCAAGACGCATGAGCTGGGCCTGGACTGGCTGATGGGAGGAAGTTTTGCACCTGGAGAGGCCACCAAAAGGCAGGAGCTGGGCCTGGAAAAGCCAACTGGAGGATGAGTTGGGTCTTCAGAGGCCACCAGGAGGCAGGAGCTGGGAAAGAAGAGGCCAATTTGAGGATGATTTGGGCCTGTAGAGGTTGCTGGGAGGAAGAGCTGGGCCTGGAGAGGCTGACTAGAGGAAGTTCTGGGCCTGGAGTGTCCAAAAAGCAAAAGCTAGGCCTGGAAAGGCCACCGTGAGGCATGAGCGTGGCCTACAAAGGCCACTGGGAGGCAGCAGCTAGGCCTGTAGAGGCTGCTGAAAGGCAGGAACCTGGCCAGAGGCCACGGTGAGGCAAGAGGTGGACCTGGAAGGTGCACTGTGAGGTAGAGGCCAACAACAGGCAAAAGCTGGGCCTGGAGAGATGACGAGAGGAATGAGCTGGGCCTAAACAGGCCAGTATGAGAAAGGACCTTGGCCTAGAGAGGCCAGTATGAGGCAGGAGCTGGGCCTGGACAGGTTGCCAGAGGCATCAACTGGGCCTCAACAAGCCACTGTGAGGGAGAAGCTAGGCCTGTTGAGGCTGCCGGGAGGCAGGCGGGAACTTGGCCCACGGAAGCCACTGTGAGGCAAGAGTTGGGTCTGGAGAGGGAGCTAAGAGGCAAGAGCGGGGCCTGCAGAGGCTGTTCTCAAACCAGAACTGGGTCTGTACAGGCTGCCGCGAGGCAGAAGGTAGGCCTAAAGAGCTTGACTTGAGGAAGTTTTGGGCCTACAAAGGCCGGCAGTAGTTGAGCAGGAGCTGAGCCATAAAAGGTTGTTGTGAGGCAGGAGTTGGGCTTGTAGATACAGCCAGGAGGAAGAGCTAGGCCTGGAGAGGATGCCAGGAGGCAGCAACTGGGCCTGGAGAGGCCAACTTGAGGAAGTTTTGGGCCTGGAGATGATGTCCCGGGACAGGAGCTGGGCCTGGAGAGGCCACTGTGAGGTATGAGCTGGGCGTAAAGAGGCCAGTGTGTGGCAGGACCTGGGCCTGCCCAGGTTGCTGGGAAATAGGTGGAAACCTGGCCAGGGAAGGTTGCCATGAGACAAAAGTTGGGCCTGGAAAAACCATCGTGAGGTATGAACTTGGCCTAAAGAGCCATTGGGTGGCAGGAGCTGGGTGTGTAGAGGCTGCTGAAAGGCAGGCGCTTGGCTTGTGGGGGGGCCACGGTGAGGCAGATGCTGGGCCTGGAGAATCTGCTGTGAGGCAGATGTTGGGCCCATAGAGGCTGACAGGAGGCAGGAGCTGGGCCTGGAGAGGCTGCCAGGACACAGAAGCTGGCCTGAAGAGGCTGCCAAGAGGCATGAGCTGGGCCTAAAGAGACCAGTGTGACAAGAGATTGGCCTGGAAAGGCCGACTTGAGGAAGATTTTGGCCTAGAGAGCCTGTCAGGGGCAGGAACTGGGCCTGCAGAGGCCACCGTGAGGCATGAACTGGGCCTAATGATGCCTGTGTGAGGCAGGAGCTGGGCCTGTCAAGGCTGCTGGGAGGTAAGCAGGAACTTGGCCGGGGACGACCTCCGTGAAGCAAGAGCTGGGCCTGGAGAGGCCATTGTCATGCAGGAGCTGGGCCTATCCAGGCCACCAGGAGGCAGAAGGTTGTGCTGGTGAGTTTGACGTGAGGAAGTTTTGGGCCTACAAAGGCCTCCAGGAGCTGGGCAGGAGCTAGCCGAAGGAGATTGTTGTGAGGCAGGAGGTGGGCCTGGAGATTCAGCTGGGAGGAAGAACGGCCTGGAGAGGCTCACTTGTGGAAGTTCTGGGATTAAAGAGGTTGCCAAAAGGCAAAAGCTGGGCCGGAATGGCCACCATGAGGCATGAGCTTGGCCTAGAGAGGCCACTGGGAGGCAGGAGCTAGGCCTGTAGAGGCTGCCGAAAGGCAGGAGCTTTGCCTGGGAGGCTGTGGTGAGGCAGATGCTGGGCCCGGAGAGTCTGCTGTGAGGCAGAGGTTGGGCCTGTAGAGGCTGATGGGAGGCAGGAGTTTGGGCTGAAATGGCAGACTTGAGAAAGTTCTCAGTCTGGAGAAGCCACTGGGATGCAGAAGCTGGGCCTGGAGAGGCCACCGAGAGGCATGAGCTGTGCCTAAAGAGGCCAGTGTTAGGCAGGAGCTGTGCCTGAAGAGGTGACTTGAGGAAGTTTTGGGCCTGGAAAGCCCGTCGGGGGCAGGAGCTGGGCCTGGAGAGGCCGCCATGAGGCATGAGCTGGGCATAATGAGGTTAGTGTGAGACAGGACCTGGGCCTGTCGAGGCTGCCGGGAGGCAGGTAGAAAGTTGTTCGGGGAAGACCTCCGTGAGGCAAAAGCTGGGCCTGGAGAGTCAGCTGGGAGGCAAGAGCTGGGCCTGGAGATGCTGTTGTCACACAGGAGCTGGGCCTGTCCAGGCCATTGGGAGTCAGAAGGTGGATCTGGAGAGCTTGACTTGAGGCAGTTTTGGGCCTACAAAGGCCACCAGGAGCTGGGCAGGAGCTGAACCAAAAGAGACTGTTGTGAGGCAGGAGCTGGGCCTCCAGGCATAGCCAGGAGAAAGAGCTCGGCCTGTAGAGGCCACCTGGAGGCAGCAGCTGGGCCTGGAGAGGCTGACGGAAGGCAGGAGCTGGGCCTTGAGAGGCTGACTTATGGACATTTTGGGCCTGTATAGGCTGCCCAGAGGAAGAGTCTTTAGTCCCAGAGGAGTTGGGACTAAAGAGACTGTTGTATGACAGGAGCTGGGCCTGTATAGGCCACCAGGAGGCAAAAAGTGGGCCTCAAGAGTCCACTGGTTGACTTGAGAAAGTTCTGGGCCTGGAGAGAAGGCTGGGAGGCAGGAGCTGGGCCTAAAGAGGCCATTGTAACGATGGAGCTGGGCCTGTGGAGGCTGCCATGAGGCAGTAGCCTCATCTGTGGAGACTGCCATGAGGTAGGGTATGGGCCTAAATAGGCCATTGTGAGCCATGACCTTGGCCCATAGAGGCCGACTGGAGAAAGTTCTGGACCTGGAGAGGCTGCCGAGAGAAAGGAGCTGAGCCAAAAGATTCAAACACATTACATTTATTAGGCACTTTATTTCCATTATTACATTGTAGTATATATTGAAATAATTATAGAACTCACCATAATGTAGAATCAGTGGACATGTTAAGCTTATTTTCCTGCAACAAGATGGTCCCATCTGAACTTGATGGGAGAAAATGACAGATAATCAGGTATTAGATTCTCATAGGGACAGCGCAACCCAGATCTCTCGCACGCATGGTTTGCATAGGATGCATGCTCCTATGAGAATCTAATGCTGCTGCTGATCTGAGAGAAGGCGGAGCTCAGGCGGGAATGTGAGCAATGGGGAGTGGCTGTAAATACAGAGGAAGCTTCCCTCACTCGACACCACTCACCTCCTGCTGTGTGGCTCCTTACAGCTACATGGCTCAGGGGTTGGGGACCCCTGCTGAAGTACATCCAAAAGGACCGTTCCCACACCAGTCTTCATAGCGGTCAAGTGCAGCAACCACTTAGCTCCCAAGGAATGTGCCACAGCTGGCATTTCATCACAATCAACAGTAAGTGGTAGCTTGAGTCATTGTGAGGTCACTTCCTGGAAATCACCAGCATCCCATTTCCCATTGGCAAGGAGCTCAGCACTGCCCCTTGGATAACCAAACCCATCCCCAAATCCCATCTGTGTGAATCTATCTCCAGGGACCCTTCTTAGCATATTAGAGTCCAATCAGGAGACATAAACCACTCAAAAGTTTAAAGTGGTAAAATTTAATACAGAGAATTATTCATTATAACAGGGGAACAGCATAATGAGGGACTGGCTAGCACAAACTAAAGAGAACTCTAGAGAATATAGGACTAGCCCAGGCCAGGCATGGTGGCTCATGCCTGAAATTCCAGCAATTTAAGAAGCCAACACAGGAGGACTGCTTGAGGCCGGGAGCTAGAGATCAGCCTGGACAACACAGTGAGACCGTGTCTCTATCCAAAAAAAGAAAAAAAATTAGCTGGGAGTGGTGGTGCACACTTGTAGTCCCAGCTACTCAGGAAGCTGAAGTGAGAGGATAGTTTGAGCATGGGAGGTCAAGGCTGCAGTGAGTCATGATTATGCCATTACAGTCAAGCCTGGGTGACACAGCAAGACCCTGTCTCAAACAAAACAACAACAACAACAACCATTTACAGACAGAAAAGAAATAGAGCTAATAAGCTAAGGAAAGATGTTGAAATGTGACCAAGTAATATGAGGTATTTTATCTATTTAAAATAATCAAACAAAAAATAACTTATTAAATTATAATACCCTGTGCTGGCAAAGGTGCAGTGAAATGGACACTTTCTTATACTATGAGGGGTGTTTAAATTGTACATAAGTCTTCCAGGGTAAAGCTTGGCAATTTTTTAAAATAATAGAGACAGGGTCTCACCTTACTGCCTCCTCCAACTCTTGACCTCAAGCAATCCTCCTGTCTTAGCCTCCACAGGGCTGGGATTATAGCCAGGAGGCACCCAAAACCTTGTCAGTTTACATCAAGGGCAATGAGAATGCCCATTCACCATGACTCACAGTAATCTTACTTCTGGAAATACCTTGGGGAGACAATTCAATCTAAACAAAAGGTCATCTGCATAAACACAGTGAAATTCTTGGAGTAATGGAAAACAGAGTGGTTAAGTGAAATAAGAAACAGTTATAAGAAATTATACTATGGTATTTACAGGCACCTGGTAAAAGGTCAGTTAATGTTAGCTGCTACTTTTTTGTTGCTTCGAGACAGGGTCTCACTCTGTCACCCACGCTGGAGTGCAGAGGCCTGATCATGACTCACTGCAGTCTCAACCTCCCCGGACTCAAGTGATCTTCCCACAGCAGCCTCCCAAGTAGCTGGGACTACAGGAACATGCCACCACACTACGCTAATTCATGTACTTTTCTGTAGGGATGGTGCCTCCTTTGGTTTCCGAGGCCTGTCTCAAACTCTTGGCCTCAAGCCATCCTCCTACCTCAGCCTCCTAAAGTGTTGTGATTACTGGTGTGAGCCACCACACCTGGCCAGCTGCTACTTTTATTATTATTCCTCTCAATTAAAAATAATTTTCATTAAAAATTATCATTTTCAAGGCTATGGAACAATATGTGTCATACAGCATAATTGTAAAAACATATACAGTCATCCCTCGGTATACAGAGAGGATTGGTTCCAGCCCCCCCATCTCTGCATATACCAAAATCCATGCATACTCATGTTTCACAGTCAGCCCTCTGGAACCCACATATAGGAAAAGTCCAAATATTAGTTGGGCATAGTAGCAAGCACCTATAGTCTCAGTCACTTAGGAGGCTGAGGTGGGAGGATCGCTTGAGCCTGGGAGGTTGAGGCTGCAGTCAGCTGTGATGGCGTCACTACACTCCAGCCTGGACAATAGAGCAAGACCCTCTCTCAGAAAAAAACAAAACAAAAAACCAAAAAACGGGTTAGAAATTGTAGTGAGTTCTGTTGGGCAAAATTCCATATAAGCAAAGTATAAATTAATGAAGCAAATGGTGATAAATTAGTATGACTGACTTTCTGGAGTTTCTGACAATAAAGGTAAGAAAAACGCAAAACACAGAGACAGGGTAAAAAAAGAAATTAGTGAAGCATTCTACGTGTTTAATAAAATGACACTGGCCATGTTCGTGCAGCAGCAGTATGTCATGATATGACATACCTTGGAGAGAAGTTAACAGATGAGGAAGTTGATAAAAATGATCAGAGAAGCCAAATACTGATAGCGACAGTAAAGTAAACCATGAAGAATTTCCACAACTGATGTCAGCAAAGTGGAAATATTGTACAGTGTGTGTTGAAGTTCCTGTATATTGTTTATTTGCCTTTTGTTTGTAAGAAATGTGTCTACTAAAAGTTATTCTTGCTATCAAAAGAATATGTGTGAATAAGTCATTTGAACTTATTCTTCTGTTTTTCTACTTTTATCTTCCTGCCATCATCTCATAGCCTTACTTTAGAAATTTTTCATTTTTTTTAGAAAATTGAACAAGTGCTTGTTGTGGTGGCTCATACCCCCTAGGATGGGAGGCAGGGGTGGAAGGGTCACTTGAGGCCAGGAGTTTGACACCAGCCTGGCCAACAAAGTGAGACCCCATGTCTACAAAACAATTTAAAAATTAGCCAGATGTCATCATGTATACCTACAAGTCCCAGCTACTCAGGAGGCTGAGGAGGGAGGATCCTTAGCCCAGGAGTTCAAGGCTGCAGTGAGCTGTGATTACACCACTGTATTTCAGCCTGGGTGACAGGGTGAGACCCCATCTCTTAAAACAAAAAAGAAAGAAAGAAAATAGACCAAGTGCAAGTTGTATGTGGCTTACTCTGAATATTTCTAAACTAGAAGTTCTCAATCTTTCGGGGTCTAGCATCCCTTTACATTTTTTAACTTTATTGAAGATCTCTAAGACTTTTTCTTTATATAAGTAATTATATTAAAATTAGAAAATAAGACAAAATTTTAAAAATATTATTCATTACATATTAATAATAAAACTATTACATGTTGATATAAGTAATACAAGACAAAATTTTTAAAATATTTGGCCGGGTGCAGTGGCTCATGCCTGTAATCCTAGCACTTTGGGAGGCCAAGGCAGGCAGGTCACAAGGTCAAGAGATCAAGACCATCCTGGCCAACATGGTGAAACCCCGCCTCTACTAAAAATACAAATATCAGCTGGGCGTGGTGGCACACGCCTGTAATCCAGCTACTCGGGAGGCTAAGGCAGGAGAATCGCTTCAACCCAGGAGGAGGAGGTTGCGGTGAGCTGAGATCGCACCACTGCACCCCAGCCTGGTGACAGAGCAAGACTCCATCTCAAAAAAAAAATTTTATTATTCATTACATAGTAATAATAAAACCATTACATGTTGATATAATACTTTTTTTTTTTTTTTTGAGATGGAGTCTCGTTCTTTCATCCAGGCTGGAGTGAAGTGGCATGATCTCGGCTCACCATAACCTCCGCCCCCCAGGTTCAAGCGATTCTCCTGCCTCAGCCTCCCGAGTAGCTGGGATTACAGATGCCCACCACCATGTCTGGCTAATTTTTGTATTTTTTTAGTAGAGACAGGGTTTTGCCATGTTGGCCAGGCTGGTCTCGAACTCCTGACCTCAGGTGATCCACCCGCCTGGCTCTCCCAAAGTGCCGGGATTACAGGCATGAGCCACCACGCCCAGCCCAATTAATATATTTTTAAAAACACTGATTAGTCAGGCAACAGCACTGGGCAGGGGTCTCCTCATTCCCAGTGACACAAACCCCACTGCACGGCTCCAGGGTTGCAAGGGCTGCAGAGACAAAAGGCTCTGACTTGAGATTTTATTATTTTATTTGTATTTCTATTTGTGTTGTGAGACAGGTCCTGCTCTGTCACCCAGGCTGGAATGTGGCTATGCCACTTGTAGCTCACTGCAGGCTCGACCTCCTGGGCTCAAGCCATCTTCCTGCTTCAGCTCCCCAGTAGCTGGTACTACAGTTGAGTGCCACCATACCTGGCTATTTTTTA
Organism: Pongo abelii; assembly: GCF_028885655.2. Lineage (NCBI taxonomy): Eukaryota > Metazoa > Chordata > Mammalia > Primates > Hominidae > Pongo > Pongo abelii. The sequence goes on from NC_071991.2 coordinate 22,431,006, forward strand.
AATTTTTTCTAGAGTGAGGGGTCTTGCTACATTGCCCAAGCTGGCCTCAAACTCCTGACCTCAAGAGATCTGCCCACCTCAGCCACCTGAGTAGCTGCGACTACAAGTACACATCACCATGCCTAGCTACATTTATTTTATTTTATTAAATATTGAAAAATATTTTTGGCCGGGCGTGGTGGCTCATGCCTGTAATCCCTGCACTTTGGGAGGCCGAGGTGGGTGGATCACCTGAGGTCAGGAGTTTGAGACCAGCCTGACCAACATGGAGAAACCCCGTCCCTACTAAAAATACCAAATTAGCCGGGCGTGGTGGTGCACGCCCGTAACCCCAGCTACTCAGGAAGGCTGAGGTGGCAGGAGAATCGCTTGAACCCAGGAGGTGGAGGTTGCGGTGAGCCGAGATCGCACCATTGCACTCCAGCCTGGGTAATAAGAGCGAAACTCTGTCTCAAAAAGAAAAAAGAAGAAAAAAGAAAAATATTTTTGTAGGGAGGAGGTCTTGCTATGTTGCTCAGGCTGGTCTTGAATTCCTGCCCTTAAAAGATACTCCCATTTCTGCTTCCCAAACAGCTGGGACTACAGGCATGAGCCACTGTACTGAGCCTGAAGAGATTCCTTTAATCTAGTATCCCATACTTGATAGGATTGAGAAAGGCAGTAGTCATTTTTAAAATTACTTAATAATTCAGTAAGAATCTAACTCAACCTTGACCCCTGCCTTCTCTCACACCCCTCATCCAGTCTGTCAGGAAATCCTGTTGACTGTCTTCAATATGTACTGAAGATCCCCACCCAGCAACTCCCTGGCCTCCTCCCCTACTTCTCTCCTCTGACCATCTCTCAACACCACCAAGACCCTGGTCAGGACCACTATCATCTCTCGCCTGGATGTTGCCACAGCTTGGCCCCCATGCTTCTACCCAAATCTTCCCACAGCCTTTCTCAACTCAGCAGCCAGAGAATGCTTTTAAATTGGCAGACAGATCATGTCGCTTCCCTGCTCAGAACCCTCCTGAATTTCCTATCTAGCCCAGCAATAACCTCCCAGGGCTTACACGGTCTGTACTGATCCCTGCCCAGCAACTCCCTGTCCTCCTGCCCTAATTCTCTCCCTCTTTCCTTCTGCTCCACTGGCCTCCTTCCAGAGCCTCGGACACACCTCAGACAGTTTATTCCGTTGTTTCTGCCCACAATCCTCTTCCCTCACCACCTTGGCCAGCTCCTTCCCCTCCTTCAAGTCTTGGCTTAATTTTCACTTAGGAGGCCACTCCTGACCATACTATTTAACATTGCCATCTGTCCCCATGCCCACCATGCTAATTTCTTCCTTCCTTCTTTCTTTCCTTCCCTCCCCTCCCCTCCCCCGTCCTCCCTCCCTCCCCCCACCTCCCCTCATTTTTTTGACAAGATCTCACTCTGTCACCAAGGCTGGAGTGCAGTGGCACAATCACAGCTCACTGCAACCTCAAATTCCCAGGCTCAAGCGATCCTCCCACCTCAGCCTCCCTAGTAGCTGGGACTACAGGTGCATGCCATCATGCCTGGCTAATTTTTTTAGTATTTTATGTTATTTTATTTTATTTTGAGACGGAGTTTCACTCTTCTTGCCCAGGCTGAAGTGCAATAGTGTGATCCTGGCTCACTGCAACCTCCACCTCCAAGATTCAAGTAATTCTCCTGCCTCAACTTCCCAAGTAGCTGGGATTACAGGCATGTGCCACCATGCCCGGCTATAGTTTTTGTATTTTTAGTAGAGATGGGGCTTTGCAATGTTGGCCAGGCTGGTCTTGAACGCCTGACCTCAGGTGATCCACCCGCCTTGGCCTTCCAAAGTGCTGGGATTACAGGCATAAGCCACCGCGCCTGACCAACTTTTTTATTTTTTGTAGACACAAGGTCTCACTATGTTGCATAGGCTGGTCTTGAATTCCTGGCCTCAAGTGATCCTCCTGCCTAAAATTCCTATGGATTGCTGGCATAAGCCACCATGCCTGGCTTCATGTTCCTTTCTTCTTGCTGCTGCAACATAGTTTGCAATTTCCTAAAATTTAGTGGCTTAAAACACTACAAATCTACCACCTTACAGTTCTGGGGGCCAGAAGCCCAAACTAGATTTATTAAGGCTAAAGTCAAGGTGTCAGCAGGGCTGCATTCCTTTTGAAGGCTCTGAAGTGTTCCCTTGGCTTTTCCAGCTTCTAGAAGCCACCCCCATTCCTTGGATCATGGCCCCTGACTCCATCTTCAAAGCCAGAAGTGAAGCATCTTCAAATCTCCCTCTCTGACCTCTGCTTCCATCACCACATCTCCTGCTCCAATTCTGACTTTCCTACCCTCTTTCTTTTATAAAGACTCTTGTGATTGCTGGGCATGGTGGCTGCCACACATAATCCCAACAATTTGGGAGGCCAAGGCAGAAGGAACATCTGAGGCCCAAAGTTTGAAACTAGCCTGAACAACATAGTGAGACCCCACCTCTAGAAAAAAATGAAAATAAATGTTAGCTGGATGTGGTGTGTGCCTGTAGTCCCAGCTACTTGAGAGGCTGAGGTGAGACGATCACTTTAGCCCAGGAGTTTGAGATCAGCCTGGGCGACATAACTAAATTTCATCTCTACAAAGATGAGCTGGGCATGGGTGACATGCATGTGTAGTCCCAGCTACTTGGGAGGCTGAGGTAGGAGGATTGCTTGAGCTCAGGAGGTCAAAGCTATAGTGAGCTATGATCACATCACTGCACTCCAGCCTGGATGACACAGGGAGATTCTGCCTCAAAAAAAGAAAACAAAAGAAATATATATCTGGTCTCTGTCCCGGGTTCCTGGCACAGAGCTTCTAAAGCCCTTATTAAGACCTCAGTGTTAGAGGTGATAGGAGCAACTTCTGTTTTAATATTTGGTCTTTGTCCTAGGTTTCTAACACAAGAGCTTTTAAGAACTTTGGGATCTCCAGCATGACAAGAATGCATTTGGTGATGTTGTTGAGATGACTGGGTGACTGCAAGCTCCTAGATTTTTTCAGGAGGAGGACTGATTGCCAGAAAAAGCAACCACATGATTAGAGGCTTGGAACTTTCAGCCTCATGCACTGAACTCCAGGAGGAAGAGGGGCTGGAGACTGACTTAATCACCAGCTGCCAAAGATTTTATCAATTGTGCTTGCATAATAAAGCCTCCATAAACACCCTGAACAACAGGGTTTTCAGAGCTTCCGGGATTGCTGAACACAGGAGATTCTGGGAGGACAGCATGTTCAACAGAGGGCATGGGAGCTCTGTGCCCGTCCAAACTTACCTTGCCCTGGGCATCTTTCTTTTCTTTTTTTGAGACAGGGTCTGGCTCTTTTGTCCAGGCTAGAGTACAGTGGCACAATCTCAGCTCACTACAACCTAAGCCTCCCCAGTCCCCAGCTCAAGGCATCCTCTCACCTCAGCTTCCCTAGTAGCTAGAACTATAGGTACACAACACCACAGCCGGCTATTTTTTTTTTTTTTTTTTTTTTTTTTTTGTACAGAGAAGTTTTCACCATGTTGTCCAGGCTGGTCTCAAACTCCTGAGTTTAAGCAATCCTCCCACCTCGGCTTCCCAAAGTGCTGGGATTACAGGTGTGAGTCACCACATCCAGCATGTACATCTCTTTCCTTGGCTGTTTCTGAGATGTATCCTTTACAATGAACCAGTAATAGGAAATGAACTGGCCAGATGTGGTTGCTCATATCTGTAATCCCAGCACTTTAAGAAGCTGAGGTGGGAGGATCGCCTGAGCCCAGGAATTTGTGGCCAGACTGGGCAACGCAACAAGACCCCATCGCTACAAAAAACAAAAGAAATTAGCCAGATGTAGTGGTGCAGGTGTGTAGTCTCAGCTACTAGGGAGGCTGAGGTGGGAGGACCACTTGAACCCATGCAGTCCAGGCTGCAGTGAGCTATGACTGCACCACTGCACACGAGCCTGGACAACAAAATGAGACCCTGTCTCTCAGAAAAAAATAAAATAAACTGTTTTTCCGAGTTCTGTAAACTGTTCTAGCAAATTATTAAACCCAAGAAGAGGGTCATGGGAACCCCTGATTTGTAACAGGTTGGTCAAAAGTACAGGTAACAACCTAGGACTTGCCATTGGCATCTGAAATGAGGGTGGTCTCGTGGGACTGAGCCCCTAACCTGTGGGGTCTGTGCCAACTCCAGGTAGTGTCAGAATAAAATTGTGGGATACCCAGTTAATGTCCAGAGCATTGGAGAACTTGGTGTAGAAACTCCACACACACGTTCAGTCAGAAGTGTGTGAGTAGAGACTAACACGGGCTTTTCTTTCACCTGTCTACCTGCTTAACTGCATAGGAGAGGCAATATGTGGTGCTCATGAACAAAGCAAGCATTGAAGTCAGACCAGACCCGACATTTGACTCAGTCTTAATATCCAGGTGAGCTTGGGCAAATCACTCATTATTCCTAAGTCTTCATCACTTCATTCATAAAATGGGGATAACTGTGGCACCTACCTGTGATTTTGTGAGAACTAATGAAATACTATGGTGTTATTGTGATCATTACACCTATTCTAAACTATTTGACAAGGACAGGGATGCATGATAACATTAACAGATTAGAAACTGTAATGAGGTCTCTTGGGCAAAATTCCATACAAGCAAATTACTGTCCCTCCAATGCATTCCTGCCACACTTAATTCACCATTCCCTGAACAAAATGTGCCATCTTCATTGTCCAGGTCTTTACAGTGCTGGTTTCCCTGCCTGAGCAGCTCACTCCATCCCATCCCAGCCCATTCCCCATCCTTCCACCTCCCCCTTCCCTCCCCACTCTCATGCAACTCTTCCTCATCTTTCAGGACCCGGTTTCAATGTTACCTCAACTGGAAGCTTCTCTCACCCTTCAGAAGAGCTTCCCATTGCACTTGATGCATGCACTATTATTTGACCATTTTTGAGTTCTATTCCAAGTCTTTTTGTACCTGAATAAGATGTTGCCCAGTCAGTCTCTCTTCCTGGATTCTGAAGTCTTTCATGGTAGATTCAGCTGGAAGTGACAAAAAGACTTTCTTTTGAAAAAGAGGGATGACACAGACAGACATAAGTTCTTAAACAGTTTAAATGGTATGTGAAAATTTAACAAAATTCAAAGGCTTGTGGGGAACACTTAGGAGGAAAAGTTACTGGGAATGTTATAAAGGGTTAATTTATATTTTATTGTACTTTATTTTATTTTATTTTTTGAGACAGAATCTCATTCTGTTACCTAGGCTAGAGTGCAGTGGTGCAATCAGGGCTCACTGCAGCCTCAACCACCTGGGCTCAGGTAATCTCACTTAATCTTTATTTGGTTTAAGAAACTCAGTCTTGGTTGAGCATAGTGGCTTATGCCTACAATCTCAGCACTTTGGGAGGCTGAGAGGTATATATTACTTGAGGCAAGCAGTTTGAGATCAGCCTGGGCAACATATTAAGACCCTGTCTCTACCAAAAAAACAGAGTGAATTTGTGGAAGACAATTTTTCCACAGACTGGGGGTGAAGGAAATGATTTCGGGATGATTCAAGTGCATTACATATATTGTGCACTTTATTTCTATTATTCTTACATTGTAATATATAATGAAATAATTCTACAACTCACTGTAATGTAGAATCAGTGGGATCTCTGAGCTTGTTTTCCTGCATCAAGACTGTTCATCTGGGGTGACAGGAGACAGTGACAGATCATCAGCCATTAGATTCTCACAAGGAGGGCGCAACCTAGATCCCTCTCATGCACAGTTCACAACAGGGTTCGTGCTCCTATGAGAATCTAATGCTGCCGCTGATCTGACAGGACATGGCGCTCAGGTGGTCATGGGAGCGTTGGGAGGGGCAATAAATACAGATGAAGTTTCCCCTCACTCACCCACTGCTCACCTCCGGTTCTGTGGCCCTGTGGTTGGAGACCCCTGCTTGAGTGCATTCAAAAGGATCCGTCCCATGCCATTCTTCAAAGTCATCTTTATTGCCGCCATGGTCAAGTGTAGCACCCCTAAGCTCGCAGGGCATATGCTTCAGCTGGCATTTCATCACAATCAACAATAAGTGGTACCTTGAGTCATTGTGAGGTCAGTTCCTGGAAATCACCAGCATCCCATGTCCCATTGGCAAGGAGCTCAGCACTGCTCCTTGGATAACCAAACCTATGCCCAATCCCATCTGTGTGGGTCTATCTCCTGGTACCCTTCCTAGCGTCAATTCTGTATTTGTAGGAGTCCAATCAGGAGATATAAACCACTCAAAAGTTTAAACTAGAATGGGCAAGGTGGCTCAAACCTGTAATCCTAGCACTTTGGGAGGCCAAGGCAGGTGGATCGCTTTGAGCTCCGGAGTTTGAGACCAGCCTGGGAAACAGGGTGAAATCCCATCTCTACAAAAAACACAAAAATTAGCCGGGTGTGGTGGTACATACCTGTAATCCCAGCCACTCGGGAGTCTGAGGCAGGAGGATTGCTTGAGGCTGGCAAGTGAAGGTTGAAGTGAGCAGAGATTGTGCCACTGCACTCCAGCCTGGGTGACAGAGTGAAACCCGGTATCAAAAAATAAAAGTAAAAAAAATATATGTAAATTTAATATAAAAAGTATTAAATTTTGGCTGGGTGTGGTGGCTCACGCCTGTAATCCCAGGACTTTGGGAGGCTGAAGCAGGCAGATCACCTGAGGTCGGGAGTTTGAGACCAGCTTGACCAACATGGAGAAACCCCGCCTCTACTAAAAACACAAAATTAGCTGGGCGTGGTGGCACATGCCTGTGATTCCAGCTACTTGGGAGGCTGAGGCAGAAGAATCGCTTGAACCTGGGAGGCGGAGGTTGCAGTGAGCCAAGATCATGCCATTGCACTCCAGCTTGGGCAACAAGAGCGAAACTCCAATTGAAAAAAAATATATATTAATTTTAATAGAGGATCAGCATAATGAGGGACACAACAGCACAAAGTAAAGACAACTCGAGAGAATATAGAACTAGCAGAGGCCAGGCATGGTGGCTCAAGCCTGTAATCCCAGCAATTTGGGAAGACTAGGCAGGAGGATCACTCAAGGCCAGGAGTTGGAGACCAGCCTGCACAACATAGTGAGACCCTGTGTCCACCAAAAAAAGAAAAAAATTAGCCAGGTGTGGTGGTGATGCACACCTATAGTTCCAGCTACAGAGTCTGGGGTGGGAGGACCCCTTGAGCCTGGGAAGTCTAGGCTACAGTGAGCCAAGATTATGCCATTGCACTCCTGGGCGATAGTGAGACCCTGTCTTAGAAAGAAAAAGAAAAGAAAAGAAAGTCCTAATCCCCCTGTGGGAATCTTCTCTTCTCCCGCCCTCTCTGGAACCTCACTCGTCAGTTCTTCCTCCCACTTCCCTGTATCATTACCTATCCCCACCTTTCAGCTTCTTCTCACCATCATTTAAACTAATCAAACTTCTTATATTTAAAAAAAAAACCTCTCCCTAAACTCAGTGTTTCCCCTGCTTTAGGTCTCCAGCACACCCACTGAGCCATCTGCTTTCCCTGGTGCCTTCTCCACACAGCAGCCTGGGCCACGTCTCTAATCCATGAATCTTAACACATTACTCCTCCCCCATTTACATCACTTCTCCTTGCCTTGGGTATTAAGTCCAAACCCCTGCTCTTCCCTGCCTTGCAAGGCAGCCTCCCTGCTTGCCCCTCTCCATTTTACCTGCTGTAGAGTCCAACTGAGCCTCACCTGCCCCTTGAATGCCCACTCTCTCTCCTCTGGGAGCCTCTGAAGTGGGTGATGCCCTCTGCTTAGAATACGCTTCCCCTTAAATCTCTACTCTCTTCCTGGCTAGCTTTGGCTCCTCTGTCACTTGTCTGCTTTGGCATCATCTCCTCCTGGAAGCCTTCCTTGACTCCCCAGATTCTCAGGAGCATGGGAGGTGAGGTGCTCCTCCCATATATGAATGGAGATTAGGGAGTATGTGTTATTCATGTTTAATTCACCAGTGCTTAGCTCAGTACCTGGCACAAAATAGTCACTGCGCTGGCCAACGTAACGACCCCCACCCCCAACTGCTCATGTCCTATGTTACACCGCACAATTACATAGGAAGGGGGAATTAAGAGTGCAGATGAAATTAATGTTGCTAATCAGCTGACTTTAAAACAAGATTATCCTGGAGTATCTGGGTGAGCCCATGTAATTGCAAGCGTTCTTTAAATGTGAAAGAGGGAGGCAGAAGGTTAAGAACCAGAGACAGTGGGCACAATGGCTCATGCCTGTATTACCAATACTTTGGGAGGCCAAGGCAGGAAAATCCCTTGAGTCCAGGAGTTCAAGGTCAGCCCTGGCAACATAGCGAGGCCCCATCTCTACAAAAAAAAAAAAAAAAAAAAAAAAACCCAAAATTCCCCCAGTGTCATGGCACCTACCTATAGTCCCAGCTACTGGGAGGGATGAGGTGGGAGGATTGCTTGAGCCTGGGAGTTTGAGGCTACAATGAGCCATGATAGGACCACTGAACTCCATCCTGAGCAACACAGCAAGGTCCTTTTTCTAAAGAAAAAAAAGGCATTGGAATCAGGGTCCCCTTCATCCTAAGGTACCTACAAGGCATCTCTCTCTGCAAACGAGTAAACATCATCCCCCAACTCCTCACAGAGTTCAGCAGCAGGAAAACTCCCTCACCTCATTTCTGTGCTGCTTGGGAGGCCTGGACAGCCCAATAACCAGCTCCTTGCTGATGAAGCAATCGGGAAATGGCTCGAGTTGAGCTAAGGATAATTTGGATCATTCTTTTGGTTCTCAATAGGCAGGGTAGGGGCAGGCATGGTGGCTCATACATGTAATTCTTGTACTTTTGGAGGCCAAGGTGAGAGGATCACTTGAGGCCAGGAGCTCAAGACCAGCCTGGGCAACGTAGTGATACCTGGGTGGCATGCACCTGTGGTCCCCACTACTTGGTAGAATGAGGTGGGAGGGTTGATCACTTGATCTCAGGAGTTTCAGGCTGCAGTGAGCCATAATCACACCACTGCACTCCAGCCTGGGTGACAGAGCCAGACTATGTCTCAAAAAGTAAAAAATAAAATAAATAAAATAGAGAGAGAGACTATAGGCAGCCACCACCACATCTGGCTAATTTTTAAATATTCTGTAGAGACAAGGTCTTGCTAGGTTGCTCAGGCTGGTCTAAAACTCCTGGCATCAGGCCAGGCATGGTGGCTCATGCCTGCAATCCCAGCACTTTGAGAGGCCAAGGCAGGCAAATCACCCGAGGTCAGGAGTTCGAGACCAGCCTGGCCAACATGGCGAAACCCCATCTCTACTAAAAATACAAAAATTGGCCGGGCAGTAGTGGCATGGGCCTGTAATCCCAGGTACTCGGGAGGTTGAGGCAGGAGAACCACTCGAACCTGGGAGGCAGAGGTTGCAGTGAGTCAAGATCGCGTCACTGTATGCATTCCACCCTGGGTGACAAAGTGAGACTCTGTCTCAAAACAAACAAACAAACAAACAAAAAAAACTCCTGGCATCAAAAGATCTTCCTATCTCACCCTCCCACCCTCCCAATGCCCTGGGATTATATTTTTTGTTTACTATAATTGAAGACACTTGTTCTTATACTGCTTTAAGATATAAAGAAAAAAATAATAATAATAACAAATGTTGGTGAAGGCCGGGCACAGTGGCTTAGCCTGTAATTCCAGAACTTTGGGAGGCTGAGGTGGGCAGATCACTTGAGGCCAGGAGTAAGAGACCAGCCTGAGCAACATGGTAAAACCCCATCACTACAAAAAATATATAAAAATTAGCCAGGCATGGTGGCATGCACCTGTAATTATCAGCTACTCAGGAGGCTGAGATGAGAAAATCACTTGTGCCTGGGAAGTCAAGGCTGCAGTGAACTGTGATGGCGTCACTGTGCTGCAGCCTGAGAGACAGAGCAAGCCTGTCTAGAAAAAAAAAAAAAAGTCAGCGAAGATGTGGAGGAATTGGAACCCACATACATTACCGGTGGGAACATAAAATCATGTAACCACTTTGGGTATTTCTTTTCTTGTCATTTTAATTGGATTTTTTTTTTAATCAAGAGAGGGTCTTGCTATCTTGCCCAGGCTGATCTTGAACTTGTGGGCTCAAGCCATCCTCCCAACTGAGCCTCCTGAGTAGCTGGGACTACAGGTGTGAGCCATCACACCCAACTGGTGTAGCCACTTTAGAAAACAAACTGGCAGTTTCTCAAAAGGCTAAATATACAGTCATCATACAATGCAACAATTTCACTCCTAGGCATATATTCCAGAGAAATAGAAATACATGTCCACACAAAAACTTGTACAGCAATCTTCATAGCAGCTTTATTCATAATAGCCAATACATGGAAACAACCCAAATGTCCACCAACTGATGAACAGATAAACAAAATGCAGTGTCTCTCTACCATGGAATATTATTCAGCCATAGAAGAAATGAAATATTGATACACACTATGACGTAAAGGAACTTTGAAAACATTGTGCTAAGAGGGAAAAAAAAGCCACAAAAGATCACATATTGTACAATTCTATTTGTCCAGGTTAGGCAAATCTATAGTGACAAAAAATGAATCAATGGTTGCCTAAGATGGGGGCCAAGGCAGGTGGGGGGAGTAGGAGGTAGTGGCTAAGGGGTGCGGATTTCTCTATAGGGTAATGAAAGGTTCTAAAAGTGACTGTGGTGATCGATGCACAACTCTGTGAATATTCTAAAACCTACTGAATTGCAGATTTCAATAAATAAATAAATTGAAGGGTATGTGAATCATATTTTAATAAAGCTTTTATTTAAAATAGTAAGTGGCTGGGCACAGGTGGTCATGCCTGCCTGTAATCCCAGCACTTTGGGAGGCTGAGGCAGGAGGATCACTTGAGGTCAGGAGTTTGAGCCTAGTCTGAGCAACCTAGCAAGATCCCATCTCTATGATAAAAAATAAAAAAATTAGCTGGGTATGGTGGCACACATCCGTAGTCCCAGCTACTTGGGAGACTGAGGATTGTTTAAGCCCAGGAGTTTGAGGCTACAGTGAACCATGATCATGTCACTGTACTGCAGCCTGGGCGACAGAGCAAGACCCTGTCTCTAAAAAGGAAAGAAAATACAAGTTTGTACCACTTTGTGAGTGTAGACAAGAACAAAAGAGCACTGAATAATGAGAGTAAGTGGCTGGTTAGGCCCAGTTGCTAGCTAAGTGGCTTCTGAAACATTCATTAGTAAAGTTACAGCTCTGGGACAGTCATGCAGTCAAAGAATGAATGCTAAATTCATTACAAATGCTGATGGTCTTTCTTTACATGCCTTCTAGTGAAAAATTCCTAAGTGCCTAAATAGCAAGTCTGCAATGATAGCAGCTGTTTATCAAAGACTACAAAAAAGAAATGGAACCTGGGCATGGTGGCTCATGCCTGTAATCCCTGCACTTTGGGAGGCTGAGGCAGGCAGATCACCCGAAGTCAGGAGTTTGAGACCAGCCTGGCCAACATGATGAAACCCTATCTCTACTAAAAATACAAAAATTAGATGGGTGTGGTGGCAGGCATCTGTAATCCCAGCTACTCAGAAGGCTGAGGCAGGAGAATTGCTTGAACCCAGAAGGCAGAGGTTGCAGTGAGCCAAAATCATGCCATTGCACCAGCCTGGGTGACAAAAGCAAGACATCATCTTTAAAAAATAAAAATAAAAAAAAGGCATCTTCTTCAAGTATGACATAGTGTTTCATGATAAAGAAGCCCTAATTTTGCATTTGTTCAAGTATTGATTCGATTTAGCAAATATGACACCAATCTTGGATAAAGTGCGAACAACACAATTTCATTTTGTCCTTAATCAAAACTGATTAGGTAGTCTAATATCAATTCTGATCTTATTAAGAACTGGTAAGATAAAAAAAATTAGGGAATGATGGAGCCAATAAGATGTTACAACCTGTTCCAAGGAGAATTCCAAAACCCACTCATATTTGAGACCTTTAAGTATGATGAAATATATCTGATTACTATATTTAAAAATAAACTGATTATATAGCCAACAACAATTGGGCAGGGGTCTCCTCATCCACAGCCACACAATCCTGATCATGCAGCTATGTGGTTGCAAGGCCTGCATAGCCTAGAAGGGACTGGTCTGACTTGAGATTTCACTTCATTCATATTTGTATTTTGAGACAGGGTCCCGCTCTGTCACCCAGGCTGGAGTGCAGTGGTATAATCATAGCTCACTGCAGCCTTGACCAGCTGGGCTCAAGAGATCATCCTGCCTCAGCTGCACCAGTACCTGGGAATACAGGCAAGTAACACCATATCAGGCTATTTTTTTTTTTTAATTTTTGTAGGCAGAGAAGTCTTACTATGTTGTCCAAGATGGTCTCAAACTCCTAGCCTCAAGAGATCTGCCCACCTCAGCCTGAGTAACTGGGGCCACAGGTACGCACCACCATGCCCGGCTATATTTATTTTATTTTATTAAATTTCTTTCTTTTATTTTTGTAGAGAGGAGGTCTTGCTATGTTGCAAGGCTGTTCTCAAACTCATGGCCTTAAAACATACTCCCATCTCTGCCTCTCAAACTGTTGCAACTATAGGTGTGAGCCACTGCACCTGTGTGGCCTGACTTGAGATTTCTTTAATCTAGTATCCTTTACTTGGTAGGTTTGGGACAGGCAGTAGTGTTTTCAAAAATTACTTAATAATTCAATTAGAACCAAACTCAACCTTGACTCCTGCCTTCTCTCACAGCTTACATCCAGTCTGTCAGGAAATCCTATTGACTGACTTCATCTCCCGACTGGATGTTGCCAAATCTCAGCCCCCCTGCTTCTACCCAAAACTTCCCACAGTCTTTCTCAACTCAGCAGCCAGGGGGTGCTTTTAAATCAGGAGAAAGATCACGTTGCTTCTCTGCTCAGAACCCACCCCCAACACCCCTGCCCACGGTTCCCATTTCAGTCAGAGTAAAAGCCAAAGCCCCAGCAATAGCCTCCAGGGCTTACATGATCTGTACTGATCCCAGCCCAGCAACTCCCTGGCCTCCTCGCCTGCTTCACTCCCTCTATCTCTTTGCTCCTCTGGCCTCCTTCCAGAGCCTCAGACACACCAGGGAGTTTCCTCCTAACGCCTTTATCCTGTTGACTCAGCCCTACAGTGCCCTTCCCTCAGCACCTTGGCCAGCTCCATCACCTGCTTCAAACTTTTGCTCAATTTTCACTTATGAGGCCAACCCTGACCACTCTACTTAACATTGCCATCTGTCCCCATTCCCACCATGCTCCCCCCTTCCTTCCTTCCTTCCTTCCTTCCCTTTTCCTTTCCTTTCTCTCTCTCTCTCTTTCTTTCTTTCTTTGACAGGGTCTTGCTCTATTGCCCAGGCTGAAGTACAGTGGTGCAATCACAGCTCACAGCAACCTCAACCCCCTAGGCTTAAACAATCCTCCTGTCTCAGCCTCCCTAGGAGCTGAGACTACAGGTGCACACCACAACACCTGGCTAATTTTTTTTTTTTTTTGAGATAGAGTCTTACTCTGTTGCCTAGGCTGGAGTGCAATGGCGTGATCTTGGCTCACTGCAACCTCTGCCTCCTGGATTCAAGTGATTCTTTGCCTCAGCCTCCCAAGTAGCTGGGATTACAGGCACCCACCACCACACCGGGCTTATTTTTGTATTTTTAGTAGAGACGGGGTTTCACCATCTTTGCCAGGCTGGTCTTGAACTCTTGACCTCGTGATCCACCCCCCTCGGCCTCCCAAAGTGCTGGGATTACAGGCGTGAACCACCGCGCCCAGCCTTTTCTTTAAAATTTTCGTAGACATGAGGTCTCACTATGTTGCCCAGGCTGGTCTTAAGCTCCTGGGCTTGAGCAATCTTCTCATCTCAGCCTCCCAAAGTGCTGGGATTACAGGCGTGAGCAACTGCCCCTGGCTTCGTGTTCATTTCTTCTTGCTGCTGCAACAAACTACCCTACCTTTAGTGGCTTAAAACATCAGAAATCTACCATCTTACAGTTCTGGGGCCCAGAAACCCAGCTAGGTCTAGTAAGGCTAAAGTCAAGGTGTCAGAGGGGCTGCATTCCTTTTGGAGGCTCTAGAGAGAATATGCTCCCTTGCCTTTTCCAGTCTCTAGAAGCCACCCCCATTCCTTGACTCACCTTGAAGATGGCCCCTGACTCCATCTTCAAAGTCAGAAGTGCAGCATCTTCAAATCTTCCTCTCTGACCTCTTCTTCCATCACCACATCTCGTTCTCTAATTCTGACTCTCCTACCTCCTTTCTCTTATAAAGATCCTTGTGATTGGTGGGCATAGGGGCTCCCATCTATAATCCCAACATTTTGGGAGGCCAAAGAGGAAGGAATGCTTGAAGCCAAGAGTTCAAGATCAGCCTTGGCAACATAGAAAGACCCTGCCTTTACAAAATTAAAATTAAAATCAGCTGGGCATGGTGATGCACACCTGTAGTCCCAGCTACTGGAGAGGTTAAGGTGGGAGGATTGCTTTAGCCTAGGAGGTCAAGGCTGCAGTGAGCTACGATCACATCACTGCACTCCAGCCTGGGTAGGAGAGTGAGACTCTGTCTCAAATATAAGAAAAGAAATATATATTTGGTATTTGACCCTGGTTCCTGGCACAAAGCTTCTAAAGCTCTTATAAAGTCCTTAGTGATAGAGGTAATAGGAGCACCTTCTGTTTTAATATTTGGTCTTAGTCCCAGGTTCCTGACACAAGGGCCTCTAAGTTCTTTCAGATTTGCAGCATGGTAAGAAAGCATGTGGGATGCTGTTGAGATGCCTGGGTGGCTGGAAGTTCCTAGACTGCTTCAGAAGGGCTGGTTGCCAGAGGAACCAACCATATATATTTTTTTAAATGGAGTTTGGCTCTTGTAGCCCAGGCTGGAGTGCAATGGGACAATCTCGGCTCACCACAACCTCCGCCTCCCGGGTTCAAGCGATGCTCCTGCCTCAGCCTCCTGAGTAGCTGGGATTACAGGCATGTGCCACCATGCCCAGCTAATTTTTGTATTTTTAGTAGAGATGGGGTTTCATCATGTTGGTCAGGCTGGTCTTGAACTCCTGACATCAGGTGATCTGCCCACCTCGGCCTCCCAAAGTGTTGGGATTACAGGCATGAGCCACCGCGCCCAACCCCAACCACATTTTTTGAGGCTTGGAACTTTCAGCCTTACTGGCGGAACTCCAGGAGGCAAAAGGGGCTGGAGATTGACTTAACCACCAATGGCCAATGATTTTATCAATCATGCCTCCATAAAAATCCTAAACAACAGTATTTGGAGAGCTTCCAGCTTGCTGGACACAAGGAGGTGCTTGGAGGGTAGTGTGCCCAACAGACGGCATGGAAGCTCTGTGCCCCTCCCCACTTACCTTGCCCTGTGCATCTCTTTCAATGGCTGTTCCTGAGATGCAGCCTTTACATTGAGCCGGTAATAGAAAATCAACTGGCCAGATGTGGTGGCTCATGCCTGTAATCCCAGCACTTTCAGAGGCAGAGGTGGGGGAATCACTTGAGCCCAGGAATTTGAGACCAGCCTGGGCAACGTAACAAGACCCCATCTATACAAAAAATTTAAAAAATTAGCCAGATGTGGTGGTGAGAAACTTGTAATTCCAGCTACTTGAGAGGCTGAAGCAGGAAAATCACTTGAGCCCTGGAGGTTGAGGCTTCAATGAGCTATGATCGCGCCAGTGCACTCCAGCCTGGGCAACAGAGCGAGACCCTGTCTCTTAAAGAAAAAGAAAAAAAAACCTGTTTTTCTAATTTCTGTGAGTTGTTCTAGCAAATAATTAAACCCAAGAAGAGGGTCATGGGAACCCCTGATTTCTAACTGGTTGGTCAAAATATAGGTGACAACCTAGGACTTGCAACTGGCATCTGAAGTGAGGGTGGTCTTGTGGGACTGAGCCCCTAATCTGTGGGGTCTGCACTAACTCCAGGTAGTGTCAGGATGGAATTGTGGGATACGCCGTTGGTATCCAGAGAGTTGGAGAATTTGTGTAGAAACTCTGCAAACACATTTGGTCAGAAGTGTGTGAGTAGAGAGAAACATGGGTTCTTCTCACCTGTCTACGTGCTTAACTGCATAGGAGAGGCAATGCATGGTGCTCATGAACAAAGCAAGCATTAAAGTCAAACAAGACCCAACATTTGACTCAGTCTTAATATCCAGGTGAGCTTGGGCAAATCACTTATTATCCACAAGTCTTCATCATTTTGTGCATAAAATGGAGATAACTGTGGCACCTATCTGTGATTTCGTGAGAACTAATGAAATACTATGATTGGTGTTATTGTGATCATTACACCTATTCTAAACTATTTGACAAGGGCAGGGATGCATGATAACATCAACAGATTAGAAACTGTAATGAGGTCTCTTGGGCAAAATTCCATACAAGCAAATTACTGTCCCTCCAATGCATTCCTGCCACACTTAATTCACCATTCCCTGAACAAAATGTGCCATCTTCATTGTCCAGGTCTTTACAGTGCTGGTTTCCCTGCCTGAGCAGCTCACTCCATCCCATCCCAGCCCATTCCCCATCCCTCCACCTCCCCTTTCCCTCCCCACTCTCATGCAACTCTTCCTCATCTTTCAGGACCCGGTTTCAATGTTACCTCAAATGGAAGCTTCTCTCACCCTCCAGAAGAGCTTCCCATTGCACTTCATGCATGTACTGTTATTTGACCATTTTTGTGTTATAGTTCAAGTCTTTTTGTACCTGAATAAGATGTTGCCCAGTCAGTCTCTCTTCCTGGATTCTGAAGTCTTTCATGGTAGATTCAGCTGAAAGTGACAAAAAGACATTCTTTAAAAAAAAAAAAAAAAAAAAAAGAGGGATGACACAGACATCAGTACTTAAAAGTTTTAAATGGTATGTGAAAAGCAAACAAAATTCAAGGGCTTATAGGAAAAATGTAGGAGGGAAGGTGTCACTGGGAAATATGGTAAAGGGTAATTTTTATTTTATTTTATTTTTTGAGAAAGGGTCTTGCTCTATTGCCTAGGCTGTACTGCTGTAGTGCGATCACAGCTCACTGCAGCCTCAACCTCCTGGGCTCGAGCAATCTTCCCACCTGATTTTTATTTTATTTAAGAAACACAGTCTTACTCTGTTACCAAAGCTGGAGTGCAGTGGTGTGATCATAGCTTACTGCAGCCTCAACCTCCTAGGCTCAAGTGATCCTCCAGTCTCAGCCTCCCCAGGAGCTGGGACTACAGGTGTGCACCACAATGTCCAGCTCATTTTTGTTTTTTAATTTTTAGTAGAGACAAAGTGTTGTTATGTTGACCAGGCTTATGGTAATCTCCTACCCTCAAGCAGTTCTCCCACCTCAGCCTTCCAAAGTGCTGGGATTACAGGTTGAGCTGCCACATCTGGCTGAGGGGGTTAATTTTTAATTATATAAAGAGCTCAAAGCAAATATTAGAAGGAGCCTAAATGCCTACAGTGGCTGACTGGTAAACTGTGATACATCCATATAATAAAATATTATGCAACCATGAAAAGGATTAAGAAAGATCAATAGGTATTGGCATAGATGTTCACAAAATATGAAAATGTGAAGTGATGTCCAATTAGCCTGTATCTTGAAAAATATGGCCCATTTTCTCAATAACAATTATTTCCTGAAATAAGATTATAGGTCTAAAGAGTAAAGGAAATTTTTCACTTCTTTCTAAAAAATATTTACTATTTTAATAATTTAATGAGATTAAATAAATAGATCATCAAATTAGTAAAAGACACATTAACTCTATAAATAAATGGAAAAGTCACAGACAGCCCAGGCATGGTGGCTCACAATTATAATACTAGCACTTTGGGATGGGGTGGGGGAGGATTGCTTGAGGCCAGGAGTTCCAGACCAGCCTGGGAAACATAGAAAGACATTGTCTGTACTAAAAAAAAAAAAAGCCAGGCATGGTGGCCTGTGCTTGTAGTCCCAGCTACTGAGGTGGAAGGATCACCTGAGCCCAGGAGGTCAAGGCTGTGGTAAGTTGAGACTGTGCTTGTGCCACTACACTCAAGCCTGGAAGACAGAGCGAAACTTAGTCTCAAAAAAAAGACAATAAAGAAATAAAGCTAACAAGCTAACATAAGAAAATATATTAAAATGTGACAAATAGGACGGGCACAGTGGCTCACACCTATAATCCCAGCACTTTGGGAGGCCGAGGTGGGTGGATCATGAGTTCAGGAATTCAAGACCAGCCTGACGAACATGGTGAAACCCTGTCTCTACTAAAAATGCAAAAATTAGCCAGGCATGGTGGCATGTGCCTGTAATCCCAGCTACTCAGGAGGCTGAGGCAGGAGAATCGCTTGAACCTGGGAGGCGGAGGTTGCAGTGAGCCAAGGTCATGCCACTGCACTCCAGCCTGGTGACAGAGCAAGACTCTGTCTCAAAAAAAAAAAAAAAAAGTGACAAATGAAAATAAAGTAATATGAGGTCTTTTATTTATTAAAAATAATCAAACAGAAAATAACTTGTTAAATTATAATACCCTGTGCTGGCAAAGGTGCAGTGAAATGGGCATTTTCTTATACTATTGGTGATGTTTAAATTGTAAATAAACCTTCCAGGGTAAAGCTTGGCAATTTTTTAAAAATAATACAGATAGTGACTCACTATACTGCCTCCTCCAACTCCTGGCCTCAAGCAGTCCTCCCACCTCAACCTCCCAAAGTGCTGGGATTATAGGTCAACAGCCACCATGCCTGAAAGCTTGGCAATTTACATCAAGTGTAATAAGAATGCTCATGCCCTGTGACTCACAGTAATCTCACTTCTGGAAATATCATCTTTGGATATAATTCAACCTAAACAAAAGGTCATATGCACAAACACAGTGAAAATCTCGGAGTATTTTTTTCTCTTTTTAAAAAAGATATGGAATGCTTCACAAATTCGCATGTCATTCTTGCACAGAGGCCATGCCAATCTCTCTATTGTTCCAACTTTAGTATATGTGATACCGAAGCAAATATGAGTAATTTAAGATAGAGTGGTTAAGTGAAATAAGGAAGAGTTATGGGGAATTTAAAAATCTATGGTATTTATAGGCATCTCGTAACAGCTCAGTAAATATTAGCTGCTACTTTTATTATTTTTATGGTAATTCCACTCAATTAAAAATTGTCACTAAAAATTACCATTGTCATGGAACATAATGTATCCTACAGTATAATTGTAAAAACAGATACAATTTGTCCCTTGGTATATGGGGGAATTGGTTCCAGCTCCTCCATTTCTATGTATACCAAAATCCACATATACTCAAGTTTTCGAGTCAGTCCTGTGGTATTGATATATATATATAAAATAAGAAAATTAGTGAGGTGTGGTGACAAACATCTGTAGTCCCAGCTACTTGTGAGGCTGAGTCAGAAGGATTGCTTGAGCCTGCAGTGAGCCATAATTGCACCACTGCACTCCAGTCTGGGCAACAGAGTGAGACAGAAGGTTGACTGTTTAACAGAATTTTTCTGTTGACTTGAAGATATGGTCAGGACTGTGGTATATGAAAATTCTTCATAAGATAACTATCTAATCCAATTAATGTTGGAATTGGGAACAGAAAATGTTTTGGTCACTATTTATTCCTTCACTTGCTGTTATAGAAACTATTGCCAGTGGGCACTTAACAACCAAGAATGTCATCTCTGAGCTACTCACAATGAAAAGTGATGTCTGGGACCCAGGTGTGTTGAGGTCCCTATGTCTGGGCTATGGGTGCTGAGTGGGACTTACTTGTCCATCCATTTTCTATATTCCAGCACTGGGAAACTTGGGTTTATCCATCTTGATAAAAGGTCATTTAAATTCCACTTGGCAAGAACCACAAATGGAAGAAAGGTCACGAAATCACAGGCTAGCCCTCGTTCTCAAGGGAATCTTCAGCTTAGGTGGTTCTGTAAAAGAGGAATCACATTGTTGAAAAATCATCGCAGGTCAGCTGAGGTGGCCCATACCTATAATCCCAGCCCATTGGGAGACTAAGGCAGGAGGATCCCATGAGGCCAGGAGTTCAAGACTAGCCTAGGCAACACAGTGAAACCTCATCTCTACAAAAATTAGAAAATGAGCTGGGTGCGGTGGCACAGTCCTATAGTCCCAGCTACTCTGCAGGCTGAAGTGGGAGGATGAAAGTGGAAGCTGCAAAACTGGAAGCTGCAGTGAGCTCTGATTTCACCACTGCACTCCAGCCTGGGGGACAGAGCGACACCCTGTCTCAACATACACATACATACACACACACACACACCCCCACACACGCACGCAGACACATGCAGACACACATACACCCTCATCTCAGTCTGTCCAGCCTTGACTAAAGAAAAGGGTCTTCTGGTTACAGAAGAGGTATGCTCTTTTGTAGGACAGGGAGGGACCAGCAAGCTTGTTCACAGTCTTTTCCTCATCTTCTGCTTAGTTTTCCAAGAATCCTCACACTGGAAACAGAGTCCCTGGGAAAAGGACCTAAATCTTTATATTACCACGGGAGAAATATGCCTCCTTTGTCAATTAATAAATAGAATACCTGCCTTAAAATCGAGGGAGTTCTGCTAGAACGAATCACTCCCTATGACCCTGACCTATGCAGGGAACATGAAAAACTGGAGTTTGGCCAGGTGCAGTGGCTCACATCTGTAATCCCAGCACTTTGGGAGGCCGAGGCGGTGGACCACCTGAGGTCAGGAGTTCGAGACCAGCCTGGCCAACATGGTGAAACCCCATCTCTACTAAAAATACAAAAATTAGCTGAGTGCGGTGGTAGACGTGTGTAATCCCAGCTACTCAGGAGGCTGAGGCAGGAAAATCAGTTGAACCCAGGAGGTGGAGGTTGCAGTGAGCCGAGATCGCACCACTGCGCTCCAGCATAGGTGACAGAGCGAGACTCTGTCTTAAAAAAAAAACAACAAAAAACAAAACTGGAGTTTGGGGGCCTATAATATTGTAGGCCACATTCCAGATTGTAGAGACCTTACCAAAGTACGGCCTTTCCACAAAGTACTGCCAAACACCAGCTGGCTGTCTCCATGCGGCAACACCATATCTCTGGCTCTTGTTTCCCCAGGAGATGCTCTATTCCAGCCTTCCCTTACATTTGTATCCCGCACATTTCCTAGCGTAAGGCCTCAAAACATAGCAGGCTGCCGAGTCACTGCTGATCTTCTGCATATCCAACTTCAGATTCCAGCAGGGCACTTTGTGTTTGAGAAATTAAAGAGGCGAGAATGGACCCAGACTGACGCTGGCCAACTTAGCGGTCCAAAGATATAAGCTGCTCAAACTGACTACAGTGCCTCTGATTTTCTGAGTCTGCCCTGCTCCTAGGGCTCTTTGGATGAAATTAATTTCTCCTTGTTGAAGAAATGGTTTGCTAGAATATAAAAAATTTGGCCAGGCACAGTGGCTCACGCCTCTAATCCCAGCACTTGGGGGGCCGAGGAGGGTGGATAACGAGGTCAGGAGTTCAAGACCAGCCTGGCCAACATGGAGAAATCCCGTCTCTACTAAAAATACAAAAATTAGCCGGGTATGGTAGCATGGGCCTGTAGTCCCAGCTACTCAGGAGGCTGAGGCAAGAGAATCGCTTGAACCCAGGAGGTGGAGGTTGCAGTGAGCTGAGACTGTGCCATTATACTCCAGCCCGGGTGACAGAGCAAAACTCCATCTCAAAAAAAAAAAAAAAAAGGAAAAAAAAGAAAAAAAAAAGAAAAGAGAATATAAAAAATTTAAAAAAGAAAAAAATGTTAAAATAAAATTTTCTCCTAAAGAGCACTCAAAAGCACACTCCCACCAGTGCTGGATCTATTTATCTCTCTCTTGCTTTTTTTTTCTGAGATAGGGTCTCTCACTCTATCACCCAGGCTGGAGTACAGTGGCAAGATCATGGCTCACTGAGCCTTTCAATTCCTGGACTCAAGCTATCCTCTCACTTCAGCCTCCTGAGTAGCTGGGATTGTAGGTGCATGCCACCATGTCTGGCTAATTTTTTAATTTTTTGTAGAGAGGGGGTTCTCACTATGTGGCCCAGGCTGGTCTTGAACTCCTGGGTCAAACTAATCCTTCTGCCTTGGCCTCCCAAAGTGCTGGGATTATAGGCTTTAGCCACTGTGTCCAGTCTATTTATCTTTCTATAACTCATATACTAAATCTTCCTCCTTAAATTGCCTCCTACCCACCCATCTGCAGGGATAGCAAACACAGGTATCAGCGGGTCAGGCAACCTACAAGAGGGAAGGAGGCTGGAGTAATGTGGGACACCGGGGGAAACTGTAGCAAACTGCAAGGTTTCTTCAACAGTTCAACAGTTCTTCAACACTTCAACTGTAGCAAACTGCAAGGTTTCTTCAACACTTCAATAGTTCTTCAACACTGTAATGGTCAAACCAAACACAGAAACAGGAAGCCCAGTTCAGTCACTAGCAGCCAACGTGGGATATTTCATCTACATGCTACAAGGCAAACTGCTTAGGATGAATGACCTGGTCTCCACTAACTTACTCTTGGGGTCCAGCCGCTCCTGCCCAAGTCTCTGCACTCTACTGACATGACCCACATTCACAGTACTCTCCTGACACCTTTTCTTGTTCACTTTTTTTTCCCCAACAAATTTTCTCTTTTTTTTTTTTACTTTTTTTGAGACAGAGTCCCCCTCTGTCACACAGGCTGAAGTACAGTGGGGTGATTATGGCTCACTGCAGCTTCCATCTTCTGGGCTCAAGTGATCCTCCCACCTCAGCCTCCCAAGTAATTGGGATTACAGGCATGTACCACCACACCTGGTTAAATATATTATTTTTTCTTTTTTCTTTCTTTCTTTCTTTTTTTTTTTTTTTGTTGTTGAGACGAAGTCTCACCCTGTCACCCAGGCTGGAGTGCAGTGGGGCGATCTCAGCTTACTGCAACCTCCAACTCCCAGGCTCAAGCAATTCTCCTGCCTCAGCCTCCCAGGTAGCTAGGATTACAGGTGTATGCCACCATGCCTGGCTAATTTTTGTATTTTTAGTAGAGATGGGGTTTCACCATGTTGGCCAGGCTGGTCTTGAGCTCCTGACCTCAAGTGATCCACCCACATTGGCCTCCCAAAGTGCTGGAATCACAGGCATGAGCCACTGCACCCAACCAGTTTATTATTTTTTCTAGGGACAGGGTCTCACTATGTTGCCCAGGTTGGTCTTCAACTCCTGGGCACAAGCAATCCCCTGGCTCCCTCCTCCCAAAGTGCTGGAATTACAGGCTTGAGCCAACACATCAGGCTCTAACAAATATTTCTTGAGCACCTACTACATACCAGGCACTATAATAGGTGCCCAGGAAACAGCAGTGAACAAGGCATAAGAGTTTCTGCCCTCACAGAGCTTACAGGGTAGCATGAAATTGATATAGTTTGAATGTTTGTCTCCTCCAAATCTCATACTGAAATTGAATCCCTAATGTTGGAGGTGGTGACTGGTGGGAGGTGTGTGGGTCATGGGGGCAGATCCCTCATGAATGGCTTGGTGCCCTCCCCAAGGTAATGAGTGAGTTCTCTCTCTACTAGTTCATGTGAGAGCTGACTGTTTAAAGAGCCTGGCACCTCCTCCCCTCTCCCTTGCTCAGTCTTCTGACCAAGTGATGTGCCGGCTCCTCCTTCACCTTCTACCATGAGTGGAAACCTCCTGAGGTCCTCACCAGCGGATGCTGGCACTATGCTTTTTTCTTCTGAGACGGGGTCTCGCTCTGACCCTCCGGTTAGAGAGCAGCAGTGTAATTATGGCTCACTGCAACCCTGACCTCCTGGGCTAAAGAGATCTTTTTACCTTAGCCTCCCAAGTAGCTGGGACCATAGGCATGCATCAGTGCACCATCATGCCTAGCTGATTTTTTTTTTATTTTTAGTAGAGACAATGTCTCACCATGTTTCCCAGGCTGGTTTCGAACTTCTGGGCTCAAGCAATCCTCCTGCCTCAGAGTCCCAAAGTGCTGGGATTACAGGTCTGGGCCACTGTGCCCAGCCTGGCACTATGCTACTTGTATAGTCTGCAGAACTGTGAGCCAAATAGACTGTTTTTCTTTATAAAGTACCCAGCCTCAGGTGTTTCCTTATAGCAATGCAAAATGGACTAATCTAGGAATCACAGGCCAGCCAGCACTTACCAGACTGTGATGAGCACATGACAGAAGTACAGAGCGGGACTGAAACGTTCCCCAGGGGCTTCTTGTTGCATCAGAGAGAGTAGGGTGAGACATCTCGGCTGAGGCTAAAGATGAGTAAAGATGAGAGTGAAAGAGTAATGATGGGGGTAAGGAGAGGGTTTCCTGAAGAAGGACCAGTAAAATCCTCCAAGAAAACTGTGAGGTCACTTCCTGGAAATCACTAGCATCCCATTTTCCATTGGCAAGGAGCTCAGCACGGTCCCTTGGATAACCAAACCTATGCCCAAATCCCATCTGTGTAAGTCTATCTGCCGGGACCCTTCTTAGCATATTAGAGTTCAATCAGGAGACAAAAACCACTCAAAAGTTTAAAGTGGTAAAATTTAATACAGAGAATTATTCATTTAACAGGGCAACAGCATAATAAGAGATTGGCTACCAAAAAGTAAAAAGAACTCTAGAGAACATAGGACTATCAGAGGCCAGGCATGGTGGCTCATGCTTATAATTCGAGTAATATGAAAAGCCAAGGCAGGAGGATTGCTTCAGGCCAGGAGTTTGAGACCAGCCTGGGAAACACAGCGAGAACCTGTCTCTACCAAAGAAAAAAAAATAGCCAGGTGTGGTGGTGCACACCTGTAGTCCTACCTACTTGGGAGGCTGAGGTGGGAGTATTGCTTGAGCCAGGGAGGTCATGGCTGCAGTGAGCTGTGATTTCGTCACTGCGCTTTAGCCTGGGCAACAAAGGGAGACCCAGTCTCAAAAAAAAAAAAAAAAAAGTATAGGACCAGCTGATACAATGAACAGTAACTGCCCCTACTGTCCCTACGATGAGATGGAGTGACCAAGGAAGGGACTCCTCACTAGGGCTGAGATTCAGCCACCCTTGGAGAGGGCACAGTCGTGGGTAATTCAATGGCAGAATTGCTGCATTACCACATGGTGGAACATGCCAGCAATCTGCCCTCTGGAATTTGCTGAAAATCCACCTTCTACGGTGCTAGATTAAGCTATTAATGAACAGTTGTCTCATTACAAAACCACCCACGCAGGTGCAGAGAAACTGCTGGTCACTGGGTGCTGCTGAGCACTGTGCAGGGCAGGAGCCCAGTGCTGGACAAGCTCAGTGGCTGTGGAGATTGACACCCTACAATCAGAAAGAACAGCCTCTTACAAAGTCCCTCTAGCACAATGTACTGACAACATTAATAATGCACCAGCTGATAGAGGAAGCATATAAGGAACCCACGTCTATGTTTGCAGAGCAGGCAGTGAAGGGTGAATTTGGAACTGATGGGCAGTCATTGGATGGATAGCTGGTACATGACACATTTCAATCTACCAAGGAAAAAAGGAAGAGAGAAAAGAGATAGAGGACCAGGCATGGTGGTTCACTCCTATAATCCCAGCAGTTTGGAAGGCCAAGGCAGGTGGATCACTTGGGTCCAGGAGTTCGAAACTCAGCCTGAGTGACATAGTGAAACCCTGTCTCTACTAAAAATTAAAAAATTAGCTGAGTGTGGTGGCTTGTGACTGTAGTCCCAACTGCTCAAGAGGCTGAGGTAAAAGGATCGCAAGTGTCTGAGAGTTCGAGGCTGCAGTGAGCCATGATCACACCACTGCATTCCTGCCTGGGCGACACAGCGAGATCCTGTCTCAAAAAAAGAAATGCTGGTGAAAATGTGAAGAAATTGGAACCCACATACATTATTGGTGGGAACATAAAATGGTTTAACCACTTTGTTTGGGTGTTTCTCTCTTGTCATTTTAATTTGATTTTTAAAAAAATCGAGATAGGATCTCACTATCTTGCCCAGGCTGGTCTCTTTTAACTTGTAGGCTCAAGTGATCCTCCCACCTCAGCCTCTCATGTAGCTGGGATTACAGGTGTGAGTCGCTGCACCTGACTGGTGAACCACTTTGGAAAACAGTTTCTCAAAAGGCTAAATGTACAGTATCATAGAATGCAACAATTTCTCTCCTAGGTATATATCCCAGAGAAATAAAAATATATGTCCAAACAAAAACTTATAAATGAATCTTCATAGCAGCATTATTCACAGTGGTCAATACATGGAAACAACACAAATGTTCATCAACTGATGAATAAACAAAATGAGGTGTGTCTGTACCATGGAATATTATTCAGCCATAGAAGGAACGAAATACTGACACATGCTATGACAGGAAGGAACTCTGAAAACACTGTGCTAAGAGGGAAAAAAAAGCCAGCCACAAACGATCACATATTGCACAATCCTATTTATATAACAGGTCCAAGCCGGGTGCGGTGGCTCACACCTGTAATCCCACTTTGGGATGCCAAGGCAGGCAGATCATGAGGTCAGGAGTTTGAGACCAGCCTGACCAACATGGTGAAAGCCTGTCTCTACTAAAAATACAATAATTAGCCAGGTGTGGTGGCAGGCGCCCATAATCCCAGCTACTCAGAAGACTGAGGCAGAAGAATTGCTTGAACCCAGGAGGCAGAGACTGCAGTGAGCTGAGATCGCACCATTGCACTCCAGCCTAGATGACAGAGCAAGACTCCGTCTCAAAAAAAAGAAGAAAAAGAAGGTCCAGATTAGGCAAATCTATAGTGACAGAAAATAGATCAGTGGTTGCCTATGGGAACACAGGGGGATGGGGGGAGTAGAATCTAGTGGCTAAGAAGTGTAGATTTCTCTACAGGGTAATGAAAGCTTCTAAAATGGATTGTGATGATAGATGCACAGCTCCGTGAATATTATAAAAACCACTGAACTGCATACTTTGATGAATGAATTTATGGTATGTGAACTATATTTCAATAAAGTTGTTATTTAAAAAAAGGAAATACGGGGCCAGGCACAGGTGGCTCATAACCTGCCTATAATCCCAGCAATTTGGGAGGCTGAGGCAGGAGGATCACTTGAGGCTAGGAGTTTGAGACCATCCTGGGAAACACAGCACTATCCCATCTCTACAACAAAAAATAAAAAATTTAGCTTTGCATGGTGGTGTACGTCTGTAGTCCCAGCTACTTGGGGAGGCTGAGGTGGGAGTATTGCTTGAGCCCAGGAGTTTGAAGCTACAGCGAGCCATGATCACACCACTGCACTGCAGCCTGAGTGACAGAGCAAGACCCTGTCTCTAAAAAGGAAAGAAAAGAAATGCAAGTTTTTATCACTCTGTGAGGGTAAACAAGTTTGAGGGGAAACAGAGAAGAACAAAAGAGCACTGAATGGTGAGAGTGGGAAGCTGGTTAGGCTCACTGCTAGCTAAGGGACTTCTGAAAAATTCATGAGTAAAATCACAGCTCTGGGGGTCAGTCAGGCAGTCAAATGATGAATGTTAAATCCATTACAAATGCCCGTCGTCTTTCTTTACATTCCTTCTAGTGAAAAATTCCTACGTGCCTAAACAGCAAGTGTTCTGAAATGATAGCAGCTGTTTATTAAAGAAATAACATCTCAAATTTTAAAAATCATGAGTCAAATATTATTTTCCTCCTCCCATTTTACAGGTGTGCAACCTAAACAACAGAGAATTTAAGTAATTTTCCTAAGTGGCAGAACAGATTTAAATCCTATCACTTTGGCCTCAGAGTTTGTGCTTTATTTTATTATTTTAAAATTCACCTTTTTTAAAACCAAGAGGCTTATGCAAAATTCTGCTAGGATTCAAAAAAAACCTCTTGCTTTTCCTGACCATGGGTGCAGGCAGGGCTCATGCTGCATTTTCTTTACTTATAATTGGATAGAGACATGATGACAGGAGCTCTCTTGGTCATTGTGCACCAGAAAGGAGAGTGAAGAGAAGCACAGGGAAGCCAGTCTTAACCATGTTTGAGCAACTGAACCAATGTCAGCCTCAGCCTACCTGCACAATTACTTTTATGTGAGAAAAACAGGCACCTCCCTATATGGAAAATCATAGCTAGCTACAGTTGCAAACAATCCTCAACTTATTCCTGGTAACATTATTCCTACAGCCCCAATCCTTTTAACTCATTACATTAGCTCTACATTTCTCTATTGTTCCTAACATCTAGTTCATAACCAAGAGCTTATGTTATTAAATCAGCTTTGAGTTAACAGGATTAATGAATGAAGAGTTTAAAGATACCAAAAAAATCTCATAGAAGTACATGCTGAATGAATGTGCCAACTGACTACTATGAACTAATTTACTTTTGAGAAACATGCTATTTCTTAAATGCTACTGACAGTGCCTGTAAAAATGGTGCACATTAACTGGCTGTTTTATTTTCTCCCCAATCTTAATATCTAATATCCACAGACTGAGATCAGAGCACCAGCATATACAATGTCACTTTATATTAGAGTTAGGAGGCGAGATGAAGAGTAGAAATCAGACTCACTTTGCTAGCTGCTCTCCTCTGTCCAGAATATTTTAAAGGAGACTGTATTCCCCCAGGGCTCGCTGACCTGGCACTCTCTCTTTGCGGAGGCTCACACCACTGTCTTGTGCAGCCCTCAGTGCTTTTGCAGAATGTGTCACCATGCTATAAAATACCTTCTCCTCCACCTCTCAACCTAAGCATGTGTTACTTGGCTTCAGGACAGCTTGTCTTCTCACTGTCCTGCCTTTCCTTCTGAACGTCTTGGTCTTTGTGGTGGCCTCTCATCTCACTATCCTGGTGAAGCTTTGGGGTCATTACTTCTTCAGTTGCTTCCCTCACCAATATATAAATTGAAGACAGTATGGACCAGTTGCTTTAGAGTACAACTACTGTGACCCTAGAACCAGCTGGTCCCAGGACTTCTTCTGACTCTAAAGTTTTTGAGACATCAGATATAGTTGGAATAAAATATGCTCCCTAGAATGAGATTGTCATCATTACCTGGACTTTTTAATCTGCACTTTTGCTCATGCTATTCCTTCTATCAGGAGTAGCTTTGTCTCTCCCTGGTGACATTCTCCTCTTCCAGCAAGGCCTAATTTAAGTGTAATTTACTTCATAAAGTTCCTGTCACCTTGGAATTAACCTCCCTTCTACATGGTGTCATTGTTCACCTTGTTCAAATCTTTATAAATTCAGGCTCAGGTCTGTGTGGTCACAGAGTGTGTCTTTTTACCAAAAGGAACACCTTGGCCAGGCACAGTGGCTCATGCCTGTAATCCTAGCACTTTGGGAGGCCGAGGCAGATGGATCACCTGAGGTCAGGAGTTCGAGACCAGCCTGACCAACATGGAGAAACCCTGTCTCTACTAAAAATACAAAATTAGCTGGGTGTGGTGGTGGGCACCTGTAATCCCAGCTACTTGGGAGGCTGAGGCAAAAGAATCACTTGAACGCAGGAGGCAGAGGTTGCTGTGAGCCAAGATAGCGCCACTGCACTCCAGCCTGGACAACAAGAGTGAAACTCTGTCTCAAAAAAAAAAAAAAAAAAAAAAAGGAACGCCTCATGCACTATACAAGGAGCTCCTTCAGGAAAGGATGGCACCTCGTGTAGAGGAGAGATCTCTGATTGATTAATTAATTAATTAAAGACATTCAGAAATTTAGCTTTATCACAGACAGCTGTTCACACGTAAAACTAATTTGGTTACCTTCATCTGTATACACATGTAGCTAGTGAATTGACATAACTATTAAACTGGAGAATCAACAGAAACATGCCAAGGACTGGCCCTTACCTTCCACAGTGACCTCAATTTCAGGAACCTTTTCATTACTCTCAGGGCTTCATGGTCTTTTTGGGGACTGCGAAGCTGAAAAATAAGCACAGAATTACTTTAGTACATTGTAGGAAAAAATACAGAAGGAGATGCTTTATAAGAGCAGAGTATTAAAATTTATTCATTTTGGCTCTTTTCAAAGGAAACTGCAGAATTAAACTTGTAGTGTAATCCTCCACAGGGGGCTCAACAAAGCCATGGAAACATGAATGAAGTGGGATTGCAAATGTAACATTTCCAATAAAAAATTTTTTTTAAAAAAAGAAAGAAAAACAGGTCCATTAAATAAAACACCTTAAAAAGCCAAGAAACTAACTGCAAGTTCCACAAAGAGAGTGGCCAATGATTCTGTGTGATTTAAGGAATGCTGAGAAAGGATGTCTTAATGCAGTGAAATATAATAGGAAGTACAGGTAATCTTCTACCTTTAGTGTTTATTTTATTAGCCATTCCAGGAGGCGAGTAGGAAATAGCTAGTTCAGGTCTAGAAAGAAAACCAAGAAATGTTACGGTAGCCAGTACAAGGGTGGTCTCACAGCTAGTAAAACAGTCCCGATATGACCAGTGTTTTTCCCTAAAGGCGTTCGCAGAATCATCCTGTAATGTAACAATAATTTCTATCATTGTGGACAAAAACTCTGACTTTTCCTTCCCATGATTGGCAAGTAATTATACGGAGAGTAAATTACTTCTTTCATGAAAAAGAAAATTAACACTAGTATACTTTCTTCAGCCACTAAAATTCTACAGAAATGTAGATATAATAAGAAATTCAACCATCACATCAGGCCAGGTGCGGTGTCTCATACCTGTAATCCCAGCATTTTTGGAGGCTGAGGCGGGTGGGTCACCCGAGGTCAGGAGTTCGAGACCAGCCTGACCAACTTGGTGAAACCCTGTCTCTACTAAAAACAGAAAAATTAGCTGTCTCTACTAAAAATACAAAAATTAGCCAGGCATGGTGGTGCATGCCTGTAATCCCAGCTACTTGGGAGGCTGAGGCAAGAGAATTGCTTGAACCCAGGAGGCAAAGTTTGCAATGAGTCGAGATCACGCCATTGCATTCCAGCCTGGGCAACAAGAGTGAAACTCTGTCTCAAAAAAACAAAAAAGAAAAGAAACTCAATCATCAATATTTAGTCGCTCACAAGATTGACCCAGGAATAACAGAGCAGATAAAACCCAGCAAATTAGACTTCATTCAAGTACTTAGACGTATTGTGAGCCACCACGGTGCCTCTCAACACCATGGAGGCAGTGGTCACTATTCTTGCACTGATGAAGACAGCTGAATACAGGATGGGGGACTGCAGGGGTAATGGAGAGTGCCAGGACTGCAGCTCAGAGCCAGGCTTTTCTATCAAGGACTTACAGCCACGCCTGTCACCTCTAGCTAGAAAAACTTTTTAGTAGAAATATCGTTTTATTGTTTTAATTCCAGAAATGACTACAGTGGCAAATAGAACTTACTTTTTTAATATTGGTGTTGTTGTTGAGGCAGAGTCTCACTCTGTCGCCCAGGCTGGAGTACAGTGCTGTGATCTTGGCTCACTGCAGCCTCTGCCTCCCAGCTTCAAGCAATTCTCCTGCTTCAGCCTCCCAAGTAGCTGGGATTACAGGCACCAGCCACCATGCCCGGCTAATTTTTTACATTTTTAGTAGAGATGTTGGTCAGGCTGGTCTTGAACTCCTGACCTCAGGTGATTCACCTGCCTTGGCCTCCCAAAGTGTTGGGATTACAGGCGTGAGCCACCATACCCGGCCTGGAACTTACTTTTTAACAACAAACTTGGTTTTATTACTCCACAGACAATCCTTTCAAGTCATGGAATTCCAAACCAGGTAGGGCTTGGAAAGGGAATTCTGTCTGGCAAGCCTTCTACATACAGGAACTCGGGGTTTGATTCAAACACAGAATATGGTACTTTTACTGTCTCAGTGAGTCCAAGAGCTTGAGCTGAAAGTGCAAGAGAACATAATTTGTAGAAGATAAAATTTGACACAGACATTCTTTTATTTGTATCTGCATTCTCAAGTACATTAAGAACAAGTTCTCTACAATCGAGCAATATTCACTTCATATTGAAGGCATTTTGCTTAGGATATTGGGCAAATCTGAAGAACAAGCCTAAAAGATAAGTACTTTCAGGAGGAATATTTTAACACTTTTCTTTTTTTTTTTTTCTTTGAGATGGAGTCTTGCTCTCTTGCCCAGGCTAGAGTGCAGTGGTGTGATCTCAGCTCACTGTAATCTCCACCTCCCGGGTTCAAGCAATTCTCCTGCCTCAGCCTCCCAAGTAGCTGGGACTACAGTCACATGTCACCACACCCAGCTAATTTTTTGTATTTTTAGTAGAGATGAGGTTTCACCATGTTAGCCAGGATGGTCTCAATCTCCTGACCTCAAGTGATCCATCTGCCTCAGCCTCCCAAAGTGCTGGGATTACAGGCATGAGCCATCGTGCCTGGCCCCTTTTAACACTTTCAATCAAAAGGAGAGTTATGTTATCAGTAAAAATGACCTCTGTGTTCTAAGCAGAGATGACCAAAGGCCATTCCATACAGCAGTGGCCCCTAGCAGCCTTTGCATTCTCATCAAGAGGCAGGGCAGCTGTTCAAAGACAGGTGGTGTCTATGATGCAACTAAGCAGTACTCAGTAAGTTCAAGTCATCAGACACAGAGTAGTCAGGATTCCTGATAAGTGACAGGAAACGTCAGCACCAGGTATTGAGATAATGGACAGGAATGCCGGGGAATGCTGCAAGTGCTCCCCACTCCTTACTTCCTTCTCCATGACAGATACACCCAATCAACTGTAACACACTTTCTTGCTAAACCTCCTCAGAATCGTTCAAGACAGCACTCCAGGAAGCTGCTGTCAACAAATCTAAGTATTTTTCACACGTGTGTTAGCCAGATTACAAGTACAGACGGTGGAATGACACTTATCCCAATGCCTCCCTTCCTCTCCCATTCTGACACATGAGAAAGCTGAATCCAAGAGAAATGAAGTTGTCTGCTTGGTTTCAATAGCAAGTGTAGTAGTAGAAATAAACCAAACCCCGGTTTCTGGGAGCTTCCTTTTTTAGGTCCTGAACTTCTATAATTCATTCAGACATGACCCTTCATTGATATATTATTAAATTAAAGACATATTGTAGGGGAAGGACTATGAGTCCCTTCATGTCTATATGAAAGAGCAAGACTCTTGTCTCCAAAAAATAAAAAATACAAAAATGTTTCAATAAAAAAAAAAAGTGTGATGGTTTTTGGCAATGTTTAAATAGAAAATAAGAGTATCACTTTCAAATAAGCTGACAGTTTCTGAACATATAATAACCAGGGCCACAGAATCACAGAGGCCAGTGAGAAGATTAAAAAGTACCCCTGTGATCCCCAGTGACACATACACCACCAGGAAAATTTCCTGTTCCTGTCCCTCCAACGAATCCACAGCAACATAATGTCGGCAAGTGGCACGATCTGCCTCCCCTATCTCCAGGCAGCCACAGGGAAAGTGGAGAGCAAAGGGACCATTCCCTATGTCACTGATAAGTGAGGCTCAATGGGAAACACAAAGCATGAGGGGCACCCAAAGGTGGGTGACAAGTTCAGTGTCTCCCCTTTGTCTTCCTGCTTCGTGTATTATCTGCATCTTCTGCTCTTTTCATGATAAGGAAGGAGGAGCAATAGCGTGTCTACTGTGGAAATGTGGGACTACTCATCGGGCATCATGGAACTTAATGTAGAAGTTTATACAGCCCTGGGAAGCTTTCAGAACCTGGTCTCCTAAGGCTCCTGGTTTTCTAAAGCTCTCGAACAGGCAGTAGACTGTGAACCCCCAGGAGTTTACACAGGTTTTCTAGGGTCTTCACACTGCTAACCGCAGTCATGGCAACTCCTCCATTTCCTTTTTAAACAATTGTTTTCCCAATTATCCCTTTAAAATTGGGCAGTTTAGGCTGGGCTTGGTGGCTCACACCTATAATCCCAGCACTGTGGGAGGCTGAGGCGGGCAGATCACTTGAGGTCAGGAGTTTGAGACCAGCCTGGCTGACAATGTAAAACCCCGTCTCTACTAAAAAATACAATAATTAGCTCGGTGTGGTGGTGGATACCTGTAATCCCAGCTGCTTGGGAGGTTGAGGCACGAGAATCCCTTGAACCCAGGAGGCAGAGGTTGCAGTGAGCGGAGATTGTGCCACTGTACTCCAGCTTGGGCAATAGAGCAAAACTCAATCTAAAAAAAAAAGAAAAAAATTGGGTAGTTTAGAGCCTCTGATATAGTGAGTGTGCACAATGATTCGTGGTGATGAGCTATTAAACATCATTAACTAGGCTATGGCGGTTTTTTAAAATCGTGATTGGCTAGGTGAGGTGGCTCATATCTGCAATCCCAGCACTTTGGGAGGCTGAGGCAGACAGATCACCTGAGGTTGAGAGTTCCAGACCAGTCTGACCAACATGGAGAAACACTGTCTCTAGAAAAAAATACAAAATTAGCTGGGTGTGGTGGCACATGCCTGTAATCCCAGCTACTCAGGAGGCTGAGGCAGGAGAATCACTTGAATCCAGGTGGTGGAGGTTGCGGTGAGCCAAGATTGCGCCATTGCACTCCAGCCTAAGAAACAAGAGTGAAATTGTCTTAAAAAAAAAAAAAAAGAAAAAGAAAAAAAAAAGAAAAATCAATACCCAGCAGATGGTGAGGCATTCATAATGTGACCAGGTGCCAAGGAATGTCCATAAGGATGGAACTGCAGTCAAGTCTCCTGAATTTCCTTCCTTGGGCCCCTTCCCTGGGCCCATCCCCTACCCATATAACCACATCCTCACTTTTCTCCCCTAAACACAAATCGAGGGACACTCAAAGCAAGCATAGTACTCACTTCTTAACCAATCCATCCCCTCTTCCATCCCCAACACATGGGGAGAATTTATGCTAGCCTTGTAAATAAGAAATACTTACCATCCCACAGTTATTTTTCCAGTCTGCCTTTTTTTAACCACTCACCTGGCAGAAACTTATCCTCCTGGCCAGTAGCTAGTTGTAAAACTAGTCTGCCTCCCTATTTTCACACCAAAGATACTAATTCTTTAGTAGAAAGGGGAGTATTCTAAATCAGACAATTAGCAGATCATCTAGAATTTCCACCCCCTCCAGAGAGGCACACAAACAAGAGAATTAGCCCAATTTGTTGTCTATAATAAACAGGATGTTCTACTCACCACTGAGCCCCAGAGGTTGCTACTAGATGACTAATCCCTAGCAGTAATGGCTACAATGGCCCAGTTCCCTATTTTATTACTGTGTGCAGAAATTTGAAAGGCACTCCTCTCCCACCCCCATCTTCCCTTACATACTTTTGCACATCAATCCATTAAGATTCTGAAGTGTAATTTATCTTATTCACTATTATCCTGTTAAATTGCTCTACGGCTGCCATGGGAGTAATTGCAGTGATCAGTGATTCAGATATCTTGAGCAAAGGGCCTTAAGTAAGTTTCATTATTAAAACTTCCAAAGGTTTTATTATTGAAATAAACCTGAGATAGAGCAGTATGCCTCCATAGGGCAGTCATACTAACGATTCTTAAGTTACGAAGGGATGTCAGACTCATCATCAATGTTGTGCTTGTGAGTATGACTAACTGGGAACTTATCAACGAATAAAACCAACTGGCATTCTAAGAATGAAGAATAATAATCTCATTTTAAGTAGCATATGCAGTGCTGTGCAACCCTTTAAAAAGCTGCCTTTGGCTGGGTGCGGCGGCTCATGTCTGTAATCCCAGCACTTTGGGAGCTTGAGGCAGGCAGATCACCTGAGGTCAGCAGATGGAGACCATCCTGACTAACACGGTGAAATTCCATTTCTACTAAAAATACAAAAAATTAGCCAGGTGTGATGGCACATGACTGTAATCCCAGCTACTCGGGAGGCCAAGGCAGGAGAATCACTTGAACCCAGGAGGCGGAGGCTGCAGTGAGCCGAGATCGTGCCATTGCACTCCAGCCTGGGCAACAAAAGCGAAACTCCATCTAAAAAAACAAAAACAAAAACAAAAAAACCTGCCTTTGGCCAGGCACAGTGGCTCAGGCCTGTAATTCCAGCATTTTGGGAGGCCGAGGCAGGTGGATCATATTTACCTCCTAAATATCTCTCAAAACCTCGCTTCCCCTTCATATTCACTGGCACCTCCTATTCAGCATCTCATCACTCATTCAACAATATTTAATGAGTATGAAGCATAGCTAGGTGTTTTTAAACAGAATAAAAACTGTGATCTTTGTTTTCTGGTGGCTCAACATCTAGTTCTTTTTTCTTTTTTTTCCAAGACAGAGTCTTGTTCTGTCACCCAGGCTGGAGTACAGTGGCACTATCTTGGCTCACTGCAACTTCCGCCTCCTGGATTCAAGCAATTCTTCTACCTCAGCCTCCCAAGGAACTGGGAATACAGGTATGTACTACCACGCCCAGCTAATTTTTCTATTTTTAGCAGAGATGGGATTTCAACATGTTGGCCAGGCTGGTCTCCATCTCCTGACCTCGTGATCCACCCACCTCAGCCTCCCAAAGTGCTAGGATTGCAGGCGTGAGCCACCGCGCCCAGCCAACATCTAGTTATTTCTTATCTGAACTATTCAGGTATACTCTTGTCTCTTACCATTCATTCACAGAGTAGTACCCAGTCTGGGAATGGTAAGAGACAAAAGTATACCTGGGTACACCATGCCAATAGTACCCAGAGTGTCTCCTCAAAACTTAGATTTTATTCAGGGATCAGTAAACTTTTTCTATAAAAACCAGACAGTAAATATTTTAGGCTTCTGGGCCATATGTTCTCTGTTGAAACTACTCAACTCTGCTCTTGTAACATTAAAAACAGCCATGGACAATATGTAAACCCATTGGGGAGACTGTGTTCCAATATGGTTTATTCATAAAAAAAAGGCATCAGGCCAGATTTGACCCATGGGCCATAGAGTTTGCTGACCCCTGATTTAATTGCAGTGCTTCTTACTCCATTGGAATTATCCAGATTCCTTTCCATGGCCTAGAAGGTGCTCCATCCTCATCTGAGTATTACTTGCTCCTCCAGGATCCACGATGCTCCAGCCACCCTGACCATCTTTATGGTGCTTAAACACCGTGCCAAGTTCATTCACATCTCAGGTCCCTGCACTTGATGTTCTACCCATTACAACCACTCTTGCCCAGATCTTCTTTGAGCTGCCTCAGCTCAAATGTCACCTCCTCAGAGAGGTCTTCACTGCCCACCCCAATAGGTCAGTGCCCATCCCAAAGCCCAAACTTTCTAACTCCCAAAGCTCTATTTATTTTCTTCAAATTACTTATCACCATTTGAAAACATATCATTTGTTGCATGTATATAGTCTGCTTCTCCACCAGCACACCACCACTAGAACAGAAGCTCCCCGAGAACAGAGACTGTCTTACTCATTCTCCCCTAAGTTCCCAGCACCTAGATCTGTGCCTGGCACTTGGCAGGGGCTCAAAAAATATCTGTTATCGGCTGGGCGCAGTGGCTCATGCCTGTAATCCCAGCACTTTGGGAAGCTGAGGCGGGCAGATCACCTGAGGTCAGGGGTTCGAGACCAACCTGGCCAACATGGTAAAATCCCATCTCTACTTTAAAAACACAAAAATTAGCCAGGTGTGGTGGTACACACCTGTATTCCCAGCTACTCGGGAGGCTGAGGAAGGTGAATCACTTGAATCCGTGAGGCAGAGGTTGTGGTGAGCCAAGATCACACCAGTGTACTCCAGCATGGGCAACAAGAGTAAAACTCCATCTAAAAACAAAAGAAAGGCAAGAAAGAAAAGGAAGGGAAAGGAAAGAAAAGAAAAGAAGAGAAAAGAGAAAAGAATATGAACAGTTGGCGAGATCAAGACTTCTGGCCCAAAGGGCCTGCAGCTGGTCTGACCATTCATCAAAAAATCTGAATTTAAATGGAGACACATTGGACTGTCACATGCAATAAAAGAACTGAAGCAGCAAATGGTCTTGATTTGGGTTTCCTTCCACCCTACACGTCTCCAGCAAATGGAGGAGTGAGCGTGCCTGCAGTGCTCCTGACACATCTAGGGTAGTTCCTATTCACAATGGTCAACCTTTGGGATTTTCCACACCAAACAGGGTCATTGTCCATCTAGGCTAACCTAGAATGTCCAGATAAAAGCTCCTGTTTAGAGATTGGAGAGAAAATCGTCAAATCTGAAAGCCCATGAACTGTCTCAGCCAGGGGAGAACACACGTAGGAAAGACTACAGAGTCTGATGTCAGAAGCCTAATTTCAGATTGACCTGTACAGCTTTACGATTGTGAGTAATTAACTTACTTTTGCTAGGTTCTGTTATTCTCACATCAATAATGAGAAAGCGAGCCGAACAGTCTCCCAAATCCCTTCCAATTTTAACATCCTCTGACTTTATGATTAAAGAGTGATACTAATAAGGCTAAAACTGTGGCTTAACCCCAATAGGAGCCTGCTGGGATTATGCTAACCAAAACTACTCCACACAGACAGAGCCATTCTGACCACGTCCCTCCCTACACCAGCTAACATACAGATATGCACCACTGGTATGAGAAGTCCCTTCTACAGAGGACATTGACTGATTCAATAATAGGGTGATTTAGTCATTCAACCAACAAATATTTACTGAGCACCTTCTAGGTATTTAGGGATACAACAGAACAAAACAGACAAAATCCCTTTTCTTATGGAGCTTACATTTTAGTGAAGAAGAGTGGGGGAGTCAGATACCAAATAGGAAATGAGTTGAGGATATATTTTACGTAGAGCACCCTGGAGGCACTTTTGATAAGGTGATTTTTGAGCCTCAATCCAAAGCAGTGAGACAGTGAGCCATGCAGACACTAGGGGAAGAATGTTCCAGGCAGAGGGAACAGCAAGGCCCAGAGACAGGACAAGGTTAAGTATGCCTGGCATGTTAAAGGAAACGCCATGAGCTCAGTGTTTATACAGAGGAGTAAGAGCAGGAGAATAGCAGGAAGCACAGTGAGACAGGTAGTAGGGGGCAAGATCATGTAGAAAACAGAAAGCCACTGGAGAGTTTGAACAGAGGGGTAAACATGATCTAAATTCCACTGAAAAAGGACTGTTCTAGCTGTTGTATTGAGAGTAGACAGGCTGGGTGCGGTGGCTCACACCTGTAATCCCAACGCTTTGGGAGGCCAAGGCAGGCAGATCACTCGAGGCCAGGAGTTCAAGACCAGCCTGGCCAACATGGCGAAACCCTGTCTCTACTAAAAATACAAAAAAATTAGCCAGGCATGGTGGTTCGTGCCTGTAATCCCAGCTACTGGGGAGGCTGAGGCAGAAGAATCACTTGAACCCGGGAGGCGGAGGTTACAGTGAGCAGAGATCACAGCATTGTACTCCAGCCTTGGCGAGAGAGCAAGACTCTGTCTCAAAAAAAAAAAAAAAAAAAAAAAAAAGACAGAATAGACCGAGGGAGGCAAGCATGGAAACAAGAAAATCAGTTAGGAGACTACTGAGATAAACCAGGTGAGAGATGATGGCAGATGGGTCCAGCGTGGCAGCAGTGAGGAATGAAGAGGGACAGACTCCGGGATATATTCTGAAGTTGAATCAACAGGACACTGGAGGACAGGATGATCTTGGAAAATCTTGGGACTACTGCAGAATTGAATAAAGCTAAATGGCACTAAATTCCAACATCCACTGTGAAATCCTGGGATCAGGAATTTGTTCATCTCTGTCACCTAGTAACCCACCCAGTACTCGGCACATAATGAAGATATAAAAAGTCCTTAATTCTTGAATAAACGTGCAACTGAATATATTACAATGCCAAAAAACCTGCAGTTTGATAGGTCATTAGGAGACCAAAAAGCATCTGGTACGAGACATATTTTACTAACAGAGTCTTGCCCTGTCGCCCAGGCTGGCAATGGCGTGATGTCAGCTCACTGCAACCTCCACCTCCCAGGCTCAAGCAATTCTCATGCCTCAGCCTCCTCAGTAGCTGGGACTACAGGCACCTACCACCATGCCCAGCTAATTTTTTTGTTTTGTTTTGTTTATTGTATTTTAGTAGAGACAGGGTTTCACCATGTTGCCGGGGGTGGTCTCAAACTCCTGAGCTCAGGCAATCCACCCACCTTGGCCTCCCAAAGTGCTAGGATTACAGGTGTGAGCCACTGGGCTCAGCCTAAATCTATTTCTTTTTATAAAAAATTTCCCTTACTATGGCCAGTCGCGGTGGCTCACGCCTGTAATCCCAGCACTTCGGGAGGCCGAAGCGGGCATATCATGAGGTCAGGAGATCGAGACCATCCTGGCTAACACAGTGAAACCCCATCTCTACTAAAAATAAAAAATAAAATAAAAAATTTCCCTTTATAACTCATTTCACAGTAGTAACCAATGAAGCTGACAAACAACTTCACATTATACAGGTGAGATGTGAACAACTTGGCCATTTCCCTGAGAGGCCAGATGTAGTCACCAAACCTGAGCAACTCCCATCTAAAATACAGGGATAAGTGTTACACAAGTAGTAAGCCCATGTTCTTATAAATAGTAAATCATGGGCCAGGCACGGTGGCTCATGCCTGTAATCCCAGCACTTTGGGAGGCTGAGGCGGGTGGATCACGAGGTCAAGAGTTCCAGACCAGCCTGGCCAACATGGTGAAACCCCGTCTCTACTAAAAATACAAAAATTAGCCAGGTGTGGTGGTGGGTGCCTGTAATCCCAGCTACTCGGGAGGCTGAGGCAGAGAAATGCTTGAACCCAGGAGGCAGAGGTTGCAGGAAGTCAAGGTTGTGCCACTGCACTCCAGCCAGGGCAACAGAGGCAGACTCCATCTCAAAATAAAATAAAATAAAATACAATAAAATATAAAAATAAAGACATAAAGGATGTCACTTACATGGACAGGTGTTCAGGGCTTGTGTGGAGGAGTTGTGGATGAGGACGAAAGTCGACTTGGAGACAATGGAGTCCGACTGGAGTTACTGGATGAGGAAAGGAGAGAAAGAGAGAGAAAAGGAAAAGGGTAAGGGAAGTGGAAGATTTGCCTCAGTGTGAAGGTCATCTCTGATTGCTGACAAAGGCAGTGGAAAATGTTGGAGAAGGTCTGAAAATATTGCTAAAGGTTGGTGGTTTCAGAAAATCTTGTAACATTTCCTTCACTTTAAAACTTAGCATCTCAAGGGTTTTTAGTATGAGGGTTTTTTTTTTTTTTCCCATGGATTTCAGAGTAGTTGAACCATTCAGCCACAGAAAATAACTCCGGTATCAACCACATTTGAATATTACCAGTAAAGACATGGGACTCTCCTCCTCTGAGGTCGAGCGCTTCTATTCACTTGCTGCTCCGCCTCCTCTTCTGCCCACCCTCACCTCCTTTTCTGACATCTGCTTCTCCCAGGGAGGACTTCACACCCTCCTCACAGAGCCAGCTGCCACCTCCCACTCTTCAAGGCTCCATCACGTGCCTGGCTCCACCACCTTCTCGCGTGTGACATCTACCTTTCACCAAGCGGAGGACACAGTGCATCCATGGTGTGTTTAAGGAGACAGTTCTGATGGCCACAAAATTATTTTGTTATGTGGTCTGTGATTTGAATTGCCCTGTCCAAAGACTAATGCATGGCTCATGGTCAGGCCAAGTAAGGTTATGTTGGAATGAGAAACCACCAAGCACCTTTAATTCCTTCCAAGATCTTTTAGGAGTGGGACAAAGTCAAGTGCTGTTAGTGATGGCAAGAGAGGAGATTCTCTCTGCTGCAATCTGCTGATGATGGCAGGTCCAGCACTGCTCCAGCACCCAATCCTTGCAGTGTCTTCTATGGCGCTTGCACATTCTTCATATAATACAGGCTTTGCAGTCTCAGTTTCTGCAATCACTGTCACAACTGCCCCTAACAAAAGCAGTGACTGCACTCCTCACAACCTTGAATTTGAGCTTTGTCTTGAGAAATGAAGGTTTCTACAGGTTTCTTCATGTTCACATTAATCCAAACTGAAGATTTACCTCCAGGAATATTTTTCTTTCTCTATTACTTCCCTTAGCAAAAAATGTGTAACTTCCAATCTTCAATTCTTCACCAATGCTTTGATTCTTTGGCTAAATCAAAAGCATGCTGAGGGCCCGGCACAGTGGTTCACACCTGTAATCTCAGCACTTCGGGAGGCTGAGGCAGGCTGATCACAAGGTCAGGAGTTCAAGACCAGCTGGGCCAACATGGTGAAACCCCGTCTCTTCTAAAAATACAAAAATTAGCCAGCATGGTAGCATGCACCTGTAATCCCAGGTACTGGGAGGCTGAGGCAGGAGAACTGCTTGAACCCAGGAGGTGAAGGTTACAGTGAGCCAAAATCACGCCACTGCACTCCAGCCTGGGCAATAAAGCAAGACTCTGTCCCAAAAAGAAAGAAAGAAAGAAAGAAAGAAAAACCATGCTTAACCACTGAGTTTTGTCTTCTCCACTGCAGGACTCCTGGACAAG
The DNA here is from genome assembly GCF_028885655.2 of Pongo abelii. NCBI lineage: Eukaryota > Metazoa > Chordata > Mammalia > Primates > Hominidae > Pongo > Pongo abelii. Next base: position 22,473,397 of record NC_071991.2, read on the forward strand.
GATTATTTTCTTACCCTACTACAGAATTTCTCAACCACTTTCCATGCCATAATCCACACAAAATCTATTTGGCACACTGACTGACCTTCACTCATTGCCCCAAGGTACTGTGAGAGCTGAAGGAGCAGTATTTTAGGACACACCCATTAACCCAACTTGAGAACATTTATTCACCGTAGTATTAATGAGAATGATTAACTGCACAAATTTGTAAACACCTAATAAGAACGTATAATTCATACTTGATTCCCAACACTTATTTCCTGACAATACAAAACTTCATACTAAATGGCTAGTTATTGGTTCTTGGCAACTTAAGTTCCTAAGGTGGTAGATAATCTACAAGTTCTGGTCACTTACTCTGACAATGTACAATGGCAAACAAAAAGATGGGAAAGAAAGAAAACTCTAACAAAGAGCTCTAATAAAGAAAATAGGCTGGGCACGGTAGCTCACACCTGTAATCCTAACACTTTGGGAGGCCGAGGTGGGCAGATCACCTGAGGTCAGGGGTCCAAGACCAGCCTGGCCAACATGGTGAAACCCTGCCTCTACCAAAAATAAAAAATCAGTTAGGCATGGTGGCACATGCCGGTAATCCCAGGTACTTGGGAGGCTGAGGCAGGAGAATTGCTTGAACCCAGGAGGCGGAGGTTGCGGTGAGCCAAGATCACCCCATTGTACTCCAGCCTGGGAAACAAGAGCAAAACTTCGTCTCAAAAAAAAAAAAAAAAAAAAAAAAAGAACATTATTTGTTCAATGGGGACTTCTTAGATCTTTCCTATTAGGCTGTGCTATTCGTGTGCAGGCCAGAGTTACAGTATTTGCCATTTTAGGAACAGGGCTCATATGAGTAAACATTAAGGTCCAAATGCAGACAGTAACTGCTATCCCTGAACAGTTGTGTGGCTACTTGAAACTGAAATATGCTGTGAGTATGAAAGACACACCAATTCGCAACAAAAAGAATATATGCAAATGAAGTAAAGAATGTGAAATACTTCATTGTGTATTTATTTATAGTGATTTCAGGTTGAACTTGAAAATGTAAAATTATGTATGTGGCTTGCATTTGCAGCACACATTGTATTTCTCTTGGATACCACTGGTCAAAGTTCAAAGCTTAATGCCGGGTGCGGTGACTCACATCTGTAATCTCAGCACTTTGGGAGGCTCAGGCAGAAGGATCACCTGAGCCTAGGAGTTTGAGACCAGCCTGGCCAAAATGGTGAAACCTGGTCTCTACACAAAATACAAAACTTAGCCAGGCATGGTGGCGCACGCCTGTAATCCCAGCTACTCAGGAGGCTGAGGAAGGAGAATTGCTTGCGCCTGGTTGCAGTGAGCCGAGATCGCACCACTGCACTCCAGCCTGGGTGACAGAGTGAGACTCTGTATCAAAAAAAGGAAGAAAGAAAAAAAGCTTCAGTTATCCGTACACTGCATATGTGCATATTGATAAATCAAGGAGTGCCTGTATTGAGCTTCTGCAAAAGATTTTTTGGAGAGGTGAAGGAAGGAGCAGTTCCATCATTTTAAAAGATTAATTTTTAAAAGCTTCAAGATTAATCTGTGCTTTTAAAAAGGATTTCACAACTATTTTACCTGTTGTATTTGTTCTTGGCTGAGTAACTTCGGTTGTATTGTGAGTAAGAATTTCTGGACTGTAAATACATAGTTGATACTAATATTATAATAAAGCATTTAGAAGAAATTTACAGGCCTTTCTCACACAGCTGTGCACTGCTAATTATTATTATTATTATTTGAGACAGTCTCGTTCTGTTATCCAGGCTGGAGTACAGTGGTGCGATCTCCACTCACTGCAACTTCCGCCTCCCATGTTCAAGCAATTATCCTGCCTCAGCCTCCCAAGTAGCTGGAACCACAAGTGCGTGCCACCACACCTGGCTAATTTTTGTATTTCTAGTAGACACGGGGTTTTGCAATGTTGGCAAGGCTGGTCTCGAACTCCTGACCTCAGGTGATCCACCCGCCTCAGCCTCTCAAAGTGCTGGGATTACAAGCGTAAGCCACTGTGCCTGGCCAATTTTTAAACATAATCCATTCTGCCTTCATTTTATAGTGAAAATAATAATTTTGGTGACTTGAATTTTGAAAACAGTAATTTTCAGACATTCAGATGAGACCACCTGGATGTCTCCAAAGTCATCTTTTTATAAGATAAATATGCAAAAGTCACTTTTCCACCAAACCAGCTCAATTCTGTTTCTGAATCTTAGATGAACTGTCCCACAGCAGAGCCAGAAGCAGCTTGCTGTATCATTTTAAACCTTTCCTCTCCATACATAACTCAGTCCCAACGAATATACACAGATGCACAACCTCAATCAGTAAGCAAGACTCAACCCACTTCAACATTCCTTCCATGAGTAGAGACAGGCCTTCTGTTCCTACCCCCAACACTCAAACTACCCATGTATTACCCTTCAAAATCAAGCCAGAATAACCTTTCTAAAGGGCAGATCCAAATTATTTTAAGAGGGAACTGCTATGAGACCATTTCATGACTGCCACTGCTTTTGTAGGATCTAAGGCCTTCCTCCATTTGGCCACCCAAGTCTATCTATGCAATCCCACCATGCCCACATGGCATTCCTCACTCCACACAGAATGGGTGAGGTATGTGAATATGTGGACATATTTGACATCTCCCTGCCTTTACTCATATTTGGAACATGTTCCCTCCCTTCTGGATGCACAAATGACTGATCTGGGTATACCATCCTTGACTTCTCCCCTAAAAATGCTCAATAACTCTTCATTGCATTTTTCATATTAAGCCTCCCAAGGACACGGTTCTTGCTAGACCCAATTTTGCACATCTGATACTTATACTAAATACATGTTTGTTCAACAAGTGAATCTAAATGTTAATTGTAAATATAAGGAAGTCATGATGAGAAGGGAACAAAAGGCCCTTCCTCATCGAATTAATCTCTCCTTAGGGAAGACACTGAATTTGTTTCTGCAGATTATCATCTTACCTTTTAATAAGAAATTTAATTCGATTGCCCACTTGAATGATGTTTTCCAGCCTTGGGATTCCATACCACGAGGAACTTCTGAAAGGAATGTTTTCTGGTAGTCCTTCCACATACAGATCATTCGCATGGCCTTCAAATTTTTGGTACAGTAGAGCCTTGGCTTCAGTGCTCCCAAAGGCTTCAGCTGAACAAAACCAAAGCAATTCAGGAGACTATGCTTGTGTTGAAATAAGATTTTAGTACAATCCAAAGCAAGGTGCAGGTCAATTTTTTTAAATTGAAAAAACTCTAGAAACATATTTACTAACTATTGAAGCAGGTTTAAAGCAAAGGCAAGTATAAATGACCCATTATTAGACAGATCAATGAGACAGAAAATTAACAAGGATATTAAGGACCTGAAGTCAGTTCTGGACCAAGCGGACTTAATAGACGTCTACAGAACTCTCCACCCCAAATCCACAGAATATACATTCTTCTCAGCACCACATCACACTTATTCTAAAATTGACCATATAATTAGAAGTAAAACACTCCTCAGCAAATGCAAAAGAACGGAAATAATAACAAACAGGCTCTCACTGCATAATGCAATTAAATTAGAACTCAAAATTAAGAAACTCACTGAAAACCACACAACTACATGGAAACTGAACAACCTGCTTCTGAATGAGAACTGGGTAAATAATGAAATTAAGGCAGAAATAAAGATGTCCTTTGAAACCAGTGAGAACAAAGACACAACATATCAGAATCTCTGGGATACACATTTCAAGCAGTGTTTAGAGGGAAATTTATAGCACTAAATGACTAATGCACTAAATGCCCACAAGAGAAAGCAGGAATAATCTAAAATATAATATTTATGCAGCTAACAAAGATGAAAAAATGCTCATCACTGGTCACTAGAGAAATGCAAATCAAAAACAATGAGATACCATCTCATGTCAGTTAAAATGGCAAACAATAAAAAGTCAGGAAACAGATGCTGGAGAGGATGTGGAGAAATAGGAATGCTTTTACACTTTTGGTGGGAGTGTAAATTAGTTCAACCATTGTGGAAGACAGTGTAATGATTCCTCAAGGATCTAGAACCAGAAAAAACATTTGACCCAGCAATCCCATTACTGGGTATATACCCAAAGGATTATAAATCATTCTACTATAAAGACACACGCACATGTATGTTTATTGCGGCACTATTCACAACAGCAAAAACTTGGAACCAACCTAAATGCCCATCAATGATAGACTGGATAAAGAAAATGTGGCACATATACACTATGGAATACTATGCAGACATAAAAAAGGATGAGTTCATGTCCTTTGCAGGAACATGGATGAAACTGGAAACCATCATTCTCAGCAAACTAACACAAGAACAGAAAACCAAAAACTGCATGTTCTCACTCATAAGTGGGAGTTGAACAATGAGAACACATGGACATGGAGGGGAACATCACACACCAGGGCCTGTCGGGGGGTGCGGGGTTAGGGAAGGGACAGCATTAGGAGAAAGACCTAATGTAGATGATGGGTTGATGGGTGCAGCAAACCACCATGGCACGTGTAACAAACCTGCACGTTCTGCACATGTATCCCAGAACTTAAAGTATAATAAAAAATAATAATAACAAAATCCTGCCCCCAATCCAAGGCCACAAATAATTTAACTAAAGCCTATAAAATAGGACACACAGAAAAGTCACTCTGTTTCCTTGACTCCACAACTTGTATGTGTGGCTTATAATGCATTTACTTTATTATCAGTCTCGATAAACTCTGGGGGAGAAAGCCGGGGGTAACACACCTAATCCTTTTATGAAATGTCTAACATGGCCTCAAGTGTGTGGGATCTTTTCTCAAGCCTCCATGCCTGAGTGCCATTTGCTGATGGCCCTTCTGCATGATTCAGGAAGCTGGGTCACTAGTTGAACACTAAGTACCAGACTGCATGAGAATCATGCTTGCAGCTGCAGTTAGCTGGAGGGCTGGTAGAAGGCACTGCTCCATGATTGTATATACTGAGTTCTGCCATCTTAATGATATCTGTGTATGTTTTCTATCTTTGAAGATACTTGCATTTTTACATATCAGAATACCAAGGCTGAGAAATAAAAATTTTAAAAATTAAAAAAAAATAATAAAAATAAATGACCCATCATTACAACCAGATTTTGGCAGATTTAAGTGTCCTGATCCTAAGACAATCTTAATAACTCTAAGATCTTAAAAGATTAAACTTTGTTTTTCAATATTCTTGGAAGAAGAGAAAGAAAATTATAGACAATAAAGACCACAATCTGAATACTATTTTTTTTGTTGTTTTGTTTTTGTTTTGTTTTGTTTTGTTTTGTTTTTTTCCGAGACGGAGTCTCGCTCTGTCACCCAGGCTGGAGTGCAGTGGCATGATCTTGGTTCATTGCAAGCTCCGCCTCCTGGGTTCAAGTGATTCTCCTGCTTCAGCCTCCTGAGTAGCTAAGATTACAGGTGCCTGCCACCACGCATGGCTAATTTTTGTACTTTTCAGTAGAGATGGGGTTTTACCATGTTGGCCAGGCTGGTCTCAAACTCCTGAACTCAAGCGATCTGCTCACCTCGACCTCCCAAAGTCGAGGGATTACAGGTGTTGGGATTACAGGTGTGAGCCACCACAGCTGGCCTGCAAATACTATTTGGAAGCAGCCTTTTGCCACTATCTACTTGTGAAATTAATAACCCTCCTTCATTGGCTGCTGCAAACAGGCATGTTTCAGGCTAAATTTTCATCCACACTGTAACCATGAGATCAATGTTCTTTACCCCTTCAACCTCATGAGCATGCTATTTTAAAAGAAATAACTTTCCACAAAGAATTCATGAAATGGGAAATAAAAATAGTTAAGCAGAGGCCAGTTTAGATTAAAAGAGGCATAACAACCAAAGTTAGCAAATGAAGATTGTTTGGACCCAGATTTAAAGCAAAATTTTTCAGATAATGAGGAAATGAGATACTGTTCAGGTAAGAGTAAGGAAACTTGGCCAGGCACGGTGGCTCACGCCTGTAATTGCAGCACTTGGGGAGGACGAGGTGGGCAGATTACCTGAGGTCAGGAGTTCGAGACCAGCCTGGCCAACATGGTGAAACCCTGTCTCTACTAAAAATACAAAAATTAGTTGGGCATGGTGGCATGCGCCTGTAATCCCAGCTACCCAGGAGGCTGAGGCAGGAGAATTGCTGGAGCCCCAGGGGCAGAGGCTGCTGTGAGCTGAGATTGTGCCATTGCACTCCAGCCTAGGGTGACACAGCAAGACTTTGTCTCAAAAAAAGAAAAAAAAAGAAAGAAAAGAGTGAGGAAACTCAACAAAGGGTTACAAATGAGCTGACACCAAAAAATCATTGTAATTTTGTCAGATGTGATGAAATAGCAGCTGTGTAAGAAAACGTTAATGCTGTTCAGGGATGCATACTGAACAGATAAAATGATGTGATGACTGATTTGCTTTACAATATTCCTGCAAAGAGAGGTAAAGGAATAGAAGAACAAAACGTAGGACAATCTTAATGATCACAGAAATTGAGGAGTGGGTATTTTAGTGTTCATTGTACTATTTTCTCTACTTTTGAATAGGTATAAAAACTGTAATTTAAAAATGTAAAAAAAGGGCCAGGAGTGATGGCTCATGCCTGTAATCCCAACACTTTGGGAGGCTGAGGCAGGTGGATCACTTAGGTCAGGAGTTCAAGACCAGCCTGGCCAACATGGTGAAAGCCTGTCTCTACCAAAAAAAAAAAAAATCAGATGGGTGTTGTGGCAGGCACCTGTAGTCCCAGTTACTCAGAAGGCTGAGGCAAGAGAATTGCTTGAACCTGGGAGGCAGAGGCTGCAGTGAGCCAAGATCGTGACACTGCACTCCAGCCTTGGTGACAGAGTGAGAATCCACCAAAAAAAAAAAAAAAAGTAAAAATGAATTGACTAATCCCTGCTCTGAAGCCACATCCAAACAAAACTCTAAAAAGATTCAAGCAATTTATATCGTGCTATTTATATACAGATCTCCCTTGCACCTCTGTATGTAACATTTAAATATTTTGCAACCTGATGGTTGGAAGTGGCTCAAAGCTGGGCATGGTGGCATGTGCCTGTAGCCCCAGCTACTTAGGAGACTAAGGCAGGAGGGTAGCTTGAGCCCAGGAGTTCTAGTCCATCCCAGACAACATAAGACCCTGTTTCTTTGTTTCTTTTCTTTTCTTTTTCTTTTTTTGTTTTTTTTTGAGATGGAGTTTCACTCTTGTTGTCCAGGCTGGAGTGCAACGGTGCAATCTCGGCTCACTGCAACCTCCGCCTCCTGGGTTCAAGTGATTCTCCTGCCTCAGCCTCCCAAGTAGCTGGGATTACAGGTGCACGTCATCACGCCCAGCTAATTGAGTATTTTTAGTAGAGATGGGGTTTCTCCATGTTGGTCAGGCTGGTCTCGAACCCCCCACTTCAGGTGATCCACCCGCCTCAGCCTCCCAAAATGCCGGGATTACAGGTGTGAGCCACTGCACCCAGTGGACCCTGTTTCTTTAAAAAGAAAAGTCGGGGAGCTGTCAGGGAGCTCACTGATGAATTATTTTGGTGGTATCAACAATTGCTATCAAAACACAACTATAAAATCCAAAATTATAGGCCGGGCATGGTGGCTCACGCCTGTAATCCCAGCACTTTGGGAGGCTGAGGCAGGCAAATCATGAGGTCAGGAGATCGAGACCATCTTGGCTAACACGGTGAAACCCCGTCTCTACTAAAAATACAAAAAAAAATTAGCCGGGCATGGTGGTGGGCACCTGTAGTCCCAGCTTCTTGGGAGGCTGAGGCAGGAGAATGGCGTGAACCCGGGAGGCGGAACTTGCAGTGAGCCGAGATCGCACCACTGCACTCCAGCCTGGGCAACAGAGCGAGACTCCGTCTCAAAAAATAAAAAACAAAAAAACAAAAAAACAAAAAAAAAAAATCCAAAATTATATCTATTACCAGATCTTTCTCCTTACTTCCAGACTTATTTATCCAACTGTCTCCTTTACCTCCACACCTCAACTTAAATGTCAACTTGAAATTCATTAATTAATTAATAATTTAATTATCTATTAATAATTAATGTCTTTGTTCTTAGACTGGCTTTCCTCTAACATCTCAAGATTTGTCTTAAATTCTTACTTCATGATATTAGCACCAAATCTGAAGGGCTCTAGTATAGGAACTCTCTGAGATCAGAAACACATGTATTTTTGAGAAACCACACAAAATGAAATAATTATCATAGCTGTAAAAAGAAATATGTCCATAAACAAATAACGGTAAAGGATTAGAGGCTTTCAGTCATACTAGAGAGTGATGTTAAATAAAATTATTCTGTTAATTCAACAAAGAAATATATAAACCTAATTCTAACAAAGTTTTTATAAAATAAAAAAGAACCAATTGGAGTTGAGAGTGAAAAGTGGAAGTTTAGAAAGAGGCGAGGCCAACTACAGAACGTGCTCATCACATATCATCAAGGCTGCCCCAATCACACCCCTTGCCTCCCCATTCCCTTTATTGCACTTAATTCTTTCCCAGACCCTATACCTTCTTACAGAGTAAATATCTCCTACTTACTACATGTTTCCCCACCAGATTGAATGCTCCAGAATGCACGGGGCAGGGCACTGTCTTCTGCACTGCCCAGTTCCTGGCACCTGACTCACAGGTGCCAAATGACTGCAGGATTATGAGGTTGGAAGTAGTGAATATTTCCTGAATACTTGCAGTGGTTCCCAGCAATGACAAATCTAAGATTTCCTCTCTCCCTTTCAGGAACCTTAAAGAAAGCAGCAATACTGTCAGAGGTGTTTGAACGGGAACAACTTGATCCTAAATAGAAGCTGGGTAAAATGAGGCTGAGACCTACTGAGCTGCATTCCCAGATGGTTAAGGCATTCTAAGTCACAGGGTGAGGGAGGAGATCAGCACAAGATACAGGCCATAAAGACCTTGTTGATAAAATGGGTTGCAGTAAAGAATCCAGCCAAAACCCACCGAAACCAAGATGGTGACAACAGTGACCTCTGGTTGTCCTCAATGCTACACTCCCACCAATGCCATGACAGTTTACAAATGCCATGGCAACATCAGGAAGTTACCCTATATGGTCTAAAAAGGGGAACCATAAAAATAATCCACTCCTGGCCAGGTGCGGCGGCTCACACCTGTAATCTCAGCATTCTGGGATGCCAAGGTAGGTGGATCACCTGAGGTCAGGAGTTTGAGACCAGCCTGGCAACGTGGTAAAACCCCGTCTCTACCAAAAATACAAAAACAAATTAGTTGGGTGTGGTGGTATGCACCTGTGATCCCAGCTACTAGGGAGGCTGAGGCAGGAGAATTGCTTGAACCCAGGAGGCGGAGGTTGCAGTGAGCCAGGATCACACCACTGCACTCTGGCCTGGACTCCATCTTTTTTGAAAAAAAAAAAAAAAAATAGTAAGAGAGGCTGGGCGTGGTGCTTCACAACTGTAATCCCAGCACGTTGGGAGGCTGAGGTGGGAGGATCACCTGAGGTCAGGAATTCGAGACCAGCCTGGCCCACAAGGCGAAACTACATCTCTACTAAAAATACAAAAATTAGCTGGGCATGATGGCAGGTGCCAGTAATCCCAGCTACTTGGGAGACTGAGGCAGGAGAATTGCTTGAATCTGGGAGGCGGAGGTTGCAGTGACCCGAGACTGCGCCACTGTACTCCAGCCTGGGTAACATGAGCGAAACTCCGTCTCAAAAGCAAAACAGTAAGAAAAAACTGGAGCTGAGTCCTGCTCATTATATTTACTTTCCTAAAATAAAACAACATTATAAAAAACATTACTCAGTAATATACTTTAGTTGAAAGGGGAAAAAAGAGACTTACCAAATTTTTTTGCAGAAAAGCTGATCCACCGTCCTTCTTCATTTAGTGATTCTGGCATACCATTCTTCCTTTACTATCGAAATCACAGGAATACAAGTTTTCTCAATTTAATGGGTTTAATAGCTTGGGTTATTAAATATTATTATTATAAAATAGGCAGTATTATTTTTTCTTTTCCTGTGACTAAAATTATTTCTAAGATCCAGAATGTATTTATTACTGAAACAATGCTGACACACACTGCACAAAAAAGGAAGAACCAGACATTCATTAAAGCTGGGAAAAAGCAGAACTCAGTGTGCTCAAGAACCACTAGCAGGCCGGGTGCAGTGGCTCACACCTGTAATCCCAGCACTTTGGGAGGCTGAGGTGGGCAGATCACCTGAGGTTGGGAGTTCAAGAACAGCCTGGCCAACATGGTGACACCCCAGCTCTACTACAAATACAAAAATTAGGCAGGCATGGTGGCAGGTGCCTGTAATCCCAGCTACTTGGGAGCCCGAGGCAGGGAGAATTGCTTGAACCTGGGAGGTGGAGGGTGCAATGAGTTGAGATCACACCACTGCACTCCAGCGTGGGCGACAAAGCAAAACTCCATCTCAAAAACAAAAACAAAACAAAACAAAAAACAGCTAGCAGGTGCCATTTGCTATGGGGAGACTAGGGATATAATCTTGCTGCAATCCTTCCATTTTAGTAAATCTAAACAGTGTGATTCCATTCTGTTTTGTCCCCACTCTATTCCAGAGCCAAAACAAATATGAAAATCTGTTATATTTCTATTTCTTTCAAAACACATCTAAGAATTAAGAGATGATATGCATGGCTCCATACTCTAAAAGGAAGCCTCTTATGTCCTGGCTATCATGGACATTTCATGAATGTTTGTTCAGTTGTCTGGTGCAAGCTTCAATAATAACCTGTTCAATGCATTATGCCAGATAAATTTTGCATCTCAAAAGTAGGAAAAATATTGTTCTTTTAGTTCTGTCTACCCATAAATGCAACATTTACATGTATTTATAATGGGTTAATAAAAATAAAATGAGTTTACTGTTCTAGAGAGTACTAGAATTTTGACAACATGAATTCTCCTGTCCTGGCATGTAATTAAATGTTAGAGGAATATTATTTCATGTGGAAGATACCATTAAAAAATCAATGTTAAGCATTAAATAATTATTTCACATAATCTTCTAATCTGACTTAAGACTGAAGATCTACCTCCTGAAGCTGGTTTATCTAGTTGTAAATCTTCACGTGTTGAATTCACAAGTTCATGTCTGCAAGGTGAGAATAAATGCTTAATATTCACTAGGCAATATTCAGCAAAGTAATATCCACTAGTACATATTTAACATTTAATCATGAAGGGTGGCTTTGGAAAGAAAAGACAGGCTGGGCACGGTGGCTCACGACTGTAATCCCAACACTTTGAAAGGCTGAGGCAGGCAGATCACAAGGTCAGGAGTTCAAGACCAGCCCGGCCAACATGGTGAAACCCATCTCTACTAAAAATACAAAAATTAGCCAGGCATTGTGGCAGGTGCTTGTAATCCCAGCTACTCAGGAGGCTGAGCTAGGAGAATCACTTGAACTTGGGAGGCAGGGGTTACAGTGAGCCAAGATCATACCATTGCACTCCAGCATGGGTGACAAGAGCGAAACTCCAGCTGAAGAAAAAAAGAAAAAGAAAAAGAAAAAAAAGAAATATCCCATTACCTTAAGGCAATGTAGATACAGCCAGAATTTCTACAGAAATCTGAACCACATTATAAAGCCAAAAAAAAAAAATACCAGCTAATATCATTTAAAACATATAGTACTAAATGGAATAGGTAATATTTTTGTTTTTTTTTTTGTTTTTTTTTTTGAGACAGAGTTTCGGAGTGCAATGGCACGATCTCGGCTCACTGCAACCTCTGCCTCCTGGGTTCAAGCAATTCTCCTGTTTCAGCCTCCCGAGTAGCTGGGACTACAGGCACCCACCACCATACCCGACTAGTTTTTTTATTTTTAGTAGAGATGGGGTTTCACCATATTGGTTAGGCTGGTCTTGAACTCCTGACCTCAGGTGATCCGCCCACCTCAGCTTCCCAAAGTGCTGGGATTACAGGTGTGAGCTACTGCACCCGGCTGGAAAAGGTAATATTTTCCACACATAAACATTAGTGTAACTTTATTGGACTTAAAAAAATATTTTTTTTAGTAAGAGAAGCAGAAGATTCTCCTGAACTGCATCATTTCAACTAGCATTTATTTACTCACAATTAAAATAATACAACAGCTATAAAAAGTCAAGAGGTGGCCAGGTGCAGTGACTCATGCCTGTAACCCCAACACTTTGGGAGGCCAAGGTGGGTGGAGCACCTGAGGTCAGGAGTTTGAGACCAGCCTAGCCAACATGGTGAAATCCCGTCTCTACTAAAAATACAAAAATTAGCTGGGCATGGTGGCTCTCACCTGTAGTCCCAGCTACTAGGGTGGCTGAGGTGGGAGGATCGCTTGAACCTGAGAGGTGGAGGTTGCAGTGAGCCGTGATCACACTGCTGCACTCCAGCCTGGGTGACAGAGCAAGACTCTGTCTCAATGGAAAAAAAGAAAAAGTCAAGAGCATAGGGAGTATTAAAATCAGACATAACCAATGGTCTCTCATCTGAACAGCTCCATTTTTTTGCTATCATTATGTGTTAAGGTCTATTTGCTAAACATTAACATTTGTACTAAAGTTTCAAGTGTATCATATAACACATTAATGCTGACTTAGGTTTAATGTCCTTTGCTGTATACTATACTTGAATATCATACTTATATATCACAACAAAAGTATCTTTCTCTAAGGCAATTACCATTAACACTGCTTTAAAATTATAAATGTGGGCCAGGTGTGGTGGCTCGTGCCTGTAATCCCAGCACTTTGGGAGGCCGAGGCAGGTAGATCATGAGGTCAAGAGATCAAGACCATCCTGGCCAACATGGTGAAACCCTGTCTCTACTAAAAGTACAAAAATTAACTGCGCGTGGTGGTGCACACCTGTAGTCCCAGCTACTCTGGAGGTTGAGGCAGGAGAATCGCTTGAACCTGGGAGGCGGAGGTTGCGGTGAGCCGAGATTGCACCATTGCACTCCAGCCAGAACAACAAAAGCGAAACTCTGTCTCAAAAAAAAAAAAAAAAAAAATATATATATATATATATATAAAAAAAGTGAAGATTTTTATAATTTTGCAACAACTGAATATTACTGTCTTTAAATAATAAATCACCATCACAACAAAAGCCCCACAACATAATGTTTCACTTTATAAAAAGCACTGACATTTATAACATTGTCATAGTCAATTTATAAAACTGTAATAGCAAATTATTTTTACTCAGAATAGTACTAAATTAACAATATAATAAAAACATAGGCCGGGTGTGGTGGCTCACGCCTGTAATCCCAGCACTTTGGGAGGCCGAGTAGAGTGGATCACTTGAGGTCAGGAGATCGAGACCAACCTGGCCAACATGGTGAAACCCTGTCTCTACAAAACTGTAAAAATTAGCTGGGCGTGTTGACACACCCCTGTAATTCCAGCTACTTGGGAGGATGAGGCAGCAGAATTGCCTGTAATCCCAACTATTCGGGAGGCTGAGGCGGGAGAATCGCTTGAACCCGGCAGGTAGAGGTTTTAGTGAGCTGAGATTGCGCCATTACACTTGCAGTCTGGGCAACAGTGTGAGATTCTATCTCAAAAAAAAAAAAAAAAAAAAGATAAAAGTAGAGATAATAGGGGCATCTTGGTGAATACCGAATTTAACAAAGCAGATTAAGAGAAACAATTAGTTTCAAAAAATAATATTCAATTAAATCTCTAAGATCCAGGGCTTTGCAATAAATATGTAAATAAATCCCCAATATCCATGCTGAAAGTTTAAAAGAAATGCTAAAGAAATAAAACTTTTCCTTAGTTTTGCAGTAATCTAGAAACAAAGAATGTTTCTAATATTTAGACAGAAACTACAAAGCACCTTACGAGGAGAGACGTGTAAGGATGGCAGGATTCACCAGCAGCCCTGGGCTTGTCCACAGTACGCCCATGATGAACAATAACTCCATTGTGTAAATGCTTATGAACAAAGTATTACAGGACTTTTCCAATTTAAACATACTGTATTTTCTGTCAGACAATTCTTCAACTTGTTTACATAGATTAGCGATATGATTATTCCATTTCTCTGAAAACTGAGCAAAAGCTGATTCTCAATAATATGTCCCTATGTCAGAGCAGCACTAACATATAATGACTTATTTCCTATATTTTACATACTAACAGTCCATATCATTTTACTGCTTTTGAAAACATTTTTCCCTTTTTTGGTGGTTCTTATAATTAGTTTAATGGGAGACTATAAGAGAAGTTTTAAAGTTTAATGCCTCTTTTTAGCCTTTTAATATCTGAAAAGCAGGAGGGCAGAAAAGATCAATCAAATTAAACACGACAACAGGGAAGCCACAATGAGGAGGTCTCCAGAGGCCTTTTCGCAAACTTCCTAAAATATGTCTCAGCTGTGTGGAAATAAGGCTTTACAGTGGCTGGGTGCAGTGGTGCAGGCCTGTAATCCTAGCACTTTGGAAGCAGAGGTGGGGCGGATCACTTTGAGCTCCAGGCAACAAAGCAAAATTCTCCCTCCCCTCCCCAACCCCCTGCCTCTGCCCCCGTCTCTACCAAAAATACAAAACTTAGCCAGACATGGTGGCAGGTGCCTGTAGTCCCAGCTACTCAGGAGGCTGAGGCAGGAGAATCACTTGAACCCAGGAGGCGGACGTTGCAGTGAGCCGAGGCCGCGCCACTGCCAGCCTGGGTGACAGAGCAAGAGACTGCGTCTCAAAAAAGAAAAAAAAAAAAAAAGATTAAGTAAGAGGGACCCCAGACCTTAAAAATACCAGTTTAAGAGGGACCCTGACTCAGCGTGGTGGCTCATGCCTGGGACTTTGGGAGGCGGAGGTGGGCGGATCACGAAGTCAAGAGATCTAGACCATCCTGGCCAACATGGTGAAACCCCATCTCTACTAAAAATACAAAAAATTAGCTGAGAGTGGTAGGCGCGCACCTGTAGTCTCAGCTACTCAGGAGGCTGAGGCAGGAGAATTGCGTGAACCCGGCAGGTGGAGGTTGCAGTGAGCTGAGGTTGTGCCACTGCACTCCAGCCTGGGCAACAGAACAAGACTCTATTGAGGCAAGGTTTCTCACTCTCAGGTCTGAGGGGTTCAATAACTGGGCCCTTAGGGAGGTGTGAACCCCCTGAAACGATGCAAGGTTTTGTGTGGAGAGTGTGCACATGCGTTTCTGGGAAAACGGCCCACAGCTCTCATTCTCAGCAGGCTCCACACTCAAAAAAGGTTAGACTCTTGCTACAGGGCTGTGGGAGCAGCTAGGTGAGGGGCCTGCCAAGGGCACTCTGGGGACTACCTTGGGCAGTCTTGAGCCCACCTGGGCAGTCCTGAGCCCACCGTCCCCTGGGCAGGCTGCGCTGCTTGGTATTTGCAGAGCTGAGGGGGTGGGGCATGCGGGGACTGTGAAATCGCCCTGAGATGACCCACAGTCCTCAGCTGGGAAGTGAGGGGTGTGTATCCTGCAGCATCCTCCATCCCTAGGGCCATGGGGCCAGGAGAACTGGCCCTTGCAGCAAGTGAAAAGCCTATCGTTGACTCCCTCCCTGACCATGTAGACAATGAACCAAAGGCACTCATATCAAGTAAATGCCTTGGTCTCTGTGACCGAGGTGACCAGTAGGCATTCCCAGATGCAAGGAAGGTCCTGACACCAAGATATGCACCTGGTCGCCTGAGGAAAGAGAAAGGACTATCCAAGGGGATGGGGCTGAGCTGGGTGTGGAGTGGTCCTTGTGGGTCATGGTGAGTGGGACGGGGAGCAGCATGAGCCAGGCCTCGGGGCAGAAGGACAACCATGAGACGGCCTGGAAAAAGAGCTGGACCCACGAGGGTTCAAGGCTGGCCAGAGAGGGAGGTGGGATAGGCTGGAAAGTCCCGAGGTCTGAAGATTGGCCCTGGCAGGCAGAAACCAGGTAAGGTGGGCAGTTACCTGCACCCTGGGGGCCAGATGCATCCTTAGCCCAGAGGAGGTGCCAAGATTTCTGGCTCTGGGTGTGACCTAAGTCTGGGGAAAAGCTCCAACTCCCACCAGGACCACTTGCCTCCCAAACTACTTCAGATGCTGAGCCCAAGCCAGGAGCAGGAAGCTGGACTGATGCCTAGGGTAATCCCGACAAAGTCCCTGACTCCCCCCAGCTATGGGGCTGAAGGGGAATTATAGCCCAAACCGCAGATGCTGGCTCTCAAACTAACACTGAGCCCTCAGTGCCCAAAGGGAGACTCCATCAGCACACTTTCCAGATGGGGAAACGGGCTCAGAGAAGTACAAGAGCCTTGCCCAGTGCCCCAGACCAGGGCTCTAGGCCCAGAGTGTTCTTTTGTCACTGTGTCCAGAGGGTAGCAGCTGCTCTGATATAGCCACCTGAGCCTGGCAACTTTCTCCAACTTTGGAAGCCCAGGAGCATGGCCTGTGTCCACAGATGCACCTGGCATGAGGCACACCCAGAGGGACAGAGGCAGATGAGTTTCGCCTCCTCCACTGGATTGTGAAGGCCTCCAAGGAGACAAGGATCTGCTTGAGAAGGCAGCAGATAGTGAGCAACCTGGGATGGTTTAACTCTGGATGGATCCGCAGTGCCTGGATGGGACCTGGCTCAGACAGAGCTCAGTTCTGCAGGTCACTGAGGCATGGAAAGGTCACAGCTACCAAGTGTAGGAGTCTGGATTCAAAGCCAACAGCGTGACTCCAAAGTCCCTGCCCTAGCCCCTGGACCACCCACCTCTCGTAGTCACCCTTGCAAGCTCATCAGATGCTCAGGCCAGCAGCACAACTGGCCAGGGCCAGGGAAACTTGGGAAGCCTTATTCCAACTTAATCCTGGCACCCTTGCCCCTCACCATCCTTCTTCCTGTGTTAACCTCACCCCCTACACAGAGCCTGGGCCACTTAACTTGGCATCAAACAGATGCCTCAATAAATCAGAGTCTGATCTTCTTGGGAAAAAAAAAAAAGACTTAACAGATATACAGTTGCAAGTTAGAATGTTAAAGAACATAAACATACAACAACTTAATGTACACATAAATTCAGTATGTAGCCAATCATTGTGACTATGACACAATGGAGTATTAACATACTATTTTCAAAATGCATACAAGCTTAATGATCTATTTATATTCAAAATATGAATCATCAACATAATTTGCCATTAATATCTCATTCAGTTCCTTCACAGGACACATGATCCACTGGGAGTTAACACAATAGCAGCTGGCAGGCAGTGACACACAGCAAAAACGAAAACCAAGAGGTGAAATAGTTCTGAAATAAAGAAGGTTTTAAAGCTAAGAGAAACCATTGAATTACTAAGTCATTAGCACTAATTTTGAGCCAACTAACTAATATGAGATGAAACAATGTCCTATGCTTTGGTAAATTCAAACCATGTTTAAACAACGTCTATAATGTGACTTTCAAAAAGCTCCTGGCTTTACGAAGGAGAGATTATAACGTAGTAATACATGCTAAAGCATTTCCCCCTGCAGATGAGCCTATTGTAACTTTCATCAGCCACACTGAGAGTCCAGAAGATGAAGGAAAAGGTTGTGGATTTCACTGAGAACTTACCAGAGTTGAACTCCCTCACTTTCCGTTGCCCATCATTGGCAGGTTCCAGAACTGGTGGCTGTGGTGGTTCGTTGGTCTTTGGTCTCTTAGAAGGTGGAGAATCATCATCATGTTGAAAAAGAAAATGGTCATTACTGAAGGAACCATCCTAGGTTACAGCCACCTCCTGGTCAATTCCCAACATTCAAAAGGTGAGCTGCTTTAAAGCTATTCTGAATATTAATAATTACTCCTGTATTATGATCTTCAGCATACCTTTTCCTAGTTACATTTGAAATTTTATTTTTTTGGGATGTGCTCAAGTGAATACTGCTTTATCCTCTGTCTTGCTTCATTACTTTTTAGTTTGCTTCATTTTGAATCATCATTGTAAATCTCCCCTTGCCCTCAAATAACTTTGAAATTGCTGCCAATAACTATATTCTGTTTTAAGGCTTTTCAGAAAAAACTTCCAACAAAGACAGCCACCTAAAGTTATACAAATATAGAAGAAAGGGGATATAATAAAGCTTAGATTGGAAAAAATATTTAAGCTTATACAAAATTCAAACATACACAAACAAGGGAAGCTGGATAATTGTATGTTCAAATACTTTTAACAAGTGCAAAACGTGTATGCTTAAAGAAATAGGGCTGGCCGGGCATGTTGGCTTATGCCTGTAATTCCAACACTTTGGGAGGCCAAGGCAGGCGGATCACTTGAGGTCAGGAATTCAAGACCATCCTGGCCAACACGGTGAAACCCCATCTCTACTAAAAATACAAAAATTAGGCTGGGCGCGGTGGCTCACACCTGTCACTTTGGGAAGCTGAGGTGGCCGGATCACCTGAGGTCAAGAGTTCAAGACCAGCCTGACCAACATGGAGAAACCCTGTCTCTACTAAAAATACAAAATTAGCCAGGCTTGGTGGCACATGCCTGTAATCCCAGCTACTCGGGAGGCTGAGGCAGGAGAATCGCTTGAACCCGGGAGGTGGAGGTTGCAGTAAGCCGAGATGGTGACATTGCACTCTAGCCTGGGCAACAAGAGCAAACTCCGTTTCAAAAACAAAAACAAAAAGATATTAGCCAGATGTGGTGGCGCCTGTAATCCCAGTTATTCGGGAAGCTGAGGCAGGAGAATCGCTTGAACCCAGGAGGCGGCAGCTACGGTGCGCAGAGATCATGCTATTGCACTCCAGCCCAGGTAACAGAGCAAGACCCTGTCTCAAAAAAAATAGGGCTACATTATTTATGAAACACATACTGTTGACTCAGTCACCAGAAAGCGAAGTTCGCCAACATCAGACAAATTCACTGGAAGACCTATGTATGTGCTTTGAAAGACAAAACTGCTTTTGTAAAGAATACTGTATTTCAGAAAAACATGATCATATTAACAACTAATAACACTGTAAAATGCTGATGTGTTGAATGCTACTTTAGAAAAACATGTTCAAGTCTAGGAAAAAAATTTCCGATAGAAAACTACGTATCAATTACCTAGCTAGCTAGCTATCTAGAGACAAGGTTTCATTCTATCGATCA
Source organism: Pongo abelii (assembly GCF_028885655.2). NCBI lineage: Eukaryota > Metazoa > Chordata > Mammalia > Primates > Hominidae > Pongo > Pongo abelii. The sequence goes on from NC_071991.2 coordinate 22,492,565, forward strand.
GGATGGAGAGCAGTGGGATGATCATAGCTCACTGCAGCCTTCAGCTCCTGGCCTCAAGTTATCCTCCTGCCTCAGCCTCTTAAGTAGCGGGGCCACAGGTGGACACAGGTACACCTGGCTTTTTTTGTTTGTTTTGTATAAACAGAGTTTCACTACATGGCCCAGGCTGGTCTCAAGCTCTGGAGTCTCGCTCTGTCGCCCAGACTGGGGTGCAGTGATGCTTCTCAGCTCACTGCAACCTCGGCCTCCTGGGTTCAAGAGATTCTCCTGTCTTAGCCTCCTGAGTAGCTGGGACTACAGGCATGCACCACCACACCCGGCTAATTTTGTATTTTTAGTAGAGATGGAGTTTCTCCATGTTGGTCAGGCTGGTCTTGAACTCCCAACCTCAGGTGATCGGCCCGCCTCAGCTTCCCAAAGTGCTGCGATTACAGGTGTGAGCCACCGCGTCCGGCCTAATTTTTGTATTTTTTGTAGAGACTGGGTTTCACCATATTGGCAAGGATGGTCTCAAACTCCTGACCTCAGGTGATCCACCCGCCTCGGCCTCCCAAAGTGTAGGGATTACAGGCGTGAGCCACCGCACTTTCTTATGTTATTAAATAGCCTAGCCCAGGAGGGTGCGGTGGCTCACGCCTGTAATCCCAACAACTCTAAAGGCCAAGGTGAGAAGATCGCTTGAACCCAAGAGTTCGAGACTGGCCCGGGCAACATAGCAAGACCCCCCCCATCTCTACGAAAGATACAAAAATTAGGCCAAGCGTGCACCGCGCCTGGCTAATCTTTGTATCTTTCGTAGAGACGGGGTTGCGTCATGTTGCCCCAGGCGCGTCTCGAACTCCTGAACCCAAGCCCTCCTCCTGCCTCGGCCTCCCAAAGTGCTGGGATAGCAGGGCCCAGGCAGCCTCATGTTTTCTTTAAGCAGTCCTTCCCGGTTGTACACTTGGATAGTTTTTTTTTTTATTTTTTTATACAGGGTTTACCTCAGTCTCGCAGGCAGGAGTGCTGTGGTGAAATCACAGCTCATTGGAGCCTTGAATCTTGGGGTTCAAGTAGCTGGGAGGCTGAGGTTGGACTACAGAGATGGGGTTGCGCCATATTGCTAGGCTGCTCTTGGCCTGAAGGGATCCTCCCTCCTCGGCCGCGCCCGGACACATAGTTTTCCATTTTTGACCGACATAAATACCGTGCTGGGTGGGAGTTTGTCAACTACCCCTTTCCAGCCAGCAACACACAGGAAGTGGTGGGGAGGTCGCGGTTACCAGGCTCCACTCCGACAAGACTGCCCAGCTCCAGGCACTGTACAGCCCCTGTGACGTGGCAGAAGGCCCGCCCCTGTGACGCCACCGAAGGCGCCCCCCAAGATGTCGCAAAGGCCCGCCCCTCACGCAGAGCCAATCGGAACTCCAGGTGCTCGGTCTTCCAGGAGCGCGCCTGCGCTGGAGGGTGACCACAGGCGGCCGGGCGAGATGTCCTGTGCGCAGTCTTCAGCCCAGCAGCCGCCACCCATAAGCTATGAGGAGGAGTTTACGACCACCTGGACTACTACCACCTGCGTGACTTCCCGGCCTGCGGGGTCCGCGCAGCAAAGGCCTGACGCTGCTCGAGCAGGCGCTGCGCACCTACCGGCTGGCGCCTGGTAGGCATGAGCGAAGGGTCTCCCAGAAGCTCCTCAATGGCCGGCGCAAGTGCCAACCAGCGCCAGCTGAGCCTGGGTATGTGCACCCCCAACACTTCCCCCAGCCATGTTCCGGGGACCTCGGGAGCGTCCCCCACCGCCCGGTGCCATTCGTGCTGGGCAGGGTCGGCTCCCTTTGAGGCTGCCCGCATTAGGGAGCTGCACCGCACCCCCCCAAGCTTGACCTCTGACTGCCGTTGCAATAGCATTAAAGCCTTTGGAACTTTGTAGGTGGGTAGAAGGGGCTAGGAAACGAAGAAAACATCTTTTTAAAAATTTATATAAGGGACTGGCCGGGTGCGGTGGCTCACACCTGTAATCCCAGCACTTTGGGAGGCCGAGGTGGGTGGATCACCAGGTCAGGAGTTGAAGACCAGCCTGGCCAGCATGGTGAAACCCCGTCTCTACTAAAAATACAAAAATTATCTGGGCGTGGTGGCGGGCGCCTGTAATCCCAGCTACTCGGAAGGCTGACGCAGAGAATTGCTTGAACCCGGGGGGTGGAGGTTGCAGTGAGCCGAGATCGCGCCATTGCACTCCAGCCTGGGCAACAAGAGCAAAACTCCGTCTCTAAATAAATAAATAAGATTTTCAGGGCGAGTCATGGTGGGTCACACCTAAATAAGTAAATAAATAAATAAAATGGATTTTCGGCTGGGCATGGTGGCTCACGCCTGTAATCTCAGCACTTTGGGAGGCCGAGGTGGGCAGTTCACGAGGTCAGGAGATCGAGACCATCCTGGCTAACACGGTGAAACCCCGTCTCTACTAAAAATACAAAAAAAAAAAAAAAAATTAGCCGGGCGTGGTGGTGCGCGCCTGTAGTCCCAGCTACTGGGAAGGCTGAGGCAGGAGAATGGTGTGAACCCGGGAGGCAGAGTTTGCAGTGAGCCGAGGCCGTGCCACTGCACTCCAGCCTGGGTGACAGCGAGACTCCGTCTCAAAAAAATAAATGAATAAAATAAAATAAAATGGATTTTCAAGGCCAGGCATAGTGGGTCACAGCTATAAGCCCAGCACTTTGGGAGGCCAAGGCAGAAGGATTGCTTGAGCCCAGGAGTTTGAGACCAGCCTTGGCAACAGGGCAAAACCCTGTCTCTATCAAAAGCACAAAATAAGCTGGGCATTGTAGTGCGCACCTGTAGTCCGAGCTACTCAGGGGGCTGAGATGGGAGGATGGTTTGAGCCCGGGAGACAGGCTGTATTGAGCTGAGATCATATCACTGAACTGCAGCCTGGGTGACGAGCCAGACCCTGTCTCAAAAAAAAAAAAAAATAATAAAAATAAATTCATATAGTTTGGTATGGTTTAATAAGTTTCAGCAGGCAGACTGTCAGGGTAAGATGGATTGTTATATGTACATTTATATATATAATATGTATATTTATATACTTATTTATTTTAGCAGAGATAGGGTCTCCTTATGTTGCCAGGCTGGTCTTAGACTCCTGAGCTCAAGCAATCCTCCTGCCTCGACTTCCTAAAGTGCTCACGTTGCAGGTGTGAGCCACCACACCTGGCCTATAAGGGGAATTTAAGGGACTCTCTACTATGATATCCCTTCTCCTAATCCCTTTCCGCATGTAGAAGAGGGTTCTGTTGAGTGACTGGCATTTGCTTATATTTCTCAGTGCTATGCCCAGTGTAATGGAAAATGCACAGACTGGCTCAAGAGCCCAGAGATTTCAGTTCCAGGCCAAGCTCATCCACTGACTGACAGAGTCAGTCAAACTTGTTTGGATTTCAGATTCTTCATCTGAATAACGTAGATAACACTTATCCCATAGTACACTGCAAAGATGACACGTGACAGTGAACAAGTTAGTTTCCCTTTAAATATTAAGAATTAGGCCAGGCACAGTGGCTCACACCTGTAACCCCAACACTTTGGGAGGCTGAGGCGAGTGGATCACAAGGTCAGGAGTTCGAGACCAGCCTGGCCAATATGGTGAAACCCCGTCTCTACTAAAAATACAAAAATTAGGTGGGTGTGGTGGTGGGTGCCTGTAATCCCAGCTACTTGGGAGGCTGAGGCAAGAGAGTCGCTTGAACCTGGGAGGCAGAGGTTGCAGTGAGCGAAATTGCGCCACCGCACTCCAGCGCCTGGGTGACAGAGTGAGACTCAGTCTAAAAAAAAGAAAGAAAAAAAGAATGAGATTAGAGAGGGCCTTCATTCCTCCTGGAAGAACACCTGATGTACCTGAAATCTTTGTTGGTGACAGGAAATATGTCGATAGCATAGGTTTTCACTGTTGCCTCCCGCACAGGGCCTTCACCATCTCTGCCGTCTGGAGAATTTGTTCCCATCAGGAATCTCCCACCTGGCAGGGGGACCATGCTAGTAGCCTGTCCATTTCCTGCAGATAAAAAAGAGAGTTATCGGTAATACATGCATATATATAAAACAAATGGTAATATTTGGATCATATGCAATACTCATGATGGTATGACAAAACAAAAAATGTGGAGGCTTAAAAATCTGGCTTTAAATTCCTTTTGCGTTTTGTTTGCCTTCACATTCTTGTTCTGCCATTTAGTTAGATGGGAAACCTTAGGCAAATTTCTTAATCTGAGATTCAATTTCTTTTCTTTTTTTTTTTTTTTTTTTTTGTGACAGGATCTCGCTCTGTCACCCAGGCTGGAGTGCAGTCATGCAGTCTTGGCTCACTGCAACCACAAGTGTGCACCACCACGCCTGGCTAATTTTTGTATTTTTTGTAGAGATGGGGTTTTGTTATGTTGCCCAGGCTGGTCTCAAACTCCTGAGATCAAGTGATCCTTCTACCTCAGCCTCCCAAAGTGCTGGGATTACAGGTGTGAGCCAACACGCCCAGCTGAGATTCAGTTACTTCATCTGAAAAATGGGGATACCTATGGACAACTGTAGCTTGTTCATAAAAGAAAAAAAATAAGTATGAAAAATGGGGATAATATCTCACTATCTCTTAGGTAGTAGCTGTATCAATTAAAGTAACACGGAACCAGGTGCAATGGCTCAGAGACAGGGTGCAGAGGCTAGGCAGGAGGATTGCTTGAGCCCAGGAGTTCAAGGTTGCAGTGAGCTATGATCATATCACTGTAACTCCAGCCTGGGTGACAGAGTGAGACCCTGTCTCAAAAAATAAAAAATAAAAAGATAGTAATAAAATAGCATGGGTGAAATGTTGAGCACATGATAGATTTGCACTTACCTCTTTCTTCCTCTACACAAACCCTTGCCCCAGCTAGGCGAATTTAGACACTCTACCCTAAAATACATCTAGCACTTTCTACCCATCCTTCTGCTCATGCTGTTTCTCTGCTTCTTCCTCTCCACTTATTGAACTCTTATCAGTTCTTAGTGATTCTCACCATTGTATGCTCCAAAAGGGAAGTATATAATACATATATATTTTTGACAGTATATCCCTGGCCCCTGCCATAAATGCACAATGATTATCGCCAAATAGTTAAATGAGCACCTTTAGACTTGTTTGAATGCCTCAGAAATATCATAGAATTAAAAAGGACCGGCCAGGCGTGGTGGCTCACGTCTGGAATCCCGGCAATTTGGGAGGCAGAGGCGGGCAGATCACCTGAGGTCAAGAGTTAGAGACCAGCCTGGCCAACATGGCGAAACCCCGTCTCTATTAAAAATACAAAAATTAGGCTGGGTGCGGTGGCTCACGCCTGTAATCCCAGCACTTTGGGAGGCCGAGGTGGGCAGATCACGAGGTCAGGAGATCGAGACCATCCTGGCTAACAGGGTGAAACCCCGTCTCTACTAAAACTACAAAAAAATTAGCCGGGCGTGGTGGCGGGCACCCGTAGTCCCAGCTACTCGGGAGGCTGAGGCAGGAGAATGGTGTGAACCCGGGAGGCGGAGCTTGCAGTGAGCCAAGATTGCACCACTGTACTCCAGCCTGGGCAACAGAGCGAGACTCCATCTCAAAAAAAAAAAAAAAAAAAAAAAAGCCAGGCATGATGGTGCTCACCAGTAATCCCAGCTACTTGGGAGGCTGAGGCAGGAGACTCACTTGAATCTGGGAGGCGGAGGTTGTAGTGAGCCAAGATCGTGCCACTGCACTCCAGCTTGGGGGACGGAGTGAGACTCTGTCTCAAAATAAATAAAAAAGGGTCTTTGCTTCAAAGTCCTTATTCCACAGGAGGAAACCAAGACCCAAAAAAGAAATGACTTAAAGAGCTGGTTAGCAGGTGACAGGACTAGATTCGGGTCTCTTTACGGTGCTGTTTCCAATAGGCCACACTTCTTCAGCTTGATGCACCACTTCAGTGTCTTTCCAAGAAAGGATGTCTAAGCACTGTAACTTCTTTCAAGGCAGAGTCCTGGTCTTTTGATGTTCCTCAAGATCCTATCTTTGGCTCTCTTATTCTGACACATTCACACTGATTTCATCCATTTTCTTTTTCTTTTTCTTTTTTTTTTTTTTGAGGCAGAGCCTTGCCCTGTTGCCCAGGCTAGAGTGCAGTGGCGTGATCTTGGCTCACTGCAACTTCTGCCTCCCGGGTTCAAGCGATTCTCCTGCCTCAGCCTCCTGAGTAGCTAAGACTACAGGTGCGTGCCACCACGCCCAGCTAATTTTTTGTATTTTTAGTAGAGATGGGGTTTCACCATATTGGCCAGGCTGGTCTTGAACTCCTGACCTTGTGATCCGCCCGCCTTGGCCTCTCAAAGTGCTGGGATGACAGGCATGAGCCACCGTGCCTGGCCTATTTTCAGTTTCTTCAACAAATATATCGCCAAGGGGAAAAAACGGATCATCCTGGCATGGTGTCTCAGGCCTGTAATCCCAGCACTTTGGGAAGCTGAGGCAGGGATTGCTTGAGGCCACAGTGAGCTATGATGGCACCACTGCACTCCAGCCTGGGCAACACGGTGAGACCTTGCCCCCCAACCCCACCAAAAAAACAAATAAATAAAAGGAGTAAGTAGGGAAATAATCAGATTGAATCGGAATTAAGAAATAACATACAATTGCAATGTATGAGCTATATTTTGTCCCTAACTCAGCCAGCAAACCCTTTATGAGATAATAGATGAATTTGAACAGACTGGATATATTGTTAAGCAGCACTGCCAGTTTTTTAGGTGAGAAAGGGTAATTATTTTTTCGTGACTTCTTTTGACTATTCCAGCTGAAGGTTTAGAATAAAATGGGATATGTCTGGACCCACTTCAGAATGGCTCCAGGAGACGGGGAGAGTGCGATTCCGCAGGAGCAGGACTGGCCCCAAACTGGCAGCTCTTTAAGCTGGCCCACGAGTACGTGAGGGCAGGGGTCGTTCCTTGTTACATTCTCCTCTTTCCCTTTTTTTTTTTGAGATGAAGTCTCGCTCTATCGCCCAGGCTGGAGTGCAGTGGCACAATCTCGGCTCACTGCAGCCTCCGCCCCCTGGCTTCAAGCGATTCTCCTGCGTCAGCCTCCTGAGTAGCTAGGATTACAGGCCTACGCCACCACGCCCGGCTAATTTTTTGTATTTTTGTGGAGACGGGGTTTCACCATGTTGGCCAGGCTGGTCTCCAACTCTTAACCTCAAGTGATCCACCCGCCTCGGCCTCCCAAAGTGCTGGGATTATAGGCATGAGCCACCGCGCCCGGTCTCTCTTTCCCTTTTATAAGTTTGAAAGATTCCAGAGCAAGAAGTTGAAAGCACAAGGCCGTGAGGCACCCTGCGCACCGAGAGCAACCTTCCCAGCTGGCGGCTGCAGGTGCATCCCGGAAGCGGGCAGAGGGGCCTCAGGCTCTCTCCCGCCAGGGCAGAGGGCCCCATCCCCTTTCCCAGCACCCCGGGGTGGCCGGCGGTTCAATGACCTAGCTTGAGCCACGCACCAACCGGGAACGACAGCAGGGACAGCAGCGGTGATGAACAACCCATGCTGGCATCAGGACTGGCGCGCCACGCCGCGCGCACCCACGGCCCCGCTGCTCATCCACCCTCACGCACCACGGTGGCAGTCGCCTCCTCCACACATGCGCATGCTGCTCCACCACCGCCCCTCACCCAACGGTTCAGCGGGGGAAACAGCCGGACGCGAGGGGTAGGACTGGTCATACCACCTGCAGGGCCGCCCAGGGAATTAAGGAAAAGCACGTTGAGGGTCCCTAGAGGCCCCTTCACTACTTTTTGAACCTTTGGACAGCTTTCATTCCCTTTAAGATTGCTTCTGTGTGTCAAACCATTTCAAGACCACAAAAGAGGTTTCAACTTAACATTTATTTGCACACTCCAGGTCACTGCTGAGCCCCCAAAACCCACAGCCTAGTAACACCAACTTCACCTTCAAGGACCGCAGAGATAGACCAACTATATAAATCTTGTGGAAACATAGTAATTTGGGTGAGAAAACTATGACGCTAGAGGCTTTGGGATGAATATTTTGCATAAGCATAAGTTCAGAAGCTTGAAAATATAGTCAGCCTACAAATCTCAAATTTCACCTGATAACCGTAGCCCTTAGCCACCATGCCTTCCAGCTCTCTCAACTCCCTTGCCTCTAGTTTACTCCTCTTCCCATTTCCTACAACTTTGTAGGGGGACCATTTTAGCAAAGCTATTTCAAAAGCGTGAAAAGTCCAACTGATCAATAAATTTACTCAGAAATTTACACTAACGGGATGTGTCCAAAATTTTAAATTACTTGTGTTATTTATATTAGCATAAAAAATTTAAAACCAAATGCTTAACAATAGGGTACTGTTGAATAATTTAACGTATGTCCACATAAAATTAAACCATTAAAATCTGCTTTTTCAAGGAATATTTAATAAGGTAGGTAATATATGCTTATCTAACATGGAATTTTATGTCACTGCTGCTAAAGCAAAACATCCTGTTCACTGGGTGAAAGACCTGCTTTATGTGTGTACACTTCAGTGCAATTTTTAAAAAATACTGTAATTATAATTTCAGAACTTCCGAATTTCAACAGATGCCAGTGTTCTCTCCTTTTTTCACATGGGAAAATTCCCTTGAAACTCATTTGAAGCTTGGACAAAAATTCCACAGCTGTATTCTTCAGGATCACTTTGCAGAGTCTTCAAGACTCAGATACAGAGGAAGCTTCAATTCAACCTTTCAGAGAAGACATTCCAGCTCGCATGATCTTATCAACCAAGAGAATGTTGGTGGCAATCAGTGCTGAAAGGGGGACAAAAATTAGATAGCTCAGATGATTAGGAGCCCTAATTCGACTCAACTTCCCACTTCCAACTAAGCTGCACACGTTAACATCCATTTAAATTTCCCCCTTCCCCTCTACACATGAGAGGGCTAGTTCGGTTTCCATACTTTCAGCTGATTAAATTATTCATGGGGGAAAATGAGCAACTAAACAGAGGATACCAAATGAAAAGAGTATGATGATTCTCTAACAGTTTAGTTTTCATTTTCCCAAACTTACCAGGAGTGAAGAAGCTGTTTCTTTACACAACTGTTATCCCATAATGCCTGCTTCTGCTGCTACCACGGGCTCACCTAAAAGGCAACCAAAGTAAGTCCACTCAATAAGAACCAACAATATTTTGTGTGGCTTTGCTTATCACTGATGACTCATTTCCTCCAGTATTAACTATGAGAATTCAAAGCTTCTCTGTTAGTCCAATTTTCTACTCTAAACCATGACCCCTGTCCACAATATTTAAGGAGTGTCTGACTTCTACTTAGAAGACCTGAACACCCCTCTCTTCTTCTGGATACATTTCTGTTTACCCATACTAAAGTACAGCACTGCAACTCTAATCTGGCTAAAATGGACTGATCATTTCCCTCATTCCAGAAATCTTTTTTAATAATAATGTTGACAACAATAGGTCTTGCACATACTGCATGGACGTACCTGTTATCTGTCTCCTACTTTGTACTTAATTTGTGTTGTTTTGTTACAGGGGCCTAAGATCAGGGCTGTCACCATTTCATTAGATTTCTAGATCCCCTTTTCTGGCATTATTTGCTATCTTTAGCTGTTTTTCACCCATGAATATAATCACTCAATCTATTTTCTTACCATAGTACTTGATTAAAAACTGAGTAAGGTGGCCGGGTGTGGTGCCTCACGCCTGTAATCCCAGCACTTTGGGAGGCTGAGGCGGGCGGATCACGAGGTCAGGAGATCGAGACCATCCTGGGTAACACGGTGAAACCCCATCTCAACTAAAAATACAAAAAATTAGCCAGGCGTGGTGGCGGGTGCCTGTAGTCCCAGCTACTCGGGAGGCTGAGGCAGGAGAATGGCATGAACCTAGGAGGTGGCGCTTGCAGTGAGCCAAGATCTTGCCACTGCACTCCAGCCTGGGCAACAGACAGAGCAAGACTCCGTCTCAAAAAAAAAAAAAAAAAAGGAAAAAAAGAAAGAACCAAGTAAGGCAAATGCAATATGAAAATCCTTCAACATTAATCTGAACCATCTACCACCACTCAACATCTCCAACAAAACTATACCAAAATTACTCAGTCTACTCTACTCCCTTAATTATTATACCTAGTCATTCCATTTTTTATTAATATCCTATTTTATCCCATTTTAGAACCCAGACTTCCCTAATAGTACTGGTGTCAAATCGCAAAGCAAAAGATTTTTGTTTTTGGTCCCCGTTTTGAATCTTTCCTGGCTTCAACTCACATGTACTACATCTAGTTTTTCCTCTACAAACAGTTGCATTCTCTTACCTGTGTTCAGGTCCACACCCACGAGCTGACCTGATTCTGAATGTTCTGCTTAAATTTTAACTAATGTTTCCTGAAGGTCAAAACCAGAATTCTGAGCAAGAACCTAAAGTAAACAAATTTAATTCCTGAGAAAACACGAAGAATTGATATTTAAAAAAAAAAAAGAAAAAAGGCCAGGCATAGTGGCTCACACCTGTAATCTCAGCACTCTGGGAGGCCGAAGCGGGTGGATCACAAGGTCCAGAGATCGAGACTATCCTGGCCAACACGGTGAAACCCTGTCTCTATTACAAATACAAAAAATTAGTTGGGCATTGTGGCACGTGCCTCTAGTCCCAGCTACTCAGGAGGCTGAAGCAGGAGAATCGCTTGAACCTGGGAGGTGGAGATTGCCGTGAGCCGAGATCACGCCACTGCACTCCAGCCTGGGTGACAGAGACTCCATCTCAAAAAAAAAAAAAAAAAAAAAAGAGCAAAGGAAAATCTCGGCCGGATGCAGTGGCTCACGCCTGTAATCCCAGCACTTTGGGAGGCCAAGCCAGGTGGATCACCTGAGGCCAGGGTGAGACCAGTCTGGCCAACATGGTGAAACCCTATCTCTACTACAAATACAAAAGAAACCTAGCCGGGTGTGATGGCAGGCGCCTGTAATCCCAGCTACTGGGGAGGCTGAGGTTGCAGTGGGCTGAGATCACACCATTGCACTCCAGCCTGGACAACAAGAGCAAAACTCTCAAAATTCTTAAAAACAAAACAAAAAAAATAAATAAAATCTCATTGCATGAAAACAGAACATTTATGTTCCCTTCAGAGAATAACCAGACACAAGTTACTGATCAACTCTCTCATCTACCCCAAACCCAGCAGCAATATACTCAGTCATAAACTATACTTCAACATTAGTATATAATCAAAAACAATATCAGTTTAACTAAAACCAAAACAAAAAGCAAGTTTGTACTCAAGTATAACCCCTAATACTGCAAATATTAAGCTACAGGTTCTCTCTTGCCATCTGAAACGTCAGCTATTCAGGCCTCCCAGAGAAACCAAATACATTTGGATGTTCTAGAGTCAGGAAGAAAACTGATCAAACCTGTTTATCCAAAATCCATATTATGAATAAAGCCTACATTATCAAAAAGGTTTGATCAGCTGAATCTTTTGGAAGATTGACTGTTTAAGGCATACACACCTTGGGAATAATGAGCAACGCATCAGCAAATGCTTGGACTCCAAGCTGTGCCTTGCCCTTTACACTGAGCTTATATTTAATCAGGGCTTCTGCCATTGCCACTTCCATGGCACCAGCACCCGGGAACCACACAGCCTGTTGGATGGGGGAAAAAGAAAAATGCTAAGAAAACTGTAGAACTAATGATGAATAACAAAATATACATATGAAAGCCATTAATTTCTTACAAATTCACTATGACCACATCAATTTAAGTACTGCATTTGAAAGCCACAATACAAGCGACTAACATATCAAATAGGAGAATGGTCCAACCAGAATGGCTTCACTGGCCAGTGGCAGCTCTTTCAACAGATCAGTGTTAGTTCATTTATTTGTATTCACCTTTAATAATGATATGCTATGAAAAACCTTAGCATACCATCAGTCATTCTAAAGGGAAGACTGCTTTTGCATGGTGTCTGGCTGTGTGAACTACTGATAAAAGAACACAGTATTCAGCCATGCTTTTCAGACCAGCAAAACAATTTAATAGAATTGAAATATGGTGAGGATCTTAGCATCATCAATAGCATTTTTGACAGCCCTCAAGCCATCCCTTACTGCATCTTTGATCTAAGTGTAGGCTTATTTGGTCCTTTGATCAATAATGTGACAGAACGAGGGTTGTTACACTTCTCAATAAAGGTGAACTTCTCCCTTTGTGTAGAAGAAACATGATTTTCAAGAACAGGATTTGTGCAAAGAGAGAAGAGGGACTTACAGAGAATGACAAGCAGCATATTAATAAGGAACAAACTTGATGACATCAAACCAAATTATCTTTTTGAAAAATCACATATAAATGGCTTCCCATTACTACACATAAACCTTCAAAATGTATATAAACAAAAATCTGATCCTGAATTTCAATTAATTTTTCTGTTAAAGACTTCATGAATCAGGCACAGTGGCTCATGCCTGTAATCTCGCACTTTGGGAGGCTGAGGGTGAAGGACAGCCTGAGCCCGAGAGTTTAAGGCCAGCCTGGGCAACACAATACAACCCTGTTTCTATAAAAATTACAAAAAAAATTTAGCCAGGCATGGTAGCACATATCTGTGGTCCCATTTGCTCAGGAGCCTGAAGCAGGAGGATCACTTGAGCCCAGGAAGATGAGGCTGCAGTGAACTGTGATCACACCACTACACTCCAGCCCGGGCAGGAGTGAGAACCCATCTCAAACAAAACAAAAATAATTCATGCGCTAAAAAGTTCTATTACCCTCAGGAAGAAAATACACTTACCAATGTATACTCATATACAAGTCCTGCATGTCCCAAGCAGTCAGGACTTAGGTCCTCAAAAGAATTCAGGGCCACCCCACCAAAAGCAAGAGTCAGCCTGAAATAGCATTTTAAGGGAAATGAATAAGCAATGTTACCAGTGAAGTTCAAAGAGAAGACCAGTAATTTCTAGGAAGGAATTTTTCAGAATTACACACAAAATTAAATTTTAAAATGTACTTTAACCTAGGCCTTTTCATTTGCCATTAACCAGCTGAAAACCAGTCTTTTAACCCTCCATTTAAACCACTCTCCCCAAGTCAGCAAATGAAATCTAAAGATGGACAAGAGCTCTTTATTGGCCAGGCATGGTGGCTCACACCTGTAATCCTAACACTTTGGGAGGCTGAGGTCGGTGGATCACTTGAGGCCAGGAGTTTGAGATCAGCCTAGCCAACATGGCAAAACCCTATCTCTACCGAAAAAGCAAAACGAAAACAAAACAATTCAACGGGCATGGTGGCAGACACCCGTAATCCTAGCTACTCGGGAGGCTGAGGAACGAGAATCCTAAGAACCCAGGAAGTAGAAGTTGCAATGAACCACGATCATGCCACTGTACAACACAGCAAGACTGTCTCAAAAAAATAATAAAATATTTTAAAAAAACATTTATTGTGGTGAGCTCTTTGGGAGAAGTGTACTGAATTCAGAGACAAAAAATAAAATAATGTTTACAAGGGCCTAGGGGGAATGAGAAATGGGGAGTAACTATTTAATGGGTATATAGTTTCAGTTTGTGATGATAATAAAAATCCTAGAGATGGACAGTGCTGATGGGTGCAAAATAATGCGAATTTAGTTAATGCCAATTAATTGTACAGTTGAAAAACCCAAAAATAAAGTATAAGGAAAAACAAATAATCCCAATTCATTTGCAAAATAAGTAAAAGTCAAATTACTCAGATAAATCTGCTACTCATACCTCTCCATATTCCTCCTTTTAGCTCTGCGAAGAGCGACTATGCCTTCTTTGAAAGAGCATCTAAGGAAAAGGGGTCAATTCCCTATAACAAAAATAAAAATTAGTTTCAACATCTTTCACCTTAAAAGTAAAAAGGATGATACATCCTATTTAGTTTATACACTGGATTTTCATTCTCACCTTTTGATTAATAACAAATCCTTTATCTGAATCACCACAGAGTTTCCTTTTCAGTTCTATTATTTGTTTTAACTCTATCTTCAATCAATTTTCTTTCAGCTTTCATGAGTTTTTCTCTTTCTGCACTCTTGTAAAAAAAGCCAGAATTCACTTCTCTATTAAGAAGAAAAAAAAAAAAGTTACAGAAAGCAGGGAAACATTTATTTTTTGAGAAAATAGCTTCTGAAACTGGATTAGTCCTAAGATTTAACAAACAGCTCACTGAGCTCCAATCCTGCCCCTTGCACATCTTCAGAGGCTGTTTCCTATAACTCTCCCAAACCAATTTGAGGATTATTGTCCTTACAGTGGGAAACGAAGTTGCACAAAAAAGTAACTCACCTAAAACACGAAGCTCCTCCATTTCACTGTTAAGGGGCTATAAACTTAAGTTTTTTCATATTCTAATGACACGTTACAAGTGAGGATTTATGCATCCTCCACCCTTTTCTTCCTGTCAAGATGCTATGCTCCATGGTCCAAAACAAGCCCTCTGATTAAGCTGTTCAAACACACACAAAATTATGGTTATTGATTTCCAGATGGGTGTATGTTAAACATCGAACTGAGAAGGCATTGATAATTTTCATGCAGTCAGCATTGTTTCTTGAATTACTTGAAGATCCTATGCTGTACAGAAAAGTCTGCAGAGATCATCTCCCTGGTAGGCTGTCAAACTGTGATGACATCTTTTAAAAACATGTTTTCTGCCAAGTGCCTGTAATGCCAGCACTTGGGGAGGCAGAGGTGAGAGGACACCTTAATCCCAGGAATTCAAAACCAGACTAGGCAACATAAGGAGACTCCATTCTCCACAAAAAGAAAGGAAAAACGAACATATACATGTTTTCTAACTAAGACTTTGGGAAAAAAAATTTTTTTAATTCCTCTACTGCTTCTCATTATGCTTTGTACCTAGCAATTCAATAAACGCCAAATGACTGATGTTCACTTTTCAGAATAATTCTACCCATAAATACAACATAACATTCACCTTATTTCAGGAGAAAATATTACTAAAAGTAAAAACAATCTTCACCTAGCAATTTATCCAACTTATATCTTCGGGTAAATATACAATATTTTATATCCAAATATATTAAAAATTTTGCCAACAATATATATTGTACAAAGCACCCCTAAATTTCCAAACACACTTTATTAGTATTTTTTTTTTTTTTTGAGATGGAGTTTTGCTCTTATCACCCAGGCTGGAGTGCAATGGTGTGGTCTTGGCTCTCTGCAACCTCCGCCTCCCAGTTTCAAGCAATTCTCCTGCCTCAGCCTCCCAAGTAGCTGGGATTACATGTACCCACCACCA
This sequence comes from Pongo abelii, assembly GCF_028885655.2. Classification (NCBI taxonomy): domain Eukaryota; kingdom Metazoa; phylum Chordata; class Mammalia; order Primates; family Hominidae; genus Pongo; species Pongo abelii. The sequence continues at coordinate 22,507,896 of NC_071991.2, forward strand.
TGCCCGGCTAATTTTTGTAATTTTAGTAGAGATGGGGTTTCCCCATGTTGGCCAGGCTGGTCTCAAACTCCTGACCTCAGGTGATCTACCCACCTCGGCTTCCCAAAGTGCTGGGATTACATGCCTGAGCCACCACGCCCGACCATTAGTATTTCATAGTCTTCTACCACCTACCTTGTATCAGTTTCAGATTTATGTTTCTTGTCAATGATCACAAAGTCATGAAGAGATCAATAGGTTCATCTTTTCTTTTAATGGCCAAAATGGAGCCAACTACAGCCTGCAATAGAAGGATAACCATTAAGTAAATTCAATTTGCAGCAGCAGAAACATGTTGCTTTTCAGAAGGCTAAAGTAGACAGTTTGTTCATTTTACAATCTCTACACTGATTTAAGTCTTTTTCTATAAGCATATAGAATACATTATATATGAACAGCTGTTACATTTCTGAAATCTCAATCTGTAATTCCCAAACATTAACATTCCTTAACATTAACATCCCTCCTGGTGTTTCATTAAAAATACTGATAACTGGAAGGTTTCTAATAACAAAATCTCCACTTTATAAACCTTTTAATGAAAGCTCCAATTTTACTTTTGAAACCTGGTTAGGTATACTATTATCTGAATTTCCTCATTTTACTTTTTAGAGACACAGATTAGGTATCACTGCCACAAAAATGAACCTACATAGCACCTTGTGATTGAAATTGGTAATTATATTCATGTTTCTACTATCAGAGATTTTCTATATAGGTGTACCATACCAGACACAGACAAAATTTAATACATACCTCTGTTAAGACATCTGCAAGTTCAGCATGAACTTTAGTACAAAGAGATGCCCTGGCCACATCTTTAAGTGTTTCCTTGTCCATCTCTCTGCTTACTTTGACTTCTTCCAAAAAATGAAGGGCCTTTTCCTTCACAGCTTCAAATCCTTCAGTGATTATTCTGGGATGAAGGCCCTACAATAAACACACAATAACACTTGCATCTTCAATTAGGTGCAACTATAGTTCATGATAAAGTTCAGATAATTCTTGGAGGGATATTCTGATCATCATACCTTTGAACACGAGGTAATATAATGTGCTGGCTTTCTGAATACATTTAAAAGGATAAATATTCCTTTCAATGCAGAGGAGAAGAGCAGGCAATGCTCTAGCACAGGGTCAAAGCCAAGGGAACTATAAAGCACACTTGGGTGTTCACTGTGCAAACCACTCTGAATCATGTCAAAACCGACACTGTGTCCCAATAACTCACAGATGGTAGCATTACTCTATCTTTTCTATAGGTAATCTCAAACTAATTCACATCATTTACTAATAAAAATAAAGACTGTCTGCTCTCTTTTACCAGAAAATTCTGACAATAGATTCGTACTCAATGAGGTTTGTTTTAAACCTTGGAACTACTCAGGGCTAAAAAAGTGGAATTTATCCAAATGTAAGCTTTTGGTTGTCTTTTTCCTAACAAATAAATATGCCTAGTCCTAAACATCCCATTTTAAAATCTCAATTATTAATCTAAAGACAGATAGAAATCACATAGGCAATTCAACTTGATTACAAAATTATTTTCAGGCCAAAAAAGGTTCCATAACCTGTCCAAGGTCACAACAAATTTGTTTTAGACCAGGACAAAGACCCAGATTTAAGCCCCCTACTTCTACTGTATGGCCTCCACTAGTATTAACACATCAATTTGTATAAATAAGTATCTGACATGTCCTATATACAATAAAATATTACAGAAACAAGAGTTGTGTGCTGGGCATGGTGGCTCACGCCTTTAATCCCAGCACTTTGGGAGGCCAAGATGGGTGGATCACCTGAGGTCAGGAGTTTGAGACCAGCCTGACCAACGTGGAGAAACCCCGTCTCTACGAAAAATACAAAATTAGCCGGGCGTGGTGGCACATGCCTGTAATCCCAGCTACTCGGGAGGCTGAGGCTGGGAACTGCTTGAACCCAGGAGACGGACGTTGCAGTGAGCCAAGATGCCATTGCACTCCAGCCTGGGCAACAAGAGTGAAACCCCATCTCAAAAAAAAAAAAAAAAAAAAAAAAAAAAAAAAAGTTGTGCATACTTCACAAATGTAGAGATCCGCCTGTTTCAGCAGCTCTCCAATGATTAGGACATTGTAAGTCGTACCATCACCAGTTATATCATCCTGGGCTGTTGCTACCTTTGCTATTAAGGAAGCTGTTGGGTGTTGAATTTGCTGAAAGTAGAAAAAGAATGAATCACTTAAAACAATATGAAACAGTCTAAAAATACCACAAAATGCATGAAGGGCCTCTTTAAGTGCTATCTACTTGAAAAAGCTACCCAAGTGTTTGGCTACAAATTACTAAGATTAAAAAGTCACAATTAGCTATCATGCGCATGCAATTATAATGATGGAAACATTTTCATGTATAATTTATTTCCCAGGTTATCTTTACTTTACAGATGAGGAAGCTTGAGGCTCAGTAAAAATTTACTCAAGATGACAGCTAACAGTTAACAGTAACAGATAATTTTACATCCTTGCCTCTTTAGGCAAGTGTAGGGCTCTAATGAGAATAAGCCAGGTATCTCCTAAAATGAAAGCTCAGCAGCCTCCACTGTTACTCTGCAATGGCCAAATAATTTAAAAGGAAAGGTCAGGTGCGTTAGCTCATGCCTGTAATCCCAGCACTTTGGGAGGCCACAGCAGATGGATCCCTTGAACTCAGGAATTTGAAACCAGCCTGGGCTACATGGCAAAATCCTGTCTCTTAAAAAAAGAAGCGGAAAAAAATTGTATTTTAGAGGTAAAATGACATGTCTGCAGCTTACCTTCAAATGATTCAGAGGAAAAATAGAAAAGAAATGGAGCAACATGTAAACAATTGGTGAATCTAGGTAAAGGGCACACACAATATAATTATTATTTTCATAGGTTTGTAATTTTTTCAAAGAAAACTGAAAAACAGACTTCTGGAGACTGGAGAGAGGTTCCAGTGGGAGGGGACTTCTGAGGTGGCAGCAACAATTTATTTCTTAACTACAATGGTGGTTGTGTGTGTCCACTTTATAATTATTTCCTAAATTGTAAATGTTCTATGTGCTTCTCTGTACTTATGCTGTATTTCTCACACACTAAAACCCAAATAAATTTTTTTTTTTTTTTTGGTGACAGTCTCACCCTGTTGCCTAGGCTGGAGAGTGCAGTGGCACAATCTTGGCTCACTGAAACCTCAGCCTCCCAGGTTCAAGCAATCGATTCTCCTGCCTCAGCCTCTGGAGTAGCTGGGACTACAGGCGTACAGAACCATGCCTGGCTAATTTTTGTATTTTCAGTAGAGATGGAGTTTCACCATGTTGGCCAGGGCCGATCGTGAACTCCCGGCCTCAAGTGATCCACCTACCTCGGCCTTCCAAAGTGCTGAGATTACAAGAATGAGCCACCGCACCCGGCCCCCAAACAATTCTGACGTCAAGTTTAACTATGGCTCCACTTTTCTGCTAACGCGGGCCACCACTGAACCCACTAAAAACAAAAACAACACCTCCTAGATTAGCAAGTCTTTACTAAAGATATTTCATCTGGATGTTGATAGCATGGTATACTACTAGCAAAACCCTAATTATTCTGAACTCAAATCAGCAGGAAATCATTTCCTTTTCTTGGATTTGAACTGCTAAGTTTTGGGAATTTAGGGATGAGTAAAATGCAAACTCCCTTCAATAATCTCATATTCTCCATCCCTAAGACTTTAAAAATGTTAAAGCAAAGAGATTTCTCTCCCCTCCAGTTGGAGATGGGGATGAGACATAACAGAGAAATTGCTGTTTTAAAAAGAGAAAAACCGGCCAGATGCGGTGGCTCATGCCTGGTAATCCCAGCACTTTGGGAGGCTGACTCAGGCGGATCACCTGAAGTTATGAGTTCAAGACCGGCCTGGCCAACATGGTGAAATACCATCTCTACAAAAAATACAAAAATTAGTTGGGCATGGTGGAGCAAGCCTGTAATCCCAGCTACTTGGGAGGCTGAGACAGGAGAATCACTTGAACCCAGGAGGCGGAGGTTGCAGTGAACCACTGGACTCCAGGCTGGGCGACAGAGTGAGATTCTGTCTTAAAAAAAAAAAACAAAAACCATAAAGAGAAAAACCATCCTCATGCATTTTGCCTATGTGATTGTGTCAACCACCCTTAATTTTTCAAATTTTATTATAATTAATGTACAATTACAGTCCTTTAGCCCAGACTGTGAATGGCAAAAAAGCAGGGATTCAAAGACAGGGCTGTCAGACTCCAGGCACAGTCAGTACTATTACTGTCACTGTTACATGTCACTTCTGAATGCTCTACCTTGAGAATGGACATTGCAAATCTTTCTACAAAGCAAAAGTTCTACGGAAAATCAAGACATTTCTGACCTAGCAGAGCACCTCTCACCATTTCGTGAAGCAGCACACTGTGTAGGACCATGCCCGGCTAATTTTTGTATTTTTAGTAGAGACCGAGTTTCACCATGTTGGCCAGGGCTTACTGTCAACTCCTGTGTCTTTAATAAGCTTGATGTCTCCAACGCCAGAAACAAGACTGTTTAAGGGACAGAAATGAATCAGACTGTGACAAAAACGAAATTAAAACAAAAACTAAATTAAAAAGTCCCATTAGAAAACGGGCTTTTCCAGCCGGGTGCGGTGGCTCAACGCCTGTAATCCCAGCACTTTGGGAGGCCGAGGCGGGTGGATCACGAGGTCAGGATATCGAGACCACCCTGGCTAACACGGTGAAACCCCGTCTCTACTAAAAATACAAAATAAATAAATAAATAAATAAAGCAAGCTGGGCGTGGTGGCGGGCGCCTGTAGTCCCAGCTACTCGGGAGACTGAGGCAGGAGAAAGAAAGACATGAACCCGGGAGGCGGAGCTTGCAGTGAGTCGAGATCGCGCCTCTGCACTCCAGCCTGGTGACAGAGCGAGACTCTGTCTCCAAAAAAAAAAAAAAAAAAAAAAAGCAAAACAAACAACAAAAAAGGACTTTTCCCAGATCTTAGGGAGCCCAGGGATATAGAGCTAGTTATCAACGAAAACTAAATTAAAAAGTCCCATTAGAAAACGGGCTTTTCCCCGATCTTAGGAAGCCGAGAATATGAAGCCAGTTATCTCCCGCAGGCTGGAGGACAGGTGTAGTGCCCACCCCGTCCCTGCAGAGATTGTGCAGAGCCCTCAGGGCGTCTGGAAGTCCAAGAAGGCGGGAAACGCCGCACACTAGAGCCGCTCTTTTCTCCATGGAGACGGCATCGACGCAGGAAGAAATGGCCGCGACGGTGGGGCTTAGCAGGAAACAAGACCGGCCTGGGAGGACGCGAAGAAGGGTGGCTGCGGAGCCCCGAGACAGCGGGCTCCCGTCCGCGGTCCTGGGCCCGCCAGGTGCGCAGCTGCGCGCGGTGCCCACCCAGCCCTCCCGCCAGCCCCGCCTTACATCTTTATTGTCCCTTTGGGCCCCAGGTTGGTCCTCAGCACGTCCTGCAGACCCCGCGCCCCGCTGATGTTGAAAGCCAGCGCCGCCTGCGCTCGGGCCACCTTGGCCTTGGGGTTCAGGGTCTTCGCCGCCGCCATAGCTGCTCCAGAGGAAGAAAAGAAAGCGATGCGGCGCGCGGAGATCCCATGGCCCGCGCGCCGTGGCCGGGATGCACTATCCGGCTCTTCCGGAAAAGTCGGCGCGCCCGGCCCGCTCCTAGCGTGCCCGCGCCGCCGCCATTGGGCCACGGGCTGTCCGGCGCCCGCTCATTGGTCCGCGGCTGCACGGTGCCTGCGGTCCCACCCCTCGCCCCGCGGCCGCGACGTTATCGCGCACGAGAGTATCCTGTTCCTGGCAGTAAGTGCTTCTGGGTTCCGGCGTTGCAGCTCAGTGGGGCCCGACTTTGCGGACCTGGGAGCTCAGGATGTAGGCAGGGCTTGTGCTCCGCGCGGGACAGGGCGTAGGGTGGGCCTCCTCCCACCCCTACTCGCGCGGTTTGCTCCTCAGTCTCCTTCCCTTTCTGCTTTCATGCCTTTCATTGGAGCTTTCTGGACCCTGTGCTTGACGGTGCTGTAGGAGCCGTGGGGACACACAAGCTAGTCTGATAAGCACCCTCCGCCGGGATCATGCGATGCTGTAAGGACTAGCGAAGATGAAGATAGAATGCAAGGTAGAAAGTGCTGGATGCCTTTAGAAAGCTGTAGGACTGGTGCGATGGGAGTTGAGTCATAAGAACCTGTCCGTCAGTAGGACTCAGGATGCTGCTGAGGCGCTGGGCTTCCATGGTAGATTTGAAAACTCACCCTTGTAGAGTCATGATGTCCAGCCTTTGAGAGGACTCCCTTTTAAAGTAAATTTCCAAAGAGCTCCACAATTGTTTACAGTATCCAGTGCCCGCCAAATTCCAGGGATTCAGTAACACGTGATATTTTACTTTATTTTTTCTTTTTGTAGACACACGGCCTCACCATGTTGCCCGGGGTGGTCTCAAATTCCTGAGCTCAAGTGATACTGCTGAGCTCAAGTGATCCTCCCGTCTCGGCCTCCCAAAGTGCTGGGATTACAGGCGTGAGCCACCGTGCCCGGCCGGTATTTTATTTTTAATAGATAACGGAAATTATTCTGAATTCAAAAGGCACCAGAGGGCATGTGGTGGAAATTAAATCTTCCTCCCGCCACTAGTTCAACACTAGAGACAAGCACAGTTACCCCTGGATACTCAATGAATTTTCGGAATGCTTTCTGAATTTATAAACTTATATGTGAATATAATCATTTCCCCACACAAATGGCAATTCCTAATACACACTGTAGGGTGTGTTATACTTTAAATGTCTTGGAGAGTGTGCCATATCAAGACTAATGGAAAGTCCTCGTTAGCAGCTGCGTAATGTTCTTTGTAAGAATTACACAACTGGGAGCCGGGGCGCGGTGGCTCACGACTGTAATCCCGACGCTTTGGGAGGCCGAGGCGGGCCGATCACTTGTGCCTGGGAGTTCAAGACCAGCCTGGGCAATGGATTGAGACCCCATCTATACAAAAAGTACAAAAATTAGCCAGGCGTGGTGGTGCACGCCCATGGTCCCAGCTACTCGAGAGGCTAAGGTGGGAGGATTGCCGGAATCTAGGAGGCGGAGGTTGCAGTCAGCTATGTCAGCTATGATATGATCTTGCCACTGCATTGCAGCCTGTCTCAAAAAGAATGATACAACTAACCGGTCACCTACTGACTGATGTTTAAGTTGTTCCCAATCTGCTGTTCAGGCTGCAGTGAATATCGGTATATGATGCTTTTAGGAGGATTTGTGTATTTGAGAATCACAAAAACATCTATATATGTGACTAGAAGCACTGCACAATAGAAGACTAGTTATTAATTCCATAGGCATTACATGGTGTGCATGCAGATTTATTATAACTGCTGTTAAAAATGTTACGAGGAGACCAGGCGTGGTGGCCCACGCTTGTAATCCCAGCACTTTGGGAAGCGGAGGCAGGCGGATCGCTTGAGGTCAGGAGGTCAAGATCATCCTGGCCAACATGGTGAAACCCTGTCTCTGTAAAAATACACACATTAGCAAGACCAACAAGGTGAAACACCGTCTCTGTAAAAATGCAAACATTAGCAAGACCAACAAGGTGAAACACCATCTCTGTAAAAATACAAAAATTAGCCTGGCATGGTGGTGTGCATCTGTGATCCAAGCTACTCGGAGGCTGAGGCATGAGAATTGCATGAACTTGGGGAGAAGAGGTTGTAGTGAGCCAAGATCATGCCACTGCACTCTAGCCTGGGTGACAGAGCCAGACTCTGTCTCAAAAAAAAAAAGGCCGGGCCCAGTGGCTCACATCTGTAATCCCAGCACTTTGTGAGGCTGAGGCAGGCAGATGATTTGATTTGAGGTCAGGAGTTCAAGACCAGCCTGGCCAACATGGTGAAACCCCGTCTCTACCAAAAATATAAAAAGTTAGCGGGGTGTGGTGGCGCACGCCTGTAATCCCAGCTACTTGGGAGGCTGAGGCAGGAGAATCGCTTGAATTCTGGAGACAGAGGTTGCAGTGAGCCAAGATCATGTTTCTGCACTCCAGCCTGGGTGACAGAGCAAGACTCTTTCTCAAAAAAAAAAAAAAAAGCTGGGCATGGTGGTTCACACCTATAATCCCAGCACTTTGGGAGGCTGAGGTGGGTGGATCACCTGAGGTCAGGAGTTCCAGACCAGTCTGGCCAACGTGGTGAAACCTGTCTCTACTAAAAATACAAAAATTAGCCAGGCATGGTGGCGGCCACCTGTAATCCCAGCTACTCAGGAGGCTGAGGCAGGAGAATCGCTTGAACCTGGGAGTCGGAGGTTGCAGTGAGCCAACATCACGCCATTGCACTCCAGCCTGGGCGACAAGAGTGAGACTTGTTGCCCAGGTGACATGATGGAAGTATATTAAATACATAAATAGGAGTTCTTGATAGGAGGAAAAACATTTTAAATAACATATATAAGAAGTTCTCACTTTTGAAACATTCCCCATGGGTCTATACTGGGAGGGGAACATCACACACTGGGGCCTGTCAGGTGGGGATCAAGGGAAGGGAGAGCATTAGGACAAATACCTAATGCAAGCGGGGTTTAAAACCTAGAGGATGCATTGATGGGTGCAGAAAATCACCATGGCATGTATACACCTATGTAACAAAACTGCATATTCTGCACATGTATCCCCGAACTTAAAGCAAAAAAAAAAAAAAAAGCCTGGTGTGGTGGCGCACACCTGTAATCCCAGCTACTTAGGTGGCTGAGGCAGAATTGCTTGAACCCGGTAGGCAGAGGTTGCAGTGAGCCAAAATCGCAGCACTGCACTCCTAGCCTGGGCGACAGAGTGAGACCCTGTCTCAAAAATAAAAATAAAAAGAATTTGTAAAAAACAGTAAGAAGAATTCCCATACTCTACACACAGATCCCCCAAATGTAAACATCATATTTAACCCCAGAATAAGAAATTAACTTTGATGCATGATCCAATCTATAGATTGCATTCAAATTTTGCTAATTATATCATGATCTATCTCTGGCCCAGGAGTTTATCCAGAATTATGCTTCGCATTTAGTTGTCATGTCCTTCAGTCTGAAACAGTTCTGCAGTTTTTCAGTCTTTAATGATCTTGGCATTGCTTTTAGTACTGGCCAGTTATTTTACAGAATGTCCGTTACTTTAGGGTTGATATTTCCTTTTTTTTTTTTTTTTTTTTTTTTTGAGACAGAGTCTTGCTGTGTCACGCAACTTGGAATGCAGTGGCACAATCTCGGCTCACTGCAAGCTCCACCTCCCAGGTTCATGCCATTCTCCTGCCTCAGCCTCCTGAGTAGCTGGGACTACAGGCGCCCGCCACCACGCCCAGCTAATTTTTTTGTATTTTTTTTAGTAGAGACAGGGTTTCACCTGTTAGCCAGGATGGTCTGGATCTCCTGACCTCGTGATCCACCCGCCTTGGCCTCCCAAAGTGCTGGGATTACAGGCTTGAGCCACCGTGCCCGGCCTCCTTATGATTTTTTTTTTTAATTTTTTTGAGACAGACTCTCACCCTTTTGCCCAGGCTGGAGTGCAGTGGTGCGATCGCTGCTCACTGCAGCCTCCACCTCCTGGGTTCAAGTGATTCTCCTGCCTCAGCCTCCGGAGTACCTGGGATTACAGGCGCCTGCCACCATTCCTGGCTAATTTTTGTATTTTTAATAGAGATGGGGTTTCACTATGTTGGCCAGGCTGGTCTGGAACTACTGACCTCAGGTGATCTGCCTGCCTTGGCCTCCCAAAGTGCTGGGATTACAGGCATGAGCCACTGCGCCTGGCCTCATGTTTCCTTATGTTTAAATGCAGGTTACGGCCGGTCATGGTGGCTCACGCCTGTAATCCCAGGACTTTGGGAAGGCCAAGGCGGGTGGATCACATGATCAAGAGATCGAGACCATCCTGGCAAACATGGTGAAACCCCATCTCTACTAAAAATAGAAAAAATTAGCTGGGCCTGATGGCACGTGCCTGTAATCCCAGCTACTCAGGAGGCTAAGGCAGAAGAATCACTTGAACCCGAGAGGTGGAGGTTGCAGTGAGCAAAGATCGCGCCACTGCACTCCAGCCTGGGCAACAGACCGAGATTCTGTCTCAAAAAAAAAAAAAAAAATGCAGGTTATTCATATTTGGCAAGAACACCAGAGAAATTATGTGTCCTTTCAAGGCATCATTATTTAATAAGCATCTTGTGGGAAAATATGTGACTGTTCTGTTTTTCATCATAACAGTGCCTACTAATTTAAGCATCCATCGATGATTTTTTTTTTTTTTTTTTTGAGGCAGCATCTCACTCTGTTGCCCAGGCTGGAGTGCAGTAGTGCAATCACACAGCTTACTGCAGCCTCAACCTCCTGGGCTCAGCCTCCTATCTCAGCCTCCTGAGTAGCTGAGACTACAGGCTTGCACCACTATGCCTGGCTAATTTAAAACTTGTGTGTGTGTGTGTGTGTGTGTGTGTGTGTGTGTGTAGAGATGTCACGCTTTGTTGCCTGGGTGAGTTTCAAACTCCTGGGCTCAAGCAGTCCTCCTGCCTCAGCCTCCCAAATTGCTGGGGTTACAGGCTTGAGCCACTGTACCCAGCCCATCAATAATTTTTGCCTGAAACAATTTTTATTGCGATCTTTGTGTTGAGAGTCCTCCATGGATCTGTTGCGTGATTACATGTCTTGCTGGGTGTGCCAAGAATGCAAGGCCCAAGAATGCTCTTTATTTGGGCCTTTTTTCAGGGTTGTTTACACAGCTGGTAATCTTCAGAGACAAGTTAATGTTTTCTCTTGGACAAAGAGCAGGCTTGCCCACTGCTTGGTTTAAAAACAATAGATTTCAGCCAGGCGTAGTGGCTCATGTCTATAATCCCAGCACTTTGATTTTTTTTTGAGACGGAGTTTCACTCTTGTTGCCCAGGCTGGAGTGCAATGGTGCGATCTTGGCACACTGCAACCTCCACCTCCTGGGTTCAAGCGATTCTCCTGCCTCAGCCTCCTGAGTAGTTGGGATTACAGGCATGCAGCACCACACCCGGTTAATTTTGTATTTTTTAGTAGAGACAGGGTTTCTCCATGTTGGTCAGGCTGGTCTCCATCTCCCAACCTCAGGTGATCTGCCCGCCTCAGCCTCTCAAAGTGCTGAGATTACAGGCGTGAGCCTTGATTTTTTTTTCTTTTTTTTTTTTTTTGAGATGGATTTTCACTCTGTTACCTGGGCTGGAGTGCAGTGGCGCGATCTCGGCTCACTGTAACCTCCGCCTTCTGGGTTCAAGTGATTCTTCTGCATCAGCCTCCAGACACACGCCACCATGCCCGGCTAATTTTTGTATTTTTGTATTTTTGTAGAGACAGGGCTTCGACATGTTGGCCAGGCTGATCTCGAACTCTTGACCTCAGGTGATTTGCCCTCCTTGACCTCCCAAAGTGCTGGGATTGCAAGTGTGAGCCAGCATGCAAAGCCATCCCAGCACTTTGAAAGGCCAAGTCGAGGATCCTTTGAGGCCAGGATTTCAAGACCAGCCTAGGCAACATGGTGAGACCCCATCTCTACAAAAATAAAACAATAAAACACCAAGGTGGGCAGATCACCTGAGGTCGAGAGTTCAAGACCAGCCCGACCAACATGGAGAAACCCCATCTCTACTAAAAAAATACAAAATTAGCTGGGCATGATGGCGCATGCCTGTAATCCCAGCTACTCGGGAGGCTGAGGAAGGAGAATCGCTTGAACCCGGGAGGCAGAGGTTGCGGTGAGCCGAGATTGTGCCATTGCACTCTAGGCTGGGCAACAAGAGCAAAACTCTGTCTCAAAAATAAAAAATAAAAATAATAAATAATAAAACAACAAGGAAAACAATAGATTCCCTAAGCTGAGTGTTCCTCAGCTGTGATCCAAACCCACCATCTTTGAGGCATCCATCTGGGCCACGTTGTGTTACCCCATGGAAGTTGGAGGGAAAGGGGAACTGATGCAAATATCCTGCTGCCCACGCTGCTTGCCGTGCTGTAAGCAATAAAGTCCTTTGTCTCTGACCCAGGAGTCTTCTTTCTTTTTCTTTCTTTCTCTTTCTTTCTTTCCTTCCTTCCTTCTCTCTCTTTCTTTTTCTTTTTTTTTTTTTTGAGATGGAGTCTTGCTCTGTCGCCCAGGCTGGAGTGCAGTGGCGCGATCTCGGCTCACTGCAGCCTGTGACTCCTGGGTTCAAGCGGTTCTCCTGCCTCTGCCTCCTGAATAGCTGGGACCACAGGCGCACACCACACACCCAGCTAATTTTTGTATTTTTCGTAGAGATGGGGTTTCACCATGTTGGCCAGGATGGTCTCAATGTCCTGACCTCGTGATCTGCCCGCCTCAGACTCCCAAAGTCCTGGGATTACAGGTGTGAGCCACTGTGCCTGGCCAGCAGTCTTGTTTCTTTGGCCACATCCATAAAACAAGCAAGAGGCTAATAGTTTGTAAGTAGGGTAAAATCAAATCTCAGACCTGACAGTTTGCAAGTGGTAATTTTCCATTAATTTTTTATTTTATTTTATATATGTTTTTGAGATAGGGTCTGTGGTTGCCCAGGCTGGAGTGCAGTGGTGCAACCACTGCTTACTGCAACCTTGACCTCCTGGGCTCAAGTGATCCACCATCATGCCTGGCTAATTTTTTTTTTGAGACAAGGTCTTGCTATGTTGCTCAGGCTGGTCTTGAATTCCTGCCCTGAGGCGATTCTCCCACTTTAGCCTACCAAAGTGTTAGGATTACAGGAGTGAGCCACTGCGCATGGCCAATTTTCTGTTTTCACCATTCATTATACATTTATTGGTTAGAATTCTACTGTAAAGGAGAACTTTCCCTTCTCCTCCATGAATGAGTGAATGAATGAATTTGTATCATTATGGATTCAAGAATTCTTTTTTTTGAGACAGAGTTTCACTCTTGTTGCCCAGGCTGGAGTGCAATGGAGCTATCTCAGCTCACCACAACCTCCACTTTCGGGTTCAAGCGATTCTCCTGCCACAGCCTCCTGAGTAGCTGGGGTTACAGGCATGCGCCACCATGCCTAATTTTTTATTTTTGGTGAAGATGGGGTTTCTCCATGTTGGTCAGGCTGGTCTCGAACTCCCAACCTCAGGTGATGTGCCTGCCTACCTCAGCCTCCCAAAGTGCTGGGATTATAAGCGTGAGCCACCGCACCTGGCCTTTTATTTTTATTTTTTGACATGGAGTCTCACTGTGTCACCTAGGCTAAATAAAGTGCAGTGGCACAATCATTAGCTCACTGCAGCCTTGAAATCCTGGGCTCAAGTGATCCTCTCACCTCAGCCTCCCAAGTAGCTAGCCTCAAGTGATCCTCCTGCCTCGGGCTTCCAAAGTGCTGGAATTACAGATGTGAGCCACCATGACTGACCTATTATCTGATTTTAGCCAATAATGTTGTTTTTCTTAATATTATTCTTTCACTGTTAATTAAATGTGATTTAAGTAATATCTTTTAACTTTCAGTTATTATAGATGAAACAGCCAGCAAAAACTCACCCTACTTCACTTCTTCCATAATCTTTGTCCTCCTAATTTTTCTGTTGCATCATTTCTATATTGTCAGAGTAGATAACATTTACATTCTGTTTTTTCTCCCCCAAACCTGGGTTTGTTTAGTCTTAGTTTTGCAGCTATATACACTCAATGCTCCTGCTTGTCCCTTTGCTGAAGTTCCCTTTGCCATACATTGGTGGGTAAAGTTTATTCATTAAGTTTCCTCAAGAAAAATATTCCCGCTGGGCACGGTGGCTCACGCCTGTAATCCCAGCACTTTGGGAGGCTGAGGCGGGAGGATCATGAGGTCAGGAGATTGAGACCATCCTGGCTAACATGGTGAAACCCTGTCTCTACTAAAAATACAAAAAAAATTAGCCAGGTGTGGTGGCGGGTGCCTGTAGTCCCAGCTACTCGGGAGGCTGAGGCAGGAGAATGGCATGAACCCAGGAGGCAGAGCTTGCAGTGAGCCGAGATCATGCCACTGCACTCCAGCCTGGGGGACAGAGCAAGACTCCACCTAAAAAAAAAAAAAAGAAAAAAGAAAAAGAAAAAGAAAAATATTCCCATGGGAGGCCGGGCGTGGTGGCTCACACCTGTAATCCCAGCACTTTGGGAGGCTGAGGCAGGCAAATCACCTGAGGTCGGGAGTTGGAGACCAGCCTGACCAACATGAAGAAACCCCATCTCTACTAAAAATACAAAATTAGCTGGGTGTGGTGGTGCATGCCTGTAATCCCAGCTACTCAGAAGGCTGAGGGGGGAGAACTGCTTGAACCTGAGAGGCAGAAGTTGCGGTGAGCTGAGATGGCGCCACTGCACTCCAGCCTGGGCAACAGGAGTGAAACTCAATCTCAAAAAAAAAAAAAAAAAAAAAAAAAAAAAAAATTCCCATGGGCAAAATATACCCAGAATTCCTATATTCAAAACTATCGTTTGTAGCCTTTGTGTGTGAATAATGGCTTGGCTTGTTTTAAAACAAAAAATCACTGGCTAATTCTTTATTCGTTTGTTTTTTTGAGACAAGGTCTTGCTCTGTTGCCCAGACTGAAGTGCAGTGGCATGATCACAGCTCACTGCAGCTTCCACCCCTGGGGCCCAAGCCATCCTCTCACCTTAGCCTCCCAACATGTGTGCGCCACCAAGCCCAGCAAATTTTTTTTTTTTTTTTTTTTTTGTAGACACAGGGTTGGGGTGGGGAGGGGGTCTCATGTTGCCTAGGCTGGTCTCAAACTCCTGACCTCAAGTGATCCTCTTACTTTGGCTTCCCAAAGTGCTAGGATTACAGTCATGAGGCACCATGCCCGGCCTATATATCTTTAAATATTTATTTACTTATTTTTAGAGATGGGGGGTCTTACTCTGTTGCTGAAGCTAGCCTTGAACTCCTGGCCTCATGTGATTCTCCTACCTCAGCCTACCCAGTAGCTGGGACTACAGGTTCAAGTCACTACACCCAGTTAAATACTTATTTGTTCTGATGTTTGGTTATCTTCTTTGGAAATTTCAGTTGTGCATATGTTGGCTCTCTTTGGTCTGTTTTGTATAGCTATCTTTTTTTTTTTTTTTTGAGACAGAGTCTCGCTCTGTTGCCCAGGCTGGAGTGCAGTGGTGCCATCTCAGCTCACTGCAACCTCTGCCTCCTGAGTTCAAGCGATTCTCATGCCTCAGCCTCCCAAGTAGCTGGGATTTCAGGCTTGTACCAACTCGCCTGGCTAATTTTTGTGTTTTTAGTACAGACAGGGTTTCATCATGTTGGCCAGGCTGGTCTTGAACTCCCAACCTCAGGTGATCTGCCTACCTTGGCCTCCCAAAGTACTGGGATAACAAGTGTGAGCCACTGCACCTGGCTGGCTGTAATTTTTTCTCTAATTTCATTTAATTCCTTTTGTTTATACTGTTTGCTTTTCTCATTTTTATCCTGCATATTGGTTAATATATTTTTCATAGTGTCCACTTTTATTTTTGCTCTTTTTAGTTTCATTTTCACTTCTGTGATGGTTATTTTACCTATTTGTTGGAGATGGCATCTCAATATGTTTCCTAGGCTGGATTTGAACTCCTGGGCTCAAGTGATCCTCTTGCCTCAGCCTCCTGAGTAGTTGGCATTATAGGCATGTGCCACCATGCCCAGCATGATAGTTATGTTTTTCCCTTCTACTTCCTTTTGATTTTTTTTTTCTTTTTTTGAGACAGGGTCCCACTCCATTGCCCAAGCTGAAGTTCAGTGGCACGAACATGTTTCACTGCAGTCTCAACCTCCTGGGCTCAAGCTGTCCTGCCTCAGCCTCCCGTGTAGCTGGGACCACAAGC
Source organism: Pongo abelii (assembly GCF_028885655.2). Taxonomy (NCBI): domain Eukaryota; kingdom Metazoa; phylum Chordata; class Mammalia; order Primates; family Hominidae; genus Pongo; species Pongo abelii. The sequence continues at coordinate 22,523,790 of NC_071991.2, forward strand.
ACTCGCCATCACCCCTGGATAATTTTTTGATGTTTCATGGAGACATTGCTTCGCTTTGTTGCCTGTGCTGGTCTTGAACTCCTGGCCTCAAGCAATCCTTCTGCTTTGGCCTTCCAGAGTGCTGAAATTATAGGTGTGAGTCACTGTGCCCGGCTCCCTTCTGCTTCTTTCCTGAATTTTGTCAGTTTTGTCTCATCTCCTTGTCTTATTTTGTCATCTTTTCCATGAATTCCTGTATTTGTATTTTTGTTTGTCTTCCATGGAAATAATTCATTTTTTTTTTTCAAACAGATGTTTTTGTTTTTTTGTTTTTTTTTGTTTTTTGTTTTTTTTTTTAATTTATGAAGTATTTATTGATGATTCTTGGGTGTTTCTCGGAGAGGGGGATATGGGAGGGTCATAGGATAATAGTGGAGAGAAGGTCAGGAGATAAACACATGAACAAAGGTCTCTGGTTTTCCTAGGCAGAGGACCCTGCGGCCTTCTGCAGTGTTTGTGCCCCTGGGTACTGGAGATTAGGGAGTGGTGATGACTCTTAAAGAGCACGCTGCCTTCAAGCATCTGTTTAACAAAGTACATCTTGCACCGCCCTTAATCCATTTAACCCTGAGTTGACACAGCATATGTTTCAGAGAGCACGGGGCTGGGAGAAAGGCCATAGATCAACAGCATCCCAAGGCAGAAGAATTTCTCCTAGTCAGAACAAAATGGAATCTCCTATGCCCACCCCTTTCTACACAGACACAGCAACAATCTGATCTCTCCTTCCTTTCCCCACACTTCCCCCCCTCTTCCTTTCAACAAAACCGCCATCGTCCTCATAGCCCGCTCCCGATGGTCGCTGTCTCTTCGGAGCTGTTGGGTACACCTCCCAGACAGGGCGGCCGGGCAGAGGCGCTCCTAGCTTCCCAGACGGGGCCGCCCGGGCAGAGGCGCTCCTCACTTCCCAGACGGGGCCGCCCGGGCAGAGGCGCTCCTCTCCTCCCAGACGGGGCGGCCGGGCAGAGGCGCTCCTCGCTTCCCAGACGGGGCCGCCCAGGCAGAGGCGCTCCTCGCTTCCCAGACCGGGCCGCCCGGGCAGAGGCGCTCCTCACTTCCTCCCAGACCGGGTGGCAGCCGGGCAGAGGCGCTCCTCACCTCCCAGACGGGGCGGCCGGGCAGAGGCGCTCCTCACTTCCCAGAGGGGGCGGCCGGGCAGAGGCGCTCCTCACTTCCCAGACCGGGCGGCCGGGCAGAGGCGCTCCTCACTTCCCAGATGGGGCGGCCGGGCAGAGACGCTCCTCACTTCCTCCCAGACGGGGTGGCGGCCGGGCAGAGGCGCTCCTCACCTCCCAGACAGGGCGGCCGGGCAGAGGCGCTCCTCACTTCCCAGACTGGGCGGCCGGGCAGAGGCGCTCCTCACTTCCCAGACTGGGCGGCCGGGCAGAGGCGCTCCTCACTTCCCAGACTGGGCGGCCGGGCAGAGGCGCTCCTCACCTCCTAGACGGGGTGGCCAGGCAGAGGCGCTCCTCACTTCCCAGACGGTGTGGCGGCTGGGCAGAGGCGCTCCTCCCTTCCCAGATGGGGCAGCCAGGCAGAGGCGCTCCTCACTTCCTCCCAGACGGGGTGGCGGCCAGGCAGAGGCGCTCCTCACTTCCCAGAGGGGGCGGCCAGGCAGAGGTGCTCCTCACTTCCTCCCAGACGGGGTGGTGGCTGGGCAGAGGCACTCCTCACCTCCCAGACGGGGCGGCCGGGCAGAGGTGCTCCTCATCTCCCAGACGGGGCGGCCGGGCAGAGGTGCTCCTCACTTCCCCCCAGACGGGGTGACGGCCGGGCAGAGGCACTCCTCACCTCCCAGATGGGGCGGCCGGACAGAGGCGCTCCTCACTTCCCATACAGGGTGGCAGCCGGGCAGAGGTGCTCCTCACTTCCCAGATGGGGCAGCTGGGCAGAGGTGCTCCTCACTTCCTCCCAGACGGGGTGGCGGCCAGGCAGAGGCGCTCCTCACTTCCCAGACTGGGCGGCCGGGCAGAGGCACTCCTCACTTCCCAGACTGGGCGGCCGGGCAGAGGCGCTCCTCACTTCCCAGACTGGGCGGCCGGGCAGAGGCGCTCCTCACCTCCTAGACTGGGCGGCCGGGCAGAGGCGCTCCTCACCTCCTAGACGGGGTGGCCAGGCAGAGGCACTCCTCACTTCCCAGACGGTGTGGCGGCTGGGCAGAGGCGCTCCTCCCTTCCCAGATGGGGCAGCCAGGCAGAGGCGCTCCTCACTTCCTCCCAGACGGGGTGGCGGCCAGGCAGAGGCGCTCCTCACTTCCCAGAGGGGGCGGCCAGGCAGAGGTGCTCCTCACTTCCTCCCAGACGGGGTGGTGGCTGGGCAGAGGCACTCCTCACCTCCCAGACGGGGCGGCCGGGCAGAGGTGCTCCTCATCTCCCAGACGGGGCGGCCGGGCAGAGGTGCTCCTCACTTCCCCCCAGACGGGGTGACGGCCGGGCAGAGGCACTCCTCACCTCCCAGATGGGGCGGCCGGACAGAGGCGCTCCTCACTTCCCATACAGGGTGGCAGCCGGGCAGAGGTGCTCCTCACTTCCCAGATGGGGCAGCTGGGCAGAGGTGCTCCTCACTTCCTCCCAGACGGGGTGGCGGCCAGGCAGAGGCGCTCCTCACTTCCCAGACTGGGCGGCCGGGCAGAGGCACTCCTCACTTCCCAGACTGGGCGGCCGGGCAGAGGCGCTCCTCACTTCCCAGACTGGGCGGCCGGGCAGAGGCGCTCCTCACCTCCTAGACGGGGTGGCCAGGCAGAGGCGCTCCTCACTTCCCAGACGGTGTGGCGGCTGGGCAGAGGCGCTCCTCCCTTCCCAGATGGGTCAGCCAGGCAGAGGCGCTCCTCACTTCCCCCCAGACGGGGTGGCGGCCAGGCAGAGGCGCTCCTCACTTCCCAGAGGGGGCAGCCGGGCAGAGGTGCTCCTCACTTCCTCCCAGACGGGGTGGCGGCTGGGCAGAGGCGCTCCTCACCTCCCAGACGGGGCGGCCGGGCAGAGGTGCTCCTCATCTCCCAGACGGGGCGGCCGGGCAGAGGTGCTCCTCACTTCCCCCCAGACGGGGTGACGGCCGGGCAGAGGCACTCCTCACCTCCCAGACGGGGCAGCCGGGCAGAGGCGCTCCTCCCTTCCTCCCAGACGGGGTGGCAGCCGGGCAGAGGCGCTCCTCACATCCCAGACGATGGGCGGCCGGGCAGAGGCGCTCCTCACTTCCCAGATAGGGCGGCCGGGCAGAGGGGTTCCTCACATCCCAGACGATGGGCGGCCAGGCAGAGATGCTCCTCACTTTCTAGACGGGGTGGCGGCGGGGCAGAGGCTGTAATCTTAGCACTTTAAGAGGCCAAGGCAGGAGGCTGGTAGGTGGAGGTTGCAGCGAGCCGAGATCACATCACTGCACTCCAGCCTGAGCACCATTGAGCATTGAGTTAGCGAGACTCCGTCTGCAATCCCAGCACCTCGGGAGGCCGAGGCAGGCAGATCACTCGAGGCCAGGAGCTGGAGACCAGCCCGGTCAACACGGCGAAACCCTGTCTCCACCAAAAATACAAAAACCATTCAGGCGTGGCGGCGTGCGCCTGCAATCCCAGGCACTCGGCAGGCCGAGGCAGGAGAGTCACAGGAGCCCGAGGCAGGGAGGTTGCAGCGAGCCGGATCATGGCAGTACAGTCCAGCTTCGGTAACAGCGGGAGACCGAAAAAAGAAGGAGAAGGAGACCGAAGAAAGGGGAGAGGGAGAGGGGGAGGGGGAGGGGGAGGGGGAGGGGGAGGGGGAGGGGGAGGGGGAGAGGGAGAGGGCCAAACAGATGTTTTTGAATCTTGGCTCACTGCAATCTCAGCCTCCCGAGTTCAAGCAATTCTCCTGCCTTAGCCTCCCTAGTAGCTGGGATTAACAGGTGTGTGACACCACGCCTGGCTAATTTTTCTATTTTTTATTAGAGACAGGGTTTTGCCATGTTGCACCAGCTGGTCTCCAACTCCTGGCCTCAAGTGATCCACCCACCTCGGCCTCCCAAAGTGCTGGGATTACAGGTGTGAGCCACTGTGCCCAGTGCACTCACATGTTTCTGATGTCTCTCCATGTCCAAATTTTCTCTTCTTACAAGGACACAGGTCAGATTAGATTAGGCCTCACTTTAGAGATCTCATTTTAACATAATCACCTCTTTAAAGACCTTGTCTCTGGGCCGGGTGAGGTGGCTCACATCTGTAATCCCAGTACTTTGGGACACTGAGGCGGACAGATCATGAGGTCAAGAAATCAAGACCATCCTGGCCAACATGGTGAAAACCCATCTCTACTAAAACTACAAAAATTAGCTGGACATGGTGGCGGGCGACTGTAGTTCCAGCTACTCAGGAGGCTGAGGCAGGAGAATCGCTTGAACCCAGGAGGTGGAGGTTGCAATGAGCTGAGATCACACCACTGCACTCCATCCTGGTGACAGAGTGAGACTTGGTGTCAAACAAACAAAAACCTTGTCTCCAAATGTAGTCACATTCTGAGGTATTGGGGGTTAAGACTTCAGGATATGGACTTCGGGGGAACACAGTTCAGCCCATAACAAAGGTGTCCCTTTCTTTTTTCTTTCTTTAATTCATTATAGAATGAGTTGTATTTTCCTGGACCGATCATTTGCAAGGGTCTTCTCTGAAGGAAAGACAAGAGGGACCAGGGTAGTTTTCCAAGCTTCTCAATGCAAACGAAGGTTTTCAGCTGCCACAGTCAGACTGTGTCATTCAATGTGGCTCTTGGTAGTTTTTGTGTAGCTCTGCCTCCTTTGCTGTGTACTATTTTTTGTTTTGTTTTGTTTATTTTTATTTTTGTTATTTTTTCTTTGCTCTGTTCTAAACTGGCCCTGTAGGGCTTCTCCTCCCAGTCCAGTACTCCCTAGCATCACCACCAATCACTGCACATAGGGCACACAGCCCCTGTGTTTCTGGTGAGCTCTTCATCTACTTTTTTTTTTTGAGACAGAGTCTCACTCTGTCGCCCAGGCTGGAGTGCAGTGGCACGATCTCAGCTCACTGCAACCTCCACCTCCAGGGTTCAAGGGATTCTTGTGCCTCAGCCTCCCAAGTAGCTGGGATTACAGTCGTGAGCCACCATGCCCGGCCTTTTTTGGTTTTTTTTTGCAGAGATGGGGTTTTGCTATGCCACCCGGGCTGGTCTCAAATTCCTGGACTCAAGCAATCCGCCTGCCTTGGCCTCCCAAAGTGCTGGGATTACAGGCACGAGTGGCTCCCTCTCTCTCTCTCTCTCTCTCTCTCTCTCTCTCTCTCTCTCTCTCTCCCTCCTTTTAAGTGATAGAGTCTTAGGGCCAGGTGCGGTGGCTCATGCCTGTAATACCAGCACTTTGGGAGGCCAAGGTGGGCAGATGACAAGGTCAGGAGTTCAAGACCAGCCTGACCAGCATGGTGAAACCCTGTCTCTACTAAAAATACAAAAATTAGCTGGGCGTGGTGGCGTGCACCTGTAATCCCAGCTACTTGGGAGGCTGAGGCAGGAGAATCGCTTGAACCTGGGAGACAGAGGTTGCAGTAAGCCAAGATTGCACCACTGTGCTCCAGTCTGGGCCACACAGTAAGACTCCATCTCAAAAAAAAAAAGATAGAGTCTTGTTATCATGACCAGGTTTATCTCAAATTCCTAGGCTCAAGCAATCCTCTTGCGTTAGCCTCCCAAAGTGTTTGGATTATAGGCGTGAGCTACCGTGCTGGCCAAAATAGAATGTTAGTGACACACCCTACATTGAATTTACTTGGAAGGCTGATTCTTTTCCCATGCCCTCCCTAGGAGAGCGAGCTGGGTGTTAGGACCTTAACTCTGCCCATAAGATGCTCAGGCCAGGAAAGATGCCCTTCACCCCTTGGATTACAAGGGTTTCAACTCCCTTTCTGCTTGATTGAGCCTTGCCCTCAGTTCTTTTTATCCCTGCTCTGCTGTGCTTGTTTCAAACAACACATTTTTGGACTGTGGCATGAACGGCTTATCTTCAGAGAGTCTGTTTTTGCTGGTGTTTTCTGGGATCTGCATCTGCCTCTTCGCGTGTAACTTTGGTAGCCCTCGTGCAGGTCTTGGACTCTCCAGTGACTTTTTGTCTTCTAGTTTTGCTGAATAGGGGATTTCTGCCTCATTCCCCCCTCAACCATATCTCCCTATCACTTTGCATAATTTCTGGGAGGAGGAAGGGGAAGATTCGGTCAAATATTGCTGCAGTTCTTATACTATAATCATATCGCTTTGTAATATAAATTTCCCCCACTTTTTCCATTATAAAGATAGCTGTAGGCCAGATGTGGTGGCTCACATCTATAATCCCAGCGCTTGAACTTGGAAGGTGGAGATTGCAGTGAGTTGAGATTGCACCACCGCACTCCAGCCTGGACAGTGACAGAGCTACACACTGCCTCAAAAAAATAAAAATTAAATAAATAAATAATGTTTCCTCTTTTATATAGCTATATAGACATGGATATATAACCATATACCATACCTGGATATAGACACACATAGAGATTTCTTTGTTCAAAAATGGGGGCTCACATTATATATATGTTCTGCAACTTCCTTTATTCATGTGACATATCATGAGCATATTTCCATGGCATGACTTATTTTGAATGCTAATGTTTATATTAAATCACATTTCAAACTGTGTTCGCTGTGTTCTTTTAAGACATTTATGCTATTTTAATGTATTGGTATTTGTTTGTTTGTTTATTTATTTTGAGATGGAGTCTTTCTCCGTCTCCAGGCTGCAGTGCAGTGGCGTGATCTCGGCTCACTGCAACCTCCACCTCCTGGGTTCAGGCGATTCCCCTGCCTCAGCTTCCCGAGTAGCTGGGACTACAGGCGCGGACCACCATGCCCAGCTAATTTTGTATTTTAGTAGAGACAGGGTTTCACCATGTTGGCCAGGATGGTCTCGATCTCCTGACATCGTGATCTGCCTGCCCCAGCCTCCCAAAGTACTGGGATTACAGGTGTGAACCACTGTGCCCAGCCAGCAATGTATTGCTATTTAACGTACTGATATGAAATATTACATTTGTTAGCAAATATTTTATACACACAGATACAAAAAGCATCTGTACACCTACTATCCTACTTAAAAGAACATTATTATCATAATGCCATTGATTAACTCTACATACCTTTTCTCAATCTCATTTCCTTTCTTACTTTCAGAAGTAACTACTGTCCTGCAGTTTATGTTGTAAGTTATCATTTATGACATTAAATGATATTCTCTTTTTGAAGTTTCCAATGGCTATTGGAGTATCACAGTAACTGAGAATGTTCACAGTATTGCTGTAAAAATTCTTATATATGTGGTTCCTCCAATCATACAACTTTCCTTTTTTTTTTTTTTGAGACAGCGTTTTGCTCTTGTTGCCCAGGCTGGAGTGCAATGGCGTGATCCCAGGTCACCGCAACCTCCGCCTCCTGGGTTCAAGCGATTCTCCTGCCTCAGCTTCCTGAGTAGCTGGGATTACAGGCATGCATCAATATGCCTGGCTAATTTTGTATTTTTAATAGAGACTGGGTTTCCCCATGTTGGTCAGGCTGGTCTTGAACTCCCGGCCTCAGATAACCCGCCCACCTCAGCCTCCCAAAGTGCTGGGATTACATGCATGAGCCACTGCGCCTGGCCTCTTTTTTTTTTTTTTTTTTAGACAGAGTCTCACTCTGTCACCCAGGCTGGAGTGCAGTGGCGTGATCCTAGCACAGCCTCAACCTCCCAGGCTCAAGCCATCCTCCCAACTCAGCCAAGTAGCTGGGACTTCAGGCATGTGCCACCACGTCTGGCTAATGTTTATTTTTTGTAGAGATTAGGTCTCAATATGTTGCCCAGGGTGGTCTTGAAATCCTGGGCTCAAGCGATCCTCCCACCTAGGCCTCCCAAAGTGCTGGGATTAGAAGCATGATCCACCACACCCAGCCTACTCATGCAAGTTTCTCTTGAGTGTCTCCTTCAGGTGGAATTGCTGGGTCGTATAAATTGCGTGTGTTTAGTGTTACTGAATAACACCACATTGTTTTCTGGAGGGTTTGTTCCAATTTACTATACTTTAGAAGGCTATTATCACTGCATAACTTTTTAAAAAAGAGTACATGATTCTAACATAATTAGCCATTAGAAAGTTTGTGGCTGGGCACGGTGGCTCACTCCTGTAATCCCAGCACTTTGGGAGGCTGAGGCGAGTGGATCACCTGAGGCCAGGGGTTCCAGACCAGCCTGTCCAACAAGGTGAAACCCTGTCTGTACTAAAAACACAAAAATTAGCTGGGCATGGTGGTGCCTGCCTGTAATCCCAGTTACTTGGGAGATTGAGGCAGGAGAATCGCTTGAACCCGGGAGGTGGAGGTTGCAGTGAGCCGAGATCACACCACTGCACTCCAGCCTGGGCAACAGAGAGAGACTCCATCTCAGAAAGAAAAAAAAAAAAAAGAAAAGAAAAATTAAAAGAAAATTTGTTAGCTTACAAAAATGTGATCTATAGAAAACCTTTCAGAGCTGGGTAAGGCAGATCACACTTGGACTTGAGCCCAGGAGTTGGAGACCAGTCTTGGCAACATAATGAGACTCAGGCTCTACTAAACATAAAAGACCAGCCTGGCATGGTGGCACACACCTGTGGTCCCAGCTACTCAGAAGGCTGAGGCAGGAAGATTGCTTGAGCCCAGGAGTTCGAAGCTTCAGTGAGCCATTGCACTCCAGCCTGGGTGACAGCGAGACCCTGTCTCAAAAAAAAAAAAAAAAAAAAGGATAGAACACCTTTCAGGAACAGTAGTATGACCTGCATTACTTTTGACTAACCAATTGTGATTAAAACTTTGCAAAATAAATTGCTCATATTTTTATTATGGCTTCATTATGCTGTTTTGTATTTGGTTCACATGTGCTATAAGAACAGCAATTAAGCTTTTTTTCTTTTCTTTTCTTTTTCTTTTTTTGAGACAGAATCTGGCTCTGTCACCCAGGCTGGAGTGCAGTGGTGCAATCTCGGTTCACTGCAACCTCCGCCTCTCGGGTTCAAGTGATTCTCCTGCCTCAGCCTCCCAAGTAGCTGGGATTATAGGCACCCACCACGAGGCTCGGCTACTTTTTGTATTTTTAGTAGAGACGGGGTGTTGCCAAGTTGACCAGGATGGTCTCGAACTCCTGACCTTAGGTGATCCTCCCGCCTCAGACTCCCAAAGTGCTGGGATTACAGGCGTGAGCCACTCCGCCTGGCCTAATGAAGCATATTTTAATCTGTTTCATAGTTTTGCCTTGTCTGGCAAGATTACCTCCTGGTTGTTACACTTATACGTGACCACTCATTAGTGTCTTCTAGGCAACTATGTATATATATATTTAATGTGATATGCTCTAGCAAAACAACGTCTACAATACTGCCGTCTCATGCCCACAAGTATTAATACAGGTGTGAGTGTGAGGTGGATTCCAGGACCATGAAGAGGTAACAGATTTTATTTTAATTAATTAACTAATTTTTTGGAGATAAGGGCTCGCTCTGTTACCTAGGCTGGAGTACAGTAGCATGATCACGGCTCACTGTAACCTCGAACTCATGGGCTCAAATGATCCTCCTGCCTCAGCTTCCCAAGTAGGTAGGACTATAGGTATGCACCACCACACCTAGCCAGATTTTAGTAAATATAAATATTTTATCTGAAATCTATTTAATATTAAACATTTATGAAATACAAATAATAGCATAACTCTTTTAGCCATCCACATTTACTTACTTCAGTTTCTTTTCCCCTCAAAATAAATTCTCAGTTACCACTTACACTTAGATGCAAACATTTGGCGTTTAGCATTTTGTTTCCTTTATTATGCTTTTTAAAAAACTACTGCAGGCTGGACACAGTGGCTCATGCCTGTAATCCCAGAACTTTGGGAGGCTGAGGTGGGCAGATCACTTGAAGTCAGGAGTTCGAGACCAGTCTGGCCAACAAGGTGAAACCCCTCTACTAAAAATATAAAAATTAGCCAGGCATGGTGGTGCACGTCTGTAATCCCAGCTACTTGGGTGGCTGAGGCAGGAGAATCGCTTGAACCTGGGAGGCAGAGGTTGCAAGATTGCTCCACTGCACTCCAGCCTGGGTGACAGAGAGCAAGAGCAAAATATATACAGGTTCTTGACTAGCCTGTTATTTCAGACCCCTATTAGGCACCCCCCCATGAATTGTATAATTTTTTATCTCATTATTTCAGAATATCAGAATTCATCCTCCAAATCCTTTATCAGAACCACTTCCCACAGACTTAGTGTTATGGTAAACGGAGGAATGGAGAGACTGTTATGGGAAAACAGGAGGATATTCATTTTAAGGTATGCACTGTCTCAGTGGATTCACATCTAAAAAGCTGAGCCTACAACAAAGACAGAGGCAGCTTTTTATAAGCAGGCTTACAAAAGCAAAACAAAGGCAGTTGATCATATAGTGCATAACTTGTGGCCTTGCATAGCTTGTGGCCTTGTAGCTGCAGCGAAAGAAAAACAAGAACTGGCTAAATACAGACATTTGTAAAACATAGTCATGCTTAAGAGGCTAGGGAAAGGAGTGGCTGGGCACGGTGGTTCACACCTGTAATCCCAGCACTTTGGGAGGCCGAGGTGGGTGGATCACTTGAGGTCAGGAGTTCCAGACCAGTCTGGCCAACATAGTGAAACCCTGTTTCTACTAAAAAAGTACAAAAAAAAATAGCCGGGCATGGTGGCACATGCCTGTAATCCCAGCTACTTGGGAGGCTGAGGCAGGAGAATTGCTTGGACCCAGGAGGCGCAGGTTGCAGTGAGCTGAGATCATGCCATTCATTGCACTCCAGCCTGGGCAACAGGCTGTCTCAAAAAAAAAAAAAAAGCTAGGGAAAGGACAGTAACGGTAATGGAATTTGCCTTTCTCTCTTTTTTTTTTTCTTTCAACCTTGCTCTGGAATGGGGAGAGGTGTCTGGAGCCTATTCCTTTGGCCTTGGCTTTTCAGACAGCATTATTTTATAACTGTCCTTTAAGTGAGCTGCTAAGCAGAGGAAAACTTGTTTCTTTTCTTTTTAACCTTTGCCTTTCCTGTTACTTTTCTTGGAGTGAATGAATGCATATTTATTTTTAAATTTTCTGCCTCACTGGCAGATATTAAACTGGATGTCCCCAAAACCTGCAACCATTTTCTTACTAATAAAATCTGGAAATATTATTTATTTAGTTTTATAATAAAGACAGGGCCTTACTTTGTTGCCCAGGATGGTCTCAAATTCCTAGGCTCAAGCAATCCTCCTGCCTTGGTCTCCCAAAGTGCTGGGATTACAGGTGGGAGCACCAAGCCTGGCCTCAAAATCTGGAAGTATTGAATTTAGGGCACATCCAATCCAAGAGCATCAGGCCTCTTGTTACTGGATAGAATTGTGTTTTGGTGGCCAGGCCTGGTGGCTCATGCCTGTAATCCCAGCACTTTGGGAGGCCGAGGTGGGTGGATTGCCTGAGGTCAGGAGTTCAAGACAAGCCTGGCCAACATGGTGAAACCCTGTCTCTACTAAAAATACAAAAATTAGCTGGGCATGGTGGCGTGTACTTGTAGTCCCAGCTGCCTGGGAGGCTGAGGCAGGAGAATCACTTGAACCCGGCAGGCGGAGGTTGCAGTGAGCTGAAATCACACCATTGCACTCCAGCCTGGGTGACAGAGGGAGACTTGGTCTCAAAAAAAAAAAAAAAGAATTATGTTTCAGTGAGGAGGGTCCTGTAGCTAAGGGCAGGGATGCTGTGACCATGTGTCCTGCCCCAGGGATTGCATCCTCTGCGTGGGTGAGCAACTTTGAGTTAGCCTGGAGTGCAGACTGTCAGCCTCTGAGGTTTCAGGTTGTGTTTTAGAGTGGACCTCAATGCCTAGCTCCACCCAGCTAACTCCAGTGGTAAATATTTGGGGGAAACCCCTCTTATTTGTTGTAGTTAACATACAAGGAGCTGGGCAAGTGACACATGGCATAATTTTTTTTTTTTTTTTTTTTTTTTTTTTGAGATGGAGTCTCATTCTGTTGCCCAGGCTGTAGTGCAGTGGCATGATCTTGGCTCACTGCAACCTCCTCTTCCCAGGTTCAAGCAATTCTCCTGCCTCAGCCTCCCAAGTAGCTGGGACTACAGGCATGCATCACCATGCCCCGCTAATTTTTGTATTTTTGCTAGAGACGGAGTTTTGCCATGTTGTCCAAGCTGGTCTGAAACTCTTGACCTCAGGTATCCACCTGCATCGGCCTCCCAAAGTGCTGGGATTACAGGCTTAAGCCACCGCGCCCGGCCAGAAAGTTTTTAAAAAGAAAGGAATAGGCTGGGCGCGGTAGCTCATACCTGTAATCCCAACATTTTGGGAGGCCGAGGAGGGAGGATCGATTGAGCCCAGGAGTTCGAGCACAGCCTTGGAAACACAGTGAGACCCCCCTAACTCACCATCTCTATTTAAAAACATAATAAAAATTGAAAATAGGCCAAATAGGTCAAACGTGGATTTCAAAAGAGGCCCCCCACGGGGATTTCATTAATTGCAGAATCAGTGCAGTGGTCCCTTGCTTCCCTCACCTACCCTTATCCCAAGAGGTGGTGGCGGCAGTGCGGAGCAGCTTCTGAAGGTCCGGGAGCTCTTCCACCTCTGCAAAGCAAAGGTGCCACAGTGCGCGGCTTTGCGAGAAAGCGCACTCCGCATCATGCACCTCTCCGTCTGCAGGCGCTGAGCCCCGGAGGAGGAGGGGGCGGGCTCCGGGAGCCCCAACCCTGGGGCGGGGCCAAGGCGTCCTCCCAACCTGGCTTTGCAGAGCAGAGATCTGGTGTCTCCAGTTTACAGAAGCACTTTCAGAACTGATCAGAAGCCACCCCGCTTATCAGCAGATCTCAGGAGAGTGTTCGGTGGAGGCCCTGCCGGTCTGCACAGCTCACCTCCCTGGGAACTGCTCGCCTGAGCGTCGGAGCCGGCGCTGGCCCCCTGCAGCCGCAGGAGCCCCGGAGGCCCAGGACGCAGGGTAAGTCCCGGCCGTGTGCCTTCCCTGCGCCCAACTTTCTGATTTCGCCGACTTTCCTTTTCCTCTTCAGGCTTCCTCTCTGAGTCAACATTTATTTTTCTTAATCGCGTAGGCAGATAATTTCCTAGAATCTCCAGGCTTTCTTTTCATTGATTTATTTTTTGGATAGCTTCACTGTCTAATCTCACAGCAACTGCCTGTTTCCAAACAGCATGAACGAATGATGCAATCCTGCACAGGAGCACCCTCAGTGCAAGACTGGGGCAATCCCAAACTCAGAGTTGAAGTGTCCGACTTTGTCATTTCCTTTCCCATTAGAATTAGAATTTTAAAATAAGTACTTACCAGGTACATTGTTATAACGATACAACTTCAAGTTGGGAATCAAATAAATCATGCTTTCATTCATTCAATGTATTTACTATGTTTTCTTTTCTTTTTCTCTCTTCTTTTCTTTTCTTTCTTTTTTGAGACAGTCTCGCTCTGTCGCCCAGGCTGGAGTGCAGTGGCGCGATCTTGGCTCACTGCAACCTCCGTCTACCGGGTTCGAGGGATTCTCCTGCCTCAGCCTCCCGAGTAGCTGGGCATGTGCCATCATGCCCAGCTGATTTTTATATTTGTAGTAGAGACAGGGTTTCACCATGTTAGCCAGGCTTGTCTGAAACTCCTGGCCTCAAGCGATCCACCCGCCTCAGCCTCCCAAAGTGCTGGGATTACAGGCATAAGCCACCGTACCTGGCCGCTATATTTTCTTTATGTATGTTTGCATATTATTACTTTTTAAATATTTGATGACCGATATTGGAATGAGAATCAGGGAGGAAAATAATAAAATCCAATATTCCTGTATTACAGTGCCAGGTAGGTTTTCAATATCATGACCATAGTCCTGTCACTTTCATGTCAGTGAAACAAAGTAGTCAGGACTTTTTAAAATTTTCAAATGATTTAATATATGCCTGATACCTACCTTCCTTTTCTTCCTTCTTTTCTTTTTTGTTTTAAGAGACAGGGTCTCACTTGGTCACAGAGGCTGGAGTGCAGCAGTGCAGTCATAGCTTATTGCAGTCTCAAACTCCTGAGCTCAAGTGATCCTCCCGCCTCAGCCTCCCAAGTAGCTGGGACTACAAGTATGCAATCACCATGCCTGGCTCATTTATTTTATTTTTTCTAGAGATGGCATCTCACTATGTTGCCCAGGCTGGTCTCAAACACCTGGGCTCAAGCAATCCTCCCACCTCAGCCTCCCAAAGTACTGGGATTACAGGGGTGAGCCCCCATGCCTAGCCTTGTTTTATTTTATTTTTTAGAAAAATTTTACATGGTGGTTCACGCCTGTAATCCCAGCACTTTGGGAGGCTGAGGCGGGCAGATCACCTGAGGTCAGGAGTTCAAGACTAGCCTGGCCAGCATGGTGAAACCCTGTCTCTACTAAAAATACAAAAAATTAGCCGGGCATGGTGGTGTGTGCCTGTAATCCCAGTTCTCAGGAGGCTGAGGCAGGTGAATTGCTTGAACCTAGAAGGTGGAAATTGCAGTGAGCTGAGATCGCGCCACTGCACTCCAGACTGGGCGACAAGAGTGAGACTGCATCTCAAAAAGAAAAAAAGAAAACATTTGGGCTAGAATTAGGATGAAAGGGATCCTCAAGTTTGCCTAGACCAGCCTCTTATCAGAGACTTTTTTAAAGCCAGTGTTTTATTGCTATATAATTAAATGTAATAAAATACACTTTTTAAGTGCACATTTTGATGAATTTTGACAAGTTTATTCATACTTGTAATCATCACCACAATAACATTTCCATCACCCAGAAGTTTCATAGGGCCTCTTTCCAGTGAGCCCCCTGTCCCAACCCCTAGCCCTACTGATCTGATCTTTGTCGTTACAGCATTTGTATTTTCTAGTGTTTCCTATAACTGAAACAGTATGTGCTCTTGTGTCTGGCTCCTTTCCATCGGTATAATTTTTTTTTTTTTTAGATGGAGTTTCACTCTTGTTGCCCAGGCTGGAGTGCAGTGGCGCAATCTCAGCTCACTGCAACCTCCACCTTCCGGCTTCAAGCGATTCTCCTGCCTCAGCCTCCTGCGTAGCTGCGATTACAAGCATGCGCCACCATGCCCGGCTAATTTTGTATTTTTAGTAGAGACAGGGTTTCACCATGTTGGTTGGGCTGGTCACTGCTGACCTCAGGTGATCTGCCCACCTTGGCCTCCCAAAGTGCTGGGATTACAGGTGTGAGCCACCGTGCCTGGCCTTCCATCGGTATAATTTCTTTCTTTTTTTTTTTTTTTTTGAGACTGAGTCTCGCTCTGTCCCCCAGGCTGGAATGCAGTGACGCAATCTTGGCTCACTGCAACCTCTGCCTCCTGGGTTCAAGCGATTCTTCTGCCTCAGCCTCCTGAGTGGCTGGGATTACAGGCATGTGCCACCATGCCCGGCTAATTTTTTGTATTTTTAGTAGAGACGGGGTTTCACCGTGTTAGCCAGGATGGTCTCAATCTCCTGATCTCATGATCTACCTGCCTCAGCCTCCCAAAGTACTGGGATTACAGGCATGAGCCACCGCGCCTAGCCCTATTGGTATAATTTTTAAAATATTTATCCATGTTGTAGCATGTATCGGTAATTCATTTCTTATTATTACTGAGTAGTGTTCCATCGTAGGGATATACCACAATTTGTTTAGCTATTTATCTGTTGGTGAACATTTGGGTTTTTTCTAGTGTTGGGCAGTCACAAATAAAGCTGCTATGAATATGTTTTCATTTCTCTTGGATAAAACTCCAAGACTGGGATTGCTGGGCGTTTTTTTAATTTTTATTTTTTGAGATGGAGTTTCACTCTTGTTGCCCAGGCTGGAGTGCAAGGGCGCAATCTCGGCTCACCGCAACCTCTGCCCTCTGGGTTCAAGCAATTCTCCTGCCTCAGCCTCCCTAGTAGCTGGGATTACAGACATGTGCCACCATGCCTGGAAATTTTATACTTTTAGTAGAGACGGGGGTTTCACCATGTTGGCTAGGCTGGTTTTGAACTCCTGACCCCAGGTGATCCACCTGCCTTAGCCTCCCAAAGTACTGGGATCACAGGCATGAGCCACCGTGCCCAGCCTTGGTGGGTCCTATGATAAGTATATGTTTAACTTTATAAGAAACTGCAGGCCCAGTGCGGTGGCTCACGGCTGTCATCCCAGCACTTTGGGAGGCCAATGTGGGAGGATTCCTTGAGGCCATGAGTTCAAGGTCAGCCTGAGCAACATAGTGAGACCCTGTTTCTACAAAAAACAAAAAATTAGCTGGGCATGGTGGTGTGCATCTGTAGTCCCCGCTACTCAGGAGGCTGAGGCAGGAGGATTGCTTAAGCCCAGGAGTTCTAGGCTGCAGTGAGCTATGATTGCACTGCTGCACTCCAGCCTGGGTGACAGAGCAAGACCCTGTCTCAGACACACACACAGCTGTTGTCTTTGCTTCCTTGCAATTGGGCAGCAGATCCTTTCTCTGATTCATCTTGGAATGCTATTGTCTCTGTCCCCTGTATTTACATATTTATTTATTTATTTTTGAGATGGAGTCTCGCTCTATCACCCAGGCTGGGGAGCAGAGGCACGATCTTGGCTCACTGCAAACTCCACCTCCGGCGTTCAAGCAATTCTCCTGCCTCAGCCTCCTGAGTAGCTGGGACCACAGGCATGTGCCACCACATCTGGTGATTTTTTTTTTCTTTTGAAACGGAGTGTCTCTCTATTGCCCAGGCTGGAGTGCAGTGGCATGATCTGGGCTTACTGCAACCTCTGCCCCCTGGGTTCAGCGATTCAGGAGAGGCTGTAAGCCTCAGCCTCCCAAATAGCTGGGCTTACAGGCACATGCTACCACCACTTGGCTAATATTTTTATATTTTTAGTAGCGAGGGGGTTTCACCATGTTGGCCAGGCTTGTCTCGAACTCCTGATCTCAAGTGATCCACCAGCCTTGGCCTCCCAAAGTGCTGGGATTACAGGCGTGAGCCACTGCGCCCACCTGAGTCTGCTTCTGTGTCTATGCATTTAGTTCTCCCAAGAGATTGTCTTTCCCTCTCCCTCTCCCTCTCTTTTCTTTGTACTCTGCTAATCGGGTTTACATGATTTCCTATCAGACCTGAATCTTGCAGAATTGAAGCCACAGAAAAGAATATGCTGACTCTGCAGTGCTTGAAGGGGGTAAAAATAAAGCATTACCTAGAGGAAGTAGTCTTAGGAAATTTTGCCTCTGACTCATTTTTGTGTCAGTCCCACCAGGAGAGAGAGTGAAGCCAGACAGTCTCCCTCTTTCCTGTTTTGTGTCTGGACTTCAGTGTTCATTTCCTCATTCTCTCTTTCTAGGCTCTTGCTCTTGCAGAATCTACAGGTCTTTCTTGAAGAAATCTGTAGTCATAATTTTGTGCTCCATTTTTATTTAGGGAAGGAACAGGAAGAGAAGAGTGTGGCCTCCTAGAAATCTAGCACTGGAGAAAGGTAAGTCTGATTTGTCTTTTTTTGGTCTTGTTTTGGTTTTTTGCTGTCATTGTAATTCTTTTTTATGCATTTGACTATTATACGTTATACTGTTATACTGTGTTGGCCATACTGGTCTTGAACTCCTGACCTCGTGATCCTCAGCCTCCCAAAGTGCTGGGATTACAGGAGTGAGCCACCAAGCCTGGCCTGACCTCTTGGCTTTTACCAAAGGATGTTTGCTTCTGAGGAAGCTGGAAGCTGCAGCCACAATGTGCCTTTGCAGGGGAGCCTGAGAGCCACAGGTAAGGACAACTGAGTTAGACAGGAGGGATGGGGCCTAGGGGGAGGGCAGAGTGCATCACATTCCCCGACCCAGACCCACGGGCCACGGCATCACGGCCCCATGCAAGGCCCCACTCCTGTCTGTCTGATTGTGTAATTCCCAGTTATTCCCATTCCCCTAACAGATAAACCTCCCAATGGGTTCGATGCATATACTTTTATTAAATCTCACTCTGTCACCCAGGCTGGAGTGCAGTGGTGTGATCTCGGCTCACTGCAAGCTCTGCTTTACAGGTTCAAGCGATCCTCTTCAGCCTCCTGAGTAGCTGGGACTACAGGCATGCACCACCAGGCCTGGCTAATTTTTTTGTGTTTTTAGCAGAAACAGGGTTTCACCATGTTGGTCAGGCTGATCATGAACTCCTGACCTCAAATGACCCACCTGCCTCGGCCTCCCAAAGTGCTGGGATCACAGGCATGAGCCACCGCACCCAGCCAACACTAGACTTTTTAAATGATGCTGTGTGTGCCTCTAGCCTGTCACGTCTCACTGCTGTACCACCTTCTGGGTTTCTACCCAGCTCACCTGCCCATTCCCTTGGTGAGGAGCCCCCTAGGGCACCTCCACCTCTGGAGCACAAATGTTGTTGAGATGAGCAGCTTGGGACATGGTATGGACCTATGCGGAGGTGTCCCTAGGTAATGATGGCATCACAGTGAGAGGCTGGATGAGGATGTGTCTGGGGGAGCTTCAAGGTGCTGTGATGTGTAAGAGATCATTAATTCCAGGATGTCACTCCAAGGAGAATATGCGTGGACCAAAGATGAGGGGTCCTCGGGAGGGCGCACCAATAGTAAGGCCCCCAGATTCCATCCTTAGCCAGGCTCCCTGCTAAGTGGCAATTAGAAAAATTCCTCTTTACAGAAAACAGAATGTCAGTTAGGTCCCCAACTACAGAGCCAGTCCTCTACCCTCTAGTGAAAGCTTCCAGTGGACAACGAAAGCTTGGGAAAGCCAGAAGGAATAGGTACCACAGCTCAGGCCAGGCCGCGGCTTCATAAATCAAAAGGACTTTTTTTTTTTTTTTTTTTAAGAGATAAGGTCTCACTCCATCACCCAGGCTGGTGTGCAGTGACCCAGTCACGGCCCACTGCAGCCTTGAATTCGTGAGCTCAAGCAATCCTCCCAGCTTAGCCTCCTGAGTAGCTGGGACCACAGGTGCACACCACCACGCCTTGCAAACTTTTATTTTTATTTTTATTTTTGAGACACAGTCTCGCTCTGTCACCCAGGCTGGAGTGCAATGGCGCGTTCTTGGCTCACTGCAACCTCCACCTCCTGGGTTCAAGTGACCCTCCTGCCTCAGCCTCCCAAGTAGCTGGAATTACAGGTGCATGCCACCAGGCCCAGCTAATTTTTGTATTTTTATAGAGACAGGGTTTCACCATGTTGGCCAGGCTGGTCTTGAACTTCTGACCTCAGGTGATCCGCCCACCTCAGCCTCCCAAAATGCTGAGATTACAGGCGTGAGCCACTACCCAGCCCATGTCTAATTTTTAAACTTTTTTGTAGAGGTGGAGTCTCACTATGTTGCCCAGGCTGGTCTCAAGCTCCTGGCCTCAAGCAGTCCTCCCACCTCAGCCTCCCAAAGTGCTGGGATTACAGGCATGAGCCACCATGCCCAGCCCCAGAAGGGGAATTATTACACAGTGACAGCGGAAGGAACAGAGACACAGTCGGTGGATGGCGGGAAGGTAAGAACATTCACTCTGAGGGCTTCTAGTAATATTGGAGAAGTGAGCGTCAGCTGAGCAGAAGGGAGGGAGGGAAGGCAGCACAGGAGGTTTGAGGAGAGAGAGGAAGTATGAAATCGCTGTTGCAAACCTCCTGTGGGAATGTAGAGGGGTTGCCAGGAAGCCCACTTGAAGTCTGAATTTAAAGTGAAAGTCCAGCCAGGCCGGGTGCAGTGGCTCACGCCTGTAATCCCAGCACTTTGAGAGGCTGAAATGGGTGGATCACCTGAGGCCAGGAGTTCATGACCAGCCTGGCCAACATGGTGAAACCCCATCTCTACTTAAAATATAAAAATGAGCTGGGCAGGTTTGTGGGCACCTGTAATCCCAGCTACTCAGGAGGCTGAGGTGGGAGAATCGCTTGAATCCGGGAGACAGAGGTTGCAGTGAGCTGAGATTGCACGACTGCACTCCAGCGTGGGCGACAAGAACAAAACTCTTGTCTCAAAAAAAAAAAAAAAAAAGTCAAAGTACAGCCAAACATGGTGGCTCACACCTGTAATCCCAGCACTTTGGGGTGTTGAGGTGAGGAGGATTGCTTGAGGCCAGGAGTTCAAGAGCAGCCTAGGCAACATGGCGAGACCTTCTCTCTATAGAAAATTAGAAAATTAGATGGGTATGGTGTAGTGCACGCCTGTGATCCCGCCTCCCAGGGAGCCTGAGATGGGAGGATCGCTTCAGGAGGTGGAGGCTGCAGTGAGCTCTGATCACACCACTGCACTCCAGCCTGGGTGACAGAGTGAGACCCTGTCACTAAAATAAATAAATAAATAAGTAAATGAATAAATAGATGAATAAATAAAGTGAAAGTTCAGCTGAGTGTGTGCTTTCCCAGTGATGCTTGGCTGTCCAGATGCAGATGCAAGAGATCCAGCCTGTTCATGTCACCCTTGCTCAGGGGAACAATGTCAGGAGAGAGAGAGAAAAAGGAGTTTGTTTTTTTCTTCTCTTTTTGAGACGGAGTCTCCCTCTGTCGCCTAGGCTGGAGTGTAGTGGTGTGATCTCGGCTCACTGCAACCTCTACCTCCCGGATTCAAGCGATTTCTCCTGCCTCAGCCTCCCTAGTAGCTGGTATTACAGGTGCCTGCCACCACACCCAGCTAATTTTTGTATTTTCAGTAGAGACAGGGGTTTCGCCATTTTGGCCAGGCTGGTCTCGAACTCCTGACCTCAAGTGATCCACCCATTTCGGCCTCCCAAAGTGCTGGGATTACAGGCGTGAACCACCTTGCCCTGCAGGAGTTGATTTTAATTATGAACCATGATTAAGGAAGGCAATGACCATAGAGAGAGTGACAATGAGGTGGGGAGGCCAAGTGGAGAGTTCTGGAGCAAAAGAAGAGAGGTCAGCGGAGAGCTGTCTGAAGTCTCCTTTCTTGGTGACAGAGGGTCCCAGGTGTGACCGCAGGCAGGGAGTGGTAGCTGAGAGGCATGTTGGAAAAGCTCACTGGAGCTACAGCAGTCCTGGCGCCCAGAGAGACGGGGAGTAGCCTGGCCTGTCCACGTGGGTCACGACGCCCTCGGGGAGTAGCCTGGCCTGTCCACGTGGGTCACGACACCAACGTCTTGTATGAAATCACTGTTGCAAACCTGCTGGGGGAATGTAGAGGGGTTGCTGCTCTACAAGATGGCAAGAAGGATGGAGAACACAGTCAGCCGGGAACACAAGTCCTCAATGGATGAGGAGGTGCAAGCGGAAGACCAGCAGACAGCAGTCACTGAGAGGGACAGCAGGTGACTCTGCTGCCTTTGAAAGAGAAAGGTCTTGGACGCGACCACAGGAAGCATGGAGGATATAGACCCTACCTTAGATTCTACAGTACGTGGGGTATAGGAGAAAAAAGAGTCCCTGCACCAGACGGTGCCAGGGGATGTGGGGTCCTGAGGGGCCAGTGGGGTTGGAGGGAGGGGACCCTCCTGCAAGAGGCTGAGTGGTGGCTCCAGAGCCAATGATGTCATCAGAGGAGCTGGGGCAGGATGGGGGGTGAGGAGGAGGGTCCAGTCATATTAGGCAATGCACAGATCTGGGGGGAGGCCTATAGCACAGAGGCTCTGTCCTTTGAGGGTGACTGAACCAACAGGGGAAAGCGAGGCATGATGAAAATAGCCATGGATGGCCAGCTGCGGTGGCTCACGCCTGTAATCCCAGCACTTTGGGAGGCCGAGGAGGATGGATCACCGGAGGTCAGGGGTTCAAGACCAGCCTGGCCAACATGGGGAAGCCCCATCTCTACTAAAAATACAAAATTAGCCAGGCATGATGGTGGGCACCTGTAATCCCAGCTACTTGGGAGGCTGAGGCAGGAGAATCGCTTGAACCCAGGAGGCAGAGGTTGCAGCGAGCCGAGATCACATCACTGCACTCCAGCTTGGGCAACAAGAGCGAAACTCTGTCGGGAAGGGGAGAGGAGGGGAAGGGAGGGGAGAAGGAAGGAAGGATAGAAAGACGGAAAGAAAGAAGGAAGAGAGAGAGAGAAAAGAAAGAAAGAAAGAAAGAGAAAGAAAGAAAGAAGAAAGAAAGAGAGAAAGAGAAAAAAGAAAAAGAAAAAGGAAGGAATGAAGGAAAAGAAAAAGGAGGGAGGGAGGAAGGAAGGAAAGGAGGAAGGAAGGAAAGAAGGAAGGAAGGAAGGAAGGAAAGAAGGAAGGAAGGAAGGAAAGAAAAAGTAAGAAAGAAAACTGTGGATGACCTCAGATGGCCACAGGTGACATTTCAAGCTGTGAATTTGGAGAGTGTGGGCACTCCAGGCTACTCTGGGGTGACTGCTCTCCCTGGTGGCCATATATGGTTAAAGCAAGTACAAGTCCAGACACACCTGGAGAACAGGTGCCATCGCATGAAAGCAACTGTAACCACGACAAGGCCAGGTGCAGAACCCAGGTCTCCCCTCTTTATTAGAACCTGTGGAGAGATCATGAATGTATTCCCCAATATGTTCATTTTCAGGGGTAAAAAAAAAATCTCCCACAGTGTCACTTCTCCCAGGAACGTGTGTATGTCAATGGCTTAAAAACTGTTGCCCTTGACAAAGAAATGTACCAATTTCCAATGATAGAATATTTAATCGAGGAAAGGTCTCATTAACAGATGTTAAGTGTAGGGTCTCAGCATCAGAATTTCCCTTCAATGTTTTATTATAAAAACGTTTGAGGTGTGGGGCTTACGCCTGTAATCCTAACACTTTGGGAGGCCAAGATGGGAGGATCACTTGAGGACAAGAGTTTGAGACCAGCCTGGGTAGTTAGCCAAATGTGGTGGAGCACACTTGTAGTCCCAGCTTCCTGGGAGCTGAGAAGGAAGGGTCCCCTGAGCCCAGGAGTTGAAGGCTGCAGTGAGCTTGAATCACATCTCTGCACTCCAGCCTGGGAAACAGAGCAAGACCCTGTCTCTAAAAAATAAATGAATTAATGTTTTTAAGAAATGTTCAAACTTAATGAAAAGTTGGAAGAATTTTGCAGGGAACATCCACACCCACCCCTGAAGTCTACAATTAACATTTCATTATGCTCAGTTTATCATATAACCTATTCAACTATCCATCCCTCAAACCATTCTATCTGGAGACGTTTGAAAATGAATTGTGGCATTAGTACATTTCACCCCTAAACACTTCAGCACATATATTATAACAAGACTCTCATATTTATTTATAGTCCTTTTTTCTTTGGACATAAAATATGCATATAGGTCAGGTGCGGTGGCTCACGCCTGTAATCCCAGCACTTTGGGAGGCCGAAGCGGGCAGATCACTTGATCAGGAGTTCAAGATCAGCCTGGGCAATGCCCGGGCACAGTGGCTTATGCCTGTAATCCCAGCACTTTGGGAGGCCAAGGTGGGTGGATCACAAGGTCAGGAGATCGAGACCATCCTGGCTAACACAGTGAAACCCAGTCTCTACTAAAAATACAAAAAATTAGCTGGATGTGGTGGCACATGCCTGTAGTCCCAGCTACTTGGGAGGCTGAGGCAAGGAATCGCTTGAACCCGGGAGGCGGAAGTTGCAGTGAGCTGAGATTGCACCACTGCATTCCAGCCTGGGCAACAGAGTGAGACTCTGTCTCAAAAAAAAAAAAAAAAAAAATCTGCCTGGGTAATATAGTGAAACTGTTTCTACTAAAAATACAAAAATTACCTGTGCATGGTGGCACACCCCTGTAATCCCAGCTGCTCAAGAGGCTGAGGTGGGAGGATCACTTGAACCCAGGAGGCAGAAGTTGCAGTGAGCCGAGATGGCACCACTGCACTCCAGCCTGGGTGACAGAGTGAGACCCTGTCTCAAAAAAAGAGAGAAAGCACATAAGTCTCTTCCTTTTTGCTTCAATGTGTTCCTGAGGATCATGTTGCAGTATAGATCATATTTTTCCAGTGAATAAACTTGCATCCCAGACCAGAGACAAAGCATCATCTAAATCATGGCTTTAAATAATAACATAGCATGAAAGAAAATAATCAATATTCTAGGCTGGGCACGGTGGCTCATGAAATCCCAGCACTTTGGGAGGCCAAGGCGGAAGCCCAGAAGTTCAAGACTAGCCTGGGCAACATAGTGAGACCCCATCTCTACAAAAAAAAAATAATGCGTATAGTAAAATGTACAAATCTTATGTGTACCACTCAATGAATTCTAACAAATGCATGCACCCACGTAACCCATATTCCCATCAAGACAGAACATCACTATAATCCCCGAAAAACTTCCCCTGTATACCTTCTCAGTTGGTCCACTCTCACCCTCCAGTCAGGCAACCACTGATCTGATTATTCCCATTATAAATTAGTTTCAGCCTTTCTACATCTTAATATAAATTGAATCATAAAGTATGGACTCTGGTGTAGCAGCATCAGAATTCAAAAAGCTACCCAGAGGCTGGGTGCCCTGGCTCATGCCTGAAATCCCAGCACTTTGGGAGGCCATGATGGGCGGATCACTTGAGGTCAGGAGTTCGAGACCAACCTGGCCAACATGGCGAAACCCTGTCTCTACTAAAAATACAAAAATTAGCCAGGTGTAGTGGTGTGTGCCTGTAGTCTCAGCTGCTCAGGATGCTGAAGTGAGAGAATTACTTGAACCTGGGTGGCAGAGGTTGTGGTGAGCTGAGATTGTACCACTGCACTTCAGCCTGGGTAACAGAATGAGACCCTGTCTCAAAAAATACATACATAAATAAAAAGGTACCCAGGTGATTCTAGGCTGGGAACTTTTGCTCAGACCCAGGCGTCTCCCTACGTTCCAGAAGATAGCAATTTGGCTGTGGTCTGAGGTCACAGCTAATTGGCTACAGATCTGTGACTAGATCTCAGGTCTCCTTGCTGTTCACCCTCTGTTTACTGTACAACAACAGGGTTTCTTCTAGAACAGTGGTTCTCAATGGTAGCACCCATTATAATCTCTGGAGGACCACACCTCTGGGATAGGGCTCAAGAATCTGCATTTTTGGCCAGGTGCAGTGGCTCACACCTGTAATCCCAGCACTTTGAGAGGCTGAGGTGGGAGGATTGCTTGGGCCCAGAAGTTTGAGACCAGCCTGGGCAACATGGTGAAACCCCATCTCTACTAAAAAACAAAAAAACAAAAAAACAAAAAAACATTAGCTGGGTGTGGTGGTGCTTGCCTGTAATCCCAGCTACTCAGGAGGCTGAGGCAGGAGAATCGCTTGAACCAGGGAGTTGGAGGTTGCAGTGAGCCGAGATCCCGCCACTGCACTCCAGCCTGGTGATAGAGTGAGACTGTGTCTCAAAAAAAAAAAAAAAATGCCTGGAACTTTTTGTGAATATCTCTTTCCTTGTCCATTTCCCCTAGGCCTTGGGGTCAGGACTCAGAGCTGGGATTCCTCTATAGGCTAGGACCAGTCCTGATTCTTATTCCCGCCATATGAGCAACAATTCAATTTCTAATGTCTAAACTTAGGTTGATTTTCCATTGGGAGTTATAGCAAGAGTCACGGGGTTCTGAGAAGGGTTGAGGAATGCTTTAGGCTGCAGGTAGCAGAAATCTGCCTAGAAAATAAAGACATGTGACTTACAGATAAGTAAGACTGGAGGAAGTGGGGGTTCCAGGATAGGTATGGTGGCTCAGTGCTGTCAGGGAGGACATAGGCTCTGCCATCCTCAGTATGTGGGCTTTTCCCCTTGGTCTTGTTGCCTCATGGTCTCAAGATGGTCCCAGCCATCTCCCCATACTTTTTTTTTTTTTTTTGGTTGAGACAGAGTCTCACTCTATTGCCCAGGCTGGAGCGCAGTGGCATGATCTCGGCTCACTGAAACCTCTGCCGCCCAGGTTCAAGTGATTCTCCTGCCACAGCCTCCCAAGTAGCTGGAATTACAGGCACCTGCCACTGCGCCCAGGTAATTTTTTTTTTTTTTTTTTGGAGATGGAGTCTTACTCTTGTCACCCAGGCTGGAGTACAGTGGTGCGATCCCGGCTCACTGCAACCTCCGACTCCCAGATTTAAGTGATTTTCTTGCCTCATCCTCCTGAGTAGCTGGGATTACAGGCGTGTGTCACCATGCCCAGATAATTTTGTATATTTAGTAGAGATGGGGTTTCACCATGTTAGCCAGGCTGATCTCGAATTCCTGACCTCAGGTGATCCACCAACCTCAGCCTCCCAAAGTGCTGGGATTATAGGTGTGAGCCACCGCGTGTGGCCCCCAATTTTTGTATTTTTAGTAGAGATGGGGTTTCACCATCTTGGCCAGGCTGGTCTTGAACTCCTGACCTCGTGATCCACCTGCCTTGTCCTCTGAAAGTGCTGGGATTAAAGGTGTGAGCCGCATCTGGCAAATGGGACGGCGTGCTGCATGGGCTGGGAATCCCCATACATTTTACCAGCACAGCTAAGTCACCTGCCCGCTTCTAAGCTAACTGACAGCCAAGGGAACGAGTGGCAAACTGGCTGCAATGACATCCACAGGCAGGAGGTCCCCCGGGATGGCTTCTCCCAGCCCTTTGTGGAGTCCCAGCTCTGTTCTCACCATCTCCTCCTTTATCCTCTTGCCAAAACCAAGCTCATTTTCCCTCCACAACGAGGGGATTTTCTCCATGGCATAGCTCATTTTGGTTTTGCTTCAATCGCCAAGTTTCTTCTCCAGTGTAATTTTGGCCAGCGTATTAGTCCAACCAGGCCCTACTTGTCCTCAGGACATCTTGTTGCTCACTGATTCTGTCTGGTTTTTCTGCTCCAATTTCCAAAAAAGGCCATCTGACTGGCCTGGCTGGCTTTCCCTACATTTTTGAGCCAGATGACTTCAAAAATCATTGGCCAGCCTATATGGGATCCTGGTCCAGTGAACTGTATATTTGGGGGCTTGGGGGTGGCAGAGAGGCAGGGTCACATGGTGTGACACAGCTGCCTAGGCAGTGGTTTCCATGGAGGGGCCGGGGGTAGCACAGGTGATGGCGCAATGGCATAGACCATCCATAGAGGGTTGCCATAGAGGTAATGGCGCAATGGTGTAGAGCATCCATAGAGGGTTCTCAGAGCCCAACAACTGTACAAGACGACAAGGCTGCTCTGTCAGGGAGAGAGACCACATGGAAGAACATGAGGCACCAGTCACGTGACTGCAAAAGCCACTTCGGATGTTTCAGCCTCAGTAGCTGCTGGGAAGAGAGGAAGCCTCAGACGTAGTGGAGCAGAAATAAACCAGAATACAAGACTCACGGAATGGAGGGCATCATCACAGATTCTTGAGTCCCAGTGGCCTCAAGGCTTCCATGGCTCAAGAATGTCCCCCAGTTCCTACAGCAGAATTTCCAGTGGCTGTGGGCAGAAAGCTTGAGTTCTCTCATGAACATGGCTTTAATAGGGATTGGATGTGCTTCTTGCCTGCTGGTCTTAGGATCTTGGGAAAGTTTTTGTGGCTTTGACAGGCTGAAGAAGGGACTGTGGAGGCAGGACTATTTCAAGATGGCCCTGTGACAGACAGAAAACGGCTGGTTCTTCCAACAAATGGAATTTTTAAATTCCTCAATGGAAAAATTAGAACTTTTAGAAGCATGGGTGATGGGCGGAGCTGGATTTGAACCCCTGCTGTTCTACTCACTAACTGCATGACCTTGGGCAAGTTAAAAGGCCAAAGCCTTTTTAATCTTTTTTTTTTTTTCATTTTTTCATTTGTAACAAGAGGATAGAAACACACCTCTTTCACAGGGTTGCTGGGAGGACTAAATGAGATACTGCATGGGAAACAATTGGCACCACTGGCCCTGGACACATGACAGTGACTGCGATTGTGAGTCACTTATGTACTTGGCAAGTGAGGGCCAAAGGCCCAGTGAGAGACCCAGCTAGAGCTTCAGGGTGCTGGCTTGGCTGTTCTGGACAGGTATCTGGTACCCTCCATGGTGGGGAGTGGGGATGGGGTAGGGGTGTCTTTATAGCTCTCCATCTAGATCCAGTTTCTTGAGCAATTTCATAGAAACCTCTCATTCTCTTTATTTTGAGACAGAGTCTAGCACTTGTCACCCAGGCTGGAGTGCAATGGCTTGATCATGGCTCACTGCAACCTCCGCCTCCTGGGTTCAAGCAATTCTCCTGCCCTAGCCTCCCGAGTAACTAGAATTACAGGCCTGTGCCACCACACCCAGCTAATTTTTGTATTTTTACTAGACGGGGTTTCACCACATTGGCCAGACTGGTCTCGAACTCCTTACCTCAAGCGATCCGCCTGCCTCGACCTCCCAAAGTGCTGGGATTACAGGTGTGAGCCACCGTGCCTGGCTCTCTCATTCTCTTTAGAACAGTCTTTGCCACCCCCATGGGGGTGCCTAGTTTAGGGTGACCTTTCCCTCCAGTCCTTTGCTTCGCCAATAGCCTTCACCTGGTCTTTCTTCCTCCTCTTTTTCTCTTTTCTTTTCTTTTCTTTCTTTTCTCTCTCTTTTTCTTTTCTTACAGGGTCTTGCTCTGTCACCCAGGCTGGAGTGCAGTGGTATCACAGCTCACTGCCACCTCGACCTCCTGGGCTCAAGCAATCCTCCTGCCTCAGCTTCCTGAGTAGTTGGGATTACAGGCATGCTCCACCACACCTGGCTAATTTTTTTAAAATATCATTTACAGAGATAGGGTCTCGCTATGTTGCCCAGGCTGGTCTGGAACTCCTGGACTCAAGTGATCCTCCTGCCTTGGTCTCCCAAAGTGCTGGGATTACAGGTATGAGCCACCATGCCCAGCCTGGTTGTTAATTTCAGTCTCCTCCACCTTCACCTGTTTTTGTAATTTCTTATCCAATTTGGCCTGGGGATCATCATCAGAGGAGGGATTTAAGAGGGTATTCTTTTTTTTTTTTTTTTTGAGACCAAGTCTCACTCTGTTGCTCAGGCTGGAGTGCAGTGGTGTGATCTCGGCTCAATGCAGCCTCTGCCTTCTGGGTTCAAGCAATTCTCCTGCCTGAGGAGATTGACAGAGCAAGACTCCATCTCGCAAAAAACAAAACAAAACAAAACAAAAAAACAACTCTGGACTTGTACACAAAATTGGTTCCCTTTTTTTCAGGGGTGGCTGACATTTCACCACCACCAAAAGGCGAGGCGCCTTTTCTGTTCTGTGTCCTTGAGACCCAGAACTTAGCCATATACCAATGGGATGATGCCCTCCCTCCCCAGGGGCAGGAGCAGACCCAGGTGGGACATTTCAATACAGTCCTTAAGGTCCGTTCTCCTCGCTACCTCCATGAACTCCTTGGCTGCCTGGGTACCAGAGTGCAATGTTCATTCAGCAGATACTGAGTGCATACCTACTACGAGCCAAATGCTAAGGTGGGCACTGTGGACACAGAGACAGGCCTAAGGCATAGCCTTGCCTTCAAGGAGCCCCAAGTTCACATCGAGGGTGGTCCCTGAGCTGGTCATAGTTAACTAGGACTGTGAATGCACAGCTCCGCGCAATGGTGACTTCTGGTTTTTTTGGTTTTTTTTTTGTTTGTTTGTTTGTTTGTTTTTGAGACAGTCTTTCTCTGTCCCCCAGGCTGGAGTGCAGCAGAATGCCCTCAGCTCACTGTAACCTCCACCTCCCGGGTTCAAGTGATTCTAGTGATTCAGTCTCCTGAGTAGCTGGGACTACAGGTGTGCGCCACCATGCCTGGTTATTTTTTGTATTTTTAGTGGAGATGGGGTTTCACCATACACATTTGGTAGTGATGGGGTTTCACCATGTTGGCCAGGCTGGTCTCAAACTCCTGACCTCAAGCGATCTGCCTGTCTTGGCTTCCCAAAGTGCTGGGATTACAGGCATGAGCCACTGTGCCCAGCCCCAGCCAGAATAATTTTCACCTTAACATTTGCTTATCTATATTTAAAGCAAGAGGTTTCCCTGAAATACAACCTTTCAATCTATTTTTCCAGTTCTCCTCAAAATTGTGAGTGTACAAACACAATCAGAAATTCTGCACATCCCCAAATAACCAGTGTTAGACTTATTTTATTTTTTAAAAATTATTTTTATTTTTTTATTTTTTGAGATGGAGTTTTGCTTGTTGCCCAGGCTGGAGTGCAGTGGCACAATCTCAGCTCACCGCAACCCCTGCCTCCTGGTTTCAAGTGATTTTCCTGCCTCGGTCTCCCTAGTAGCTGGGACTACAGGCATGTGCCACCATGCCTGGCTAATTTTTTTTATTTTTAGAAGAGGTGGGGTTTCACTGTGTTAGCCAGGATGGTCTGCACAGTTTCACTGTGTTAGCCAGGATGGTCTCGAATTCCTGACCTCAGGTGATGCGCCTGCCTTGGCCTCCCAAAGTGCTGGGATTACAGGAGTGAGCCACCACACCAGGCTTGACTGTTAGACTTTTTAAGCCTAATGCCAGATTTACATCAAGATCATCCTTACCTATTTTGGTGAGGCTGGCTCATGTTTAAAATGACCCCTGGCACTTGAAGAGGGATTTTGCTTCCAAAGCACTTTCATTGACCTTGACTCACCATTGTCTCACAGCAAAGACTGGAGGCAGGAAAGTTTAGAATGATGTCTCTCTTTTGTGGATGGGTCTTATTAATAATGACAAAAAATAGTCCAGCTTTTTGGAAATGAAAAGTAGAAGGACGGTTGCCAGGGGTAGAGAGCAGGAGTGAAAAAAAGAGTTGTTCAATGGGTTTAAGAGTTTCAGTTTTGCAGGATAAAAAATGTCCAGGAATTTTTGCATAATACCATGCTTATAGTTAATGGTACTATATACTTAAAAATGGTGAAGAAAAGTTTTGTTATGTGTTTTTTTTTATTATTTTACTTTAAGTCCTGGGATACATGTGCAGAACGTGCGGGTTTGTTAGATAGATATACATGTGGCATGGTGGCTTCCTACACCTATCAGCCCATCGTCTAGGTTTTAAGCCCCCCATGCATTAGGTATTTGTCCTAATGCTCTTGCCCCACATCCCCTGACAGGCTCCAGTGTGTGACGTTCCCCTCCCAGTGTCCATGTGTTCTCATTGTTCAGCTCCCACTTATGAGTGAGAACATGTGGTATTGGTTTTCCGTTCCTGCGTTAGTTTGCTGAGGATGATGGCTTCCAGCTTCATCCACGTCCCTGCAAAGGACATGAACTCATTCGTTTTTATGGCTGCATAGTACTCCATGGTGTATATGTGCCACATTTTCTTTATCCAGTCTATCATTGATGGGCATTTGGGTTGGTCCCAAGTCTTTGCTATTGTAAATAGTGCCGCAATAAACATACATGTGCATGTGTCTTTATAGTAGAATGATTTATAATCCTCTGGATATATACCCAGTAATGGGATTGCTGGGTCAAATGGTATTTCTGGTTCTAGATCCTTGAGGAATCACTAAGCCATATATGTTTTTTAGTATAATAAAAAAAAAATAACCAAATTGGGGTTTGGGGAGGTTAAACAAATTGATCAAGGTCACACCGTCAACCAGTAGATAGATACAGAGTAGGATTAATGTCTTTGGGAGGCCAGTTCATGTTCTTTCTGTTATATAGACTGTGCAATGTATCAAAAGAAATTTTCCTTCCCTTCCTGTCTGTGGCATATAAATTTGGAGGAGTCTAGACTGTCTTTATGATAACAGATACTTAGGTAGATTCCAAATATTTCTTTTTTAAATCCTTAATGTACGACATTGACTTTTCTAATCAATCGTTAAAATAAATCTCAAGGATTTGCCGGATTATTTGTGAAATGCAGCAGGGAGCAGTGCAACTTATCAGTCAATACACAGGTGCATAAAATGAAAGGTAGAAGAGGGGCGAGAAATCCCCAACTCCTGCTCACCATCCAGGTCTGTGATTTAACTTTCAAATGACAAATCAAAGACATGTGAGCATTCCGTAGCTCCCAAATCACTCCATCACAGCAGAAGACACAAATGCTCCAACCCACCGGCGTGAAGAACACTCACCCAGCAGATCCAGACACGCAGGTGAGATCTGTGGGTTAGAAGATCCCAGGGAGCTGTGCAGCTACAAGGGAGGCAAGAGTTTAGAGGAGGATGCTTCTGAGCTGTTCAGCTGGTCCTGATCATTCTGGGAGATATGCCTCTTAGTTGGTTCCCCTGACTGATTGATTGATTGATTGAGACAGAGCCTTGCTCTGTTGCCCAGACTGGAGTGCAGTGACACACCACCACAACTCACTGCCTTCTGGGTTCAAGCAATCCTCCCACATCATCCTCCACATCCTTCTGAGTAGCTGGGACTACAGGCACCTGCCACCACACCTGGCTAATTTCATTATATTTTTGTGGAGACGGCATCTCGCTATGTTGTCCAGGCTGGTCTCAAACTCCCAGCTGGACTCAAGCAATCCTCCTGCCTCAGCCTTCCAAAGCACTGGGTTTACAGATGTGAACCACCACGAGGCCCTAATTTTTTTTTTTTTTTTAACTATTTCAGTGAACTTCTCTCAGCATCAGATAAGATGTGTATTGAACACATACTACCACAGAGTGAGATTACAAATCTTAAAATACTCTTTGTATTACTCTGCTAGGACAGCCGTAACAAAATACCACTGACTGGGTGGTTTACACAACAGAAATGTATTTCTCCCAGGTTCTGAAGACTGGAAGTCTGATATCAAGGTGCAAGTAGGGTTGCTTTTTCCCAAGGCCTATTTCTTCAGCTTGCAGACTGTCCTCAGATGGACTTTGCTCTGTGTGCATGTCCCTGGTGCCTCTTTTTTTTTTTTGAGATGGAGTTTCACTCTCGTTGCCCAGGCTGGAGTGCAATGGCACATTCTTGGCTCACCTCAACCACCACCTCCTGGGTTCAAGCGATTCTCCTGCCTCAGACTCCCCAGTAGCTGGGATTACAGGCATGTACCACTATGCCCGGCTAATTTTGTATTTTTAGTAGAGACAGGGTTTCTCCATGTTGGTTAGGCTGGTCTCGAATTTCCGACTTCAGGTGAACCACCCACCTCAGCCTCCCAAAATGCTGGAATTACAGGTGTGAGCCACTGCACCCGGCTTCTTCTTCTTCTTATAAGGACACTAAGTTCTTTTAAGATTACAGCTCCACCCTTATGATCTCATGTAAACTTAATTACCTCCTTGAAGAGCTTATGTTGGCCGGGAGCCAGTGTCTCATGCCTGTAATCCCTGCACTTCGGGAGGCTGAGTTGGGCAGATCACTTCAGGTCAGGAGTTCAAGACCAGCCTGGCCAACATGGCAAACCCCATTTCTACAAAAAAACACAAAAATTATCCCAGCACAGTGGTGTGTGCCTGTAGTCCCAGCTACCTGGGAGGGTGAGGCAGGAGGATGGCATGAGCCTGGGAGATGGAGATTGAAGTCAGCTTAGATGGTGTCACTGCACCCCAGCCTGGGTGACTGGTGTGAAATATTGTCTCAAAAAAAGAAAAAAGAAAAAAACCCCTTATCTCCAAATACAATCACCTTGCAGGTTAAGCTCCAACATCTGAATCTTGGGGTGGGGGACACAAATCACTCTATAACACTTATTTGTGTGCTTTCTCCCAAGGCCTCTTTCCTTGGCTTGCAGGCTGTGTTCTCAGATGGCCTTTTCTCTCTGTCCGCGTCCCTGGTACCTGGTGTCTCTTCTTCTTCTTTTTTTTTTTTTTTTGAGATGGACTCTCACTTTGTCACCCAGGCTGGAGTGCAATGGTGCAATCTTGGCTCACTGAAACCTCTGCCTCCTGGGATCAAGTGATTCTTGTGCCTCAGCCTCCCGAGTAGCTGGGATTACAGGTGTATGCCACTATGCCCAGCCAATTTTTATATTTTTAGTGGAGACAGGGTTTCACCATGTTTGCCAGGCTGGTCTCAAACTCCTGACCTCAGGTGATCTGCCCCCCTCCACCTCCCAAAGTGCTGGGATTACAGGTGTGAGCCACCAGGCCCGGCCTTCTTTTTCTTCTTATAAGGACACTAGGCCTATTGGATTAGAGCTCTACCCTCATGACCTCATGTAAATGTAATTACCTCCTTGAAGACCTTATCTTCAAATACAATTGCGTTGCAGGTTAAGGCTTCAACATCTGAGTTTTGGTGTGGGGGTACACAATTCACTCTATAACACTAATTTTTCTGCTGTATTTCCCGAACCTTTAGTGGTATACACCTTACAATAATCAAAGTCATGTACATTGCCTTGAGGCAAATTAGATTGTTTCAAGAAAAATGTAAATAGCCTCCAAGATCAAACCTGTCATTTTGGCCGGGCATGGTGGTGGCTCATGCCTGTAATCCCAGCACTTTGGGAGGTTGAGGCAGGTGGATCATGAGGTCAGGAGATTGAGACCATCCTTGCTAACATGGTGAAGCCCTGTCTCTACTAAAAATACAAAAAATTAGCTGGGCATGGTGGCATGCACCTGTAATCCCAACTACTCAGGAGGCTGAGGCAGGAGAATCGCTTGAACCTGGGAGGCAGAGGTTGCAGTGAGCCGAGATCGCACAATTGTACTCCAGCCTGGGTGACAGAGCAAGACTCCGTCACAAAAAAAAAAAAAAAAGAAAAAAACACCTGTCATTTTATAAAACAAAACTCTTTTGGGGGGGTGTATTTTTTCTTTTCTTTTTTTTTTTGGAGACAGAGTCTCGCTTTGTCACCCAGGCTAGAGTGCAATGGCATGACCTTGGCTCACTGCAACGTCTGCCTCCTGGGTTCAAGCGGTTTTCCTGCCTCAGCCTCCCAAGTAGCTGGAATTACTGTTGGGAGCCACCATGCTCAGCCAATTTTTATATGTTTAGTAGGGACGGGGTTTCACCATGTTGGTCAGGCTGGTCTTGAACTCCTGACCTCAAGTGATCTGCCCGCCTCGGCCTCCCAAAGTGCTGGGATTGCAGGCGTGAGCCACCTCACCTGGCCTATATATATATTTATTTTTTAATTGAAAAATAATAATTGTACATATTCATGGGGCACCCAGTAATTTTTAAAAATGTTTATATGTTTAAGGGATATAAGTGCAGGTTTCTTACGTGTATATTACATAGTGATGAAGTCTGGGCTTTTAGTGCAGCCACTGGCAAAACAGTAATTTGGGTACTGTTAGTAATAGTACCCAGGCCAAGCTCGGTGACTCATGCCTGTAATCTCAGCACTTTGGGAGGCTGAGGTGGGCGGATCACGAGGTCAGGAGATCGAGTCCATCCTGGCCAACATGGTGAAACCCTGTCTCTACTAAAAATACAAAAATTAGCTGGGCATGGTGGCACGTACCTGTAATCCCAGCTACTCAGGAGGCTGAGGCAGGAGAATCACTTGAACCAGGGAGTCGGAGGTTGCAGTGAGTC
Organism: Pongo abelii; assembly: GCF_028885655.2. NCBI lineage: Eukaryota > Metazoa > Chordata > Mammalia > Primates > Hominidae > Pongo > Pongo abelii. The sequence goes on from NC_071991.2 coordinate 22,559,095, forward strand.
AAGATCTGCACTCCAGCCTGGTGACAAAGCAAGACTCCGTCTCGAAAAAAAAAAAAAAAGTACCCAAATAATACTAATAAGTTTTTTTTTAATGCTTACTCCCCTCCCACACACCCTCCCACCTTTTTAAGTCTCCAGTGTCTATTATTCCACATTTATAAAACAAACCTCTTAATTTGTGTGTTGGGAAGGGAGAGGGTGAAGACCTCTTGTGTCCATGTGTATAAGGACACAAATCTATCTTATTGAGAACAAAAAGGACACCTAAACATAAAAGGAACAGACTTTTCACATTTTCAAGCACCTTTCTCAAGATTTCCCTATGTGACCAAGTTGGGCAGATCGCTTGAATCCAGGAGTTCAAAACCAGCCTGGGCCACATAGCAAGATCTCGTCTTTAAAAAAAAAGAAGAGAGAGAGAATTCCCCTATATGATGTTGTTTTGTCAAAATGAGGGAGTGCATTACAAAAGTGGAAGGTCTGGGATTCCCAAAACAAAGAATCTAACATCAGAGAGAGATGAACGCTTTCACCAGGGTGACGGTGAAGGAGGAGCTCAGAAGACAGCTAGCTGTGCCACAGGCCCGGCGATCTGCTGATGCCGATGGGAGCAGCTCAGGAGGGAGACTGTGTGCCTCAGGCACACAGATGTATGAAGAAGGAAAGTACCGAGGAGTGACATCACTTGCGCAGACATCCTGAGCTATCACGTTAAATATATGGAAAAGCACACAGAGGCTCACGTTGAGAAATATTTTACCAGAATGCTTTGGCAGAAAACAAAGAACCCCATAGAGCTTCATAGCTGCACCTGAGACAGAGGTTCCCAATTGGTCCCAAAATGTGGGAATAAAACTACAAAGCCAAACATTAATGCATGTCCAATTAAATGTTTACAGATTTCTTTCTTTTCTTTTTTTTTTTTTGAGACGGAGTTTTGCTCTTGCCATTGCCCAGGCTGGAGTGCAGTGGTGCAATCTTGGCTCACCGCAACCTCCACCTCCCGGGTTGAAGCGATTCTCCTGCCTCAGCCTCTTGAGTAGCTGGGATTACAGGCATGAGCCACCATGCCCGGCTAATTTTGTATTTTTAGTACAGACGGGGTTTCTCCATGTTGGTCAGCCTGGTCTCAAATTCCCGACCTCAGGTGATCTGCCCGCCTTGGCCACCCAAAGTGCTGGGATTACAGGTGTGAGCAACCATGCCCAGTTCTTATTTACAGATCTTAAGGTGACAAACTAACCAACTATAACCCACTAACATATATACATACACGTGTGTGTGTGTGTTTATTGCAGGATATGGATACATTTTTATATATCGTAGGATGAAGCTTCCAAAAATAAGTTTGGCTGGGTGCAAGAGGAAATAGTGAATGGTTACCAAAAATAAAAAATAAAAATAGAAAGAATGAATAAGGCCCAGTATTTGATAGCACAATAGGGTGACTATAGTCAGTAATAACTTAAGTGTATATTTAATAATAGCTTAAAGAATGTGGCTGGGTGCAGGGGCTCATGCCTTTAATCCCAGCACTTTGGGAGGCTGAAGCAGGTGGGTCACCTGAGGTCAGGAGTTCGAGACCAGCCTGGTCAACATGGCAAAATCAAATCTCTACTAAAATTGCAAAAACATTAGCTGTGCATGGTGGTGGGCACCTGTAATCCCAGCTAGTCAAAAGGCTGAGGCATGAGAATCGCTTGAACCCAGGAGGCAGAGGCTGCAGTGAGCTGAGATCGCACCACTACACTCCAGCATGGGCAATAGAGACTCCACCTCAAAAAAAGCCAAAACAAAACAGGAAAAAAGAAAAAAAAGTTAGCCTGATGTGTTGGTGCATGCCTGTAGTCTCAGCTATTTGGGAGGCTGAGGCAGGAGGATCACCTGAGCCAGGAAAGGTCAAGGCTGCAGTGAGACATGATCCTGCCATTGCACCCCAGTCTGGGTGGCAGAGTGAGACCCTGTCTCAAAAAAAAAAAAAAAAAAAAAAAAAGAAAAGAAAAAGAAAAAAGAAACTCCTCTTGTTTAGAAAAGGAGATCAAGATCATCCTGGCTAACACGGTGAAACCCTGTCTGTACTAAAAATACAAAAAATTAGCCAGGCGTGGTGCCAGTCGCCTGTAGTCCCAGCTACTTGGGAGGCTGAGGCAGGAGAATCGCTTGAACCCGGGAGGTGGAGGCTGCAGTGAGCCAAGATTGCACCACTGCACTCCAGCCTGGGCGACAGAGCGAGACTCCATCTCAAAAAGAAAAAAAGAAAGTAGACAGACTGGTGGAAAGGAGAGAGGAAACTGCCCTTTCCTGAGTGTCTGTTTTCTGCTTTTGTGTGCAGCATGTTTTAAACCCATACATCATCATTAAAGTGCTTACTGCTGGCCCAGCACAGTGGATCATGCCTGTAATCCCAGTACTTTGGGAGGCCGAGGCAGGGGGATCACTTCAGGTCAGGAGTTCAAGACTAGCCTGGCCAACATGGCAAAACTCCATCTCTACTAAAAATACAAAAATTAGCCAGGCATGGTGGCGGGCACATGTAATCCCAGCTACTTGGGAGGCTGAGGCAGGAGATTGCTTGAACCCGGAATGGGGAGGTTGCAATGAGCCCAGATCGCACCACTGCACTGCAGCCTGGGTGACAGAGCAAGACTCTGTCTCAAAAAATAAAATAAAATAAAATGCTTACTGCTTATAGTCCTCACAATAAACCTGAAGGGCGTGTATTATTTTCATCATTCCACACATAGAAAATCAAGGTCTCAAGTTCAAGTTAGAAGTAGGAGTGATTTTGAATGGGGACCCACAAGTTTTAAACTCCAAAGCCCACACTCTGAGCACTTGCCACCTTGCCTTTGAAGGAAGAGAAATCTGGGCTGCAGCCGCCACTGAGGATTGCACTGGGTCTGCCAATCTGACATGGACACTTCTATTGCCTTGGTGGCCATCCTGGCATCTGTATGCCAAGGGCTTTGTATGAATTATCTCAGTCTTCACAATGAAGTTGTGAAGTTGGTTGTTATTATTATCCCCTTTTAGACGAGCGACAGAGAAGTTGAATTACTTACACAGGGTCACAGTAGGAAGTTTTTTTTTTTTTTTTTTTTTTTGAGACAGAGTTTCACTCTTGTTGCCCAGGCTGGAGTGTAATGGCTCGATCTTGGCTCACTGCAACCTCCACCTCCCAGGTTCAAGCAATTCTCCTGCCTCAGCCTCCCAAGTAGCTCGGATTACAGGCATGGGCCACCATGCCCAGCTAATTTTGTATTTTTAGTAGAGATGGGGTTTCTCCATGTTGGTTAGGCTGGTCTTGAACTCCTGACCTCAGGTGATCCACCTGCCTCACCCTCCCAAAGTGCTGGGATTACAGGCATAAGCCACCGCGCCCGGCCAAGGTAGGAAGTTTTAAAGTGAATTTCAACACAAGAGATGGCCTAGAGAAGAGGCTGGCAATTTTTTTCTTTTCTTTTCTTTCTTTTTTTTTTTTAAGACAAGGTCTCTCTGTTGCCCAAGCTGGAGTGCAATGGCACAATACTAGCTCACTGTACCCTCAAACTTTTGGGTTGAAGAGATCCTCCCACCTCAGCCTCCTGAGTAGCTGGGACTACATGCGTGCCCCACCACACCTAGCTAATTTTTATTTTTTGTAGTGACAGGGTCTTGCTATTTTGCCCATGCTGGCCAGGCTGGTCTCAAACTTCTGACCTGAGGTGATTCACCCACTTCGGCCTCCCATAGTGCTGGGATTACAGACATGGGCCACCGCACCTGGCTTTGCCATTACTTTCAAAGGTGAAACCACAATCACTTTTGCATCAACCTATAGCCAGGCCATGAGAGTGCGGTAAACCTGACCATGGAATCACAAATATCCAAAATCAATAGGCTTTCAGCAGGACAGTGACCTATCATCTTAGGAAGACCCCACCTGTGGGTTATCAAGAGGTGAGTCTAAGGATTCCTGAGATTGGAGCTGGAAAGACCAGTTGAGAGGCATCACTGCAGCAGAAAGAGTTAATGAAATTGTCAAGTGTCCCTCATGAGATGAATGGAAAAAATGTAGAATATACATGCATCAAAATATTATTCAACCTTAAGAAGGAAGGGAATCTCCTGGGCATGGTATCTCATGCCTATAATCCCAGCACTTTGGGAGGTCGAGACGGGAGAATTGTTTGAGTCCAGGAGTTCTACGCCAGTCTCTACAAATAATTTTTTTTAAATTAGCTAGGTGTGATGATGTATGCCTGTAGTCCCAACTACTTAGGAGGCTGAGATGGGAGAATTGCTTGAGCCTGGGAGGTTGAGGCAACAGTAAGCCATGTGCCCCTGTGCTCCAGGCCTCAGTGCATAGCAAGAGTCTGTCTCAAGAGAAAAAAAAAATGAGTATCTGGGCGTGGTGGCATGCACCTGTGGTCCCAGCTACTTGGGAGGCTGAGGCTGGAGGAGTGCTTAAGTCCAGAAGTTCAAGGCTGCAATGAGCTATGATCGTGCCACTGCAGCCCAGCCTGGGCAAAACTGTGAGAACCTGACCTTAAAAAAAAAAAAAAAAAGGCAGGGGAGGGAATCTTGTCACATTCCACAACATAGATGAATCTCTTGCACATTATACTAAATGAAATAAGCCCATCACAAAAAGACAAAGACTCTACGATTCCACCTAGATGAGGTACTTAGAGTACTCAAATATATACAGCCAGAAAGTAGAATGATACTTGCCAAGGGCTGGGGCAAGGAGAAGAAAAGAGAGTTGGCTATTTAATGGGTAGAGTGTTTTAGAGTTGCAAGATGAAAAATTCCTGGAGATCTGTGTTGCAATAATGTGAATATACTTAACACTAGAAATGGTTAAGATGGTACATTTTATGTTATGTGGGGGTTTTTTTTTTTCTCTGTTAAAAATAAAACAAGGCTGGGTGAGGTGGCACACGCCTGTAATCTCAGCACTTTGGGAGGCTGAGGCAGGCGGATCATGAGGTTAGGAGATTGAGACCATCCTGGCTAACACGGTGAAACCCCATCTCTACTAAAAATGCAAAAAAAATTAGCTGGGCATGGTGGCTGGTGCTTGTAGTCCCAGCTACCTAGGAGGGTGAGGCAGGAGAATGGTGTGAAACTGGGAGGCGGAGCTTGCAGTGAGCCGAGATTGTGTCACTGCACTACAGCCTGGGAGACAGAGTGAGACTCCATCTCAAAATAAATAAATAAATAAAAATTAAAAAAAAAAACAAATAATAAAACAAAAGAGTTTACTTTGGGAGGCCGAGGCAGCAGATCACCTGAGGTCAGCAGTTCGAGACAAGCCTGGCCAACATGGCGAAACCCGGTCTCTACTAAAAATGCAAAATTTAGCCAGGCATGTTGGTGTGTGCCTGTAGTCCCAGCTACTTGGGAGGCTGAGACAGGAGAATCGCTTCAACCTGGGAGGCAGAGGTTACAGTAAGCCGAGATCGCACTGATGCACTCCAGCCTGGGTGACAGAGTGAGACTCCATCTCAAAATTAAAAAAAAAAAAAAAAAAAGGAAAAGAGTGAATGGGCTTGGAAACTAAGGCAGCAGCAGTGGGGAAGGTGATGGGAGGCAGATGTGGGAGGTTGCAGAGGCAGAAAGCAACGGTCCTTTGTGGCACACAGGCCTGCACACTCACTCAGACATTGCACTTGGCCTCCTGCTGGCCTGACTTGCTCCCCATCCCTTGTTCCTGCCATGTGGCTTCCACACAGCATCATGAAGCTCCGATCACCATTCCCATGAATAGTGTCTTAAATGCTCTGTCCTGGGCTGTCAGCCAAGAGGCTGAACTCCTCTCACCGAGTCCACTCAGTGTGGTGTCTGCTGCCATATGTCGAGCCACCCTGTTCATTAATCACATCTCCTGAAAAGTCTCTTAATTACATTATGTTCACAATTCATAAAACATAATTAAAATACGTAAATCCATTATATTGATTTTTTTTTGAGACAGAGTCTCATTCTGTCACCCAGGCTGGAGTGCAGTGGCACAATCTCGGCTCACTGCAACCTCTGCCCTCCCGGGTTCAAGCGATTCCCCTGCCTCACCCTCCCGAGTAGCTGGGACTACAGGCCACCATGCCTGGCCAACTTTTTTTTGTACTTTAGTAGAGACAGGGTTTCACCATGTTGGCCAGGATGGTCTCAATCTCCTGACCTCGTGATCCACCCGCCTCGGCCTTCCAAAGTGCTGGGATTACAGGCATGAGCCACTGTGCTTGGCCATTCACTGTATTCTTTAATGAGCGCTTGGAGACCTCAAAATTTTAAATTAGATATAAAATTGATGTGGACTTAATACTATTGGTTACTCACAGTAATAAATCACCTTCAGTTTGGATCGAGACAGCATCCCTCCTAAAGGCGTTTTATGGTTGTTTTTTTTTTTTGTTTTTTTTGCATTTCCTACAACGGTTTGAAATTACATGCAATCTTTTAAGGATAGCATTCCCTATCTTGCTGTCACTTGACAACATGGGCAGCAGCAGCAATAACTGATGTTTGCCTGGTGCTCTAAAGCCGGTGGAGATTTTGTATGAAACATTTTCTCATTTATGCTCCAGCAGTATTTTTGTTTTCATTTCAACATAAATATACTGATTTTTCATTCTCATGGAAAATATCGGAAGCATCACTGCAACCTGTCTCTTTTTTCCCCCCCTCTCATTCCTTAGTCACATTTCATCCTTCCAGTCACACAAGTCAATTACGATTAGCCACACACACACCCTGTTGTTACCTGCCTCCACGTCTCTGTGAGGGGTTGTCTGTCTTTCTGCACTGGGTGTCTTTCTCTCACCTGTCTGCAGAATTTCCAGGGATTTATCTTGACCAGCTCAGGGATCTCCTTATTTAACCCACCCTGGCAGTATTAGATGCTTTGTCTTAAGGCATGAAGCACCACTCTGCTTTTTTTTTTTTTTGAGATGGAGTCTCGCTCTGTCACCCAGGCTGGAATGCAGTGGTGAGATCTCGGCTCACTGCAACCTCCGCCTCTCGGGTTCAAGCGATTTTCCTGCCTCAGCCTCCCAAGTAGCTGGGACAACAGGCATGCACCACCATGCCTGGCTAATTTTTGTATTTTTAGTAGTGACAGGGTTTCACCGCATTGGGCAGGCTGGTCTCGAATTCCTGACCTCGTGATCCACCCACCTCTGCCTCCCAAAGTGCTGGGATTACAGGCATGAGCCACCGTGCCCAGCCTGCTATTTGGTTTTCTGTTTCTGCATTAATTCACTTAGGATAATAGCTTCCAACTGCATTCATATTGCTGCAAAAAAGCAAACAAACAAACAAAAAACACAATTTCATTCTTTTTATGGCTGCGTAGTATTCTATGGTGTATATATACCACATTTTCTTTATCCAACCCACTATTGGTGGGCACCTGAGTTGATTCCATGTCTTTGCTATTGTGAACACTGCTGTGATAAGCATATGAGTGGAGGTGTCCTTAACATTCTAATTTTCCCCTTGGGCCTGAGTTTTCTATCCTATCAAATAAAGTAATCATACTGAGTTTATAAGAATCCTCCAAGAACTGGCATTTACTTGCTTTTCTCTCTGTGGACATATCAAAAAGGGGGTAATGCAATGAAGACACAGAAGATGGGATGAGCCCACCTCCTTCTGGGTATTGGGAAGACTTTATGGAAGCTGTAGCACTGTAGACAGGGGCTAATGAAGGATTTTAGCAGAAAACCAAGACAAAGGTGAATGTTTCTGCATGAAGAGAGGTGACGTGACATCTAGATTCCTATCCAGATATGCAAATCCATGATCCTGGGTTTCTATGGATACTTTGGAAGCAAGTAAACCAGAATCCTTAAACCAATGCTCCCAGAACTTACTGTGGCTAAGAAGTCAGTGGGTGACAATTACATCATTTCCGTCACTCAACATCTCCAGCCTCAGTCACACCTGAGTCCCACTCTCAGCATTGAGAGGCAAAGGGAGGTTGCTTCTTAAGCATCAATGAATTTAACTTGCAGTATAGGGACCTGGAATCAGAAAAGCCTCCTGACTGTGGAATTTAGTTCACTTGACATTTGGTAAGTGTTTAACAAATTACTATGATATAATAATTACTTGCCTGTAGAATTTCACTTTCTGGAAACTTATAAAAATGAGTGAAGTGTTCACCTGTGTAAAATGGGGTAGGAGGAGTCGTCCTGTCTGCAGGCTGGGCAGTGGATCTTTTATACTCCAGAGCAGGGTTCTTAAAATGTAATCCTTGAGCCAGCAGTCTTGTCACCTGGGAAAATACAAATTCTCAGCTCCACCCTAGACCTACTGAGTCAGGCTCTCTGAATTGGCGCCCAGCCATCTGTTTTAACAAGCCCTCCGAGTGACTCCGATGCTTGCTCAGGTTTGGGAATCACTGCTCTAGAGTTCTCTTTACTATGTACATTGGTGAATTATACTTGATGCACTCAGAAAAGAAAGGGAGAGAGGGAGGGAAAGAGTGAAATGGAGAGATGAGGTGGAGAAGGAGAACTGAAACCACCTTAGCAAAACTGTGACTGAGACAGTGAAATAGATCTAACTTAACCAACTCCATCTTGCTTCTAACCTCCAAGCTGTCCTTGTCCATATCTGGGTGTAGGTTGAACTAACTTTGGGAGAAACTTAGCTTATAGTTTAAAACAAAGATGATAACAATCCTTTCCCAAAGCAGACCTCCATGCCTGGGGACTAGAATGCCTTTGTAGGACTAACATTAGCCACAAAATTAGAAATTATGGTTTAGGAGTCATGCAGCTAGAAGCTACAAGATTCTGACCCTCCCTAAACTGCTCCTAATACCACTGCTTGAGATATATTTTGCAGACCCTTCACTTGATGGATCAGCTGGCACCACCCAGATCACCTGATTTGTGGCCCCCAGGAACTGACTCAACACAAAAAGACAACTTTGACTCCCTTTGATTTCACCCCTGACCAATCAGCACTCCTGGCTCACTGGCTTCCCCCGTCCGCTAATAGTACTTAAAAACTCTAATCCCCAGAGTTTTTGGGGAGACTGATTTGAGTAATAACAAAAACTCTGGTCTCCTGCACAGCCGACTCTGCGTGAATTACTCTTTCTCCATTGCAATTCCTGTCTTTATAAATCAGCCCTGTCTAGGCAGCAGGCAAGGTGAACCCATTGGATAGTTACAGAACCTCTTTTCATAAGGGGTTATGGGTTATTTTGTTGAGGGGCATGAAATGATTAATTAATCTTTAAATGTTATAAGAGATGGGAAATATAGGTAATTCTGTTGAGGAGCATTAAATGATTACCAAGATAAAAATGCATGGGTATTTGGGAGAATGAATGGAAGTTGGGAACAGAGATTGACTTATAAATGGTTCTCTTGGGAAGCTGAATGGTTCATACCAGGGAGACAGGCATTATTTTGTAAAATGCTTAGGCCCGGTCTGGCTACATTCTTCCTTTCCTTTCCTGAAATAGATAATGAGATAGTAGAGAAGAGAAGGATAAAGCAATTGTTCTTCTTGGTGGGCCCATCTGATCTTTATGAGGATAAGGGAAATGTCTTTTCCAAGGCCTGTAGATTCCAAAGGGTTTTTCAAAATATTCATTATACCAGGTAGCCATATTTGGGGGTGAAATTCTCTATGCTCCTTCAAGTCAATCTTTGTCAATTAAATATTTGAAAATAAAAATTTTTAAGAGATTCTATCACAACAGGTCTTTGTGGGTCTTGCCTCAGAAGCTGAGCCTGTTTCTTTGCAAACCCCTTGCTGGCTTTGCCCACAGCTGTAGTTCACTCTTGTTTCTACTGTATTTTGTTTCTTTGCTCCCAATGCAGTGAACCTGCCTCCCTGTCCAGTGACACCACCTTAATTGAGGTCACCATCATTCTCTCACCTGGGTTATTTCTAAAACCCTCTAACAGTTTTCCACTCCAACTCGACCTCTCTGTGTTTCTACCAGTGATCTTTCCACATGCAAAGGTGATGGTGTCATTGCCTGCTTAAAGCCCTGCAGAGCTTCCCACTCTTCCCACGATTGAGCCCAGTCTCCTCACTGGCTGTGCAAAGACCTCCTGGCTCTGCTTGCTCTGGGAACATGTCTCTCCAAGCCTTGTGCTCCATCCACTGTGAGTCATTAGCATTTCTACAAATGCACTGTAATTTCTTCAGCCTTTGGACCCTGTGTATTCCACTCTCCTATCTTCAGCCAGATCAAAGTGCCGTGATGGGAGGAAATGTGTTCTAAGCAAACTCATGTTCATTCTCCAGCTCCCAAATCTGCATGTAGACATGAGACTAACTTATTTATTTATTGTGTTAAGAGACAGGATCTCACAACATTGTCCAGGGTGGACTCGAACTCCCAGGCTCAAGTGATCCTCCTGCCTCAGCCTCTCAAGAAGTTGGAACTACGGGTTCATGATGCCATGCCCTGCTAATCAACTTATTTATCTGGGCAATGAAATGTGTAAAACAACTGCATCTACCTTATGACTGCATATGAATTTCAGACGCATATGACTATCCAAGTCCACACAAGCCACAAACACATGGCAACAGCTAGTTATCCAAGGGTAAATTTCACAACCAGGAAACTGTTTGCTAACAACATGGAAACCACAGTTACAGTTGAAATAAATGCTAACGTTGAGTCTCAAGTTGTGGCACTCTGGAACAGTTAACTAGGAATATATTTTATTCATTACCCAAGTTTAGCTTCATTTACCTATTTTTTTTTCCTGTTTTTACCTTTAAATTTAGCTCAACCTTACTGAAACTGCCTTTGCAAAAATTGTATCAGTTAGAAAATTACGGCAGTGAAGGAGATCTGGCCTGGCCAATTGTCACCTTGCCTTTGGCCTTCAGCCTGCTCTTAATCATTCCTGGATTTACACCAAGCTAACTTTGGGAGACAATGAGTTTATAGTTTAAATGATAATAGCCCTTGCCCAAAACTAAATCACCTTCATAAAGCCAGTGAGAGACCACCAGGCTAGGAAGGTGAGTGGAGCCTGATTTCTGCTAAGGTGTAGACATAAATGATTGCCAGCCGTTATTCCAGAGGTCACAAGATATGCAACCTCCCCAATTACTCCTGCAGATAACATTACTATTGCAGAACCTAAGATTGGCCTTTTGAGATATCTTCTCAGGTTTTTTTTTGCATTTCTGACTACAGATGGCTCCACCTGGACTCACCAACCCCAACCACTCCAGTGTCCCCTCCCGTAAGTGACTCTGTGTGCAGAAAGACCATTTTCTACCCCCCTATAATGATGCCTCCAACCAATCAACAGCAAGCACCCATTGCCTAGCCACCCCCAACACTTTCCCCAAACTACCTTGGAAAAACCCTAGCCTCCAAATGCTCAGAGAGATGGATCTGAGTAATAACTCAATTTTCCACGTGGAGTAGCCAGCCTTGCATCAGTTAAACTCTTTCTTTATTGCAAGGCTGTTGTTGGAGGCGTTTGAACCAGAGCAACTCCATCTTGAATAGAAGCTGGGTAACACGAGGCTGAGACCTACTGGGCTGCATTACCAGATGATTAAGGCATTCTAAGTCACAGGATGACATAGGAGGTCAGCATAAGATACAGGTCATAAAGACCTTGCTGATAAAACAGGTTGCAGTAAAGAAGCCGGCCAAAACCCACCAAAACCAAGATGGCCACAAGAGTGACCTCTGGTCATCCACTGCTACACTCCCAACAGTGCCATGACAGCTTACAAATGCCATGGCAACATCAAGAAGTTACCCATATAATCTAAAAGGAGGAGGTATGAATAATCCACCCCTTGTTTAGCATATCATCAAGAAATAACCATAAAAATGGGTAACCAGCAGCCCTCCAGTCTGCTGTCTCTATGGAATAGCCATTTTTTATTCCTTTACTTTCCTAACAAACTTGCTTTCACTTTACTCTATGGACTTGCCCTGAATTCTTTCTTGTGTGAGATCCAAGAACGCCCTCTTGGTGTCTGGATTGGTACCCCTTTGCTGTAACATTTTGGCTCAAGGACCACGCAGCCTTTTTCTAAACCCCATCTTCAAAGGCATCAGCTTAAAAAAAAAATGAGAGCAAGATGTGTTTTCTTACATCTAATTTCCTAAAACCGAAATGGCAAGTCAGGAAACAGTGAGGATCTTAAGACGTCCTCGACCACTGGACCTGGAAAGGAGCCCAGAGAGGACTGACGAGGCGGTTGTGAGGCCCTTCCTGGGAAGTGAGAAGCAGCCACTCGCCAGCTTCTCCCTGGAGCCCCAGCTTCTCCTCAGGTGGTAGGCAGCTCAGAGCTCACTCTCCATCTGTCTGTGTCCAGAACTTTCCTGGGTCTTGTCACTGGGTCTCTGACTTTGCCAACTCATAGTGGCACGTAGGCCCAGCACATCAACCCTGGTGAAATGCATTCAGATGTTGAGGGGAAGCATGTCTTAGCTTCAAGGAAACACGGGGAGCTCTTTATGCTCATGCTTGAAATGCTCACACAATTAAAATGCTTATGAAGAGATACATGCAGCTTGCATTGAAACATTAGAGATGGTTTTACCCTGGTCCTTTTCTTTTTTCTTTTTTAAATTTACATATTTATTTATTTATTTTTATAGAGACAGGTCTCCCTATGTTGCTCAGGCTGGTCTCGAACTCCTGGGCTCAAGGGATCCTTCTGCCTCGGCCTCCCAAAGTGTTAGGATTACAGGCGTGAGCCACCACATCTGGCCCTACCCTGGTTCTTTTTCCCCTCCCCTCCCATCCCTTCCCTTCCTTCTTTCTTCTTTCTCTCTCTCTCTCTCTTTCTCTTTTTCTTTTCTTTTCTTTCTTTCTTTCTTTTCTTTCTTTCTTTCTTTCTTTCTTTCTTTCTTTCTTTCTTTCTTTCTTTCTTTCTTTCTGTCTTTCTTTCTCTCTTTTCTTTCTTTCTCTCTCTTTTTCTCTCTCTCCTTTCTCTCTCTCTCTCTCTTTCTTTTTCATTTTTTATAGGGTCTTTTTCTGTTGCCCAGGATGGAGTTCAGTGCTATGATCATAGCTTACTGCACCCTCAAACTCCTGGGCTCAAGTGATTCTCCCTCCTCAGCCTCCCAAGTAGCAGGACTAAAAATGGGCATCACCATGCTGGGCAAATTTTTATTTTTTTGTAGAGATGTGTTGGTTATGTTGCCCATGTGGTCTCAAAACTCCTGGCCTCAAGCCGTCCTCCCTCCTTGACTTCCCAAAGTGCTGGGATTATAGATGTGAGCCACCATGCCCAGCCATGGCTCTTCATTAAAAAAAAAAGAAGCCATGCAGATATGCCTGATTCTTGCAGAAGAAATCAACATGGACAAGCAGAAGGAATAAACATGTATTAATTTTTTACTAATCTTCCTTTTTTGAATGTAAATAGCTCCATTTTCCCACATCTCACTTTCCTAGTACCTTCTCCATGAAAGAAAAAAAATTACTTAAACATAATACAAGGAAGAAGATTACAGAGGATAAGAATGTAAACGGCTATCCCTTACTGAGAATTTATCAGGAATTTTGTAAAGCACAGTAAGTGAAATATTTTATCCCATTTAATCCCCACGAAGAGCCAGTGAAGTGTTTTCAAAACCAAATGAAGTAAGTGTGGCCTTGGAGGTTAAGTAACTCACCACGTTCATACCACTGTAAAAGAGGCTGAGCCCAGACTTGAACCAAGGTCTGCCTGACAATAACGGCCATGCATCTTGAGATAAGACAGAAGGCAGATGTTCAAGAATAAAGAGCATGTAAAAGCAAACAGGGAATAGCTTCTCTTTTTCCTTAAGGCAACACTCATACTTTCTGGTGTCTTTTAATTTTTTTTTTTTTTTTGAGATGGAGTCTCGCTCTATTACCCAGGCTGGAGTGCAATGGCTTGATGATCTCGGCTCACTGCAACCTCCACCTCCCGGGTTCAAATGATTCTCCTGCCTCAGCCTCCCGGGTAGCTGGGATTATAGGTGCGCACCACCATGCCCAGATAATTTTATTTTTCTAGACACAGTCTCGCTCTGTCACCCAGGCTGGAGTGCAGTGGTGCAATCTCTGCTCACTGTAACCTCCACCTCCCAGGTTCAAGCAATTCTCCTGCCTCAGCCTTTCAAGTAGCTGGGAATACAGGTGAGCGTCACCAGGCCCTGATAATTTTTTTTTTTTTTTTTTTTTTGTATTTTTAGTAGAGATAGGGTTTTACCATGTTGGCTAGGCTGGTCTCAAACTCTTGACCTCGTGATCCACCTGCCTTAGGCTCCCAAAGTGCTGGGATTTGCAGGCGTGAGCCACCACGCCCAGCCATGTCTTTTAATTTTTAATTTGTATGGGTACATAGCAGATGTATATATTAGGTTGGTGCAAAAGTAATGGCAAAAACTGTGATTATTTTTGCACCAATCTAATATTTCTGGGGTATCTGAAGTATTTTGACATAGGCATTGCAATATGTAATCATCACATCAGGGTGGATGGGGTATCCATCACCTCAAGTGTCTATCATTTCTTTGTGTTATACATATTCCAATTGTACTCTTTAAGTTATTTATTTATTTATTTTGAGATGGAGTCTCGCTCTGTCACCAGGCTGGAGTTCAGTGGTGGGATCTCAGTTCACTGCAACCTCCTCCTCCCGGGTTCAAGCAATTCTCCTCTCAGCCTCCTGAGTAGCTGGGACTACAGGCACGTGCCACCACACCCAGCTAATTTTTTTTTGTATTTTTAGTAGAGACAGGGTTTCACCATGTTGGCCCGGATGGTCTTGATCTCTTAACCTCGTGATCTGCCCGCTTTGGCCTCAAGTGCTAGGATTATAGGCGTGAGCCACTGCGCCCAGCCTAAGTTATTTTTTAATGTACAATAAGTTATTGTGGACTGCAGTCACTCTGTTGTGCTGTCAAATACTGGATCTTATTCATTCTAACTATATTTTTATATCCATTAACCAACCACACATCCCTACTACCACCCTCCCCTTCCCAGCTTATAACCATCCTTCTCCTCTCTATCTCCATGAGTTCAGTTGTTTTGTTTTGTTTTGAGATGGAGTCTTGCTCTGTCGCCCAGGCTGGAGTGCAGTGGCACGATCTCTGCTCACTGCAACCTCCGCCTCCCAGGTTCAAGCCATTCTCCTGTCTCAGCTTCCCAAATAGCTGGGATTACAGGCTCCCATCACCACTCCCAGCTAATTTTTTTGTATTTTTAGTAGAGACAGGGTTTCACCATGTTGACTAGGCTGTTCGCAAATTCCTGACCTTAAGTGATCCACCCACCTTGGCCTCTCAGTGCTGGGATTACAGGTGTGAGCCACTGTACCCGGCCCAATTGTTCTAATGTTTAGCTCCCACAAATGAATGATAATATACAAAGTTTGACTTTCTCTGCCTGGTTTATTTCACTTAAGATAATGACCTCCAGTTTCATTTGTGCCATTGCAAATAACAGGATCTCATTCTTTTTTATAGCTGAATAGTACTCCATTGTGTATATGTACCCCTCCCCACTTTTTTTGTCACCCAGGCTGGAGTGCAATGTCACAATCTCAGCTCACTGCAACCTCTGCCTCCCAAGCCATTCTCCTGCCTCAGCCTCCCAAGTAGCTGGGACTACAGTTGCCCACCACGACACCCAGATAATTGTATTTTTAGTAGAGACGGGGTTTCACCATGTTGCCCAAGCTGGTCTCAAACTCCTGACCTCAAGTGATCCACCTGCTTTGGCCTCCCAAAGTGCTGGGATTACAGGCGTGAACCACCACACCCGGCCCCATTTTCTTTAACCATTCATCTGTTGATGGACACTTGGGCTGCTTCCAAATCTTGGCCGTTGTGAACAGTGTTGCAATAAGCATGGAGTGCAGATACCTCTTCCACATACTGCTTTCCTTTCCTTTCCTTTCCTTTCCTTTCCTTTCGGGTACATACCCAGCAGTAGGATGGCTTGGTCCGATGGTAGCTCTATTTTAAGTTTTTTGAGGAATCTCCATATCATCCTCCATAGTGTCTGTACTAGCTTACATGTGCTCTTATTTTATTTCTTTTTCCACAGTCACTCCAGGGTTCTGCAGCCTAGAGAGAAGAATCTCTGGCTCCCTGTTCACTCACATACTTGCCACCATTTCCCTGTCTCTGGAGTCAGATTACCCAGCCTGCCAGCCCCCAAGAGGGCTCCAGTAATGAAAGTGTCTGGAGGACAGATTGCCTGGGAACTGCCAGCCATTCACCACTGGCCCCACCATGCCCCTGGATAATTTCCTCCAGTTAGTGGAAATCTTTGCTGGCTATTGATTCTAGAAGATGCCAAGGCAAAGGGAACAAATACAGCCCAATACTCACGCAACAAGGGAGAAGCACCACAGCCCCCTAACTCCTCCGTGGTCAATAGGTGGTCTGTGGGGACACACTGCTCTTTCCGGGTCTGCTCCTGGGTCCCAAGGGCATGGTCATTGCCTAGGAGCCCAGGGTTCCTCCTCACTTAGGTGCTTATCCTAGAGGATGCAGTCTGGGTTTTCCACAACAGTGGGACAATGGTAGTCCCCAGACAGAGCCCTGCAAAGTGCAATGAAGGGAGGTAGTTCCATCCATAATCCTCCAACAGGGAACAGATGAGCACGTTCCAACCTCCCCTGCCCCCACCTCCCTCCACCCTTCCCTTCCCTTTCCTCCTGCCCATTACTTTTGTTAACTGGGAAAAAAAATCACAGTTTATAAATGTCAAAAAAACTTTCTTTCTTTATTTCTTTTTTCTTTTTTTAAGATAGTCTCACTCTGTCACCCCAGCTGGAGTACAGTGTTGTGATCATAGTTCATTGCAGCCCCAAACCCCTGGGCTCAAGCAATCCTCCCACCTCAGCCTCCTGAGTAGCTGGGACTACAGGTGCATGCCACCACACCTGGATAATTTTTTTTTTTTTTTATTTTAAGTAGAGACAAGGTATTGCTATGTTGCCCAGGCTGGTCTCAAACTCCTGGGCTCAAGCAATCCTCCTGCCTCGGCCTCCGGGTGCTGAGATGAGATTACAGACACAAAGACTTTATTTCCAGTAAAGGGTTTCAGCCCACAAGGCGGCCATCCAGCAGGCTGGGAGGCACAGCCTCCAGCCAAGACCAGAAAGAGGCACATTGAAGGAGGAGGGGCTGAGGCAGGAACTTTATGATGAACAGTTTGGCTAAACGTACATATTCAACAAGTTACAGGAGGAGTTATGAATATTCATGGAGGTGGTCCTGACGCATGTATATTGAACCAAGCCCATGTAACATAATGACTCAGGTTCACTTTGGGGTGGAAACTTAACATTTCAATGTATGACAGGTTAGGTCCTGTATATGAAAAGGTCTTTTCAGGACACAAAAGCACTCAGTGTGCAGCCTCTGCAAACCGGCCAGAACCAGCCCGTGGTCAGTGGTCTTCTTATCTGGAGAAAGTTACTGAAATCAGGCACTTGTCCAATCAAAGCTGGAGTTATGGCTGGTGGAACAGGGGGTCAGTTAGTTAGTGTCTGTGAGCTGGATGAGTTGTAATTGTTTAAATATTGGTTATCTCTAGGGCAGTGATTGTTTAGCTGCTAGAGAAAAAGAAAAACCCTGTGGCGGTGAGAACATAATTTATTCTTCCAGTGTAGGGGTGCGTGACTTAACCCCGCCTGACACGACCTTAGATCCTGTTTACAATTTGGTATCTTATTGCCACAAAGAGTCTGTTCTGCTGGTCTCCTGGTCTCTATTTTAACATTAATGCCAATTAATTGTTGTGTCTGAACTGCAAAAGAACAGGGGTATTACGAGGCATGCCTGACCTCCCGTCATGGCTGGGAACTCAGTTTTTAAAATTTTTCTGTGGTCCCCTTGGCAAAGAGGAGGTCCGTTCAGTTGACAGTGAGCAGAAATTTAGGAATTTTTTTAGTTTACATTTTCGTTTTTGTTTTGTTTTGGTTTTCAGACAGGGTCTCACTCTGTCACCCAGGCTGGAGTGCAGTGGCGTGATCTTGGCTCACTACAACCTCCACCTCCCTGGTTCAAGCAATTCTTGTGCATCAGCCTCTGGAGCAGCTGGGATTACAGGTGCACACCACCACGCCTGGCTAAATTTTGTATTTTTAGTAGAGATGGGGTTTCACCATGTTGGTCAGGCTAGTCTCAAACCTCAAGTGATCTGCCCTCCTCGTCCTCCCAAAGTGCTGGGATTACAGGCATGAGCCACCACGCCTGGCCAGTTTACACTTTCTTTTCACAAATGTTAAATTAGATGTCTCACTCCTGTTTGGGCTGCTATAACAAAATGTCATAAACTGGGTGGCTTATAAACAACAGTTCTAGTTCTGGAGGCTGGCAGTCCGAGTTCAAGGTGCTGACAGATTCAGTGTCTGGCGAGGGCTGATTCGTCATAGACAGCTGTCTTTTCACCCTAACTTCAAATGGCAGAAGCAATGAGGGATCTCTTTGGGGCCTATTTTTAATGAGGGCACTAACTTCATTCTTCGGGGCTCCACCCTCATGACCTAATCACCTCCCAGAGGCCTCACTTCTAATACCATCACCTTGGGTGTTAGTATTTCAGCATGTGGGTTTTGGGGAGACATAAATATTCAGTCCATTGCCATTCTACTCCAAAAGTCATTTCTAGGAAAAGAAAGAATGAAAGACAGAAACAGAGAGAAAAAATGAAGGAAAGAAAAGAAGGAAGAAAAGAGAAAAGGAACACTCCCACCCTCTGCTTTGGAATAACATTTTGTTCATTTGCAGCTTTATTTACATTTAATTTAGCATATGGGCCAGTCACCGTGGCTCATGCCTGTAATCCCAGCACTTTGGGAGGCCAAGGCGGGTGGATCACTTGAGGTCACGAGTTCGAGACCAGACTGGCCAACATGGTGAAACCCTGTCTCTACTAAAAATACCAACAAAATCAGCCAGGCATGGTGGTGTGCACCTGTAATCCCAGCTACTTGGGAGGCCGAGGCAGGAGAATTGCTTGAACCCAGGAGGTAGAGGTTGCAGTGAGCCGACATCATGCCACTGCACTCCAGCCTTGGCGACAGAGCAAAACTCCATCTCTAACAAAACAAAACAAAATAAATAAAATTAATTTAGCATATATATTCATTAAGCATACATTCATTCGTAAAGTTTTCAGTTTAAATTTCCATATGATTAACTCTGCTCACAAACTTAAATTCTCTCATACATTGTATACTACATTTACAAATATTTCCCTTCAATTTTCAAGTACCTAGAGGAAGATTTACAAATCTAACAGGAAATGTCACTAGGTCCTTGAACAGTTCATAAATTCAGTCACTGAAAGCTTTAAATATAATAATTCAGAATCTTAAACATTCGATATAGTTTATAAAGAGCCTTGTTCTCTTAAATTGTTTATATTAAAATCACAAGTATAATCGCTTTTGTAAATTGACAAATAATAACTATATATTTATGGGGTACAATGTTTTGATGTCTTGATAGATGTGTACATTATGAAATAATTAGATCAAGACAATTAACATATCTATCACCTTACATACTTAACACTTTTGTGGTGACAACATTTAAAATCTACTCTTTCAACTATTGTGAAATATACCATATGTTATTATTAACTATAGTCCCCATATTGTGCAGCAGATCTCTAAAATGTATAGAATAACATTTTTAAATTATTCCACCACCTGCTGAAGTCTCTGAGTGCCTTGTAACCTGCAATGAATCATCACAGCGGTCCCCAAGCTTTTTGGCACCAGGGACTGGTTTCCCGGAAGACAATTTTTCCATGGACCGAGGGGAGGGGGATGGTTTGGGGATGATTCAAGCGCATTATATTTATTATACACTTTATTTCTATTATAATTTCATTGTAATATATAATAAAATAATTATACAACTCACCATCATGTAGAATCAGTGGGAACCCTGAGTTTGTTTTCCAGCAACTAGATGGTTCCATCTGGGGGTGATGGGAGACAGTGACAGATCATCAGGCATTAGATTCTCATAAGGACCGTGCAACCTAGATCCCTCCCATGCGCAGTTCACAATAGGGTTCCCACTTCTACGAGAATTTAATGCCACTACTGATCTGACAGGAGGCGGAGCTCAGGTGAGAATGCGAGTGATGAAAATACAAATGTAAATGCAGCTGTAAATACAGATGAAGCTTCACTCCCTCACCTGCCTCTCACCTCCTGCTGTGCAGCCTGGTTCCTAACAGGCCACAGATGGGTACTCCCTTCTTTCCTCCCTTCCTTTCCTCCTCTCCTTTCCTTTTCCTTCCTTCCTTCTTTCCATTCTTCACTCCATCCATCATTCCTTACTTCCTTTCATCCATCCTTCCTTCCATCCTTTCTTCCTTGATCCTTCCTTCCTTTCACCCATTCTTCCTTCCTTCCTTTCATCCATCTTCCTTCCTTTCTTTCTTCCGTCCTTTCATCCTTCCTTCTTTCCTTAGGTGAGGCAACATTTTTTTCATAGATGATTTTCTTTAACTTGCATAACAAATAGTTGCTATTCATGGCTGCATATATCCAAAGATATTCCTCCAGATCCAATAGCTGAAATGCAAGTTTTAGCCATACTACAAATTAATCCATGAATACAAGAATTGGTCAAGCAGAGGTCAGGCATGGAGAGACTACTGTGCGGATTTGCTCATTCTTTCTTTCTTTTTTTTTTTTTTTTGAGACAGGGTCTTGCTCTATCACCTAGGCTGGAGTACAGCAGTGCCATCTTAGCTCACTGCAACGTCTGTCCCCCAGGCTCAAGTAATCCTCCCACCTCAGCCTCCCAAGTAGCTGAGACTACAGGCACATGCCACCAAGCCTGGCTGTTTTATTTTCTGTGTATTTTTAGTAGAGACAGGGTCTTGTCATGTTGATGCTAGCGAGTAAAAGATAAGACCAGTGCTCTAGATGAGAATGAATGTCACCATGTTGACCTGTTCATGGCCTTCATAGGTGATAACATAAATAGGCAAGAATTTCTGCTTCATGTCAGATCCCTGGCCCTTCCGAGCCCATGTTTCAGCTCTGAAAGTGAAACCAAGGAACGTTTGAGGAAGAATAGGGCATAATCACAAACACTACCTTTCACTTCCAAAGTAATCTGGTGCCACCAGGCTGTTGCAGCTGGCACACAGTAGGTGTTCTCTAAAAGAGGTTCTGCATGAAAGACAGAGGTCAGGAATGGAGAGACTACTGTGTGGATTTGCTCTTTTTTTTTTTTTTTTTTTGAGACAGGGTCTTGCTCTATCGCCTAGGCTGGAGTGCAGTGGTGCCATCTTGGCTCACTGCAATGTCTGCCCCCCAGGCTCAAGTAATCCTCCCACCTCAGCCTCCCAAGTAGCTGGGACTACAGGCACATGCCACCAAGCCTGGCTATTTTTTTTCTGTGTATTTTCAGTAGAGACAGGGTCTTGTCGTGTTGCCCAGGCTGGTCTCAAAGTTCTGAGCTCAAGTGATTCACCCACCTCAGCCTCCCAAAGTGCTGGGATTACAGGTGTGAGCCACTGCACTCAACCACAAGTTGATTCTTGATTACCTGCACACCACTTGGAGAACAAAAACTAAGAGTTAGTGAACAATAATCCTATGCCAGGCATTGTGATATATCCTTTACAAACAGATACACTTTACAAAATAACCCATGAGATGGGTTATTTTATGAGCGAGTGGGCACAGGAGGTGAAGGGACTCACCGTGATCTCTGATGCTCTCCTGTTCCCAGAGCTTTCACTTGACTTTAGAGAGAGCCAGGGCCTACTGGAGAATCACGCAGCCAAGTCCTAAGAGAGAGAGAAGCACTCAGGTAGCACCTATGTCTGCTCTTGGGAAATCCTTGAGTGCACATCGATGACAAGAATTCAGGAGTGATTTCTAACCCAAACCAATGGCAATCAGATCTACTTTGCCCCAACACTATCCAGCCAGGGCCCAAAGGATTCCTGAATTCCCTCAACAGCCAGTTGTGGTCAGTTAATTGTCATTGTCCTGACCTAGCCTCTTTGGTATATACAGAGAATCTACTTCCTACCCAAGAGGACACAGTTCTTGAGGGACTATTACACCACCAAAGGCCTCCATTTGTTTGTTTGTTTGTTTGAGTACAGTTACGTATTTATCTTTTTCTCATTTTTAGACAGAGGTTCTCACTCTGTTGCTCAGGCCAGAGTGCAGTGGAGTGATCACAGCTCACTACAGCCTCTACGTCCTAGGCTCAAACAATCCTCCCACCTCAGCCTCCTGAGTAGCTAGGACTACAGATGCATACCACGATGCTCAGCTAATTGGTTTTATGTTTTTTAGAGAGAGAATCTCACTATGTTTCCCACATTGGTCTCAAACTCCTGGCCTCAAGGGATCCTCCCACCTCAGTCTCCCAAAGTGTTAGGATTACAGGCATGAGCCACAGGGCCCAGCCAAGTCCAGTTATTGAATAACTTTTTATTAAGAGCCTACCATGACCAGGGCAGTGCCAGGCACTAGAGATACTATGATGAAAAAGATAGACATGCTGTCTACTCCGATAGCTTAAAATCCACAAATCATTCCATTTCAGTGGGGACGCTGGCAATCTAGAAAGTGCTCAGGAGAAGGCAGATGGGAACAAAGTCAATAAACCGTATGATGAGCTTAGCAAAAATACTGGTAATTTCTGCCACTGGGTGATGGGTATGGGTGGATGGGGTCATATTAGAATTCTTTCTATTTTGAGGTGTTTTTGGAAACTTACGTAAGTCATGTGGAGTTGTCATGCTGAAACGAGGTAAGCATGATGAGTATTGCTCAAAAGGATAATGATACCCCTTAAATTTTTAGCACTTTCCAAACCAATGTGGTCACAACCAATGCTAACAGGAGTGGTGTGAAGCAGGGAGGGGAGGTAATAACTATGCTTATTTTATGAATGAGGAAAAGACTAGATTCATCTCATAGAGGCTTGGAGTTAGAAGCCTAACTCCTGTCAGTTTTCCATCCTCATGTTTAATTTGACAATGATCCCATCCAGCACAACACATTACATCAAAAGTTATAGGGAGGGCCAGGCACAGTGGCTCACGCCTGTAATCCCAACACTTTGGGAGGCCTAGGCAGGCAGATCACTTGAGGCCAGTAGTTTGAGACCAGCCTGGCCAACATGGTGAAACCCCATCTTTACTAAAAATAATAAAAATTAGCCAGCCATGGTGGCAGGCACCTGTAGTCCCAGCTACTCAGGAGGCTGACGCAGGAGAATCGCTTGAATCTGGGAAGCAGAGGTTGCAGTGAGCCAAGATGGTGCCCCTGCACTCCAGCCTGGGTGACAGAGCGAGACTCTGTCAAAAAAAGAAAAAAAAAAGAAAAAAAATTACAGGAAGATAAATGTGAACCCAATGTGAAACAAGACCATTTTAAAGTCTGAAAATGGTCTAGGCATCTTTGTAAAGTACTGAGTCTCTGGCCCTAGCAGTATTGAGCAAAAGGTAGAAGCTTCTCCCATTAGGAATGACTTAGAGAGATCTTTGCTGTGAGTGGGATTAAAAAGCATTAAAGGAGGCCAGATGCAGTGGCTCATGCCTGTAATACCAATGCTTTGGGAGGCCTAGGCGGGAGGATCACTCGAGCCCAGGAGCTTGAGACAAGCCTGAGCAATATAGTAAAATCGTGTGTCTAACAACCACAAAAAAAGTAATAATAATTAGGTGGATGCAGTGGCGCATGCCTGTGGTCCTAGCTACTTGGGAGGCTGAAGCAGGAGGATTGCTTGAGATCAGGAGTTGGAGGCTTCATTGAGCTATGATCACACACCACTGCACTTCAGCCTGAGTGACAGAGCAAGACCCAGTCTCAAAAAAAAAAAAAAAAAAAAAAAAACTTAGAAAGATTTTTGCTGTAGTTGTGATTAGAAAGCATCAAGGGGGGCAGGAACGGTGGCTTTCACCTGTAATCCAAGCACTTTGGGAGACCGAGGTGGGCAGATCACCTGAGTTCAGGAGGTCAAGACTAGCCTGGCCAACACGGCGAAACCCTGTCTCTACTAAAAATACAAAAAATAGCCAGGTGTGGTGGCACACACCTGTAATCCCAGCTACTCAGGAGGCTGAGACAGGAGAATTGCTTGAACCCAGGAGGCAGAGATTGCTGTGAGCTGAGATCGTGCCATTGCACTCTAGCCTGAGTGACGGAGCAAGACTCCATCTCAAAAAAAAATAAAAATAAAAATAAAGCATCAAGGGGGTCCTCCAACTATTGATTTTCCCAGGAGCTGAAGATTTCAGAAGCTTTCTTTGTATTTTCTTTATGGATTCCCTCCAGATGTAGGCAGGGGTAGGGGGGACCATCCAGACAGGACTTTGGTCCCCTCTTGTAATAATGGAAGAAAGAACATTGAAATAACAACAGCTCCTGTTTAATGAGCAGGGGCGCTCTGCCTTGCATTTGCTGAGGGCGTCTATGCCTTAACTCATCCAACCTTCCCATGAACCTAGTAGGTGGGTACCATCATGATCCCAAAACTGAGGCACGGAGAAATCAAGTGACTTGTCCAGCGGACAAAAGGATCTCCAGAGTAACCTTCAGTTTCCTGCTCCCCAAGGTTTTCCTTTTTTCCTTGTTTTGAATTCTCTAGCACCCAGGGAGGCCAGCCAGAGACTGACAAGGGCAATTAGGGAGTGGAAATGAAAAACAAAGGCACCTGCAGAGCCAATTAGTGAGTCAAAATTAAACTCCCAAACCTAAGGGTTGGTATCTTGAGCTAAGCAGAGAGCTTTGATCACAGTTACTAACTCCTGAACAGTACAGACTGACCTCGGTTCCCTGCAGGGAAAGGTAAACATTCTTGTGGAAATGTAAACACATCACTAATGGTCTAAAATGGCCCTTAATGGAGGCATAATTTCTTTTGGAAACGAGCCCCCCATCAAGGTAAAGGCGGTGGTATTGTTGTTACCCGCTGTGGGGATGATCTTTCCAGCTCCAGCCAGCAGTCTTTCTCCGGTAGTGAGGGCACCCTCAGGGCAGATGAAGAATGAAATACTAATTTCCCAACCCCCAAATCTGCCTTGATCTGCTTGAAAAGTCAGCACCTCCCCTCCTTGGGAGGTGAGTGCCACTCAGTATAGTTCTCCTCTGAAAAGGACGTGGATAGGTGAGGTTGAGAAGGTATAATTACAGTTGACTCCCAGAACATCTCAGACTGTGATACCAGGCGAGGCTTTCTCTGCCAAGTGCACCCATGAAAGATCCTTCCCTGCCACCATTATCAAAACAGCTGTCAGGAAAGTGCCCCTGTTATTAAATTAGACGTGTTAGACGTTGCTCTGCACGTCTGCATGGGAGGCGTAATCACAGGTGGTCAATCTGGAGGGGAAGCTGTTCAAGGGGAGGAAAGAAAGAAAACACAAGAACGAGCAGACTACAAACACATAAATGAAGTGTAAAAATTCAATTAGAGCTCTAGGAACAGTGAGACGAAATGGAAACGTGGGGAATGGCGGAGACTCTGAAGGTTTCTTTAGCTCTTTGGTGAATGGATCTATCCTTTTTTTCTTTTCTTTTCTTTTTTCTTTTTCTTTATTTTTTGAGATGGAGTTTCGCTCTTTTGTCCAGGCTGGAGTGAAGTGGCGAGATCTTGGCTCACTGCAACTTCCGCCTCCTGGGTTCAAGCAATTCTCCTGCCTCAGCCTCCCAAGTAGCTGGGATTACAAGCACCCACCACCATGCCTGGCTAATTTTTGTATTTTTAGTAGAGATGGGGTTTTACCATGTTGGCCAGGCTGGTCTCAAACTCCTGACCTCATGTGATCCGCCCGCCTCGGCCTCCCAAAGTGCTGGGATTATAGTCATGAGCCACCGCGCCTGGCCCCTTTTTGTTTTTCAATCCGTGGAGCAGAGGGAGAGGTTCTAGAAAGGTGACAAACAGGAGAATGTGCAGTCCCGGCACAACTGTGTCTCCCTGGCCCTCCCACCATTTCCTTCAATAAAATAATGACATCTTAGATCAATAAACTAGAAAGCTATTGGTGGCATGTCTGACCTGGCCTTTGCAGGTCATCAAAAACACAAATGACTATCAAAGACCACTCACTAGGCAGAGCTGAGTGAGGGGAAGGGGTAGGTTGGCCTCCCAAGATTCAGGCACGAGGAAATTAAGTGGGATTTGTTATCCCCAGAGTCGTCCCGATGATTGGCCAGTGAACTAAAAACAATCGCTAGGTGTGTGTCAGTCACCAATTAATAAAATTGTCTTGGAGCTGTGGCTGCAAACCCAGGTGCACATTAGAATCACTAGAAGAAGGGGGTGATTCAAAAAGAATTCAATGGGCTGGAAATGTTGGCTCTTGCCAGTAATCCCAGTATTTTATTTTGGGAGGCCAAGGCAGGAGGATCGCTTGAGGCCAGGAGTTCCAGGCTAGCTGGAGCCATATAACAAGACCCTGTTTTTATAAACAACAACAACCACACACACACAAAAAAACAACCCACAATTCAAGGCTGGTTCTCATTCCAGGACAGTTAAAGTAGAATTTCTGGGGGCGGGGCTCAAGCAGCCCCTTGTCTTTCTTTTCTTTTTTTTTTAGAGACGGGGTCTTGCTCTGTCATCCAGTCTGGAGTGCACAGGTACAAGCATAGCTCACTGCAGCCTTCAGCCCCTGGGCTAAAGGGATCCTCCTACCTTAGTCTCCTGTGTAGCTGGGACTACAGGTGTGTACCACCATACCTGGCTAATTTTTAAAATTTTTTTTGTAGAGGCAGAGTCTTGCTATGTTACCCAGGCTGGCCTCAAACTCCTGGGCTTAAGTGATCCTCTTGCCTCAGCCTCCAAAAACACTGGAATTACAGGCATGAGCCGCCTCGCCTGGCCCCCATGGCTTTTAAAGTTCCCCAAGATGATTCTAATGTCCAGCCATGATGGAATTACCACCTGGAAGGAAGCAGGGCTTATACCTTATCTCCCGGGAATAGCCATCCACACCTAATCTAAATCTTCCCAGCCTTGAAGGCACAGCTCACATGTCACCCCTGAAAAACAATGATTACTGAGTTCTTAGAGGGTACAAGATAATGAGCTACATGCTCTCAAGGACACAAATAAGAACAAGATAGTCTCTGCCCAGACAGTTTATAAATGCAGGGAGGGAGAAATGAAGTGTCTCCTACAGAGGGAGAGCTCAATAAATATTTATAAAATAAAAGAATGAATGAATAAATAAGTGAATGACTTTACAATAATAACACAGCAAATTAAATACATGAAAACAGAAAAACAAGTATTATGCATAGAAGAAGGGATGATCAATGGGGTGGGGGCTGGGGGAGACCGTAAAGGTGGTAGCATTTGAATTGGGCATTGAAGGATGTGTTGTAATAACATGTAACATTTGTTTGGAGCTTTGAAGTTGACAAGTGTTTTACATGCATTAACCCATTTAGTGCCTTTCTATAGTGCTTGAGGTTGGCATTGGTTGGTATTTTAGTCCGTACTTTAGAAGTGAGGAAAGGTCAAATGAGTTAACGAAGGTTGTGCAGCTGGCGAGGAAGGGAGCCCGGGTCTCAAGTGTGGAATCCATCGCCTCTCCATAACACTGCTGTGGACTCAGGACATTCCTTTGGGAGAAGGACATTACAGGCCAGGAAAACAGCATAAGAGACACATGGATGTGTTGTTTTGAGCATGTGGTTTATACACGGAAGGGTGTGTTTTTTGTTTTTGTTTTTGTTTTTTAAGGAGCCTTCCTTTTAGGAAGAGTATTGTGAATGCAAGAAGAGCTGGCTGGCATAAAAATGAATGAAACCATGTCCTTCGCAGCAACATGGATGGAGCTGGAGGCCATTATCCTAAGTGAACTAACTCAGAAACAGAAAGCTGTTCTCACTTATAAGTGGGAGGCGAACATTTGGTATACATGGACAGAAAGATGGAAAATAATAGACACTGGTGATTCCCAAAGTGGCCAGGGAAGGAGAGGTTGAAAAACTACCTCTTGGATACAATGTTCAATATTTAGGTGACACGTTTACTAGAAGCCTAATCCTTACCATTATGCAATATACCCATGTAATAAACATGCAGATGTACCCCCGAATCTAAAATTTTTTTTTAAAAGAAGGGGCCAGGTGCAGTGGCTCATGCCTGTAATCCCAGCACTTTGAGAGGCCGAGGCCAGAGGAGGACTTGAAGCCAGGAGTTTGAGATCAGCCTGGGCAACATAACAAGATCCTGTCTCTACAAAAAATATAAAAATTAGCTGGGCGTGGTGGCGTGCACCTGTCATCCCATCTACTTGGCAGGCTGAGGTGAGATGAGCTGAGATGTTGGTGAAGGTGTCCCCAGAGACCCCGAACCCCCAAAATCATTGCTAACATTTCTCTTGAGACTCTTGTCACATCCTGCCAGGCAGTCTTCTTGGATAAATTTGTCTCGTCTCTCCTCCTATATGATAAACTTCTTGGCCATTCACTGGCCACATCTGTATTTAAATTTCTCTAAAACCTAGCCAGGGTGGTTGTAGGTTTTGTGGATCCTGTAACTTATACAATTTGAAAAGGCTTCTTTAAGAAAAATAATCTAAAATTATAAACACCAGATTCAGTACAAAGTGAATATTTATTTAGAATGAAGGAAGAGCACATTGCCAATTACAAATTTTAAAAACAGACAAATATAACAAAACCAGGAAAAGAACAGATATGTTTATTTCTTAACTACCTGGCACCCCTTTGTAATACATTTTTAACCTCCAATTTTTTGGCCACATAAACCTTGATTGCCTTTTGAAATGATTTTTAAATTTGTAATATCATTTTTGACAGTAAGCATAGTTGACTAAAACTAGTTTCCTATTATTGAGGGTTTGCAAATATTTATTTGAGCATCATAATTTGTTAAAAATGATGTTATGTTTATAAAGTTATTTTCTTTGATAGCTGTAAGATTTGGAGACATTTCTTGCACAGGGACAAATCTCGAATACTCTTTGTCTTGATGACTCTGAGAGATAGGAAAAAAGGAAAATCACACATCACTCAACCCAACACTTCTGACATCAGATGTGCAGGATATGGAGGAGGTGTTTCCCCCACACGCCAACCAAGCAATTCTCCAGCAGACACCAACTGGAGGTCCTATAATTCAATTCAATTCAGTTCTGACACTATCTTTCGAGAGATAGCATCAGATCCCACAGGTTAAAGACCCAGTCCAAAGACTGCCCCCTACTTCAGATGCTAATCCCAAGCCCTAGGTTGTGATTTGTGCTTCTGACCAACTGACTATCAATCAGGGGTTCTCACAACCCCCTCCTTGGGTTTGATTAATTTTCCAGAACAGCTCACAGAACTCAGGGAAATGCTTATCTTCACCTATTTATTGCAAAGGATATTACAGAGGATAGAGATGAACAGCCAGATGGGAGACAGGCATGAGGCCAGGCATGTGGGAAGGGGCGGGGAGCTTCTACACCCTCTCCGGGCTCACCACCCTCCAGGAACCTCAACATGTCCCGCTATCCAGAAGCCCCCTGAACCCTGTCCTTTCAGGTTTTCATGGAGGCTTCATGACATAGGCATGATTGATGACATCATTGGCCTCTGATGATCAACTCAAACTTCAACCCCTCTCGCCTGTCTGGAGGTCAGGGGTTGGGCTGAAAGTTCCAACCCTTTAAACACGTGGTTGTTTACCCTGGCATCCTAAGGCTGTGCAGGAGCCAGCAGCCACCAGTCATCATATTAGCCTACAAGATGACACATTGCAGCTGAGCGTGGTGGCTCACACCAGTAATCCCAGCATTTTGGGAGGCTGAGGCAGGTGGATCATCTGAGGTCAGGAGTTCAAGATCAGCCTGGCCAACATGGTGAAACCTCGTCTCTACTAAAAATACAAAAAATTAGCCTAGTGTGGTGGCAGGTGCCTGTAATCCCAGCTACTCGGTAGCCTGAGGCAGAAGAATTGCTTGAACCCAGGAGGCGGAGGTTGCAGTAAGCCGAGATGGCACTGCTGCACTCCAGCCTGGGCAACAAGAGTGAAACTCGGTCTCAAAAAATAATCACCTTGGAGATTACTAAGGCTTTTAGGAGCCATGTGTGGGGAGATGAAGGAATATAATACATATGTCCTATTATAAATCACAATTTTACAAGGACCCTCATTTACCAATGTGTTATAGATGTTCTCATTGCAGTGGTGTTGTATCCTTCATGTTATCTTTTTTTTTTCTTTTTTTGAGATGGAGTCTTGCTCCATCACCCAGGCTGGAGTGCAGTGGCACGATCTCGACTCACTGTAACCTCTGTCTCCCGGGTTCAAGCGATTCTCCTGCCTCAGCCTCCTGAGTAGCTGGGATTACAGGTGAGCACCACCATGCCTGGCTAATTTTTGTATTTTTAGTAGAGACAGGGTTTCACCATGTTGGCCAGGCTGGTCTCGAACTCCTGACCTCAAGTGATCCCCCTGCCTCGGTCTACCAAAGTGCTGGGATTATAGGCATGAGCCACCGCGCCCAGCCCCTGGCCAAGGAAAATCTTGAGTTCCTTCAAGGGAAATTCTAGGCACCTAGCCAGCTCTGAAACGTAAATGAGCAACTTGATAAGCAAGAAGGTAATAGTGGCTTAAAATTATAGCCAAGGAAGTTAGAGTGAAGAGATGTTTGGTCCCCTACAGAAACTAAAAATAACATCTTAACATATGACCTGAGTTGTTTTTCAGAAACCCAGACCCTCACCAAATGGATGCGCTGACACCGAGACCTCAGATAAAGGGAAGCTGAGGCCTGAACCCTGACCCCCATTGTTTGTTCTAAA
The DNA here is from genome assembly GCF_028885655.2 of Pongo abelii. Taxonomy (NCBI): domain Eukaryota; kingdom Metazoa; phylum Chordata; class Mammalia; order Primates; family Hominidae; genus Pongo; species Pongo abelii. Next base: position 22,589,848 of record NC_071991.2, read on the forward strand.
TTTCTTCCTGCGGGACCTGGAGGAAGCCATGCTCACGGGCCAGAGCTAACATTCTTTTCTACTGAACCCTAATTTTTAGACAAAGCTTTGCCTCCTTAACCAATCTCAAATCAGAAAGCCTTTGAATTCCCCTATGACCTGTACCCCCACACCCCCATTTTTAGATGTCTCACCTTTTTAGGTCAAACCAATGTAGAGCCTCCATGCATTGACTTATGGCTTTGCCTGTAACCTCTGCCTTCCCATCTTTAAAAACCCCTCCCTGCAAGCCATCAGAGAGTTCAGGTCTTAGGCAAGAGCTGCCTGATTCTCCTTGCTTGGCGCTCTGCAATAACCGCTTCGCTTTCTCTCACTGAAAATCCCCATGTCAGTGTCTGGCTTTGCTGCATTGGGCAGGGAAACCCAAGTTCGATTCAGTAACAATGACAGTTTAAATGTATTAGGTTATGAATTTAGCAAAAACATATGAGCATGCAAACACATTGCTGAGGCTCATCCAACACCTTGGAAGAAAAACCAAGCAAAAAAGGAGCTTGAAGCTTCAGTTTCATCAGCTTCAAAGTAGATCCACCTTTGAACACATTCCAGTGCTTTTGAGAGAATAAGTGCTGAATGAATGAATGAATGAATGAATGCCTTTTTTTCATAATGTGGAAGCCTAGGCTGGGAGCTGAGATTACAGAACACTCCAAACAAGAGACCTGCAGGTGCTCTCTCCCTAATATGAGTCCCAGGTTGGTGGATCCAGCCTAATATTAAGCACAGTATTCCACCTGTTGCCTTGCTCATTCCAGACCATTTGCCTCTGTTAATCCAAACTAAAATTGCTCTACTGGGCTTTTTTTCCTTTCCTTCTCTTTTTCGCCAACTACTCTTGATATAGATGCATACTGAGCTTGTAGTCAACTAAAATCTTTCAAAGTTTCACACTTGCTAAACCAGGTCTCTCTCAGGCTGTAACTGAGTGATTTAAGGTGGAAATGCATGGTTCCATACAGATATCAATTAAATTCCACATTTTTATGCTTAGCCCACCACTCTGACCTCATGAGATGGATTTCACACTCCAGTGTGTAATCCAGCATGATGACTATGGCTACCCTTTCTGGAACATCCAAGTCACTGATTCCAAGACATCAGATGTGGCTCTGAGTGGAGCCCTGAATCTCATCTCCCTGAACTTCCACTCTGGCCTGACATTAATTCATCCATCAATATCTTTTGAGTCCCAACGTTTAATCTATTTTGAATCCATATGGTTGTAATGCCATACAACCCAAATTTCAAACTTAGAAAGATATCAAATGCCTTGGTAGAATCTATGTATATTCCATAGTTCCACAATCCAACAGTACAGATATTCCATCATAAAATTTAAATGGGCCAGGTGCAGTGGCTCACGCATGTAATTCCAGCATTTTGGGAGGTGGAGGCGGGGGGATCACTTGAGGTCAGGAGTTTGAGACCAGCCTGGCCAACATGGTGAAACCCCATCTCTACCAAAAATACAAAAATTAGCTGGGCGTGGTGGTGTGTGCCTGTAATCCCAGCAGCTCCAGAGGCTGAGACAGGAGAATCACTTGAACCCAGGAGGTGGAGGCTGCAGTGAGCCCAGGTTGTGCCGCTGCACTCCAGCCTGGGCAACCGAGTGAGACTGTCTCAAAAAAAAATTTAAATGCAGTTGGTAGAAGATGAGTTTTTTCTTAGCACATCTATTCTTTTTCCTGTTTACCATCACTTCTTTTTTTTACAAGCACATGACACTGGCTTATCAGCATCTGATGTGGTTTGGATCTGTGTCCCTGCCCAAATCTCATGTTGAATTTAATCCTCAATGTTGAAGAAGGGGCCTGGTAGGAGGAGATTGGATCATGTGGGTGGATTTCCCGCTTGCTGTTTTTGTGACAGTGAGTAACTTCTCACAAGATCTGGTTGTTTAAAAGTGTGTAGCACCTCCTCCTTCACTTTCTTCCTCCTGCTCTGGCCATGTGAAAGATGTGCCTGCTTCCTCTTCACCTTTCATTACGATTGTAAGTTTCATGAGGCCTCCCCAGTCATTCTTCCTGCACAGCCTGTGGAACCATGAGCCAATCAAACCTCTTTTCTTGATCAATTACCCAGTCTCAGGTAGTTCTTTATAGCAGTGCCAGAACAGACTAGCGCATCTCATTAGCTGATCTGACTCATGGCTCTCTCCAGGAAGAACTCTTTGCAATAGGTAAGAATACATCTTCCCATGTCTTTTGAGGTCAATGATTCCAGAATGTATTCATATGCAGTTATTAATGTCATAATAATACTTTGAGGCTGTGCAGTTTACAAGGTTCTGTGTTGTACAATCTCATTTAACAAAAAGCTACCTAGGAAAAAATACAAGAACTCTTCTTTATGAAAAAGAGTAATGAACTCTAATTACTAATGCCCTGTCCAGCCCCAGGACATTTGACTCCAAAAGTCAGTGAAATTGTACTTCCCAATTGAGCATTCTGAAATCCAGGTAACATGATACCAGGATTCTAAAAGCCTTCATCTCCATGACACAGTCTTCATTAGAGCACAAAGAGAGTTCTACAAAATACTGATTTCCAAACTGCATGGGCAGCCTCTGTTAGGAATTAGAATGTGTCTACACTGTCCTTTCCCAAAGACCTATAATTTGCATTCAAATAATGGTATCAGGTTGGAGACAGGATGAAGTGTTAAATAGAGTCAAGGATGCCAAGTTCAGAAAGTGGACACGTTGCATGTTTTACCGTAGGGATAAAGCTCCTCAATCTTGAATTTGACATTTTATTCACTACCTGGAGTTCAGTATAGACTATGAGGAGAATGGATTAAATCAATGTAGAGACCTGGAAAATGTGGACTTCTTCGGAAGTTGAGAGCATAACCATTCCTGGCGTGCTTCTCCTTCAAATGGGAAGGAAACCAGATGGAGACAGAAAGTCTGGAGTTGCAGTCAGAAAAGAGGAATTTAAGTCCCCAGCTCTGTCACTTAGTGGTGGCCACTTTGGGCAAACCATTTAGTCCCTTTTGCTCGACATACATCCTTTCTGTAAAACAGGAATGATTCCCCCGTTGCTGGGCTTTTCCTGAGACGTCAGAGTCCCTGGCACCTAATCTAGTGGTTTTCAAACTTGGTCTCTGGACTGGCAGCATTGGCATCAACCTGGAACTGGTTAGAAATGCAGGTTCTCAGGCCCTTTCCCAATTCTATTGAATCAGAAACTCTGGAGATGGGGCCCAAGAATCCGTGTTTCAACAAGCTCTCCAGGGGATTCTGGTGTATGCTAACATTTGAGAACCTGACTTAATATCAGTAAACATTTATTTATTTTATTTTATTTTAGATTCAGGGGGTACATGTGCAGGTTTCTTCCACAGGAATATTACATGATGTTAAGTTTGGGTTTCTGTTGATCCAGTCACACAAAGAGTGAATATAGTGCCCAATAAGTAGTTTTGCAACCCCTTCCTCTCTCTCTCCCTCCCTTCTTTTGGAGTCTCCAGGGTCCATCATTCCCATCTTTGTGTCCATGTGTACCTAGTGAATAGCTCCCACTTATAAATGAGAACAGGCAGCATTTGGTTTTCTGTTTCTGCATGAGTTCCTTTAGGGTAACGGCCTTCAGCTGTATATGTGTTGCTACAACAGACATGATTTCATGCTTTTTATGACTGTATAGTATTCTATGGTTTGTATGTATCACATTTTCTTTATGCAATCCACTGTTGATGAGCACCTACGTTGGTTCTAGGTCTTTGCTATTGTGAATATGGCTCTGAAGAACATATAGGTTCTCTGGAGGCTGAGGCCGGAGAATTGCTTGAACCGGGAGGCAGAGGTTGCAGTGAGCTGGTGTCTTTTGGTAGAATAATTTATTTTCCTTTGGGCATATACCCAGTCATGGGATTGCTGGGTCAAAAGGTACTTCTACTTTTAGTCCTTTGAGTAATCTCCAAACTGCTTTCCACAGGGGCTGAACTGATTTACATTCCCACCAACAGTGTATAAGCGGGTTATTTTCTTCCCTATACAACCTTGCCAATATCTGGTGGACTTTTTTGACTTTTTATTAATAGCCATTCTGACTGGTGTGAGATGGTATCTCATTGTGGTTTTGATTTGCATTTCTCTAATGATTGATGATGTTGAGCATTTTTTCATGTTTGTTAGCCACTTGGATGTCTTGTTTTGAAAAGTGTGTTTATGTACTTTGCCCCCTTTTAATGGGGTTATCTGGGGTTTTTTTTATTGTCGATTTGTTTACGTTTCTTATAGAACCTGGATATTAGTCCTTTGTCAGATGCATAGTTTGCAAATAGTGTCTCCCATTCTGTCGGTTGTCTGTTTACTCTGTTGATAGTTTCTTGTGCTGTGCAGAAGCTCTTTAGTTTAATTAGGTCCCAGTTGTCAAGTTTTGTTTTTGTTGCATTTGCTTTTGAGGTCAGTAAACATTTAGAGTCTGCAGATGAAACACTGGATCACATCTGTGGTCACTTTCCCACAAGCTCCCAGAGAGCTTGTGCTCTCTGCCACTGGGAATATAGGACTCCCCAAAGTTAGACTCCTGTAAGGAGGACCTGTCACAATGGCCCACATTCAGAGGCTGCTATTACCAAGGGTACTAGTGGTTTACCTGGAAAGGCATGAGCAGGGTCATATGCAACCTCCAACCCAAGGAGGTGTGAAAGTAGCTGAATCAGCTAATCAGCTCTGCATGGTTTGATTGTGCTGGGACCTTCTTCACCCTCACTAGCAATGTCACAAAGCAGAACACATACCAATCAACTCCTTGTTCTATTATATATGGACCCTATAAGGTGTATACACTGTGCTGGGTCCCCAGCAGCCTCCTTTCTGATATAGGGTGTATCTGTCTAAGTACTTTCTGCCATACCTCTGACCCTGTAAATCAAGGCAAAATGTCAGGTATCAAGGATGATGAACCATCCCAGTTTTCCCAGGACTGAGGGATTTCCCAGGAGATGGGTTTTTCATTGCTAAAACCAAGGATGTCCCAGGCAAACATAACAGTTGGCCAGGCCAGGTGCAGTGGCCCACGCCTGTAATCCCAGCACTTTGGGAGGGCAAGACCCATGGATCACTTGAGGTCAGGAGTTCGAGACCAGCCTGGCCAACATGGTGAAACCCCGTCTCTACTAAAAATACAAAAAATTAGCTGGGTGTGGTGGTGCATGCCTGTAACCCCAACTCCTCTGAGGTTGAGGCCAGAGAACTGCTTGAACCCAGAAGGCGGAGGTTGCAGTGAGCCAATATGGAACCACTGCACTACAGCCTGGGTGACAGAGTGGAACCCTGTCTCAAAACAAACAAACAAAAAAACAAAAACCAAAAACAGTTGGCCACCCTACAGTGAGATAACACACACTACAGACAGCCTTCTTGAGAGATGTTTACCACACTCATCCCTGAGAAAGAGCAGGGAACCCTCTTAGAAGCCTGCTGGGCCCCCCAAGGATGGAAATAAAGGAAAATCATGAGTTCCTTTAAGGGAAATTCCAGGTGCCTGGCTAGCCCTGAGGAGTAAATGAGCAGCTTGGTAAGCAAGAAGAAACCCGGGCCCCACCAAACAGATCTGCTGGTGTGTAGACCTCAGATAAAGGGGAGCTGAGGACTGAACTTTTGCTGCTATTCTTTGTTCTAAATTTCTTCCTGCAGGGCCTGGAGGAAGTCACAACCACAGGTCAGGACTTAACTTTCCTTTCTGCTGACCCCAAGTTTTTAGACAAAGCTTTACTTCCTTACCCAATCACAAATTACAGTCTTTGAATCCACCTCTGGCCTGCAAGCCTCTCCACTTCAAAATATGCTGTCTTTTTCAGCCAAATCCATGTATAACCTCTGTGTTTTGGTTTACAATTTTGCCTGTAATTTCTACTTTCCTGAAATTTACCCCTGCCTTTAAAAATCCTTGCTTACAAGCCATCGGGGAGGTCCGATCTTAAGCATGAGCTGCCCAATTCTCCTTGCTTGGTGCCCTGCAAATAAATGCCCTCCTTTCTCCTGCTGCAAAAACTCAGTATGGATGTTTGGCTTTACTGCACTGGGTGAGTGGACCCCAGTTCGATTTGGTAACATCCTGAGTCTTTGCTCTGCTCCAGATAGATTTACTGACCAGGGCCCTGTCTTAGTCTTTGATTTCAAGCCTGTTTCTATTAATAGTTTTCTGGACCTGATGACTGTACTCTGTCTTGCTGAGGTTTGACCATTGGTTTCCCCTACTACATTTTGAGTAAATCCACATCTCTGGTTCTCACAAATGGTCTCTAAGAAAGCAATCCTGGCCGGGCACAGTGTCTCATGCCTGTAATCCCAGCACTTTGGGAGGCTGAGGTGGGAGGGTCACGAGGTCAGGAGATTGAGACCAGCCTGGCCAACATGGTGAAACCCCATCTCTACTAAAAATAAAAAAATTAGCTGGCCACGGTGGCGCAGGCCTGCAATCCTAGCTACTCTGTTGCTGAGGCAAGAGAATTGCTTGAACCTGGGAGGCGGAGGTTGCAGTGAGCCAAGATCATGCCACTGCACTCCAGCCTGGGTGACAGAGCGAGACATTTTCTTTATTTAATTTTATTTAATTTTATTATTATTATACTTTAAGTTTTAGGGTACATGTGCACAATGTACAGGTTAGTTACATATGCATACATGTGCCATGCTGGTGTCTGCACCCATTAACTCGCCATTTAGCATTAGGTATATCTCCTAAGGCTATCCCTCCCCCCTCCCCCCACCCCACAACAGTCCCCAGAGTGTGATGTTCCCCTTCCTGTGTCCATGTGTTCTCATTGTTCAATTCCCATCTATGAGTGAGAACATGCGGTGTTTGGTTTTTTGTCCTTCTGATAGTTTGCTGAGAATAATGGTTTCCAGTTTCATCCATGTCCCTACAAAGGACATGAACTCATCATTTTTTATGGCTGAATGGTATTCCATGGTGTGTATGTGCCACATTTTCTTAATCCAGTCTATTGTTGTTGGACATTTGGGTTGGTTCCAAGTCTTTGCCATTGTGAATAGTGCCGCAATAAACATACGTGTGCATGTGTCTTTATAGCAGCATGATTTATAGTCCTTTGGGTATATACCCAGTAATGGGATGGCTGGGTCAAATGGTATTTCTAGTCCTAGATCCCTGAGGAATCGCCACACTGTCGTCCACAATGGTTGAACTAGTTTACAGTCCCACCAACAGTGTAAAAGTGTTCCTATTTCTCCACATCCTCTCCAGCACCTGCTTTTTCCTGACTTTTTAATGATCGCCATTCTAACTGGTGTGAGATGGTATCTCATTGTGGTTTTGATTTGCATTTCTCTGATGGCCAGTGATGATGAGCATTTTTTCTTGTGTTTTTTGGCTGCATAAATGTCTTCTTTTGAGAAGTGTCTGTTCATATCCTTTGCCCACTTTTTGATGGGGTTGTTTGTTTTTTTCTTGTAAATTTGTTTGAGTTCATTGTAGATTCTGGATATTAGCCCTTTGTCAGATGAGTAGGTTGCAAAAATTTTCTCCCATTCTGTAGGTTGCCTGTTCACTCTGATGGTAGTTTCTTTTGCTGTGCAGAAGCTCTTTAGTTTAATTAGATCCCATTTGTCAATTTTGGCTTTTGTTGCCATTGCTTTTGGTGTTTTAGACATGAAGTCCTTGCCCATGCCTATGTCCTGAATGGTATTGCCTAGGTTTTCTTCTAGGGTTTTTATGGTTTTAGGTCTAACATGTAAGTCTTTAACCCATCTTGAATTAATTTTTGTATAAGGTGTAAGGAATGGATCCAGTTTCAGCTTTCTACATATGGCCAGCCAGTTTTCCCAGCACCATTTATTAAATAGGGAATCCTTTCCCCATTGCTTGTTTTTCTCAGGTTTGTCAAAGATCAGATAGTTGTAGATATGTGGCATTATTTCTGAGGGCTCTGTTCTGTTCCATTGGTCTATATCTCTGTTTTGGTACCAGTACCATGCTCTTTTGGTTACTGTAGACTTGTAGCATTGTTTGAAGTCAGGTAGCGTGATGACTCCAGCTTTGTTCTTTTGGCTTAGGATTGACTTGGCAATGCGGGCTCTTTCTTGGTTCCATATGAACTTTAAAATAGTTTTTTCCAATTCAGCTTGATGGGGATGGCACTGAATCTATAAATTACCTTGGGCAGTATGGCCATTTTCACGATATTGATTCTTCCTACCCATGAGCATGGAATGTTCTTCCATTTGTTTGTATCTTCTTTTATTTCATTGAGCAGTGGTTTATAGTTCTCCTTGAAGAGGTCCTTCATGTCCCTTGTAAGTTGGATTCCTAAGTATTTTATTCTCTTTGAAGCAATTGTGAATGGGAGTTCACTCATGATTTGGCTCTCTGTTTGTCTGTTATTGGTGTAGAACAATGCTTGTGATTTTTGTACATTGATTTTGTATCCTGAGACTTTGCTGAAGTTGCTTATCATCTTAAGGAGATTTTGGGCTGAGACAATGGGGTTTTCTAGATATACAATCATGTCATCTGCAAACAGGGACAATTTGATTTCCTCTTTTCCTAATTGAATACCCTTTATTTCCTTCTCCTGCCTAATTGCCCTGGCCAGAACTTCCAACACTATGTTGAATAGGAGTGGTGAGAGACGGCATCCCTGTCTTGTGCCAGTTTTCAAAGGGAATGCTTCCAGTTTTTGCCCATTCAGTATGATATTGGCTGTGGGTTTGTCATAGATAGCTCTTATTATTTTGAGATACATCCCATCAATACCTAATTTATTGAGAGTTTTTAGCATGAAGGTTGTTGAATTTTGTCAAAGGCCTTTTCTGCATCTATTGAGATAATCATGTGGTTTTTGTCTTTGGTTCTGTTTATATGCTGGATTACATTTATTGATTTGCGTATATTGAACCATCCTTGCATCCCAGGGATGAAGCCCACTTGATCATGGTGGATAAGCTTTTTGATGTGCTGCTGAATTCGGTTTGCCAGTACTTTATTGAGGATTTTTGCATCAATGTTCATCAAGGATATTGGTCTAAAATTCTCTTTTTTGGTTGTGTCTCTGCCCGGCTTTGGTATCAGGATGATGCTGGCCTCATAAAATGAGTTAGGGAGGATTCCCTCTTTTTCTATTGATTGGAATAGTTTCAGAAGGAATGGTACCAGTTCTTCCTTGTATCTCTGGTAGAATTTGGCTGTGAATCCATCTGGTCCTGGACTCTTTTTGGTTGGTAAGCTACTGATTATTGCCACAATTTCAGATCCTGTTATTGGTCTACTCAGAGATTCAACTTCTTCCTGGTTTAGTCTTGGGAGAGTGTATGTGTCGAGGAATTTATCCATTTCTTCTAGATTTTCTAGTTTATTTGCATAGAGGTGTTTGTAGTATTCTCTGATGGTAGTTTGTATTTCTGTGGGATCAGTGGTGATATCCCCTTTATCATTTTTTATTGCGTCTATTTGATTCTTCTCTCTTTTTTTCTTTATTAGTCTTGCTAGCAGTCTACCAATTTTGTTGATCCTTTGAAAAACCCAGCTCCTGGATTCATTAATTTTTTGAAGTGCTTTTTTTGTCCAGAGCGAGACATTTTCTCAAAAAAAAAAAAAAAAAAGAGGATGGGCGTGGTGGCTCAAGCTTGTAATCCCAGCACTTTGGGAGGTCAAGGTGGGCAGATCACGAGGTCAGGAGATCGAAACCATCCTGGCTAACACGGTGAAACCCTGTCTCTACTAAAAATAGAAAAAATTAGCCGGGCGTGGTAGTGGGCACCTGTAGTCCCAGCCACTTGGGAGGCTGAGGCAGGAGAATGGCTTGAACCTGGGAGGCGGAGCTTGCAGTGAGCCGAGATCACGCCACTGCGCTCCAGCCTGGGTGACAGAGCAAGACTCCGTCTCAAAAAAAAAAAAAGAAAAAGAAAGAAAGAAAAAAGAAAAGAAAAAAAGAAAAGAAAGCAATTGTGTTTCCAGTCATTAAGCCAAGTATCCATTCTCACTCCCACACACCCACAAGGGGGATATCGTAGCACTCACAGATGCATTTGGGAGTCACAAAAGAGAAAAATTTGATTCAGATTCTCTTAGAAGGAGATGCATTCATAATTGACTGTTTTCCCTTCTAGTTGGTAATAACATCAACAGTTTCTTGCCTACTCTGCCCCACTTCCAACAAGTTTGCATGGATAGACACTTACACAAATGGACTCCTCAAGGAAATTGTGAAATCTCCTTAGGTCTTGTATTTTGGAGTGGCTAGTATGTCAATAGCACAAGAATCATAAAACAGAATTCTAGAATCAGGATCTCCTCTACCCTTCCCTGGGGGCCTCTGACACGTGACAGGTAACTGGGTTAGAGAATAGAAGCTAAATGGGTGTGGTGGCTCATACCTGTAGTCCCAGCTACTAGGGAGGCGGAGGCAGGAAAATCACTTGAGGCCAGGAGTTGAGACCAAACTGGACAATACAGTAAGACCCCATCTCTAAAAAAAGTTTTTTTAATTAGCCAGGTGTGGTGTTTCACACATGTAGTCCCAACTAGTTGGGAGGTGGAAGCCAAAGAACAGTTTGAGGCCAGGAGTTTGAGACCAACCTGGGCAATATAGTAAGACCCCGTCTCTAAATTTTTTTTTTAATTAGCCAGGTGTGGTGGTATACACACCTGGAGTCCCAGCTACTCAGGAGGCTGAGGCAGAAGAACTGCTCGAGGTCAGTAGATCAAGACCAGCCTGGGCAATAGTGAGACCCCACCTCTAAAAATTTTTTTAATTACCCAGGAGTGGTGGTGTTCACATCTGTAGTCCTAGCTACCTAGGAGGCTAAGATGGGAGGATCACTTGAGTCTAGGAGGTCGAGGCTGCACTGGACTATGATCGCATCACTTAACTCCAGATTGGGTGACAGAGGGAAACCCTGTCTCTAAAAAAATATTTTTTTTTAAAAAAAGAGAAATAATAGGAGCCAGTGAGGGAACCTGAGGACCAAAGATAGATTGATATCAGGGTCTTTAAGAGCTGTGATCATAAGAACAATCAGCATCTGTCACATTCAGCATGCACACTGGGACACATCACATTAAAAAAAAAATTTGCCAGACGAGTTGCTCACACCTGCAATCCCAGCACTTTGGGAGGTTAAGGCACGCAGATCACCTGAGGTCAGGAGTTCAAAACCAGCCTGGCCAACATGGTGAAACCTCGTCTCTACTAAAAGTACAAAAATTAGCTGGACATGGTGGCATGTGCCTGTAGTCCCAGCTACATGGGAAGCTGAAACAGATAATCGCTTGACCCAGGAGGTGAAGGTTGCAGTGAGCTTAGATCATGCCACTGCACTCCAGCCTGGGCAACAGAGAGACACTCTATCTCAAAAAAAAAAATTTAATCAAAATATTTTGTTTTGGTTTGGTTTGGTTTCATTTTGAGACAGGGTCTTATTCTGTCACCCAGGCTGGAGTACAATGGTGCATTCATAGCTCCCTGCCATCTCCAACCCCTCAACACAAGTGATCCTCTTGCCCCAGCCTCCAAAGTAGTTGAGGCTACAGGGGCATACCTTCACTCCTGGCTAAGTCACATGTTTTGAGCCTACCCACTGTGCTCCATTTCTTAGCATTCTTAACCAAAAAGACAACTTTCACACATGTTATCTCAGCATGACCTCATGATAAATCTGACACCAACCCTATGAAACAGAGAAAAAGGTACCATTGTCCTTTTTCTGATGAACAAATAGAGGCCCAAAAGAAACAAGTGACTTACGACCCCAACAGTTAAAACCTGTTGCTCGTGATGTTGTGGGTCAGAAAGTCTCGGCTGACGGTGCATCTGTGCTCTCCATGTCACAAGCTGGGCAGGCAAGGACTGGAGGATCTGCTTCCAAGAGCGCTTCCTCACTCTCATGTGTGGTGCCTTGGTACTCCCTGATCTCCATCATTCTGCAGGTGTCACATCTTCCAGGCCTCTCCACATGGCTCAGACTTTTTACTACACAGAGACCTAATAGTGAACACACTTCTAAGGCAGATGGCTCCCAAGAGGCAGGAACTGGAAGCTGCCAGACCAGCAAAAAGCTATGCCTGGACTGACCCAGAGTCATTTTTTCTGTGCCCTCTTTATTAAAGTAGTCACAAGGCCTGCTTGGGGTCAAAGGGATGAACACTTTCCACTTCCTGATAAGGTAAAGTCAGGCTGAGAGATTATTCTGGTCACCTTTGCTCCATGTCAGGACTTTGATTTCCAAAATCCCATTTCCCAGTGCTTCCTGACAGATGACAATTTTTAAATTTTTTTTTTAGACTGGGGTCTTGCTCTATCATTCAGACTGAGTTGAGATGGCTCACACCTGTAATCCCAGCACTTTGGGAGGCCGAGGTAGGCAAATCACCTGAGGTCAGGAGTTCGAGACCAGCCTGGTCAATATGGCAAAACCCTGTCATCATAGCTCACTGCAGCCTCGATCTCCTGGCCTCAAGTGGTCCCCCAGCCTCTGCCTCCTGAGTAGTTGAAACTACAGGTGTAGTTTCTTTCTTGGCTTAAACCATTGTATTGAGTGGCTACTGACATTGCATTGCTGTATAACCTCTCACAGATAGACCCTGCTTCCCTAGAGATCAGGGACTATGACCTACTTCAAATTCCTTAACTGAATATAGAAGGTTCCCAATAAATATGAATCAATTAATTCAAGCTATATACTAAAAACTTCTATTAGTGCACACACATACAAAAATCAGAAGACCCGGGCCAGGCGTGATGGCGCACGCCTATAATCCCAGCACATTGGGAGGCCGAGGTGGGTGGATCACCTGAAGCCAGGAGTTCCAGACCAGCCTGGCCAATATGGCAAAACCCCTGTCTCTACTAAAAATACAAAAATTAGCCAGGTGTGGTGGCAGGTGTCTGTAATCCCAGCTACTTGGGAGGCTGAGGCAGGAGAATCGCTTGAACCCAGAAGGTGGAGGTTGCAGTGAGCAGAGATCACGCCACTACACTCCAACCTGGGTGACGGAGTGAGATCCCATCTCAAAAACATAAAAAATGAAAAAAATAAAAAAATCAGAAGACCCACGTTCCCAATTCATCCAGCTGCATAAGTTGTTCACTGTGTTTCCATAATCTTCTCAAAGAGCTACTATAGTCAGTTTCCAATTATTTGTGTCAGCGGGGAACAGGAATAGTCTGAAAAATGAAACCCACAAATAATTCATACATTTAATTTTGGTGGATGCTTCCAGCCAGTATGAAAATTTCCCACTGTGAATGTCACTGTGGTTCCTGCCCCTTCTCTCTGGCAGGGGTAAACATTGCCAAAGAAGTCATCTTAGCAGGGAGAAGGGAAAACCAGGATTCGAAGGATCTGGGGACTGGTTAATCACAGCTAATCAGGCTGCAAATAGGCCGGGCGCGGTGGCTCACGCCTGTAATCCCAGCACTTTGGGAGGCCAAGGTGGGCGGATCACGAGGTCAGGAGATTGAGACCATCCTGGCTAATGCAGTGAAACCCCGTCTCTACTAAAAAATACAAAAAAAAATTAGCCAGGCATGGTGGCGGGCGCCTGTAGTCCCAGATACTTGGGAGGCTGAGGCAGGAGAATGGCGTGAACCCGGGAGATGGAGCTTGCAGTGAGCGGAGATCACGCCACTGCACTCCAGCCTGGGTGACAGAGCTAGACTCTGTCTCAAAAAAAAAAAAAATCAGGCTGCAAACAATGCAGCCTGACTCTAAGTCATAGGAGGCATTGCCCAGTGCAGTGGCAAAGGACAGAGTGGATTTGTAGGACCCCCCCCGAATTCCAACTCATAATAGCACTCTGACCCCTCAGGTCACCAGCTGTGTGTAACTCTTGGCTAAATCAGCCAACTGTGCTGCCGTTTCTTCATTCTGGGCTCTGCAGCAAAGATGAATGTGGAAAATAGTACAAGAGGCCAGGTGCGGTGGCTCACACATGTAATTCCAGAACTTTGGGAGGCCAAGGCAGGCAAATCACCTGAGGTCGGGAGTTCGAGACCAGACTGCACAACATGGTGAAACTCTGTCTCTACTAAAAATACAAAAATTAGCCAGGCATAGTGGCACACACCTGTAATCCCAGCTATCTGGGAGACTGAGGCACAAGAATCGCTTAACCTAGGAGGCGGAGGTGGCAGCAAGCCGAGATTGTGCCACTGTACTCCAGCCTGGGCAACAGAGCAAGACTCTGTCTCAAAAAAAAAAAAAAAGAAAAGAAAAAAGAAAATAGTACAAGAATCACACTTGCTAGTGCCAAATCAACTTCATTCGGTTAGCAAATATTATTGTGCCCACACTATGACATGTGCCAATTATACATATATGTATATATGTATGTGTGGATTGATAGAAAATGTGTGCATATTATACATACATACAAAGCAAACACTGTGCCTTGGAAATATTAGATATGCTCAAAATGAAATGGGACTGACTTAAGGAGCATTCCATAGGGCAACTATCTATCAGAGCCTTGAATGAAAATAGCACTTGGGTCTACTCATTTCTGATGACTTTTAAAAATGATAACCCAAAAGCAGGGGTTGTTTGTTTTTGTTTCTGTTTTTAGAGTTGGGTTCTCACTCTGTCACCCAAGTTGGAGTGCAGTGACTCTACCATAGCTCACTACAATCTTGAACTACTGGGCTCAAAGTGATCCTCCCACTTCAGCCTCCCAAGTAGCAGGGACTACAGGCATGTGCCACCACATCCAGCTAATTTATTTTTATTTTTTATTTTTTGTAGAGATGGGATCTTACTACGTCACCCAGACTGGTCAACAGTCTCAAGTGATCTTTCCTCTTCAGCCTCCCAAAGTACTGGGATTACAGGCGTGATGAGCCACTGCACTCAGCCATTTGTTTTTTTAAATCCAGGCTGCCAAGTTAATATGCTTTAAAAATATATAAGAACTAATTTATTTCCTCTAGTCCCCTCTGAGTTGGGACTGTGTTCCTGAGGGCTGGCTCTGTCTATAGAAGTGTTTGAGTATTTGGCTCACCCAACGTATGTGGTCTCCAGTTGACCAGCACCTCCTCCCTGCCTACTCTTTTTTTTTTTCTTTTTCTTTTTCTCTCTTTCTTTCTCTTTCTTTCTTTCTTTCTTTCTTTCTTTCTTTCTTTCTTTCTTTCTTTCTTTCTTTCTTTCTTTCTTTCTTTCTTTCTTTCTTTCTTTCTTTCTTTCTTTCTTTCTTTCTTTCTTTCTTTCTTTCTTTCTTTCTTTTCTTTCTTTCTCTCTCTCTCTCTTTCTTTCTTTCTTTTCTTTTCTTTCTTTTTTTTTTTGACAGAGTTTCCCTCTGTCACCCAGGCTGGAGTACAATGGTGTGATCGCAACTCACTGCAATCTCCACCTCCTGGGTTCAAGCAATTCTTGTGCCTCAGCCTCCCGAGTAGCTGGGATTACAGGCATACACCACAATGCCTGGCTAATTTTTTTGTATTTTTAGTAGAGATGGAATTTCACCATCTTGGCCAGGCTGGTCTCGAACTCCTGGCCTCAAGTGATCTGCACACCTCGGCCTTCCAAAGTGCTGGGATTATAGGCAGGAGCCACCACACGCAGCCCTCCCCACTTACTTCTTGGAGTAAGTGGAGGCATGGAGGGCACATGTCAATTGTTCTCATCACTTGACACCTGACTCCCTACCAATTTTCATTCTCTACCTGGCTTCTCTAGGCATTAATATCTCCATTCTGCAGCCTACTGTACTTTCTAAATTGTAGCAAAAATATCTCCCATCCCACAGTTCTTCTTACAATGGTACTTTGATACTCTTTCCATCAAGAAATAGAGGTCTAGGTTCCTTTCTCTTTCATTTGGACATGTCTGTGGACAACAGTACAAGTGACACTATGTGACCTCCAAGGCTAGGGCAGTTTCCACCCAGTGAGGTGCTGGAGATTATACCAGCTCTTGAAAGCTAATTGTGTACATTTCTTCCCAATTCTATGTTCAGTAGTTTGAAATTAGCCATGGCAGGATTATTTACTCCCTGGAAATTAGCAAACACTACAAATTAGGGCTTTTTTCTACCCCAGGAAGCCAATTGTTCAAAATTTGCTAGCACTCTGCTTCACTTGGTTCTTTTGTGAGCTCACGCTCAGAACTAAGCTGCCATGTTGTAAGGAAGCCTGAGCAGCTTGTGGAGAGGCCCAGATGGAGGAAAACCAAGACCCCTGGCCCTCATCTGCCACTGAGCTCCCAGCTCGCATCCAGAACCAACTGCCAACCATATGAGAGAGGTGTCCTAAAGTGGATTTTCCAGCTCCCAGCTGATGCCACAAAGAGCAAAGACCAGCCTTACCAAGGAACCCTGTCCAGTTGCAGATTCATGCACAAAATTGCAAATTCATGAAGACCTATTGAGGTTAGGGATGATTTGTTCAGCAGCAATAGTGACCAGAACATAGTTCCTGGTAGCTTGGAGTAGCTCAGCTCTGCCTTGCATAGGCCCTTTTACCTTTAATCCACCAGCTTTGTGCTTGTTTTCTGGTTCCCACAATGTTTCACATCCAACACAAATTCAAGTGCACTTGGCCATTTGTTTGGATCAAGGCTGACATCCTCACCTCCAATAGTTTCAGGATCTCTATCCCTAGCTGCTCACAGTTCAGCACACAATGACTTGAGCTGGAGTTTGTCTGCTTCTGTTTTTCTGAATCTCTTGCTCCAGGTATTCCTTACTTGAAAGTGCACACTTCCTACAAAGCAGAAACCTAGAGAGTTCCACTCCTCTGTACCCACTGCTGTCATTTGGAATGTTTTCTCTCTGGCTATTGCAAGGTACCTGACATTTTGGACAGAAAGAGGAAATATCCTTATTTAGCACTACCCGAAAAGTTTCCCTCTCTGTCAGAAATTACTGAAGCTACCTTACTTCCCGTAACTCACTTTCAGACATGACATCTGCCACAGTTTAAGTTTGTCCCCACCAAAACTCTTGTTGAAATTTGATTCCCAATGTGGCAGTGTTGGGAGGTGGGGCCTAGTGGGAGGTGTTTGTTTCCTCTGGGTGGGCTCCTCAAGAATGGCTTGGTACGTTCTCCTGGTAGTGAGTTCTCACTCTGGCAAGACTGGGTTAGTTCCCTCAGGTGCAGGTTGGTATGAAGCCAGGATGTCCCTTGCGTTTTATCCACTTGCACATGTCTGCTTTCCCTTTGACCGTCTCTGCCATGTTATGATGCAGCACAGAAGCCTATGCCAGAAGCCAGGGCCATGTCCTTGAACTTCCCAGCCTGCAGAACTAGGAGCTAAATAAACCTCTTTTCTTTATAAATTAACCAGTCTCAAGTATCCTGTTATGGCAACACAAAATGGACTAAGACACCATCCTTATGTGGAAGAACACGATTTTCTACTCACTTGTTTCATTTCTACCCATGTGTGGGCCACATGAATAAGATTCTGTCCTTGCCTTCAAGGATTGCCATCTACTGTGTATATGCATGGAGGGAATTGGGGAAGACCTCTCAATCTGGGTTTTAAAGTTCTGATAAAAGTATAGTTGGCAGGCAGGCAGGCAGGCAGGAAGGAAGGAAGGAAGACAGGCAGGGAGGGAGGGAAAGGAGGGAGGGGGGAGGAAGGAAGGAGAAAGAAAGGAAAGAAGGAAGGAAGGAGGAAGAAAGGGAAAGAAGGGAGAGAGAGAAGGAAGGAAGAGAAGAAGGAAGGAAGGAGGGAAGGAAGAAAGGAGAGAAGGAAGGAAGGAAGAGAGGGAGGGAGGGAGGGAAGGAAATGTTCATTACTTCTAGGCAGAAGGAAAAACATGGATAGGTTTGGAAAATAGCAAGAATTTGGATATATTTAGAGCAAAAGGTACACAGAGAATTCAGAAGATGGCTTGGGGTCAGATTAAGTTTGACCTCTATTCTATGGGCAGTGTAGTTACTGAAAACAAGACAAAATGACATGATCTGATCTGCGTGTTCTAAAAATAACTCTCTTAGAGGCAGATTGGAAAATGGCTCAAAAGGGGCTTAATTGCAGGAAAGGAGGACAATCTGAAGGCCATTGCTTGGCCAGAGACAATGAGGACTGGAAATGAGGTGGTGACCATTGGAAAGGAGGAGAGATGAAACTTGTGGGTTAAACATCAGAAGATTTGGGAGGTGCTTGCATCTGGAGGCTGCAGGGAGGCTTAAAGGGATTGGACTGTGTGGAGGAGGAAGAGGAGGAGCAGGAGGAGTTATGTAATGGTAGCAGAAGTAGCTTCAGCGGCAAACACATATATGACATTATACACCAAGCATTATTTTAAAGGCTTTACTATATCATTATTTAATCCTCACAGCAATCCTATGAAGTAGATTTTATTATTATTATCTCAGTTTCACAGATGAAGAAACTGAGGCACAGGGAGATAAAGTCACATACACAAAGTCACAGAGCTGGGATATTTAAATCAGGTTCGTAATGATTTCCCAGAACTGCCTCTCCAGGGAATTAACATGAGGCAGAGAATGCGTAGGGTGGCAGTCAGACTATGAAGCAGTGGACCTAGCTCCTAGAGTGGGCTCCATGAAGAAGAGGAGGAAAGGCCTTTTGAAGGAAGAAACGGAGCTGGGTAAGAGTAAGAGCCGAAGGACTGCCAACCTCTACTTCCTTTCCCACCTCAGTCTTCCTAGCTTTTCACGGCCAATGGCTTCCAAAACCCCCACGTAAAAGCAAACACTCTTGTTGAGTGTCATGACACCCATCAGCAACCACAGTTCTGCTGCTCTGGGATCCTGGCATGATCCCAGACTTTGGACCCAGTGTCTCAGTCCCAATTCCTCCATTGATGCCAAGCATACCTGGAGTCAATACTATGGGGAAGCCCCCAGGAACAGCTTCCTTCCCTTCTTCTCCCACTGACCCTGCTGCGGAGCCAGTTGACAGCTCTGTCCTTGGCTCCATCACACACTCTGCCAAGCACTTTAGAACATGTCTCTGGGCTGGGCACTGTGGTTCATGACTGTAATCCCAGCACTTTGGGAGGCCAAGGTGGGAGAACTGCTTGAGTCCAAGATGAGCTTGGGCAACACAGCAAGATCCCATCTCTACAACAAATAAAAAATAATTAGCCATGCATGGTAATACATGCCTATAGTCCCAGCTACTTGGGAGGCTGAGAGAGGAGGATCACTTGAGCCTGGGAGGTTGAGGCTGCAGTGAGCTATGATTGCGCCACTGCACTCCAGCCTGGATGACAGAGTGAGACCCCATTTAAAAAAGAAAAAAGAACAAGCCTCTGGCCACAGCCTGGCCCACAAGCTCTCATGATTCTTTATGAGCCAATACCTACCCAAACCGCTGCCTAATTCTATACACAGCTACATACTGGCTGCCACCCAGAAACCCTGCTGCTGTGATCCCTGGACTGATGAGTTCTTCAGAGCTCACCCCTTCTAGAATTAACAATGGACTGATGGATGCCCTCAGACATTGTTTCTGGAGCTAAGGTTGGCTTTCACCCACATCTGCCTTGGCCTAGGTGATTGCCTTTTGTGCCCTCTCTCCTGCACCATCCTGACTGACCCAATGTCTGTCAAGGACAATGATGTCTCTGGACAAAGCTGTGCCAAACCACAGCTACAGGAAGGAGGAAAGTGACAGCAGAGTCAGAGCCGGCAGCAATGCTTCCAGCCTGGGAGAAGGAGTAATAGCTCCGCAGAAGGAGAGTAGCAGGAAGGGCATGGGGCTCTTTTGTTCCCTTTCTTCTGGGTGGGTGAGATCCACACAGCATTGCCACTCCTGTTGTGCAAGCAGCTGTGCCCATCAAATCATCTGCGTCACAGAATGCCAAGGGACTCACGCAGGGCTTGCATCTGCTTGGGGGTGGGGAGATGAGGCTTCAGGCTGACTCAAGGGCTGCTGTGCAGCACGACCCATTCTAGCACACCTTTCCAGTGAGGCCAATCTGCAACTGCACAAAGCCCATGAGCTGCTTATCTGTGGCCATTTGTGGATCATTTGTGCTGACTAACGAGGATTGGTTGTCACTGAAAGCCTAATTTCCATAGCTGAGCATTATGTCTGCATGGAATTCCAAGCAAATTTGCACATGGCCTAAAGACACAGGGTGCTTTATTTCAAGACACAGCTTCTAACCACACCAAGAATTCTTGAAGCATTCGGAGCACTAACAGTAAAGGGGTTGGCCGGGCACGGTGACTTACACCTATAATCCCAGCTTTGGGAGGCCAAGGTGGGTGGATCACCTGAGGTCAGGGGTTCGAAACCAGCCTGACCAACATGATGAAACTCCGTCTCTACTAAAAATATAAAATTAGCTGGGCGTGGTGCCGCATGCCTGTAATCCCAGCTACTCAGGAGCCTGAGGCAGGAGAATCACTTGAACCAGGGAGGTAGAGGTTGCAGTGAGTCGAGATTGCGCCATTGCACTCCAGCCTGGAAAACAAGAGCGAAACTCCATCTCGGAAAAAAAAAAAAAAAAAAAAAAAACATTAAAAGGCTTGGCCTTGTGGCCTCCCACAAGTGGCTATTTTGTATGTTTCTAAATGTTACTAGAGTTTTGACCTCAGCAACTGCCATCCCACATGAAGAATGAATGCTCGTTTCTGTATGCCTTCTTTAGAGGCTTGCCTTCTATCCTCGTAGGATAGTTTAACAATAATGGCTTAGCTCAGACTATTCTAGAGAGCAACAATTAGCAAGCCAGTGTTCATTAACAATAAGCAAAGTGATAGACTGTGTGCATAGTAGTGTGGGTAGATGACTAATTGGATGGATGGATGGATGGATAATGGATAAGTGGGTGGATGGATGAATAGATATGTGGATGGATGGATGAATGGATGAAAGGATGGTGGGTGAGTGGATGGATGAGTGGATGGATGGATGAATGGATGGATGGACAGACAGATAAAAATCTCTATCCAATATGTCATGCTTCACCATCTGGAAAAGGTAAAATGGGGTCACATTAGAATGAATCTAAATCCCCTCAACTTACCCAAGAAGAAAACTAACCCTTATCCAAGGATCTTCCAGTTATTTCTGGTAGCCCACAGACACCCTGGCTCCACATGGACTCCACCATTGTAATCCCCCTCAAGGGAGCATTGCAGCTGCCCCTGTAACAGTCCCTGTGTGGGAAACTCATGCAAGAGCCGAGGATGTTTCCTTGGGGGTGATCCCAACATTGCCATTCCTCAGCCTGCCCAGGGAGTGCTGGATGCCCTCAGAGATTCCTCCCCAGCTTCACATTACTCGTCAGCCCTGATAGTGATCAGAGGCCAGTACATTCTCTAGAATCTTGCTGCTGAAGGGCTGGCCCATGGACCCAGAGTATCAACATCACCTAGAAGCTTGGTAGAAATGCCCAGGTCCCAGAGATTCTTATTTAATGGGTGTGGGGTGCAGTGGAGGCATTTGGAGTTTATTTTATTTTATTTTTGAAACAACGTCTCATGGTGCAATCATGGATCACTGCCTCCTCAACCTCCTGGGCTCAAGGGATCCTCCTTCCTCAGTCTCCCCAGTAGCTGGGACTACAGGCACATGCCAGCACACCTGGCTAATTTTCTTATCTTTTGTAGAGATGGGAGTCTCTCTATGTTGCCCAGCTGGTGTCGGACTCTGGGCTCAAGTAATCCTCCTGATTTTGCCTCCCAAAGTGCTGCAATTACAAGGGTGAGCCACTGCATCTGGCCAACATCAAGACTTCCTCAATCTCCCCAAGTGTTTCTAATGTGTAGCTGAGCTTAAAACCACTATCTCCACTGCTTCTCAAACTTTAATGTGCTGAGGTATCACCTAGAGAACTGGTTAAAATACAGATTCTGATTTTGTTCGGTCAGTGGTGGGGCCTGGGAATCTGCATTGTTGCAAGCTCCAGGGCGGCGCTGGTGCTCCTTATCCAACTATGCTTTGCACAGCAAGAATGTGCAGGAGTTCTCTCAGCCCTGTTCTTGGACCCCCACCCAAGAGCCTCAACCCAGTCAAAGGGACAGACCTAGAAATATCCATTACGTTGAGTTTTTCCTCCCCCCTTCTTTTCCGTCTGTTTCCCCAGTTAGTAAGTCTTCAGTGAAAATTAAAAATCTGAAGTATGGAAAGGGGTAGGATGGCGGAATAGAGATTATATGTGTGTGGTCTGAAGGAACACTCCAGTGGTATGCCTCAGGGATCTGTCCTGTGTGTGACGCGGGATGTGGAGAGGTTGTCAACGTGAGCAATGTCTGAACATCATCTCAGCCACCTACCCACATCCCTCTCAAAAAAATGTGACTATGAGAGAAAGAAAAAGAGAGAGAAGTATTACCAGGGTAAAACTATATTAAAGGGTTAAAGTTCTGTTTGCATTTATCCTTAAGATCTCAAGGAAGCTTATAGAAAATTACACGCATGTTTAATAATCCCTAAAGAGGTCATTTAAATAAACCATTTGTTAGAAACCAGAAGTTTCAACTCAAACCCAATTTGGAATTGGCTAACATGTGATGGATTTTAGACACAAGCAAAATCAG
The DNA here is from genome assembly GCF_028885655.2 of Pongo abelii. NCBI lineage: Eukaryota > Metazoa > Chordata > Mammalia > Primates > Hominidae > Pongo > Pongo abelii. The sequence goes on from NC_071991.2 coordinate 22,612,318, forward strand.
TATGGGTTTCATAGCAACACTACTGGAACCTGCCCGGAGCACAGAGCTGCCAAGCTCAACAGCCATTCCTCACATCCAGTGACCCTAAAGAAGGGTTGCTGTCACCTCCGTGCCCACCCCATGGCCTCAGCTGGCCCCTTTCTGGATTTGGGCAAAATCCCCTAATGCTTCTCCTACCCTCAGCCTCTCCTCACTGCAGTCCGCAGTCAACCTTCCACAGGCAAAGGGCTCATCATGCCTCTGTCCTGATTTGAGCCTTCCATGGATTCTTCATGGCCGCAAAATGAACCCTAAGTTCCCCAGGCTTGACACTCAGAGTCCTGTGTGCATTGACCCCAAAGGACCATTTCCTCCCAAAGCTCCCTCCAGCCTCTGGCTGCAAGGCCGGAGCTCAAACTGGCCTCTCACCATTTCCCAAGTGCCTCCAGGGATTAATTCATTCTATTTCCTCCACCTGAAATGCCCTGTGTCCTTCCAGCTCCTGTTCTGTTCTTTTGTACCTGTCAGAGAGAGTAATCTTTGTTCAGGAGGAGACAGAATAAACCATGAAAAGCAGGAATCAGAGCTCAAGTGGGGTGGACTCTGCAGCAGAGCACTTAGGCACTCAAGAGTGCAAGTCTCTTGAACTGAGTGGATTCCAAAGGAATGCTAAGAACTTATTAATTAGACTGCCAAGCCAGTAGCAGAAGCAGCAAAGAGTAGACCTGAAGATGTACACGCTGAACTCTGCTTCCCAGAAATTGCAAGATTGATGTTCAAATATATTTCACCACGTGTAAGGCAAAAACGCTGACCAATCAGAAGGCAGCATTGGCCTGGAGTCCTGGAGGCCCCCTGATGGGCTGAGCCTTTGGTTGCCAGAACTTGATTGGGGGTCAGCGGGATTCAAGCAATTTGCCTGCCTCTGCCTCCCAAACTGCTGGGATTAGAGGCCTGAGCCACTGCACCTGGCCCTTCCCAGTCTTCACAGACCTCCTTCCCCTGCTGGTCATCTCTTTTCTCTCTCTCTGTGCTAGGAGTGTGCCTTCATTCCCATGGCTTTGAGACTGCCTGTATGTGCTCCCAACATTCAAATTTGTATCTCTAAACCCTATCTCTCCTTCTGCTACTGATTCATATTTCCAACATCCTGCCCAACATCTTCATTTGAATGATAAAATGAAGCCTCAAATCTAACTTGGCAACGGCAAACCATTTACTCCCATCTCCCACAAAAAGAAAGCATTGCTCCATCCTCAAGCCTTCTTTATCTCAGCAAATAGCATCGCCATCATCCAAATTCTTATGCACAGAACCTAAGCATATTCTTATTTTCCTCACACCCTACATCTAATCCACAAATATGTTCTATCCACTAAACCTGCAAAATTCATACCAAATATGACCATTTCTCCCATCTCCCTTGCTACTTTCCTCATCAAACTACCATTATCTCTTGCCTTGGACCACTGTCCTAATTGGTCTCCCTGCCTCCACTTTTTCATCACTACAAAACATCATTCACATATCAACAAGGATGATCTTTCCAAATCATAACTCAGATCATACTTATGTTTCTGATGAACAATCTTCCCATCACAGCCAAAGTCCTCAGCAAGGTCTGTAAGATCCTTAATCTACAAGGCACCTGACCACCTGCTTCACATCATCCTCGCCACTCTTTCCCTTCTTGCTCACTACTCTCCAGATGTTCCAGCTTCTCTCATTCAAAAAGGCCAAGCTGATTCCTCTCTCTGCATCTTTGTACCTGTCATTCTTTAGTCATTCCAGAGTCCTTCCCTAGATTGTCACATAAAACTGCCTCCTTCTCATTCAGGTCTCAATCAAAATGTCCCTCCTCTTTTCCTTACCACCTCAGCTAATGCTGCCTGACCTAGTTGTTCTCTTTCACGTCACTCTATTTCACCTTCTTTGTGCCACTTGATAACTACAGTTATCTCATTTTCTTATTTGCTACATGTTTATTACCTGTCTCCCACCACAGCCATCAGAATACAAACTCCTTAGGGATAGAGGACTCTACCTTTTTTTCATTTGCCACTGTCATTGACCCATAGAAGGTATTCTGTTTGCTAGATTGATGGATGGTTGGTTGGAGGGATAGAGAAATAGATGGATGGATGGATGGATGAGTGGATGGATGGAAGGATGGATGGATGGATGGATGGATAAATAGATGGATGGATGGATAAATAGATGAATGGATAGATGGATGGATGGATGAATGGATAAATTGATGGATGGATGGTTTAGTAGTTAGATGGATGGATGATGAATGGATGGATGGATTGATGATTGGGTGGTTAGATGGATGGATGGATGAATGGATGGATGGATTGGTGATAGGGTGGTCGGATGGATGAATGGATGGATGGATGAATGGATGGTTAAGTAGTTAGATGGATGGACAATAAATGGATGGATGGATTGTGATTGGGTGGTTAGATGGAAGGATGAATGGATGGATAATGGATGAATGAATGGGTAGGTGGGTGGGTGGGTGGATGGATGGATGATGGATTGATGGGTGGGTGGGTGGTTAGATGGATAGACGAATGATGAATGGATGGATGGACAGATGAGTGACTAGATGCTGACCTCATAAAGGCTTCATCTTAGCCCTTTCTTTACACTTTCCCTAAACATTTTCATCCCTCCATATTCAACTATTATTTCAGGGTTGATGATCCCCAAATCTGTATCTCCCAGTCCACTTCTCTTCTGCCCATGTGGATGGATATATTCAACTGTCTTCTGGACATCTCTAATTAGATGCCTCACAGTGCATCAAAATCAAAGACCCATACTGAAACCTATTTCTCTTCTCAATTTCTTATCCAAATTAAGATTGCCATTATGTACTCAGGTGCTAAGGCCAAGATTCTTGGCACCAACCTTCACTCTTTCCTTTCAGTCATTACCAAGACCTGTTGATTCAATCCCAGATCTACATACACTCCTGTCCATCCACACCACCTTGCTTTGTCATCACCCCAACAACTGTCACCAGGAGCATGGTTAACAGTCCCACTGTCCTCTCCACCTCTAGATATGTACCATGTGCCCAAACCCCTTCACCCTCAAGCTGCATGGTGTTTCTTCAACCCAAATCTGCATGTATCAGCCCCCTGTAGAAGCCCCTTTGTGGTTCCCTACTGCCCATAAGGATGAAGTCTGAAGTCTTCAGCCTTTCATATCTGACCTCTCCATTCCCCAACTGCTTGCAGGTTATCAAGTGTTCCACGCATTAATGTATCCAACATCTTCTGCTTTCCTACTTTGTATGCATGATTTATTATAGTTGTCACCCCTGCAGGGATGCCTTCCCCCTCCCCCTTTCTCACCCCAGTCTAGATTAGGGACCTCTTCTTCCTGCTTCCATCAAACTTGGTTTCTCTTTTATTGCACCCAGTGCACTGCATCTTTTTTTGTCCTTGTGCGTGTCTGTGAGCTCTCTGAAGGCAATGACAGTGTCTCAAACATCTCTAAATCCTCAATGTCGAGAACAGCACCGACGCAGAAGAGGCATTCAAATGTGTGTAGATTGATGGGTTGGAAACTTGTGGGAGTATAGCATGTATTTTGGAAAACCTAATAAGGGCTCCAGGCATTTTTGACAGGATCGAGTAGTGATGAACTAGGTTTAACAAGATAAAATTTAATTGGAACAAATGTAAGGTTCTGCCCTTGGGTCCAAAAGGCACAGGTGTGGGAAGAGGGAGCCATGTGTGGTTGCAGTTTATTATTATTATTATTATACTTTAAGTTTTAGGGTACATGTGCACAACGTGCAGGTTAGGGGAGGGGGGAGGGATAGCATTAGGAGATATACCTAATGTTAAATGACGAGTTAATGTGGTTGCAGTTTGTATGAAAAGCCTGGGGAGTTAGACTTGTCAGTAAGCTCAGCGCGGATCAATAGTGTGATCCGACTGCCAAAACAATTAACACAATCTTAGCTTGCACTGAATGTGTAGTTTCCAGAATGAGAGAAGTGATACATGCAGTGCAGTCAGTCCATACTATAGATCTGGGTTCATTCTGAGCTTCACACTTTAGGAGTCAGACAGTAATAGGTGTTGAGGAAAAATACCAGGTGGTGAGAAGACATCAGATCCAGTCTAATGAGAAACAGGTGGAGTACCAGATCCGCTTAGTCTTCAGAAAGTGTTTGGGTCCGTGCCAGCTATCTTCAAACATCCAAAGATGTATAGCCTATTTTAAGGAATTATTTTCTAACCAAGAAAGCTGTCCAAAAAATGGACAGGTAGAAAGTCTCTTCCAATGGTCATATTTCAAAGTATGAGAGAATTGTTTTTTGAAAAACATATGTGATGATATCACACACACACACACAGAATCACAATTTCCACATGCGTCACACCCTGCCCCATCCCTACCTGCTCAACCCCTACCCAAATATCTGCTTAAAACCCTTCTAACACTGTACTGGACTTATTTATTTATTTATTTTTTGAGAAAGAGTGTCACTCTGTCACCCAAGCTGGAGTACAGTGATGTGATCTCAGCTCACTGCAACCTCTGCCTCCCGAGTTCAAGCGATTCTCCTACTTCAGCTTCCTGAGTAGCTGGGACTACAGGTGTGTACCACAATGCCTGGCTAATTTTTGTACTTTTAGTAGAGACATGGTTTCACCATGTTGGTCAGGCTGGTCTCGAACTCCTGACTTCAAGTCATCTGCCTGCCTCGGCCTCCCAAGGTGCTGGGATTACAGGCATGAGCCACTGTGCCCAGCCCTAAGCCTTTTTTTTTTTTTTTTTTTTTAGAGATGGGGGTCTCATGCCAGGCATGGTGGCTCACTCCTGTAATCCCAGCACTTTGGGAGGCCGAGGCGGGCGGATCACCTGAGGTCAGGAGTTTGAGACCAGCCTAGCCAACATGATGAAACCCCGTCTCTACTAATAATATAAAAATTAGCTGGGCATGGTGGTGCATGCCTGTAATCCCAGCTACTTGGGAGGCTGAGACAGGAGAATTGCTTGAACCCAGGAGGCGGAGTTTGCAGTGAGCCAAGATCATGCCATTGCACTCCAGCCTGGGCAACTAGAGTGAAACTCTGTCTCCCCCGCCCCCCCCCAAAAAAAAGACAGATGGAGTCTCACTCTGTTGACCAGGATGGAGTGCAGTGAAGCTATTAATATCATAGCTCACTGCAGCTTACAACTGCTGGGTTCAAGTGATCCTCCCATCTCAGCTCCAAGTAGCTGGGACTACAGGTGTGTGCCACCAAGCTGGGCTAATTTTAAAATATTTTGTAGAAATGGGGTCTTGCCATGTTGCCCAGGCTAGTCTCAAACACCTGAACTCAAGGGATATTTCTGCCTCGCCTCCCAAAGTGCTGGGATTACAGGAGTGAGCCACCATGCCTGGCCCATATTGGACTTTGTAATGTGCTTCCCCATATTTGCCTCACTGGCTGACAAGCTGCTTGCTAAATGGACAGCTCTGGTTGTGCTCATCTTCTCTGCTGTGAGGACCCTCTCAGGCGTGGCCTCCATTGCACCTGCCAGAACAGTTACCATACCTCACTCCAGCTATGACTTACAGGGGTCCCCTGGAGGGGTCTTTGGTGACATAGCCCAGGAGTGCTAGAGAGTTGTATTACTCCATTTTCATGCTGCTGATAAAGATGTACCTGAGACTGAGTAATTTATAAGGGAAAAGATGTTTAATGGACTCACAGTTCCATGTGGCTGGAGAGGCATCACAATCATGGCAGAAGGCAAAAGGCACGTCTTACATGGCAGCAGGCAAGAGAGAAAAATCAGAGCCAAGCAAAAGGGGAAACCCCTTATAAAACCATCAGATCTCATGAGACTTATTCACTACCATGAGAACAGTATGGGGGAAACCGCCCCTATGATTTAATTATATATCCCACGTGTCTCTCCCACAACATGTGGGAATTCTGGGAGCTACAATTTGAGATGAGATTTGGGCGGGGACACAGCCAAACCAAATCAAGAGTTATCATCCTGTGAGGTCTACTCTGACCAAAGAGAGACAGGAGGTGCAAAAAATCCAGCAAATGAATTTACCACCTCACCTCTTGGTGGACCACTCTGTGCGCCATAAATTATGGTCCATATGGCCCAATCATGCAGCCCTTGAAGCTGTGGCCAGCTCCCCAATGCACCATTTTGGGAGTTTTTTTTTGTTTGTTTTTTTGCTTCTGTTTTTGTTTTTTGTTTTTTGGAGACAGGGTCCCACTCTGTAGCCCAGGCTGGAATGCAGTGGTGTGATCACAGTTCACAGCAGTCTTGACTTCCTGGGCTCAAACAATCTTCCCACCTCATCCTCCTGAGTAGCTGGAACTACAGGTATGTGCCACCATGCCTGGATAATTTTTAAATTTTGTAGAGACAGAGTCTCTCTATTTTGCCCAGGCTGGTCTTGAACTCCTGGCCTCAAGCAATCCTCCCGCCTCAGTCTCCTAAGGTGCTGGGTTTACAGGTCTGAGCCACTGCACCCAGCCTAAAGCTTTGTATTTGCTTTTTCTCCTTCCTTTTGGCTCTCTCTCTTGCTGCTCTGGAATTGTATCCTCTCCCTTCTAAAAAAATTCTAGCATCTATCCCTCTCTATCCTCGCTCCTTGCTTCACCTGCCCCTATAGAAACCTCTCGCCAGACTCTTCTGCCTTGAGATCCTTGCCCAGGCCATGCCTCTGCCTGGAATCCTCTCTTCCCTTCCTTCTATGTGTGTGTTTTGTTTTGTTTTGTTTTTTTGAGATGGAGTCTTGCCCTGTGGCCCAGTCTGGAGTCTCGCTCTGTGGCCAGGCAAGATTGCCCAGGAGCAATCTCGGCTCGCTGCAACCTCCACCTCCTAGGTTCAAGTGATTCTCTAGCCTCAGCCTCCCGAGAAGCTGGGATTACAGGTGCCTGCCACCACACTGGGCTAATTTTTTTGACCAGCCCCTGGTTCCTCATTGTACTATTTAAGTTCTGGCCTTCCACTCTCCACCTCTCAAGATGGAACATTCTCTCAGGTATGGTCATCCCTGCATGCTGACATCTGTTGAGGAGGCCCTGTCATTGTCTCTGCTCTCAGATATGGCATGGTACCAGTTAGGACTGTGTTCCACTGCAAATAGTTGTTGTGCTGACTTACAGTGAGTTAAACCCATGGTTCTCAATGTCTGGTCCCCAGACCGGCAGCATCAGCATCACCTGGGTATTTGTCAGAAGTGAACATTCTCGACCAGGCATGGTGGCTCACGCCTGTAATCCCAGCACTTTGGGAGGCCAAGGCAGGAGGATCACTTGAATCCAGTTCAAGACCAGCCTGGCAACGTGGTGAAACCTGTCTCCACTAAAAATACAAAAATATTAGCCGGGCTTGGTGGCACCTGCCTGTATTCCCAGCTACTCAGAGGGCCTGAGGTGGGGAGGATTTCTTGAGCCCAGGAGGTTGAGGCTGCAGTGAGTTGAGGTCACACCACTGCACTCCAGCCTGAGTGACAGAGCAAGACCCTGTCTCAAAAAAAAAAAAAAAAAAAAAAAAAGTGAAAATTCTCAGGCTCCACCCTAGATGACAGAATCAGAACCAGCAATCTGTGTTCTAACAAGCCTTCCAGGTGGATCTGAGGCAAATTCAAATTTGAGAAACACTCAAATGGAGCTTATTTTTTTCACAGAACATGAATTCAAGAGGTTACTGAACTGCCACTTGGTAACATCATGGCCCCACCTAGCTGAAGTGAAAGCTGAGGAAAAACCATTAACGCTTTTCAGCTGGCCTGGCACAGTGGCTCATGCCTGTAATTTCAGAGCTTTGGGAGGCCAAGATGGGACGATCACTTGAGGCCAGGAGTTTGAGACCAAACTGGGCAATACAGTGAGATTCCATCTTTAAAATAAAAATAAATTAGCCAGCCATGGTGGTGCATGCCTGTAGTCCCAGCTACTCAGGAGACTGATATGGGAAGATGGCTTGAGCCCAGGATTTTGACGTTACAGTGAGCTATGATTGCATCACTGCACCCCGGCCTGGGTGACAGAGTGTATTAGTCCATTTTCATGCTGCCGATAAAGACATACCCAGCAAAAGAGAAGCTTAGTGGACTCACAAGAACAATATGGGGGAACCACTCAATTCACTCCCACCGGCTCCCTCCCACAACATCTGGGAATTATGGGAGCTACAATTCAAGATGAGATTTGGGTGGGGACACAGCCAAACCATATCACAGAGTGAGACCTTGGCTCTAAAAAATAAAAATAAAAATAAATTTTAAAAAAATGAAAAATGCTTTTGGCCCCTGTAGTGGAAGGTGGCAGAGGAAATGAGGATGGCGATGGCCATTGAGTTGCCCAACAATCTGTTTCTTCCAAGGCTGCTGTGCTCTGCATGGCAGCATCCCCGTTGCATGGTGATGAGCCTTCTGGTCTACCAGCACCCCTTTCTCCACTACATACCACCTGCCCTTGGAGCTCTGAGGATTCTGCTACTTTCATCTTGATGGCTCAGGGCCACAGGGAACTTGGTTTCTCTTCATCCAGGTCAGGCTCTTTCTGCAGTTATTTCTGCACAACACCGTGGACAACTCCTGCAAAGCAGCTGCCCCTCTGTGCTCAGGTGCTCAAGCATATTGGGGAGCTCTGTTGCCCACATCCTTTTTGCAATGAGGCATGAAGAGGATCTGGAAAGGCAGTATAAAACACCAGATGCACCCTGGTTACCAAATTTGGTAACATCATGGCCCCACCTCAGTGAGAGTTTCCTCTAAAAATCTCATCTTGGGTGGAGTGCAGGGGCTCATGCCTATAATCTCAGCGCTTTGTGAGGCCAGGAGTTGGAGACCAGCCTGTGCAACATAGTGAGACTCTATTACCACCAAAAAATTTTTTAAATAGCCAGACACAGTGGCATACACATGTAGTCTCAGCTACTTGGGAGGCTGAGGCAGAAGGATCTCTTGAGCCCGGGAGTATGAGGCTGCAGTGAGCTATGATTGTGCTGCTGCACTCCAGCCTGGGTGACAGAGCAAGATCCTGTCTCCAAATAAAAAATAAAAAAAAGGAAAGGAAGAAAGAAAATCTCATCTTGAATAATAAAATAACAAATGCTGATACAATATGTATTCTCCAAAATCTCTCTGATTTATACCAGGGATGCATCTTAAAAGCCAAATGTTTGAAGTCTTTTTTCCTCTGACTCTGTTCTTGAAGCAATGGAAGCTTCAAATATAGTGGTCCAGAGGAGGTGGAGGTGGAGGGAGTGGTGCTGAGTTGAAGAGAGAACAATGGGGAGAAAGGCATTGAATACTTGACAGTATCGTTTCAAATCTGGGATGACTTCATAAACACTAGCTGCTGTTTGCAAAAACATCTTTGGAAGAGAATATTATACAGATGTTAAAGTGTGTTGGTGGGGGGTGTCTCCCCTAATGCTATGTCTACGAAGTCCAAAATAGCAATATGCCAAGAAATCTCTCTCCAACCCAGTTATTTTCAGAGGAAACCTGGTGGAGTGGATGAAATAGTGGGGTAAGAATCAAAAGAATTGGGTTCTCTGTCCAGATCTGCTGCTTCCTACCTGGGTAATCACCGTCAAGTCACATCGTCTCTTTGAATCTTGGATTATGGAGTCGGTAGAATGGGAGTGAAAACACCTGCTCTGGCTACATGGCATGTATTTTTCTGCCCATTTTATGCATAATGGTTGTAAGGATCAAATTAAAGGCATATAAAAGTACTTTGGCGGCCGGGCGCAGTGGCTCAAGTCTGTAATCCCAGCACTTTGGGAGGCCAAGGCGGGCGGATCACAAGGTCAGGAGATCGAGACCATCCTGGCTAACACAGTGAAACCCCGTCTCTACTAAAAATACAAAAAATTAGCCGGGCGTGGTGGCGGGCGCCTGTAGTTCCAGCTACTCGGGAGGCTGAGGCAGGAGAATGGCGTGAAACCGGGAGGCGGAGCTTGCATTGAACCTAGATCGGGCCACTGCACTCCAGCCTGGGCAATAGAGCAAGACTCTGTCTCAAAAAAAAAAAAAAAAATACTTTGGGCCAGGTGCAGTGGCTCAGACCTGTAATCTCAGCACTTTGAGAGACTGAGGTAGGAGGCTTGCCTGAGGCCAGAAGTTCAAGACTAGCCTGAGCAACATAGCAAGACCTTGTCCCTACTAAATAAAATAAAGGTATATAAACTAAAGGCATATAAAAGTACTTTGGTCCAGGTGCAGTGGCTCACATCTGTAATCCCAGCACTTTGAGAGACTGAGGTAGGAGGATTGCTTGAGGCCAGGAGTTCAAGACCAGCCTGGGCACATAGCAAGACCCTGTCTCTACAAAATAAATTAATTAATTAAACAAGTGAATTTTTTTTTTTTTTTTTTTATAATTTTAACTTTATTTTCTTTTTTTTTTTTTTTCTTTTATTATTATTATTATTATACTTTAGGTTTTATGGTACATGTGCGCAATGTGCAGGTAAGTTACATATGTATACATGTGCCATGCTGGTGCGCTGCACCCACCAACTCGTCATCTAGCATTAGGTATATCTCCCAATGCTATCCCTCCCCCCTCCCCCCACCCCACAACAGTCCCCGAAGTGTGATGTTCCCCTTCCTGTGTCCATGTGTTCTCATTGTTCAATTCCCACCCATGAGTGAGAATATGCGGTGTTTGGTTTTTTGTTCTTGCGATAGTTTACTGAGAATGATGATTTCCAATTTCATCCATGTCCCTACAAAGGACGTGAACTCATCATTTTTTATGGCTGCATAGTATTCCATGGTGTATATGTGCCACATTTTCTTAATCCAGTCTATCATTGTTGGACATTTGGGTTGGTTCCAAGTCTTTGCTATTGTGAATAATGTGGCAATAAACATACGTGTGCATGTGTCTTTATAGCAGCATGATTTATAGTCCTTTGGGTATATACCCAGTAATGGGATGGCTGGGTCAAATGGAATTTCTAGTTCTAGATCCCTGAGGAATCGCCACACTGACTTCCACAAGGGTTGAACTAGTTTACAGTCCCACCAACAGTGTAAAAGTGTTCCTATTTCTCCACATCCTCTCCAGCACCTGTTGTTTCCTGACTTTTTAATGATTGCCATTCTAACTGGTGTGAGATGGTATCTCATTGTGGTTTTGATTTGCATTTCTCTGATGGCCAGTGATGGTGAGCATTTTTTCATGTGTTTTTTGGCTGCATAAATGTCTTCTTTTGAGAAGTGTCTGTTCATGTCCTTCGCCCACTTTTTGATGGGGTTGTTTGTTTTTTTCTTGTAAATTTGTTGGAGTTCATTGTAGATTCTGGATATTAGCCCTTTGTCAGATGAGTAGGTTGCGAAAATTTTCTCCCATTTTGTAGGTTGCCTGTTCAGTCTGATGGTAGTTTCTTTTGCTGTGCAGAAGCTCTTTAGTTTAATTAGATCCCATTTGTCAATTTTGGCTTTTGTTGCCATTGCTTTTGGTGTTTTAGACATGAAGTCCTTGCCCATGCCTATGTCCTGAATGGTAATGCCTAGGTTTTCTTCTAGGGTTTTTATGGTTTTAGGTCTAACATTTAAGTCTTTAATCCATCTTGAATTGATTTTTGTATACGGTGTAAGGAAGGGATCCAGTTTCAGCTTTCTACATAGGGCTAGCCAATTTTCCCAGCACCATTTATTAAATAGGGAATCCTTTCCCCATTTCTTGTTTTTGTCAGGTTTGTCAAAGATCAGATACTTGTAGATATGTGGCATTATTTCTGATGGCTCTGTTCTGTTCCATTGATCTATATCTCTGTTTTGGTACCAGTACCATGCTGTTTTGGTTACTGTAGCCTTGTAGTATAGTTTGAAGTCAGGTAGTGTGATGCCTCCACCTTTGTTCTTTTGGCTTAGGATTGACTTGGCGATGCGGGCTCTTTTTTGGTTCCATATGAACTTTAAAGTAGTTTTTTCCAATTCTGTGAAGAAAGTCATTGGTAGCTTGATGGGGATGGCATTGAATCTGTAAATTACCTTGGGTAGGATGGCCATTGACAAAATTCAACAACCCTTCATGCTAAAAACTCTCAATAAATTAGGAATTGATGGGACGTATCTCAAAATAATAAGAGCTATTTATGACAAACCCACAGCCAATATCATACTGAATGGGCAAAAACTGGAAGCATTCCCTTTGAAAACTGGCACAAGACAGGGATGCCCTCTCTCACCACTTCTATTCAACATAGTGTTGGAAGTTCTGGCCAGGGCAATTAGGCAGGAGAAGGAAATCAAGGGTATTCAATTAGGAAAAGAGGAAGTCAAATTGTCCCTGTTTGCAGATGACATGATAGTATATCTAGAAAACCCCATTGTCTCAGCCCAAAATCTCCTTAAGCTGATAAGCAACTTCAGCAAAGTCTCAGGATACAAAATCAATGTGCAAAAGTCACAAGCATTCTTATACATCAATAACAGACAAACAGAGAGCCAAATCATGAGTGAACTCCCATTCACAATTGCTTCAAAGAGAATAAAATACCTAGGAATCCAACTTACAAGGGATGTGAAAGACCTCTTCAAGGAGAACTACAAACCACTGCTCAAGGAAATAAAAGAGGATACAAACAAATGGAAGAACATTCCATGCTCATGGGTAGGAAGAATCAATATCATGAAACAAGTGAAATTTTTAAAATTAGGAAACAAAGTACTTTGAAATGAAACAGTCATTATACAACTGAAAAGTCATATAAGTACCATTATCTTCTTTCTTATAATCTAAAGGAGGAGGTCATTATTTTCTTTAATAGAACTGGGTTGTTATTGTTTCACTCAATTAAATTTCAGTCACATTTCTAGACTTACTCTATTCTTTTTCTCTTCAGACATTTCAAAGAGGTTTTGAGAAACAAAATTAAGAGGCTAGGGAAATAAAAGACAACAGAAAAGTATGTTTCACATGTAACTCAGCAGGTTATTTTAGGTCAAGTATATCCTTACCAGGTCTCTGCCTGCTTGGTCTATCAGTTACTGAGAGAGGGATATTGAAGTCTCCAACTGTAAGAGTGGATTTGTCTACTTCTTGCAGTTCTCTCAGTTTTTCCCTTACATATTTTCACTGGTGATTAGGTATACAAACATTTAGGATAGTTAGATCTTCTTAACTTCTAGAGAATTGCTCTCCTTATCATGATATAATACCTTTCTTCATCCCTAATCAGGTTACTTGCTCTGAAGTTGGCTTTTTTTGAAATTAACAGAGCTACTCTAGCTTGCTTTTGACTAGTATTAGCATGGTGTATTTTTGTGTCTTTGCTTTTTCTTTCTTTTTTTCCTTTTATTTTTAGTTGGCATGCAATAATTGTCCATAGTTATGGGATATAGAGTGATATTTCTTTTTTTATTTTATTATTTTTTTCTTTTATTATTATTATTATTATTATTATTATTATTATTATACTTTAGGCTCTATGGTACATGTGTGCAACGTGCAGGTAAGTTACATATGTATACATGTGCCATGCTGGTGCGCTGCACCCACCAACTCATCATCTAGCATTAGGTATATCTCCCAATGCTATCCCTCCCCCCTCCCCCCACCCCACAACAGTCCCCGAAGTGTGATGTTCCCCTTCCTGTGTCCATGTGTTCTCATTGTTCAATTCCCACCTATAAGTGAGAATATGCGGTGTTTGGTTTTTTGTTCTTGCGATAGTTTACTGAGAATGATGATTTCCAATTTCATCCATGTCCCTACAAAGGACATGAACTCATCATTTTTTATGGCTGCATAGTATTCCATGGTGTATATGTGCCACATTTTCTTAATCCAGTCTATCATTGTTGGACATTTGGGTTGGTTCCAAGTCTTTGCTATTGTGAATAATGCCGCAATAAACATACGTGTGCATGTGTCTTTATAGCAGCATGATTTATAGTCCTTTGGGTATATACCCAGTAATGGGATGGCTGGGTCAAATGGAATTTCTAGCTCTAGATCCCTGAGGAATCGCCACACTGACTTCCACAAGGGTTGAACTAGTTTACAGTCCCACCAACAGTGTAAAAGTGTTTCTATTTCTCCACATCCTCTCCAGCACCTGTTGTTTCCTGACTTTTTAATGATTGCCATTCTAACTGGTGTGAGATGGTATCTCATTGTGGTTTTGATTTGCATTTCTCTGATGGCCAGTGATGGTGAGCATTTTTTCATGTGTTTTTTGGCTGCATAAATGTCTTCTTTTGAGAAGTGTCTGTTCATGTCCTTCGCCCACTTTTTGATGGGGTTGTTTGTTTTTTTCTTGTAAATTTGTTGGAGTTCATTGTAGATTCTGGATATTAGCCCTTTGTCAGATGAGTAGGTTGCGAAAATTTTCTCCCATTTTGTAGGTTGCCTGTTCACTCTGATGGTAGTTTCCTTTGCTGTGCAGAAGCTCTTTAGTTTAATTAGATCCCATTTGTCAATTTTGGTTTTTGTTGCCATTGCTTTTGGTGTTTTAGACATGAAGTCCTTGCCCGTGCCTATGTCTTGAATGGTAATGCCTAGGTTTTCTTCTAGGGTTTTTATGGTTTTAGGTCTAACATTTAAGTCTTTAATCCATCTTGAATTGATTTTTGTATAAGGTGTAAGGAAGGGATCCAGTTTCAGCTTTCTACATATGGCTAGCCAGTTTTCCCAGCACCATTTATTAAATAGGGAATCCTGTCCCCATTCCTTGTTCTTGTCAGGTTTGTCAAAGATCAGATAGTTGTAGATATGTGGCATTATTTCTGACGGCTCTGTTCTGTTCCATTGATCTATATCTCTGTTTTGGTACCAGTACCATGCTGTTTTGGTTACTGTAGCCTTGTACTATAGTTTGAAGTCAGGTAGCGTGATGCCTCCAGCTTTGTTCTTTTGGCTTAGGATTGACTTGGCGATGCGGGCTCTTTTTTGGTTCCATATGAACTTTAAAGTAGTTTTTTCCAATTCTGTGAAGAAAGTCATTGGTAACTTGATGGGGATGGCATAGAATCTGTAAATTACCTTGGGAAGGATGGCCATTTTCATGATATTGATTCTTCCTACCCATGAGAATGGAATGTTCTTCCATTTGTTTGTATCCTCTTTTATTTCCTTGAGCAGTGGTTTGTAGTTCTCCTTGAAGAGCTCCTTCACATCCCTTGTAAGTTGGATTCCTAGGTATTTTATTCTCTTTGAAGCAATTGTGAATGGGAGTTCACTCATGATTTGGCTCTCTGTTTGTCTGTTATTGATGTATAAGAATGCTTGTGATTTTTGCACATTGATTTTGTATCCTGAGACTTTGCTGAAGTTGCTTATCAGCTTAAGGAGATTTTGGGCTGAGACAATGGGGTTTTCTAGATATACTATCATGTCATCTGCAAACAGGGACAATTTGACTTCCTCTTTTCCTAATTGAATACCCTTGATTTCCTTCTCCTGCCTAATTGCCCTGGCCAGAACTTCCAACACTATGTTGAATAGAAGTGGCGAGAGAGGGCATCCCTGTCTTGTGCCAGTTTTCAAAGGGAATGCTTCCAGTTTTTGCCCATTCAGTACGATATTGGCTGTGGGTTTGTCATAAATAGCTCTTATTATTTTGAGATACGTCCTATCAATTCCTAATTTATTGAGAGTTTTTAGCATGAAGGGTTGTTGAATTTTGTCAAAGGCCTTTTCTGCATCTATTGAGATAATCATGTGGTTTTTGTCTTTGGTTCTGTTTATATGCTGGATTACATTTATTGATTTGCGTATATTGAACCAGCCTTGCATCCCGGGGATGAAGCCCACTTGATCATGGTGGATAAGCTTTTTGATATGCTGCTGGATTCTGTTTGCCAGTATCTTATTGAGGATTTTTGCATCAATGTTCATCAAGGATATTGGTCTAAAATTCTCTTTTTTTGTTGTGTCTCTGCCAGGCTTTGGTATCAGGATGATGCTGGCCTCATAAAATGAGTTAGGGAGGATTCCCTCTTTTTCTATTGATTGGAATAGTTTCAGAAGGAATGGTACCAGCTCCTCCTTGTACCTCTGGTAGAATTCGGCTGTGAACCCATCTGGTCCTGGACTTTTTTTGGTTGGTAAGCTATTGATCATTGCCACAATTTCAGCTCCTGTTATTGGTCTATTCAGAGATTCAACTTCTTCCTGGTTTAGTCTTGGGAGGGTGTATGTGTTGAGGAATTTATCCATGTCTTCTAGATTTTCTAGTTTATTTGCATAGAGGTGTTTGTAATATTCTCTGATGGTAGTTTGTATTTCTGTGGGATCGGTGGTGATATCCCCTTTATCATTTTTTATTGCATCTATTTGATTCTTCTCTCTTTTTTTCTTTATTAATCTTGCTAGCGGTCTATCAATTTTGTTGATCCTTTCAAAAAACCAGCTCCTGGATTCATTTATTTTTCGAAGGGTTTTTTGTGTCTCTATTTCCTTCAGTTCTGCTCTGATTTTAGTTATTTCTTGCCTTCTGCTAGCTTTTGAATGTGTTTGCTCTTGCTTTTCTAGTTCTTTTAATTGTGATGTTAGGGTGTCAATTTTGGATCTTTCCTGCTTTCTCTTGTGGGCATTTAGTGCTATAAATTTCCCTCTACACACTGCTTTGAATGCATCCCAGAGATTCTGGTATGTTGTGTCTTGGTTCTCGTTGGTTTCAAAGAACATCTTTATTTCTGCCTTCATTTCGTTATGTACCCAGTAGTCATTCAGGAGCAGGTTGTTCAGTTTCCACGTAGTTGAGCAGTTTTGAGTGAGATTCTTAATCCTGAGTTCTAGCTTGATTGCACTGTGATCTGAGAGACAGTTTGTTACAATTTCTGTTCTTTTACATTTATTGAGGAGAGCTTTACTTCCAAGTATACGGTCAATTTTGGAATAGGTGTGGTGTGGTGCTGAAAAAAATGTATATTCTGTTGATTTGGGGTGGAGAGTTCTGTAGATGTCTATTAGGTCCGCTTGGTGCAGAGCTGAGTTCAATTCCTGGGTATCCTTGTTGACTTTCTGTCTCGTTGATCTGTCTAATGTTGACAGTGGGGTGTTAAAGTCTCCCATTATTAATGTGTGGGAGTCTAAGTCTCTTTGTAGGTCACTCAGGACTTGCTTTATGAATCTGGGTGCTCCTGTATTGGGTGCATATATATTTAGGATAGTTAGCTCTTCTTGTTGAATTAATCCCTTTACCATTATGTAATGGCCTTCTTTGTCTCTTTTGATCTTTGTTGGTTTAAAGTCTGTTTTATCAGAGACTAGGATTGCAACCCCCGCCTTTTTTTGTTTTCCATTTGCTTGGTAGATCTTCCTCCATCCTTTTATTTTGAGCCTATGTGTGTCTCTGCACGTGAGATGGGTTTCCTGAATACAGCACACTGATGGGTCTTGAGTCTTTATCCAATTTGCCAGTCTGTGTCTTTTAATTGGAGCATTTAGTCCATTTACATTTAAAGTTAATATTGTTATGTGTGAATCTGATCCTGTCATTATGATGTTAGCTGGATATTTTTCTCATTAGTTGATGCAGTCTCTTCCTAGTCTCGATGTTCTTTACATTTCGGTATGATTTTGCGGTGGCTGGTACCGGTTGTGCCTTTCCATGTTTAGCGCTTCCTTCAGGAGCTCTTTTAGGGCAGGCCTGGTGGTGACAAAATCTCTCAGCATTTGCTTGTCTGTAAAGTATTTTATTTCTCCTTCACTTGTGAAGCTTAGTTTGGCAGGATATGAAATTCTGGGTTGAAAATTCTTTTCTTTAAGAATGTTGAATATTGGCCCCCACTCTCTTCTGGCTTGTAGGGTTTCTGCCGAGAGATCCGCTGTTAGTCTGATGGGCTTCCCTTTGATGGTAACCAGACCTTTCTCTCTGGCTGCCCTTAACATTTTTTCCTTCATTTCAACTTTGGTGAATCTGACAATTATGTGTCTTGGAGTTGCTCTTCTCGAGGAGTATCTTTGTGGCGTTCTCTGTATTTCCTGAATCTGAATGTTGGCCTGCCTTGCTAGATTGGGGAAGTTCTCCTGGATAATATCCTGCAGAGTGTTTTCCAACTTGTTTCCATTCTCCCCGTCACTTTCAGGTACACCAATCAGACGTAGATTTGGTCTTTTCACATAGTCCCACATTTCTTGGAGGCTTTGCTCGTTTCTTTTTATTCTTTTTTCTCTAAACTTCCCTTCTCGCTTCATTTCATTCATTTCATCTTCCAGGGCTGATACCCTTTCTTCCATTTGATCGCATCGGCTCCTGAGGCTTCTGCATTCTTCACGTAGTTCTCGAGCCTTGGTTTTCAGCTCCATCAGCTCCTTTAAGCACTTCTCTGTATTGGTTATTCTAGTTATACATTCTTCTAAATTTTTTTCAAAGTTTTCAACTTCTTTGCCTTTGGTTTGAATATCCTCCCGTAGCTCGGAGTAATTTGATCGTCTGAGGCCTTCTTCTCTCAGCTCGTCAAAGTCATTCTCCGTCCAGCTTTGTTCCGTTGCTGGTGAGGAACTGCGTTCCTTTGGAGGAGGAGAGGTACTCTGGTTTTTAGAGTTTCCAGTTTTTCTGCTCTGTTTTTTTCCCATCTTTGTGGTTTTATCTACTTTTGGTCTTTGATGATGGTGATGTACAGATGGGTTTTTGGTGTGGATGTCCTTTCTGTTAGTTTTCCTTCTAACAGACAGAACCCTCAGCTGCAGGTCTGTTGGAGTACCTGGCCGGCCGTGTGAGGTGTCAGTCTGCCCCTGCTGGGGGGTGCCTCCCAGTTAGGCTGCTCGGGGGTCAGGGGTCAGGAACCCACTTGAGGAGGCAGCCAGCCGGTTCTCAGATCTGCAGCTGCGTGCTGGGAGAACCACTGCTCTCCTCACAGCTGTCAGCCAGGGACATTTAAGTCTGCAGAGGTTACTGCTGTCTTTTTGTTTGTCTGTGCCCTGCCCCCAGAGGTGGAGCCTACAGAGGCAGGCAGGCCTCCTTGAGCTGTGGTGGGCTCCACCCAGTTCAAGCTTCTGGGCTGCTTTGTTTACCTAAGCGAGCCTGGGCAATGGCGGGCGCCCCTCCCCCAGCCTCGCTGCCGACTTGCTGTTTGATCTCAGACTGCTGTGCTAGCAATCAGCGAGACTCCATGGGCGTAGGACCCTCTGAGTCAGGTGCGGGCTATACTCTCCTGGGGCACCGGTTCCTAAGCCCGTTGGAAAAGCACAGTATTCGGGTGGGAGTGGCCCGATTTTCCAGGTGCCGTCTGTCACCCCTGGAAGGGGAACTCCCTGACCCCTGGCGCTTCCCGAGTGAGGCAATGCCTCGCCCCTGCTTCGGCTGGCGCACGGTGCACTCACCCACTGACCTGCGCCCACTGTCTGGCACTCCCTAGTGAGATGAACACGGTACCTCAGATGGAAATGCAGAAATCACCCGTCTTCTGCGTCGCTTGCGCTGGGAGCTGTAGACCGGAGCTGTTCCTATTCGGCCATCTTGGCTCCTCCCTCGAGTTTCCACTCTTGTTGCCCAGGCTGGAGTGAAACGGTGTGATCTCAGCTCACCACAACCTCCGCCTCCCAGGTTCAAGCGATTCTCCTGCCTCAGCCTCTTGAGTAGCAGGGATTACAGGCATGCACCACCATTCGTGGCTAATTTTGTATTTTTAGTAGAGATGGGGTTTCTCCATGTTGATCAGTCTGGTCTCGAACTCACTATCTCTGGTGATCCGCCTGCCTTGCCCTTCCAAAGTGCTGGGATAACAGGCGTGAGCCACTGCACCCTGCCAGTATTCTTGTCATGAATTACGTAAAACTGAGTTACCATAATGGTGCAGAAATGCTAATTTAATCAGAAGGAGAATGAATACAGCCTTGTTGGTAGACTACTGGTATCCCAGAGGCTGATCATTTACTTTGGCTACGTAGGCATTGCTTCATAATGCCAGTGAGGCCCTTTCAATCAAGTTACCTTTGTTTCCCATTGATGTGATCATGTTCTGGTCTGTTTTTCTTAAGCTGTCCCAGGTGAGGGGTGATTATTTCCTGCATAAATGAGATCCCTTCTTTTTCCTCTGCCATAAGATCCTCCTATTCTCCCTATTGAAAGCAACAGGTTGAAGGCAGAAATGGAGACAATATACAAATATATCCCTTTCCATGTGGCCACCATAAACAGCTTAGGGCATCACTTACCAAGATGATTGATTAATTTCAGGGAAGCAAGGGTGTTCTTCTATGATGTGCTCTTTCTCTTAAAAGCACCTCTGATTAAGTTTAGTCTAGTCAAGATAATCCCTCTTATGATAAACAGGAAGCCAATACATTAGTAACATAATTACATGAATAATGTCCTGCCACAGTCACACATTTTCTGACACTCAGGAGAAAAGGATTACACAGCAGGTGTGCACTCAAGTGGAAACCTGAGGGTCATTTAAGAATTTTGCCTACCCACCTGAATAGATTTCTAAAATTGCCTTTCAGTTGCTTTTGTTGTCTTTCTAAGTAAATGAACATATCATCTGCAAACAATAATTAATTGAACTGCTTTTCAATTTTATTCATTAAAATAATCATATTTTTCTGGCTTATATGAAGTATTATTTATAATATACATTCACACATATACATATATAACAATACAGATCTATCTATTTTCATTTTTGTTAAATTTTTAAGAATGGATGTTAAAGGTACCTTATTTTCTGTTTGAAAGTGTTTTTATTGTTGTTTTCAAGAGTATTATCTCTGGAGTCAAAGTTGCTTGTGTTTTAATACTGGCTCTGCTATTGTGAGGAATTTATTTCTCTCACTGGCTCTGTTTCTTTCTTTATAAATTGAGGACAATAATGATACCTTTGTTATTAAGTTACCATGTCTATTAGACCATTCTCACACTGCTATAAGGACACACCAAAGACTAGGTAAATTATAAAGAAAAGAGGTTAATTTGACTCACAGGTCAGCATGGCTGGGGAGGCCTCAAGAACCTTACAATAAAGGGAGAAGGTGAAGGAGAAGCAGGTATTCTTTTCACTAGGTGAAGGAGAGCAGGAAAAATTACCACTTATAAAACCATCCGATCTCATGAGAACTCACTCACTATCATGAGAACACCATGAGTATCATTCTGCCCCTGGCCCCTTCCAAATCTCATGCCCTTTTAATATTTCAAAACCAAACCTGCTTTCCCAACAGTCCCCCAAAGTCTTAACTCATGTTAGCATTAACCCAAAAGTCTAAGTCCAAAGTCTCATCTGAGACAAGGCAAATCCCTGCTACCTATGAGCCTGTATATCAAAAGCAAGTTAGTAACTTCCAAGATACAATGGGGGTACAGGCTATAGATAAATTCTCCCATTTCAAATGGGAGAAATTGGCCAAAACCAAGGAGCTACAGGCCCCATGCAAGTTTGAATTCCAACGGGGCAGTCAGTAACTCTTAAAGCTCTGAGATGATCTCATTTGACTCCATGTCTCACATGTGGGGCCATGCTGATGCAAAGGGTGGGTCCTTATGGCCTTTGAAAGCTCCTTCATGGAATGGAATTGAATGCCTGTGGCTTTTCCACATGCACAGTGCAAGCTCAAGGTGGATCTGTCATTCTGGGGTCTGGAGCACAGTGGCCTTCTCACAACTCTAGCAGGCAGCTTCAGTGGGGACTCTGTGTGAGGGCTCCAACCCCACATTTCCCTTCTGCATTGTCCTATCACAGGCATTTTATGAGGGCTCTGCCCCTGTAGAAGACTTCTGCCTGAACATCGAGGCATTTTTTATACATCCTCTGAAATCTAGGCAGAGGTTCCTAGAGCTCAACTTTTGTCTTATATGCACTCGCATACCCAACACCACATGGAAGCCACCAAAGCTTGAGGATTGCCCTTTCTGAAGAAATAACCCAAGCTGTGCCTTGGCCCTTTTTAGCCACAGCAGGATCTGGAGCAGCTGGGATGCAGGGAACCCAAGTCCCAAGGCTTCACAGAGCTGTGGGGCCCTGGGCCTCAACCATGAAACCACTGTTTCCTCCTAAGGCTTCTGGCCTGTGATGGAAGGACCTGTCTTGGATCTTTGACATGACCTGAAGACATTTTCCCCATTGTCTTGGCTATTAACATTTAGCTTCTCTTTACTTTTGCAAATTTCTGCAGTGGCTTGAATTTCTTTCCAAAAAATGGGGTTTTACATTCTACTTCATGGTCAGGTTGCAAATTTTCCAAACTTTTATGTTCTGCTTCCATTTTAAACATATTTTTCCCATCTCCATCTGAGATAACCTCAGCCTGGACTTTATCATCCATATCACTATTAGCATTTTGGTCAAAAGCATTCAACAAGTCTCTAGGAAGTTCCAAACTTTCCCACATTTTTCTATCTTTTTCTGAGCTCTCTAAACTGTTTCAACCTCTGCCTATTACCCAGTTCCAAAGTCACTTCCACATTTTCAATTATCTTTATAGCAGTACCCCAAACTCCCAGCATTAATTTTCTGTATTAGTCTGTTTTCACACTACCATGAAGATACTACCAGAGAATGGGTAATTTATACAGAAAGGAGGTTTAACTTACAATTCTGCATGGCTTGGAAGGTCTAGGAAACCTACAATTATGGTAGAAGGCAAAGGACAAGCAAGTACCTTCTTGACTAGGCAGCAGCAGAGAGGGAGAGCAGAAAAAACCACCACTTATAAAACAATCAGATCTTTTGAGAACTCAATTACTATCATAAAAACAGCATGGAGGAAAATTACCCCCATGTTCCAATCACCTCCCACCAAGTCCCTCCCTTGACACGTGGGAATTACAATTTGAGATAAGATTTGGGTGGGATAAGATTTTACAGTAACAAATTCAATACAAGGCACACTATGTAGATTTTTTTTTAAGAATCTCTGAGGTTTCCAGGTTTCTCATTAATTATCCACTTTATTAAAATAATCTTTTTTGTTTCAATATTGTTCTTCAGTTCTGAAATGCATACAAACTCACACACAAACACACTCACTTGCTACATAACTTATGTGTAAGGTATATCTTTTTAAAAAACTTTTTAAACAGTGTCTTGCTCTGTCATCCAGGCTGGAGTGCAGTGGTGGCATCTCAGCTCACCGCAACCTCTGTATCCCAGGATCAAGCAATTCTCCTGCCTCAGCCTCCCTAGTAGCTGGGAATACGGGCACGCACCACCACGCCCAGCTAACGTTTTATATTTTTAGTAGAGATGGGGTTTCTAGATTACAGGCATGAGCCACTGTGCCTGGCTGATATATCTTTAGAGTAATAAATTTGTATATGTAACTCTGTGTAAATCAAAATTAAGTCTGTTTTTGTTCATCAGCAGAGAGGCCACATGTACAAAAAACATATAAAACAAATTTTGAAAACTATTTAATCAAGACTCAGAAATGTATGGATATTAATTATACTCATGTAACTTTTATGATCATAAAATGACCCTGTGGTTAATAATAATTCAATTGCACATATTGAAATAACTAAAACTGTATAATGGGATTGTTTGTAATACAAAGGATAAATACATGCCCGAGGTGATGAATGCCTCATTTACTCTGTTGTGATAATTAAATATTATGTGCATGTGTTAAAATATCTCATATATAAGTGTGTATGCACACTACCCACAAAAATTTCAAAAAAAATTAAATAAGGTAAAAAAGTACAAATTTGTCCTATGGGAACAAAATTCTTCAACTTGTTTGCTGTTTAAAACCACTAGCAGGCCAGGCATGGTGGCTCACACCTGTAATCCCAGCACTTTGGTATACCGAGATGGGGGTATCACCTGAGGTCAGGAGTTTGAGACCAGCCTGGCCAACACGGTGGAACCCCGTCTCCACTAAAAATACAAAAATTAGCTGGGAGTGGTGGTGCGTGCCTCTAGTTCCAGCTACTTGTGAGGCTGAAGCAGGAGAATCACTTGGACCCAGGAGGTGGAGGTTGCAGTGAGCTGAGATCGCACCACTGCACTCCAGTCTGGGTGACAGAGCAAGACTTCATCTCAAAACAAACAAACAAAAACACTGGCAAAAAAAGAGATTACTAGTGATGTCATTCCCCTACATTAACAAATAGTATATGGTCACCATCTTTTACCCAGAACCTTAAGTAAGATGAGACACGTTAGTGTCAATGGCAACTTAATACTTCTTTCAAAGCACAATAGTTTTAGCTCATTAAAAACAACTTTGTTTACATAAAGGTACAATTGATAAAATAATTTACTACTGACATTCAAAGGTTTTCCTCACTAGAATTTAGAATATTACTCTGAACACCCGCCTTATACATCACTAAAACAATGTTATAAATCAACCACAAAGAACCTCTCCATTTAGATTTTCATTATGCATCTTACAACTTAATGTCCTTACTCGTCCATAGAAAAGTTCATGAATAATGGACGCCTATAAAAAACAATCTCTCATATCTCTGATGCAACAAATGGTCCAATACTTTCACATAAACAATGGGAAGAAAGGATCAACATAAGTAATTTGAAACTTGAGTTACATTACTATTTGCTTTTCAGAAAATCTATAATTTTTTCTTACAAAGAAAGAAGCATACCTTGAATGTAATTATAAATCTCCAAACAAATCTACTTCTTTATATTGTTAGATTTATATCTTTTTTACACTCAACACTCTGATTTAGTGTAATGTCTGAAGTTTCAGTGCCTTCATTCTTTCTACTGTGAATCCTCAAATGTTTATATAGACTTAATTTCTGATTAAATATATTTTCCCCATTTACTGCATCTGCAAAAATATTTTTTAGTATAAACTAGTGTTTTCTAAACTGTAGTTTTTGAATATTTTTTGACATTCATTTACACTTTGTCCCCAGTATAAATTCTCTGATGTTCAACAAAGTTTGAGCATCTGCTTCAGGGTTTTCCTTTGATATAAAATGTGTACAGTAAAATCTGTAATACAAATAAACATACTACACAATCCTCCTTATGTTTTAATGTTTGTCTTTAGAATAAATAGTCTTTACTTTAAAGGCCTATATTTTCTGAAAGGTCTTTTTACAGTAATCACATTTATGCCTTTTTTTTTTTTAGACGGATTCTTGCTCTGTCACCCAGGCTGGAGTACAGTGGTGCGATCTTGACTCACTGCAACCTCCACCACCTGGGTTCAAGCAATTCTCCTGCTTCAGCCTCCTGAGTAGCTGGGATTACAGGTGCACACCACCATGCCTGTCTAATTTTTGTGTTTTTAGTAGAGATGGGAATTCACCATGTTAGCCAGGCTGGTCTTGAACTCCTGACCTCATGTTCCACCTGCCATGAGCTCCCAAAGGGCTGAGATTACAGGCATGAGCCACCACATCTGGCCTATAATGCTTTTGTTAAGTATAAACATTCTGATATTGAGTAAGATGTGAACAGATATTAATGGCTTTTCACATTCTTTA
The DNA here is from genome assembly GCF_028885655.2 of Pongo abelii. Taxonomy (NCBI): domain Eukaryota; kingdom Metazoa; phylum Chordata; class Mammalia; order Primates; family Hominidae; genus Pongo; species Pongo abelii. The sequence continues at coordinate 22,637,665 of NC_071991.2, forward strand.
TATTTGTACAATTTTTCTTCCTGTGCAATAAGATGTGAAAATTTGTTAAAAGTTTTGCCACATTCTTCATATTTGTATGCGTTTTCTTCAGTATAAATTATCTTACCTACTATAACATGTAACTACAATTTAAAGGCCTTACCTCATTTAACACATTTCTAGAGTTTCTCACCAGTATGATTTCTCTATTTTAGAAAAATTTCAGGTGTGGTTAAATGCTGTCACATTTTTTATGTATGTAGAGTTTCTCTCCAGTATAAAATATTTTAATTAATAAAGATGAGGAACGAGTTAAAAGCTTTGCCACATTTTTTTTTTTTTCACAATTGCAGGGGTTCTCTCCAGTATCAATTATTTTACATTTATTCAAACAAAAAGTTTGATGACTTTTAAAAGACATTTCCATATTCCTTATTGGAGGGTTTCTCTTCAGTATCAATTCTTTTAGTGTATAATAAGGGTTCAAGACTAGTTAAAAGCTTTACCACATTCTGTTTTTGTAGGGTTTGTCTCTAGAATGAATTATCTGATATTGTGTAAGGCCTGAGATGTGCTTAAACGTTTTGTCACATTTTTGACCTTTGTAGAGTCTCTCTAATATAAATTCTCTTAGTCTTTGGGAGGCTGAGACAGGTGGTTCACCTGAAGTCAGGAGTTTGAGACCAGCCTGGTCAAAATGGTGAAACCCCATCTCTATCAAAAATACAAAACTCAGTCAGTGTGGTGGCATGTGCCTGTAATCTCAGCTACTCAGGAGGCTGAGGCAGGAGAATCGCTTGAACCCAGGAGGCAGAGGTTGCAGTGAGCTGACATTGTGCCATTGCACTCCAGCCTGAGTGACAAAGTAAGACTCTGTTTCAAAAAAATTTTTTTAAATAAATTCTCTTAGGTTCATTAAGGTTTGAGGGGTGGTTAAAGGCTTTGTTACTTTTTTTTTTTTACATTTATAAGATTTTTGTCCAATATGAATTATCTTATGTACAGCAGCAGTTTGGAACTGGTTAAAATATTGGCCACATTCTCCACACTTGTAGTGATTTTTTCCAGTATAAATTATTTTATGTATTATAAGGCCTGAGGGCTGGGCTTTACCACATTATTCACATTTGTAGGGTTTCTCTCCAGTATGCATATTCTTATGATTCGCAAGACTTGAATGCCACTTAAAAGCTTGGTCACATTCTTCACATTTGTAGGGTTTCTCTCCAGTGTGAATCCTTTTATGAGTATTTAGAGTTGAGGAGAAGGTAAAGGCTTTCCCACATTCTTTACATTTGTAGAGTTTCTCTCCAGTATGAATTATTTTATGTTTCTTAAGGGTTGAGGAGCAGTTAAAGGCTTTGCCACATTCTTCACATTTGTAGGGTTTCTCTCCAGTATGAATTCTCTTGTGGTAAGTGAAGGTTGAGGGTAAGCTAAAGGCTTTGCCACATTCTTCACAAGTGTAGGGTTTCTCTCCAGTATGAATCCTCTTATGAGTATTTAGAGTTGAGGAGAAGGTAAAGGCTTTCCCACATTCTTCACATGTGTAGAGCTTCTCCCCAGTATGAACTATCTTATGCTTCTTAAGGGTTGAGGATAAGCTAAAGGCTTTGCCACATTCTTCACATTTGTAGGGTCTCTCTCCAGTATGAATTCTCTTGTGGTTAGTAAGTGTTGAGGAGCGGCTAAAGGCTTTGCCACATTCTTCACATGTGTAGGGTTTCTCTCCAGTATGAATTCTCTTGTGGTTAGTAACTGTTGAGCGGCTAAAGGCTTTGCCACGTTCTTCACGTGTGTAAGGTTTCTCTCCAGTATGAATTCTCTTATGTTTAGTAAGAGATGCAGACCAGCTAAAAGCTTTGCCGCATTCCTCACATCTGTAGGGTTTCTCTCCAGTATGAATTCTTTTATGTCTAGTAAGGGCTGAAGAGCAGTTAAAGGGTTTGCCGCATTCTTCACATTTGTAGGACTTCTCCCTAGTATGAATTACCTGATGTTGATTTAGGTGTGAAAGCATGCAAAATGATTTGCCATCGTTTTTACATTTGAAATGTTTCTTTCCAGTATGTCTTGTCTTGTGTTTACCAAAGACTTTGACACATTTATGAGTCTGAAATATTTTGTTTTGGGTAGTTGACAAACATTGTTTAACATCATTATAACCTCCTTTGTGCACCTCACACTCACCCACACTTTTACAGCATTTTTTTACTTGTAAATTCTCGTGTCCACATTTTCCGTATCTTCTCGGTATCACTTTTTGGAGTGAATCTTTTATGCCCTGCTCTGGCTGAAGGTCTTGGGTGAAATAAGAACATGTAACTGAAAGACATAAAAATCACAAGTTTCTCCACTTACTACACTCAGATAAATATACTTTGCAAATCAAATATATAAAATTATACAAAGTACATTAGCAAAATGGCATATCAAAATACCACAAGCCGTAATTCCTTCATAGATGTATAAATGTAACAAAATTACAGTGATCAAAATACCTTTGTGGGAAATTTATAAGTAAAGTAACTGTGGCCACCAGGTGGGCACAATGCCAAGAGCCATAGAGAGACAAAAGAAAAGTCGGCTACATTTACCCAACACAGCCCTTCCTCATCCCCAATAGAAGAACATGGTGTCTTTAGGAGCAAACTGGCTTTTATCTCAAAAGAAAAATACTGGCACCTATATCTTTACTTTTGGCTTATGGGAGCCTTTCTGTCTTCCATGACAGAAAGTGCTGAATGAAATGGTGGTATACTTTGAAATGACACCTTTAAGTCTTTTGAAATCAAAAGTGAATGTTAACAACAGCAGAAAGACTGATGTACCATGGACAGAAAATAGGTGTAGAAAGTAGTTACTGACTGCTAAGAGGAAACATGAAGAAGTCTTTTAACTGAAAAATAAATACAAAATTGCAGACAAGACACATCCTGAGAACATGTTTGAAAGACTCCAAGAATCTCTAGCCAAGACAATTGGTTTCAGGCTATGCCAGGAAAGAGCTGCATTATAAAGATCGTGAAAGGTAGTTTTCCATTAATGTCTAAATCTCAACCAAAGATTACAATGTTTATAAAATATTAGGGCAACATGGTCCAATCAAAAAAATCAAAAATTTTGAAAAAGAAACTATTAAGCTAAAGATTTATATATTAATTTTAAAAATATAAGATAATCCATATTCTGCTCAGTGAGAGAAATGCAAAACTAGATACCTAAATAATATCAGAAAAATAAGAATATCAACAAAAGCTTGGAACAATAAAAATAAACAAATGTGTAGGTAAAAGAAAATAGCTGAAAACATTTAATGAAGAAGCTAAACAAACAAACTAGGATATACACAGAAAGGTCCATAACACATATTCAAGCAAAGTTTCAAAAGTCACAAACCAGAAGATAATCTTGGGAGCTGCAAGATAAACGTGAGATATTATTTATAAGCATAGTCCTCTGAGACAACCAGTGAATTTGTCAACAGAAACCTTGCAGGTCAGAAAAGAATGTGAAAAATGGTCAAAGTGCTGAAAAAAAGTCTTCATGGTGAGAATAATATAACCAGCAAACATGTACTACAAAATAAACAAAAAGTAAAGATCTTCCAGAATAAACCAATGCTGGAAAAGCATATAAACACTGCATGTGCCCTAAATAAAATGCTGAAAAGTGGTCTTTCCACTTAAAATTACGTGATGAAAAAAATACATAACTTTCTGAAAAACATATGCATCTACAAAAAATAAAAGTCTGTGGCATTATTGTGATCATGTGGAAAACATTTTTAGTTGTGCTTTAAAATTTGAAAGATATAAGCATAAAAATAATAAAAAAACATAAAAAGATATAATTAGCAACATTAATAAGACATATGGGATAGATATAATGAGAACAAATTTTTCTATGCAACTGAAGTCATTTTTTTACCAGTTTAAAATATACTGTTGTAACATTAAGAGGTTTTCTAAAATCTCCAACGTAGCACAAAGAAAAAATCTTTATAGACACACAAAAGAAAATGAATCAATTACTAGCATGAGACAAATATTGATATTATTGATATTACTGATATTGATATTATATAATGGTAAATTGAGCCCATTTACTAGGAATCTATCACTATTATGTCTATATATATGTATATGCATATATAGCATCAGGGCTTTAAAATATATATTTATATATAGCAAATATTGACAGAAATGAAGCAAGAATTAAAATAGCAGCATAAAATTACAAACATTAAGATCTCATTTTCAATAATAAAAAAATTCAAATAAAAAATCAATTAAGGAAACAGAAAATCAGAAGAACATAATATAGTGTATTAATTCATTTTGCATTGCTATAAAAAATTGCCTGAGACTGGGTAATTTATAAAGAAAAAGATTTCTTTGGTTCACTGTTCAGTAGAGTATACAAGAAGTATATGCCAGCATCTGCTTCTGGTGAGGATATGAGGATGCTTACAATTATAGTGGAAGGCAAAAAAGAACCAAACATGTCACATTATGAAAGATGATGCGAGTGTGAGGTGGAGGAGCCAGGTTCCTTTAAGCAACCAGCTCTCATGTGAATTAACAGAGTGAGAACTCTGTGATTACCAAGGGGATTGTGCCAAGTCATTCATGAGGGATTTGTCTCCATGATGCAAACACCTCTCATTAGGCCCCATATCCAACATTGGAGATTACATTTCAACATGAGATTTGGAGGGCACAACCATCTACAACATATTATAAACCAACTAGGCTAAACAGACATGTGCAGAACTCCCCAGTCAATTTTGCAGTTGGACACGCAATATTCTTATTTGCTCCTGGTGCATTCTGTAAGAACTCATAAGTCTTAGTAAATTTCAAAAGATCAGCCAGGTGCAGTGGCCCAGCACTTTGAGAGGCCGAGGTGGAAGGATCACTCAGGGCAAGAAGTTTGATGCCAGCCTTGGAAACACAGTGAGACCCTGTCTCTACAAATAGTTAAAAATTAGCTGGGCAAGGTGGGGTAAGTCTGTAGTGCCAGCTACTCAGGAGGCCAAGGTGGAACGATTATTTGAGTACAAGAGGTTGAGGCTGCGGTGAGCCAAGATTGTGCTACTGCATTACAGTCTGGGCAACAGAGTGAGAAACCCTGTGTCAAAAAAAAAATTTAATAAGAGCAAAATCATACAGTGTATGTTTTCTAACCAAAACTGAATAAAAAGAAAAAAAGTAAAACTGGCAAATCAAAAATATATAGAAATAAACACACTCTTCAATGGATTCTTGCACAGGGTTAAATATGTCAATTTAATTTAACATTTTTGCTCAAGGGTCAAAATATTTAAGTGATATCTTAATTTGCTAAGGTGTTAATATAACCCACAGTGGTGAACAAATTTAATATAATCTGTATCAAAATTCCAAAAGTATATTTATTACTAAAATACTATTTAACATTTTAAAATTTTACTATGAACTATATCTAGAGAAACACACATGAAAAACAGAGGCATTATACTTCATAATTTCAAATCATAATAAAAAGCTGCAATAACAATAACTATGTGGTATTCACACAAGGACAGATAAAGACATGATAGAACAAAATAGGGAGCCCAGCAATGAACTCTTCTGTGTATGACCAAATAATCTGCCACAGGGTTGCCATGAGCAGACGATGGAGAAAATAAAATCCCTTCAACAGACAATGTTGAAAACTGGATATCTACATTGAAACAATGAAGTTGGATGTTTTAATTACATCATATAAAAAAATTTTCAACAAAATACTTAGACTGAAAAAAAAAGTAATGAAACTCTTAGAAAAAAAATACAGTGGAAAGACAGGACATTGGTCTTGGCACCAGTTTCTTAGATATACCATCAAATGCATGAGCAACAAAGAGAAGAACAGAAAAATTTAACTAAATTTCAAAATTTCTGCAATCAAATAAAACATTTAATAGAGTGACAGTGCCACCTAAGAAATGGGTGACAATATTTGAAAATCACATGTGATAACACTTAATATTGAGAATACATAAACAAATCCTAGAAGTAGACAACAATATTTGAATTACTTGATTTAGAAATGGACAAGTGAGCTGGGCGCAGTGGCTCACGCTTTTAATCCCAGAACTTTGGGATGCCGAACTGGGCAGATCGCCTGAAGTCAAGAATTCGAGACCAGCCTGAACAACATGGCGAAACCCCATCTCTACAAAAAATACAAAATTAGCTGGGCATGGTGGCACATCCCTGTAATCCCAGTTACTCAGGAGGCTGAGGCAGGAGAATCATTTGAATCTGGGAGGCAGGGGTCGCCATGAGCCAAAATTGCACCATTGCACTCCAGCCTGGGCAACAAGAGTGAAACTCTGTCTCAAAAAAAAAAAAAAGAAATGGACAAATGATTAAACTAAATTTTAATTAAAGATATACGAATGGGAAGAACTATTTGAAAGGTTGCACAAAATTAATAATTTATAGAAAAATGCAAAACAAAATCACAATACAAAACAGAAAAACAAAATTACCTTACATCAATTAGGATGGCCACTATAAATTTTTTAAAAACATAAACTATGTTGATGATGTAAAGAAATTGAAACCTATGTAAGTTGTTGATGAGAAAAAAAGATGCAGCCATCATAAAAAATATCAATGTTTTTCAAATGATTAAAAATGAAATTATCATACAATAAACAATTCCATTTATGAATCTATATCTAAAATATGCAACACAGTAAAATGAAGACATAAGAGGTACCCTGCTTGCATATTCCCCCACAGCAAGTCTCATAACCCAGCCTCTAAATAAATAAATAAATCCATGGATAAAAATTTAAAAATAAAAAAATTGTAAAAAAACTTTATATGTCAAGGCTATAGTAATAAAAACAGAATGTCATGTGCAGAAAAATGGACAATCGCCAATGAAACAGAAACTACTATTCTCACACACTTTAGTCATGATGCAAAAAAAGAACTTTAAAAATGGTTTAACATAGAGTTTCTCAAAAATATGCAGATATTATTGTGCCCCCAAAAGCAATGGCAAAGCAGTCAGTTTTTGCAGTCCCTTGTAAGCCATAAAGAAAACTTTAGCTCACACTATGAACTTGAAGGAATAATACTGAACCGAAAGTAGAATCCTTAGAGAATTTAAATCATGGGGCAGAATGTGTCCCTATGTAAGCATAATAGAAAAAAATGACCCTGGCTTCTCAGAAACTCTTCCATCGAAGCACAGCTCCCCAAATCACATGTTAAGGACTGGCTTCCTCCTTGACTTTTGTAACTCTCATCTGTGTCATCTGCTTCATTCGCTCTCACCTACCTGGGTGTTTGGCTACCATCTCATTTCTCTTTATATTCCGGGGCTCTTTATTTTGCTCCAGACAGGTGATCAAGTCTGGCTTAGAGACAGCAATACCTGTTTTATTAAGAAAAAAAAGTAACATAAATCTGGCTGAATTCTTTAATTACCAAACCAGTCTTATGCTTAGTAAAGAGGATATAATAGAAAATTCTAGAAAATTAAGATTGATTCATAACAGAACTTTCTAGCTATTTAGAAAATACTTTAAATTTGTAGGTCCTTAATTTCACTATTCAGTGCTACTGAATCAAAAACTGGTGGTAGGAACTGAATTCTAAATTGTGGGCAATGATATTTTATGCCACGACAGTTTTGGAATTGCCGCTAACCAAGAGCAAAAGATACATAAGCTCAGGAAAGGGAAACATTCAGGTCAAGATAAAACATCCTGAAGAATTTGTTCTATACCAATGAATCCCCAAGATTTTCTTAAAATTGGAGAGCTAAAATTCATTCATGCAAAGCAGAAATTACCAAAATCGTCTTAGAAAAGAGAGAAAGTCAATATATTAGGAATTGTGTATTGAAGTTATCCTCACCCAGGGAGACCAGGTTTCTGTAGTTCTCTAACATCACATCTCTATATAAATTCCGCTGAGCATGATCCAGGCATTGCCATTCCGCCAGAGAGAATTCTATAGCTATGTCTCTGAATGTCAACAGTCCCTGAAAACAAAAAACAAACGAACAAAAAACCACTCATGAACACACAAACAGTTACCATGTGGCCATAGGCAGAGACTTTTATTTGACTCATGTTAAATAAGAGCGTAAAAAGAAGTGGTTCTGACTTACAAGAGTGACTAAAATTATTCATTAAGATAATGTCTAACATGGAAGTATTCTCTAACTGAGAAATGAGGATAGCATAAGATCCACAATACCACTGTAGATATGATACTTTTCTGGGTGATGAATTATAAAATTAAGGGCATCAATATGGACATGTCTTTTTTTTTTTTTAAACCGAGGCTCATTCTGTTGCCCAGGCTGGAGTGCAGTGGTGTGATTCTGGCTCACTGCAACCTCGGCCTCCTGGGTTCAAGTGATTTTCCTGCCTCAGCCTCCTGAGTAGCTGGGACTACAGGCATGAGCCACCACGCCTGGCTAATTTTTGTATTTTTAGTAGAGACAGGGTATCACAATGTTGGCCAGGCTGGTCTTGAACTCCTGACCTCAGGTGATCCACCCACCTCGGCCTCCCAAAATACTGGGATTGCAGGCATGAGCCACTGCACCCAGTCAGACATGTCTGATTGCTATATTTACATCATACAGAATAAGCTATGTATATTTCTCAGGTAGAACATTCATGATGAGTTGGAAGGTTCCTCTTAAGTCTTAATATGTGAAATAAACTAAAGATCTTATACAGATTTTGTTTCAGGAGATTTGGGATAGAGTCTGAGTTTCTGAATTTCTAGCAAGCTCACCAGTTTCTAGCCTAGTAAGAATAGTTTGTCAAACATCTAGTAAATGGCAGAGTCTGGGTTCTTCCCAGTTTCTTTCACCTGTAAATAAAGCTAAAAGCCTTCATTTTTAAAAGACAAATATATATGCAAAAATGATCTAAAAAGAAAGGACAGCTTCCAGATTAAATGTGATGGTTTATGCACTTCAGCTAGTAAATCTCCTAAGTGTACTTAATAATTAAGGGAATAATAATTAACTCTATAGTGGAAAAAATGCCATAGAGATCTTGAGCCAAGTGAATAAAATTGTTATCAACTATACTGGGACACATTTTTATTATGTGCTGATGCACACAGGACACAACATCACTGCTGTGGTATTTCTCTCCTCCCAGAAAAGTAAATTGTAACTATATATATTTTATGAGACAAATTCTCTCTGTCACCCAGGCTGGAGTGCAATGGTGCTATCTTGGCTCACTGCAACCTCTGCCTCCTGGGTTCAAGCGATTCTCCTGCCTCAGCCCCTGAGTAGCTGGGATTACATGTACATGCTACCATGCCAGGCTAATTTTTTTTTTTTCAGCAGAAACAAGGTTTCACCATGTTAGCCAGGCTGGTCTCGAACTCCTGACCTCACGTGATCCAGCTGCCCCGAACTCCCAAAGTGCTGGGATTACAAGTGTGAGCCACCGCACCTGGCCTAAATTTAATTATAAAAAAAATCAGTTTTCTGCAAAGTTGAAGATACAGATAACTTCCCTGGCTGTAATTTTTAATAGTAATTTAAGTGGTCTTTCCTTGGCACCCTGGAGAGCAAGTATCTCCTAATAGTTTTTAGAACTTTCTGGGTAATAAATGCCATCCTGTTTAAATGAGCGTTACCTGTTCTACATGGAACTAATAGAGCACACAGATGAAACCTCGACATGTTTCACTTTTCACTAATACCAAAGACAACTGTGTTTCCCCAAAGAAATCTTGAGTTTCCACACCTTCTCATGTTCAACAGCTACAATAGGAACATTTTCAATATTGCAGGTCATAAATTTGTGGTGAGAATTCTGCAAGGCATACAAGAACCCAAGATGAAGAGGATGTATAGAAGGCTATGGTATACAGAAAAAAAATATTTTTTTCAGAACCCCTTGACTATCATACAAATAAAAAATAATTGAAACAAACTCATTAGGGATAACAACACAAGTAGAGAAGTAAAAATTTGCAAGTTCCGAACACATGACATTCCAAAAGGCAGAGTGGACACTGCTTTTTTTTTTTTTTTTTTTTTTTTGAGACACAGTCTCACTCTATTACCCAGGCTGGAGTGCAGTGGTGCAATCTCAGCCCACTGCAACCTCCACCTCTTGGGTACAAGTGATTCTACTGCCTCAGCCTCCTGAGTAGCTGAGACTACAGGTGCACGCTACCGCTCTCAGCTAATTTTTGTATTTTTAATAGAGACAGACTTTCACCATGTTGGTCAGGCTGGTCAGGCTGGTCTCAAACTCCAGACCTCATGATCTGCCTGCCTTGGCCTCCCTAAGTGCTCGGATTACAGGCGTGAGCCACCGCACCCGGCCTGAACACTGCTCTTGATCTGAGACATGCTCACCTGAGAAAAAGTGATTTTTTTCTCTTCTTCCTCTTTCCCTGAAATGTATTATCAGATAAGATGTTCTGGACATATCAAACCTGCATCTTGAGAATATGCCTTTAAAGCACAACCTGTTCACCTGCTACCACCACACACACCCACGGGCAGAAAGACCGAGACTTGCAGAAAACATTCACCCATTTTTGTTGTTTATAACCGTAAAGATTTAAGAGCAATGAGAGAACAACGAGCTTCTCCATAACTATTAAAATGTAAGTTTCTTTTTCCCTGCCCTCCCCTATCAGACATCAGCAATGTTCTTTACAGAAATGGGAGCATGAACCGCACTGACCTCTTCCTACCAAACTGAAACAGGGCAGGCAGTGCAGCCTTCCTTTGATGCAAAGGTTGAACTAAACTCTCCTGAATGTATCTTGAACCCCTCAAGTTTATAAATCACTTGGTAATCTCAGCCCTGCTCTATGCAATGTGCTTCTGCAGGATCCAAAAGGGTTCAGGAATGGACTTTTTCAACAAGTCCCCTGTAAATGCTGATTGTGCTTTCCCAGACACATTATTAGCATTAGCGAGAGAAAGCAGGCACAGCAGAGTCCCTTACACACACCACATTTGTCACAATACTAATACTTCCGCTGCAAATAAAGACAACCAATCTCCATCCTGAAATATTATATTTTTTGTTGGCTTTTTTAAGTTTACAGGGACAACAGAAGACAGCAATGTCTGGGTAAATCTGCACTCGGGAAACCTGTACACATGTACTAATAAAATGTTTATTAAGCAGGTACTGTGTGCTCAGGAACATGTCACAGAACACTGCGCTGGGAATAACACATTTTGTGATTTAATTTTCATAGCACCCTGGGAGTTAGTACTAAGTGTTGAATAATTTTTAGCATTTAGATTAAGAGCACTGCATTTTCATTTCTTCTTATGTTATTATTAATTTTAAAAAGAAAATGTATAGAATAATAATTCAATACAAAAAAATATGAAATGATACAATTACATAAAAATTGAATAATCAGCTTCCAAATGGCTATTTTGTAAATAATGAAATTAAGCCAGAAATAAAAAAATTTTTGAAACTAATTAAACCTGAAATACAACATACCAGAATCTCTGGGTCACAGCTAAGGCAGTGTTAAGAACAAAATGTATATCACTAAACATCCACATCAAAAAGTTACAAAGATCTCAATTTAAAAATCTAATGTTAGAATTAAAAGAATTCCAAAAGTAAGAGCAAACCAACTTCAAAGATCACAAAAGACCAGAAATAACCAAAATCAGAGCTGAAATGAAGAAGGTTGAAACATAAATATTTATAAATAGTTAAATAACTATTTGATTATAAATAGTTAAATAACTATTTGATTATAAATAGTTAAATAACTAATAAATAGTTATATAACTAATTATAAATAGTTATATAACTATAGTTAAATAACTAATTATAAATAGTTAAATAATTATTATAAATAGTTAAATAACTGTTTAATTATAAATAGTTAAATAAATGTTTAAATAGTTAAATAACTATTTATAAATAACTATAAAAAGTTCAATGGGCCAGGCACAGTGGCTCATGCCTTTAATCCCAGCACTTTGGGAGGCCGAGGTGGGCGGATCACAAGGTCAGGAGTTCCAGGCCAGCCTGGCCAACATGGTGAAACCCCACCTCTACTAAAAATACGAAAATTAACTGGGTCTGGTGGCGGGCTCCTATAATCCCAGCTACTCGGGAGGCTGAGGCAAAAGAATCGCTTGAATCTGGAAGGCGGAGGTTGCAGTGAGCCGAGATCGTGCCACTGCACTCCAGTCTGGACGAAAAGAGTGAAACTCCATATCAGAGGAAAAAAAAGAAAAAAAAAAGTTCAACAAAACCAGAAGTTGATTCTGGTGAAGGATAAAACACTACGCTAACGAAGAAAAAAGAAATAATTCAAATAAACACAGTCAGAAACCAGAGGTCTGTGAGGTTGTGAAGAAAGGGAATGCTTATATGCTGCTGGTGAGAGTATAAATTTGTTTAAACATTGAGAAAAGCAGTTTGAGAATTTTTCAAAAACCTGATAACAGAATTACCATTTGACCCAGCAACTCCACAATGGGGAATATACCCAATGAATATAAGTTATTCCACCATGAAGACACATGCACACATATTTTTATTACAGCACTATTCACAATAGCAAAAACCAGAAATAAACCTCTATGTTTTTAATGGTAGACTGGATAAAGAAAATGTGGTACATAAACACCATGAAATATGATGCAGTTATAAGAAAGAACAACATCATGTCATTTGCAGCAACATGGACAGAGCTGAAGACTGTTATTTTTAGAAAACTAGTGCAGGAACAGAAAATCAAATACTGTATCTTGTCACTTATAAGTGGGAGCAAAATAATGAGAATACAATGGACAAAGATAAGAGAACAACAGACACCGAGGCCTCGTTCAGGGTGGAGGGTTAGAGGATGAAGAAAATCAGAAAACAAATCTGTTGGGTACTATGCTTAGTACCTGAGTGATAAAACAATCTGTACACAAAAACTTCATGATATGATTTTACCTATATAACAAACCTGCACATGTACTCCTGAACCTAAAATAAAAGGTAAAAGAAAAAAATGTGGCTAGGCGCAGTGGCTCATGCCTGCAATCCCAGCACTTTGTGAGGCCGAGGTGGGCAGATCACCTGAGGCCAGGAGTTCGAGATCAGCCTGGCCAACATTGTGAAACCCTGTCTCTACTAAAAATACAAAAATTAGCTGGGTGTGGTGGCATGCACCTGTAATCCCAGCTACTCAAGAGGCTGAGGCAGGAGAATCACTTGAACCCGGGAGGCAGAAGTTGCAGTGAGCCGAGATCAACACCACTGCACTCCAGCCTGGGTGACAGAGCAAGACTCCATCTCAAAAAAAAAAAAAAAAAAAAAAATTCATGGGTGGGAAAGGGTGCAAGGTAAGTGGTAGGACTGGTTTGTGCCACAGATATGCTACAGACAGTGGCCCATGTGGGGCTATACTCTGATTTAGTCCTGTGTCCCTGCAGGCAGATTAGACTATGATCAAGTGGCACAGATCCCTACATCGGTGGAGGAAACAGGTTGCTGCTGCAGATTCAGTGGCTGGGGTTGGGGATATGCCAGGAAACTTGTAGGCACTTTGGTGGGATTTTGCCAAGAAACACTAAAAGCAAAAGTGTTGTGGTGGAATTCTTGAGGGTGGTGCCTAGTCCTGGGAGGGGTGTGGATGCAACAATGTCTAGTGGGTCTGTCTGTGAATGCATGAGAATCATGTGGTGGCAGCTCTGAAAGGAGGAGGTCTGTTATCACAATTCCTTTTCTCTAAGTTTTTAGTCCCGTTTCACCCTGAGAGGAGACCTAGAATCACAGGACAAAGTGCAGTGTGACAGCCTGTGTGCAGAACAGAGACTCCCCTTACCAGACACCCAGAGTCCCCCTCCAGGCCAGGCCCCTGTAATATCTCTTTTCTGACACCAAATCTGTGGAGTTTGCTGAATACAAAGAATTTTTTTTTTTTTTTTTTGAAATAGAGTCTCACTCTGTCGCCCAGGCTGGGGTGCAGTGGCACGATCTTGGCTCACTGCAACCTCCACCTCTCGGGTTCAAGTAATTCTCCTGCCTCAGCTTCCTGAGTAGCTGGGATTACAGGTGCCAGTCACCACACTCAGTTAATTTTTGTATTTTTAGTAGAGATGGGGTTTCACCATGTTGGCCAGGCTGGCACTAAGCAATTTTTTAACAACAACCTGTGGTCCAACATTTCCATCCTGATACCACCCGGAGTCAGCACAGACCATAATTCAGAGCTCAGTCTCACCATACTGCCCTTACTGCACATGCCTGTCACAAATCCCAGGGACCCATCTATGCTTCTCAGCTACTGTCTATAAACTGGGGACTCCTATAATCTCCCTTAAGTTCAATAATGATAGAGATACTCACAGAATTGAGCTAAACCCTGTACTTATGTTAACCTGTTTACTATAAAACATGCAACCCAGAAGCCAGGTGTGGTGGCTCACGCCTGTAATCCCAGCATGTTGGGAGGCCGAGGAGGGTGTATCATAAGGTCAGGAGTTCAAGACCAGCCTGGCCAAGATGGTGAAACCCCATCTCTACTAAAAATACAAAAATTAGCTGGGTATGGTGGTGGGTGCCTGTAATCCTAGCTACTTGGGAGGCTGAGGCACGAGAATCTCTTGAACCCAGGAGGCAGAGGTTGCGGTGAGCCGATATTGTGCCACTGCATTCCAGCCTGGGCGACAGAGTGAGACTCCATCTCAAAAAAAAAAAAAACAAAAAAACAAAAAAACATGCAACCCAGAAACAGTCAAATAGAAAAGAAAAGATGTATAAAAAAAGTTTGGGAAAGATGGGGCATATAGATAATCCTGGTAAAAAGCTGTGATTAATAAAATTCTCCAGCCAGCCGCGATGGCTCATGTCTGTAATCCCAGCAGTTTGGGAGGCTGCGGCAGGTGGATCACCTGAAGTCAGGAGTTTGAGACCAACCTGGCCAACATGGTGAAATCCTGTCTTTACTAAAAATACAAAAAATAAGCCAGCTGCAGTGGTGGGCACCTGTAATCCCAGCTATCTGGGAGGCTGAGGCAGGAGAATTGCTTGAATCCAGGAGGTGGAGGTTGCAGGAGCTGAGATCGTGCCACTGCACTCCAGCCAGGGTGACAGAGTGAGACTCTGTCTCTAAATAAATAAATAAATAAATAAAATTCTCCATCCTTTGTGGTCTTCACCAACAGCTTAAGAGAAACACTTTTTCCCATTATGACTTAGATGGTTTTGTATTTTCTTATCACATAGCCAGATATAGACTCTGCAAATTTCCACCTCTTTCTTATAAAAGAATCAGCTAAATACTTTTCTTCAGTGGTCAAAATATTTTTGAATTCACTTTGCTTAAATTTTTCTCTTCTCCCAGGGCTCCTGACCTTTGAGTACCTTCAGTCTGAGCCAACATACAACCCCATTTTCTGTCTCTCCTTAAGAACATGCTGACTTCAGGGTAAAACATTCTCTGATCTAGAATCTAATTTTGCCCTCTTCTATCATACCATTCTTACTCCATCTTCTTTCTAAACTTGTTTGCTATTCTCTATGAAAGAAAGTCCTTGTCTGCCTATACGTTGATATCCTTAAAAATCTTATAGTTGACACTTTTTTCTGTTGTTGGGATTCAGAACTTCTTTTTTTTTTGAGAGGGAGTGTTTCTCTGTCACCCAGGCTGTAGTGCAGTGGCGCGATCTCTGCTCACTGCAAGCTCCGCCTCCTGGGTTCACGCCATTCTCCTGCCTCAGCCTCCTAAGTAGCTGGGACTGTAGGTGCCCACCACCATGCCTGGCTAATGTTTTTGTATTTTTAGTAGAGACGGGGTTTCACCATGTTAGCTAGGATGGTCTCGATCTCCTGACCTTGTGATCCGCCTGCCTCAGCCTCCCAAAGTGCTGGGATTACAGGCATGAGCCACCGTTCCCCACCGGGATTCAGAATTCTTACCCAAATCTGAATATCTGAATTTGTTTTATTTTACAAAGTCTAGAAACTGCCCCCAAACACCTTTACTTTCAGTAAGATCCTCCCAATTCCTATCCATTCTAACCCTAACTACATCTGCCTGTGGGTCCCCAGGTTTCCCTGGCTCTGTTGCTTATCTCAGTATAAAACCTTCTTCCGTGGCTGGAGTGAGCAGGCTGGGACATCTGCAGGGAAGGCTCCCTAGAAAGAACTGACTAGGTCTTCAATAATCTCCTTTTGCAGGCTCCATATTGCTCTTAGCTTGGAGTCACAGGGCTCAGGCTTTAATTTTCAAGTCAGAGATGTTCACTTAGTTTTAGAAACTAAGTGGTACATAAATCCAGAAAAATTACTGAAATGCAGTGTTTATACAAGGGGAAAATTTTTAAGGTGCTTACATTTTATAGCTCAATAAGAAAAGCAAAAGTATCTGTCTCTTTCAGACAATACACATATCATTTACTTATTTCCATAACAGGATATTCAGTAAACAATTAGTAATATGAACAAACTTCTAGAAGGTGCCCAGTCCCATCTCATGAAGTTTAGCATAAAATTCAGAAATCAAGATAACAGGGCCAGGAGCAGTGGCTCACGCCTGTAATCCCAACAATTTGACAGGCACAGGTGGGCAGACCACCTGAAGTCAGGAGTTCGAGACCAGCCTAGCCAACATGGCAAAACCCCATCTTTACTAAAAATACAAAAATTAGCCAGGCGTGGTGGCGGGTGTTTTTCATCCCAGCTGGGAGGCTGAGTCAGGAGAATCACTTGAACCCAGGAGTCGGAGGTTGCAGTGAGCTGAGATCACACCACTCCACTCCAGCCTGGGCGACAGAGACTCGGTCTCAAAAATAAAAATAAGATAACAGGATGTAGAACAGAGGTATTTACTGTCACATATTAATTTTGCAAAAAGAGAGACTGATGTTTTGATGAATCTATCTAATTCCCCAGTTATCTAACACATTTTCTTGTGCAAATGTATTCATTTCCTACAGCCATAATGGAAGAGACATTTTTCATATTATTTCCCTTGGTAATATTCCCAAAGCTAAGCCTTAGAATACTGTTTGAAATCACACGCCAAAAAATAACACACCTGAGAAAATTTCTACACTCACTCTGAAAAAGGGCAAATGTGAATTTTTAACAAATAGAATACACGACTACATTTTTTTTCTGAAACTCACCTCTTTTATGCCCTTTGTCAATATTTTCTTACATATTGAGCTCTACTGATAAAATGCAATTTACAGTTAACTAACTGAAGTCGAAAGAAGTGAAAATATCTTTTCAAGGTGACAAACCCAGAGAGTTGCAGTGCTGATTGGAACACAGATATGTCTGGCTCCTGTCAAGTCAAGCCGTCCGATCACTTGAGAGTCTCCCACGCGCATTCTGCTCACTGAAATGCTCAAGGACAACCATTCCAGGAGACACTGCACTGTGCCCTCATGAGTTCCCTAGGTGCAATTATTTGAGATTCTTGCACCATCTTATTGGGGTCAGTTTTTTTTGCCTTTAGGGATAGTTTTCTTCCCTTCACAAATCTGACAGAATCCAGAGGGCAGAAATTACTTCTGTGTTTTTCTCTCAATACCCGCATCTGATTGGCTGACCAGCAATATATGTCCATGAAACTGAAGCTGAGTTGGGGAAAGACAATTCTAATGTCCCAAGGGATTAGCATTTTACGGGAAGAGTAAACCAGGAGATTGCTCTCAGCCCCGGGCATCCATTTGCTCTCTTGGAAGGCTACACTTCATACCACATGCTATTCTCAAAAAGAAAATAACTCAGGGGATGATATTCACTAGACACTCCAGCAGACATGGCCACGGTGGGTTGATATTCACTAGACACTCCAGCAGACATGGCCACAGTGGGTATCTTGGTTTATCCCCAAGCAGTACTAAGACCCAGAACCAGGAAAAACCTGAAGTGTGGCTGAAGAAACATTACCCTGTAGGGTTTCCCCCAAAAAAACTCAACCCACATATTATGATGTCTGTGCTTGGAGAAGACAAAAGAAGAGGCACAGAGATTTTTTACAATACAGTGTCAGAAGCTTAATCTCTGCTTTCTTTTTTTTTTTCTTTCTGAGACAGAGTCTCACTCTGTTGTCCAGGTTGGAGTGCAGTGGCACAACCTTGGCTCACTGCAATCTCCGTCTCCTGGGTGGAAGCAATTCTCCTGCCTCAGCCTCCTGAGTAGCTGGGATTACAGGCACTCACCACCACATCCGGTTAATTTTTTTTTGTATTTTTAGTAGAGATGGGGTTTCATCATGTTGGCCAGGTTGGTTTCCAACTCCTGACCTCAAGTGATTTGCTCGCCTCAGTCTCCCAAAGTGCTAGGATTACAGGCATGAGCCACCATGCCCAGCCCCTGCTTTCTTCTTATGTGAAATATTTACAAATGGGAACTTTTTTTTTCCCATTTGACACTGAATGACACTTAAAGTGTCATCCAATGCTTTTAAAAAAAATAATTAATGTAAGTACTGTGTCTGAAACATACAAGAAAGGACAGATAATAATGTGAGTTAGAAAGAAAAGTTGACATTTGGGAATGTCACAAAAACTGAAAATTTAATATTTTATTGCAAGCCAGAGTTAGTCTGTGAGAACAGAATGGTAAGTGACTTAAGACCCTGCTTAAGACACAGCTGAGGAAGGGCATGGTGGCTCATGCCTGTAATCCCAGCATTTTGGGAGGCCGAGGTGGCCAGATTACCTGAGGTCAGGAATTTGAGACCAGCCTGGCCAACATGGTGAAACCCCATCTCTATTAAAAATACAAAAATTAGCCATGTATGGTGGTGTAGGCCTGCAATCCCAGCTACTCGGGAGGCTGAGGCAGGCGAATCACTTGAACCCAGGAGGCGGAGGTTGTAGTGAGCTGAGATCGCACCACTGAACTCCAGCTTGGGCAACATTGCGAGGCTCTATCTCAAAAAAAAAAAAAAAAAAAAAAAAAAATCCAAGGGAAAACCAATTTCCTGTGGGGTGTAAAAATATTTAAACAGCTGCCAATTAGATTGAGGTGGATTGATTCTTCTCGGCTCTCACTTAAAAAAAATCTATCTCAAATGTATCTCTTAACAGCTGGGCGCGGGGGGCTCACGCCTGTAATCCCAGCACTTTGGGAGGCCAAGGCAGGCGGATCACTTTAGGTCAGGATTTCGAGAGCACCCTGGCCAACATGGTGAAACCACGTCTCTACTAAAAATACAAAAGCCGGGCGTGGTGGTGGCCGCCTGTAATCCCAGCTACTCCAGAGCCTGAGGCGGGAGAATCGCTTGAACCCGGGAGGGCGGTTGCATTGAGTCGAGATCGTCCCATCGCACTCCAGCCTGGGCAACAGAGCGAGACTTCCTCTCAAAAAAAAAAAAAAAAAAAAAAATGCATTTCTCGGAAATTACTTTCTTGAAGAAAAATATTCAGGCCTAGTCAACCACAGACTGCCAATTAATCTCAGATGACATAACCAAGCCATTTTCACCTGGATCTTACAAACAAGGAAACTACATAACTGTACCAAACCAATTACTGAATCTGGTTTGCTTCATCATGAAACTTATAACAAACTTTCCTTCAAGTCTTTCCCATGGATCACAACCCACAAGCCATAGCTGGGCGCTCTAAGATTCTTGAATCACACTTTGATTCAATTCTCTGATATTTTTACAGCGACTCCCCATATATCTCTAAAAGAAAAAATGAGGAACTAGGGACCCCAGGGAACACAGTTCTTTCCACTCACGAATCCTGCACCCTAAGTCTGGATTCTCCCCTGATGACTTTCCCATCCCTGAACAGTCTGGGTGAGATGAGGCGCTGGGAGTGTAGAGCTGCCCAGAGAGGGCTCCAGTCCAGGGCAAAGCTACTGCAGAGGAAAAAGACAGAACTCCCAGGGTCCCAGCCGCTGGCCCAGGAAGCATCTTAAGGCTCGAGGGGACTAAGAGCCGAGCTGGGACAAGGAGGATTTGGGTCCTCAGACTCCGGAGCTGACTGCGATTAAGTTCGGGTCCTGCTACAGCCACTTTCAGTCAGTTCCAACCAGCCCCCAGCCCTCTCTCACCGTTACAGACCCAGCACTCACCATTTCTCGGCTTCCAGGGGGTCCCGGTCTTTTAGCCATAAATCTGCGAATACCTGCAGGACACAAGGCCACAGAGGCTTAGCCTCTAGGAGCAGAGGACGCAGAGCAGTGAAGAGAAGGACTGAAGCTCTAGGCGCAGAGAAGCAAAAAGAACCCGCAACATTACGGAAGCGTCCTGTTTTCTCCCGCTGCATTCCTGATTGGACAGTTTCTATTCCACGGTCCCTGATTGGATAAGGTTTGAGGCCCCACCCTTCATGCCCTGAGTGACGGAAAATTTGATCAGACACTGGGCTCAATAAAGCAAAAGTAACAGGTTAGGCTGCAGCCTTTACGGCCAAGGTTTCTTCCCTGATCTGAGCCAGGCCAACCCCAGAGGATACTTGGATTTAACCTTGTGTATAACGTCATATGCATTTATAAATGATATATAATAGTTATTCATAAACTGAAAAAATATAAAGACAATTATTTTAAAATTTCAGATTTTATGACCTTCCTTGCTGCGGATCCTTTGCAGCGATATGGTTTGGCTCTGTAGCTCCACCCAAATCTCATCTCAAATTGTAATTCCTGGCCGGGCGCGGTGGCTCACGCCTGTAATCCCAGCATTTAGGGAGGCCGAGCGTGGAGGGCGAAGGCGGGGGAGGGGAGGGTGGGGGGGGCGGGGAGGGATCACTTGAAGTCAGGAGTTCGAGACCAGCCTGGCCAACATGGTGAAACCCCGTCTCTACTAAAAATACAAAAATTAGCCAGGGTGGTGGCAGGCGCCTAGAGGGTCAGCTACTCGGGAGGCTAAGGCAGAAAAATCACTCGAACCCAGGAGGCGGAGGTTGCAGTGAGCCGAGATCGCGCCATTGCACTCCAGCCTGGGCGACAGCAGGGAGGCTCTGTCTCAAAAAAAAAAAAAAAAAAAATTGTAATTCCCACATGTCAGGGCAGGGACCGGGTGGGAGGTGACTGGATCTTAGAGAGGGATTATCCTCATGCTATTCTTGTAATAGTAAGGGAGCTCTCAAGATATCGGATGGATTAAAAATGTGGCACATCCCCCTACCCTCCCCATCCCCAGTTCTCTCTCTTTTTCTACCAATTAAGATGTGCCTTGCTTTCCCTTCACCTTCCATCATGGTCATGAATGTAATTTTCCTGAGGATTCCTCAGCCATGTAGAACTATGACTTAATTAAAACACTTTTTAAAAACATTACGTGGTCTGAGGTATTTGTTTATAGCAGTGTGAAAATGGCCTAATCCATGAAGGCAGCCTGAGATTTCACAAAGAAGGCAGTCCTCTGCAGTAAAATGTGAACCACATGTCAATTTTGAATTTTCTATTAGCCAAATATTAAAAAGTAAAAAGAAAAAGGTGGGGCCTGGCACAGTGGCTCACACATGTAATTCCAGCATTTTGAGAGGCCAAGGCAGCAGACAACCTGAGGTCAGGAGTTCCAGACCAGCCTGTCTAACATGGCGAAATCCTGTCTCTACTAAAAGTACAAAAATTAGCCGGGCATGGTGACAGGCACTTGTAATCCCAGCTACTCTGGAGGCTGTTGCAGGAGAATCGCTTGAACCTCGGAGGCAGAAGTTGCAGTGAGCCAAGATTGCACCACTGCACTCCAGCCTGGTGACAGAGTGACTCTGTCTCCAAATAAAAAAGAAAGAAATAGATGGAATAACGGTAGAACTGATTGTAACATTTTAATCAGCCCAATATATCCAAAATATTACTATTTTAATATGTGATTAGTATGTAATGGTTAATAAAGCATATACATTTTTGAAACTAAATCTTTCAATGTAACCTTGTATTTTACTTTTCCAGCACATTGCAGTTCAGACCAGCCACATTCCAGCACCCTGTGGCCATGTCAGAGGCGTTTGAACCAGAGCAACTGCATGTGGAATAGGTGCTGGGTAAAATGGGGCTGAGACCTACAGGACTGCTTTTCCATGAAGTCAGGCATTCTAAGTCACAGGATAAATAGGAGATTGGCGCAAGATACAGTTCACAAAGACCTTGCTGATAAAACAGTTTGCAGTAAAGAAGCCACAGAAATCCACCAAAACCAAGATGTGAATGAAAGTGACCTCTGATTGTCCTCACGAATCATTACATGCTAATTATAATGCATTAGCACACTAAAGATGTTCCCACCAGCGCCATGACAGTTAACGAATGCCATGGCACATCAGAGAGTTACTTTACACAGTCTAAAAAGAAGAGAAACACAGTTCTGGGAATTGCCCACCCCTTTCTTGTAAAACTCATGAATAATCTATCCCTTTTTTAGCGTATAATCAAGAAATCACTGTAAGTATTTTTAGTTGAGCAGCCCACACTGTTGCTCTGCCTATGGAGTAGCTATTCTTTTATTCCTTTACTTTCCTAATAAATTTGCTTTTGCTTTGCACTGCAGACTCACCCAAAATTCATTCATTCATTCTTTTCTTCCTTCCTTCCTTCCTTTCTTTCTTTCCTTCCTTCCTTCCTTTCTTTCCTTCCTTCCTTCCTTTCTTTCCTTCCTTCCTTCCTTTCTCTTCCTTTCTTCCTTTCTTCTTTCTCACTCTCTCTTTCTTTCTTTTTCTTTCTTTCTTTCCTTTTTTCTTTGAGACAGAGTCTGGCCCTGTCACCCAAGCTGGAATGCAGTGGTGCCATCTCGGCTCACTGCAACCTCCACCTCCTGGGTTCAAGAGATTCCCCTGCCTCAGCCTCTGGAGTAGCCGGGATTACAGGCGCGCACCACCATGTCCAGCCAATTTTTGTATTTTTAGTAGAGATGGGAGCCAGGCTGGTCTCAAACTCCTGACCTCGGGTGATCTGCCTGCCTCTGCCTCCCAAACTGCTGGGGTTACAGGTATGAGCCACCACCCCCGGCCCTAAATTCTTTTTTTGTATGAGATCCAAGAACCCACACTTTGGTTCTGGATTGGGACCATTTCTGGAAGCTTCTTTTCAGTGAATCACAAAGGGATGATACTGAGGAAACCCCCAGCCCAAAGGAAATAGGCAGAATCACCAATCTGCTAACTTTTTGTAAGTGGTGGCTTACCCGGGTATGGAATGGGATTGGGTTAGTAGCCCAACTTAGAGAAGTTAGAATGTCTCCTAAGACAGATAAGACAAAAGGTCCCCCTTAATGAAAAGGCAAGAACACTTAACAAAACTTGTGTTTGAGGTGCAACTTAGAAAGGTTAGAGTCTTTCCTAAGTTGTAGGGGGTTAGAAGCCTCTCTTAGTAAAGCCCCTCTTAGCTAAGATTAGATTTGGCATTATGGAATGTTAACCACTATAGTCTTTGTGTTTGTTTGTTTGTTTGTTTTGAGATGGAGTCTCGCTCTTGTCACCCAGGCCGGAGTCCAATGGTGAGATCTTGGCTCACTGCAACTTCCACCTCCCAAGTTCAAGCAATTCTGCCTCAGCCTCCCAAGTAGCTGGGATTACAGGCACCCGCCACCCCGCACAGCTAAGTTTTGTATTTTTTGTAGAGACCAGGTTTCACCATGTTGGTCAGGCTGGTCTCAAACTCCTGACCTCGTGATCCGCCCACCTCAGCCTCCCAAAGTGCTGGGATTATAGGCATGAGCCACCGTGCTCATCCCTGTCTTTGGATTAATCTGCCTTGCACTTTTCGCTGATGACTGTGGCTGACAGAATTAGGCGAGTACAGGATCATGAAACATGGGGAACTTTTTCCTCCCTAAAGCGGGAAACTTGAGAGCAGACAGGACTGCAGAAAAAGATTCTTTCACAACCAACAAGCGGCCACCTAAACTTTTTATTCAATGCAATGCATGGGTCTTTCTCTGGCTTATCTGAGGTCCTCACCTTTCCCACCCTGCCATAGGCAATGCTTCTCTCTCTCTCTCTCTGTATATACACACATATATACACACATATATGCACGTATATATACATATATACATATATACATATATACAAATATATACACACATATATACATATACATGTATATGAGTACATGTATATATGTACATGTACATGAGTACATGCATACATGTACATGTACATATACATGTACATGCATGCATGTACATATACATGTGCATGCATGCATGTACATATACATGTGCATGCATGCATGTACATATACATGTGCATGCATGTACATATACATGTGCATGCATGTACATATACATGTGCATGCATGTACATATACATGTGCATGCGCATGTACATGCATACATGTGCATGCGCATGTACATACATGTACATATACATATGTACATATGTGTATATACATATGTACATATGTGTATATACATGTACATGTATATCTGTACATATATGTACATATGTATATATGTATATGTATGTGTATATATGTATATGTATATGTATGTATATGTATATGTATATATGTGTATATATACATGTATATATGTGTATACACACATACATATACGTGTATACACACACATAGATACATATACATACATATACATATACATATACACATACATATATACATATACGTGTATATACACACATATATACACATACATGTATATATACACACATATATACATATACGTGTATATATACACACATATACATGTACGTGTATATATACATGTGTATATACACACATATATACACATACACACATATATACATATACGTGTATATATACACTATATACATATATACATACAAATCCGTGCGTATCTATACGCACATACATACATATCCGTGTGTATCTATACGCACATATATATACATATCCGTGTATATATACGCACATATATACATACCGTGTTTATATACACACATATATACATATCCGTGTATATATATACGTATACGTATACACACATATATACATATATGTGTATATATACACGTATATACACATATATACATATACACGTATATATGCACACATCTATATGCATATACACGTATGTATGCACACATCTATGTGCATATACACGTATGTATGCTCACATCTATGTGCATATACACGTATGTATGCACACACATATATGTACATGTATACATATATACATATATACATGTACATATATGTATGCATATATACATGTACATATATGTATGCATATATACATGTACATATATGTATGCATATATACATGTACGTATATACATGTACACATATGTATGCGTATATACATGTACATATATGTATGCGTATATACATGTACATATATGTATGCACATATACATGTACATATATGTATGCATATATACATGTACATATATGTATGCATATATACATGTACATATATGTATGCATATATACGTACATATATGTATACATATATGTATATACGTATACATGTATCTATACATATATATGTATATACGTATACATGTATCTATACATATATATGTATATACGTATACATGTATCTATACATATATACATGTATATATATATACACACATATACATATACACACTATATATACGTATCCATGTATATATGTGTTGGGATTACAGGCATGAGCCACCTTGGCAGGACTGTTTCAGGGACTTCTGACCAGAAGTTTCAACATGTGGTCTCTGGGAAAGATGGTGACCCAGAGTAACAGAAAAGGTAGGAAATGGAAATACATATATGTGTGTGTGTGTATATATGTATATATATGTGTATATATATATGTGTGTGTGTGTATATATATATATATATATAAAAAGAGAGAGAGAGAAGGTAATACTCCAATGGGAGATGGGCTAATTTTCTCTTTTTGGGATCCATGTTCTAGAATAAAAATAGTAGTCTTAATTTGGAGAGGGATCAGTTTTGCCTATATATATATTATATATATAATATATATAAAATATATCTATATGGGCTATATATATACACACACACACATATAGGCTACACACACACACACACACACACACACACATATATGTGTTTCCCTTTCCTACCTTTTCTGTTACTCTGGGTCACCATCTTTCCCAGAGACCACATGTTGAAACTTCTGGTCAGAAGTCCCTGAAACAGTCCTGGCAAGGTGGCTCATGCCTGTAATCCCAGCACTTTGGGAGGCAGAGGCAGGTGGAACACCTGAGGTCAGGCGTTCAAGACTAGCCTGGCCAACATAGTGAAACCTCATTTCTACTAAAAATACAAAAATTAGCCAGGGTGCTGGTAGGCACCTGTAGTCCCAGCTACTCAGGAGGCTGAGGCAGGGAGAATTGCTTGAACCTGGGAGGCAGAGGTTGCAGTGAGCCAAGATTACACCACTGCACTCCAGCCTGGGAGACAGAGCAAGACTCAGTCTCAAAGATACAAAGAAACCAAAAAGAAGTCCTTGAAACAAACAACAACAAAATGGATGACATTTCCCTTTTGTTTTATGTTATTGGGAGCTTGACCTTGTAGCCATGTGGTAGTATTTTCTCTTGGTTTCTACCATCCACCATACAGAAATTTTTAAATTTATTTTATAGTTAACCCTAAACATGATCTTGAGCAGTTAAAAACCTCTGCAAGCGGCTGGATGCAGTGGCTCACGCCTGTAATCCCAGCACTTTGGGAGGCTGAGGCGGGCGGATCACGAGATCAGGAGATCGAGACCATCCTGGCTAACATGGTGAAACCCTGTGTCTACTAAAAAATACAAAAAATTAGCCAGGTGTGGTGGCGGATGCCTGTAGTCCCAGCTACTTGGGAGGCTGAGGCAGGAGAATGGCATGAATCCAGGAGGTAGAGCTCGCAGTGAGCAGAGATTGTACCATCTCAAAAAAAAAAAAAAAATTTGCAAGCTCAAAATTGGTTGCCGGAGGTTTCTCTTGGGAGACTCCAATGGAGATTGCTCAGTGCTGTAGCTCAGTAGCTGGGTTCAATTTCTGGCTTAGGAAATGAGTCCTTTGTGATTTGATATCTGCATGAACATTTGTTGATTTTCTTCCCCTCCATGAACCATCTTAGATTTTCCTTTCTCTGGGCTACTTTTAAAGATTCCAGATTTTGTAAAAACTGCTTGCCACCTTTTTGAAAATACCTTGTACACTTGTGGTTAGGTTCATAACCTTAGTTAAAGCTTATTGGTTTCAGGAGGCAGAGGTTGCAGTGAGGCAAGTTCGGCCACTGCACTCCAGCCTGGGCAATAAGAGCAAAATTCCAACTCAAAATAAATAAATAAATAAATAAATATTTTTAAAAAGAGCATCATCGTTAAAATTTGGCTTATTTTTATTTATTTATTTATTTATTTATTTATTTATTTATTGAGATAAGAGTCTCGCTCTGTCACTCAGGCTGGAATGCAGTGGAGCAATCTTGGCTTACTGCAGCCTCCGCCTCCTGGGATCAAGCAATTATCCTGCCTCAGCCTCCGGAGTAGCTAGGATTACAGGTGGCCATGACCACATCCTGCTAAATTTTGTATTTTTAGTAAAGATGGGGTTTCACCATGTTGGCCAGGCTGGTCTTGAACTCCTGACCTCAAGTGATCTGCCTGCCTCGGCCTCCCAAAGTGCTGGAATTACAGGCGTGAACCACCATGCCTGGCCCAAAAGTTGGCTTAATTAAATGCAGATATTCAAGCTCCAACAGCTGGAAGTCCTTGGAAGAAACAGAGAAAGTGCCACAATAGACGTTTTGGGAAAAATGTCTCTTCTTCTCATGAAACCCCAGGAATTGGAAGTAGATAGATCCCTCTCAAAGTCTAAGGCTCTGTTCCATTTTGCATTGCATTGTCCGATGGTTTTTACTTTCTGGAGTATCAGAAATTACTTCACATTATGAGAGAACTTAGATATGTAATAACTAGGTAGGAAATATACATTGAGTGATGGCTAACCGCAGCTATGGGGGGATACTTGGCCTTTTTGCAAATTTGAATCAGAGAAGTGTGCTCTTGGCCACCTAGAAGGTATGAAAATGTCCCCTCCCCCCACTGAGAAGTAATACACTAATGGGAGATGGGCTAATTTTCTCTTTTGGGGATCCAGGTTCTAGCATAAAAATCGGAGTCAATTTGGAGGGATCTGTTTTGCCTTCCAGCTGTGCCTACTTATTAGGCTGTAGAAACCGCTTGGTTTTTGCTTTCCTGGCCCTGTTTCTCTGAGGCATCCACCCTGAAGCCAGGGTGGGAATCCAATTAAAAAACTGACAAATGAAAAATCTTAAAGGTATTTGATCTTCTTCTGCCATCTGTGTATTTTATGTGTTGTGTGTGCAATATGAAAGAGCTTTGAATAATTGGTTTAAAAATGATAAGAGCTCAAATCAAATATTTTCTCAGTAAAATAGAAACTATGGTGTGTTTTACTAAAGTCATGTTTTAGTTTACATGACTTTAGTAACCTTTGGGAAATAAAAACAGTTTTACATGCTATGTATGTTAAAAAAAAGCAAAATGTGTTTTTGGTAAAAGATTACAAGAAGTCATTGGAATGTGGATTACTTTTGGCCTAAATTATAGACCTGAAGGTTTATCCATGTTGTGAAAGGTTTGTAAAAAATTAAATCTTTTTTTTTTTTTTCTTTTTGAGACAGAGTCTCGCTCTGTCACCCAGGCTGGAGTGCAGTGGTGCGATCTCAGCTCACTGCAAGCTCTGCCTCACGGGTTCATACCATTCTCCTACCTCAGCCTCCTGGTTAGCTTGGACTACAGGTGCCCACCACCACACCTGGCTAATTTTTTGTATGTTTTTAGTAGAAACAGGGTTTCACCGTGTTAGCCAGGATGGTCTTGATCTCCTGACCTCATCATCTGCCTGCCTCGGCCTCCCAAAGTGCTGGGATTACAGGCGTGAGACATCGTGCTTGGCCAAAAAATTAAATCTTGTAAAAGAAATTCTGTGTGTTAACATATTGGCTAAAGTTAAAGGGGTATTCAATTTTTTTATAAATTGAACACTGGAATAAAAGCACAGCTGGTTTTTGTTAGAGCACTAATCTGCTCTTTCACAAAAACTGTAAAGCGTTATCAAAGGATTATAGGACTCTTATGATCAAACTGATTAAGACTAGATAATTTGTCTATAAGATTTTATTAAGAATTAGGTTTGACATCAATAGTGCACTAATGCAAGGGTGAGATTTACCTTTTTCCCATGAACAAGATTTTCATGTAATATTTTAAAAATGAAAGATTTTTGTCTGCCCTTTTGAATAAACTGCAGCAAAAGGAAAGGGAAAAAAAGATTATTTGGAAAGTGAAGTCTTCCCTCTATTAATGAGTAAAGGCTTTTGCCTCTTCAATTTTTTTTTTTTTTTTTTTAGATTGAGTCCTACTCTGTCACCCAGGACAGAGTGCAGTGGTGCGATCTTGGCTCACTGTAACCTCTGCGTCCTGGGTTAAAGCAGTTCTCTGCCTCAGCCTCCTGAGTAGCTGGGATTACAGGCATGTGCCACCATGCCCAGCTAATTTTGTATATTTAGTAGAGACAGGGTTTCACCCATCTTGGCCAGGGTGGTCTTGAACTCCTGACCTCGTGATCCACCTGCCTCAGCCTCCCAAAGTGCTGGGATTACAGGCATGAGCCACCATGCCCAGCCTTAACATTTTTGATTTATCATTTTGGTTAATGAGTGACCTGGGATAACCTGGGATTTGATACTTGACAGACTTAAAAATCAAATGATAAATTATGTATTTTTCTTACCTAAATATCTTGTAGACATTAGATCCCTTAAAGGACAAAAATGACATTTGGCTTATTTGGCATAAAAATCATACAGGAAGAATTGTTGGAAAGCCTTGTCAGGCCGGGCACAGTGGCTCACACCTGTAATCCCAGCACTTTTTGAGGCTGAGGAGGGTGGATCACCTGAGGTCAGGAGTTAGAGACCAGCCTGGCCAACATGGTGAAACCCAGTCTCTACTAAAAATACAAAAAAATTAGCCAGATGTGGTGGCATCTGTATACCAGCTGTGGTATGTGTAATCCAAGCTACTCAGGAGGCTGAGGCAGGAGAATCGCTTGAACCCAGGAGGTGGAGATTGCAGTGAGCAATCCAGTGGAGATTGCAGTGTTGCACTCCAGTCTGGGCAACAAGAGTGAAACTCTATCTCAAAAACAAAAAAGAAAGCATTGTTAAATATGAAATGTTGTTTGGTTTTCCTTGGGCTGTATTTGTAGAAATACGTTATTGGTATGTGTTTCAAAATAATGGAAAATCCTATAATTCCGATATGACTTAGTGTATATTATTAATAGTAATAATTGTTATGTAAAATTGTTGTATGCAACAGAAGTAACAAAAATCTCCATGTCAATTGTGGCTTTAATAGTGGCTATCCTAAGACTTCTTTGTCATCCACAGACAATTGTTGTCTTGTTTTAATCCTCTTTGAAAGGTGATTGATAATCAGCTGTAGGACGTTGACAGGTGCTATTAAATGCAGGTTTCTGATAACTTTGCAAATTTTGGTAATAGAATAAAGCAAAAACTTTCAGGACTCTCAAAGACAGGTGAAATGTTCATGAATATCAAGCAGAACAGGAGATAACTGCGTGGAGTGAACTAATATAAGACTGAAGTAACCTTTTTGACTTTGCTTAAAATATTGCTGATCCTTTGTTCTGTTGTTAAATGCTAGTTTTATCTCTTGTTTTTGAAATATTTTTTGAAAGAAGTTGAATCTTTGAATAACCCAATAACAAGTTCTAAAATTGAGGCAGTAATAAATAGCCTACTAACCAAAAAAAGCCCAGGGCCAGATGTTTTCACAGCCGAATTATACAGAGGTGCAAAGAGGAGCTGGTACCAATTATTCTGAAACTATTCCAAACAATTGGCAAAGAGGGACTCCTCCCTAACTCATTTAATGAGGCCAGCAGCATCCTGATACCAAAATGACCCTGGTGGCACTGGTGGTAGTGCAGCATGAGAGCAGGTGGGGATGGGGTTTATCCATGGGCCAGGGGTTAGAGGATTCCCTGGGCAGCACACTGCCTGGCTCCATTCTCTTCATCTTAGATGTATTGGGGGTGTTTGATACACAGAGGAAGAGGAGACCCATTTCAATAAAGGGTGTGAATAAGGGACTGAAATCAAGGACCAATCTTTGGAGGGGGGCTGCTTGTATCTAACTCTAAGAATAGATTGGGGTGTCATGGGATTGGAGGAGAGGAGGGAGCCTCTTAAGAGAAAGGCCCCAAGAGGCTGGGCCCCTGCTCCCTACCTTTCCCGAAAGGCCCCTTCAGCATCTTCTATCCAGGCCCTGTCAGTATCCTGTCCTTTCCTCTGTGACTAGAAAATCAAAGTTCTCCAGGAGATGTAGCCACTCCAGGTGGCTGAAAAAAATGACTATCAGCCCAAGAAGCAATTTTGGATCTGCTTTCAGGCAATGAAGTGGCTAAGTGAGAATGAGAGAAGAGAACCCAGCAAATTAGCAGAGGGGAGGAGAAGACTCTTTTTTGTGGCCAGCTGCAGACAGCCTGTGGCCATAGCTCCCTGGTCAGTGTCAGGTCCTGTTGCATAGGGACCACCGGGACACAAATATTCCAGCTGGGCAGGTACCAGGAGGGAGACCTGAGGTGTGACTCCCAGTAGCCTCACAGCTGCCTTAATGTCCTGCAGCTGCAACCATTTCTGCCAGCTGCCACCCCCATCCCAGCAGGCCAGCAGCTCATTCAGCACCTGTAGTGTCTGAGGCTCCACCAGAATGTGATTCAGGACATCAGCTCTGTACCATCTTTGACCTAGAGAGTGAGCCCCAGGGGACAACCTCAATGCAGGTGGCAACTTAGCTTCATGGTGTCTGTTACCAAAGACCAATAGCTCCTGCTGGTTGGGATTAGATCCCAGGACCTCTGCAGGTGAGGTGGGTGACCATGAGGCAGGCACCCCAATATTTGACGCTCTGGGGCTTAACACCCCCACAATAGGCACATGGCACCTCCACTTTACAGACACCCCAGTGAAGGTCAAAGCAGCCCTGAGTGGGGAAGACTCCGACCCAGAGCCCAGGGTCCCACCAGACAGTTCTCAAACCAAGGTCTAAAAACTCTTCCTCAAAATGGCTAGCGGTCAATATTCGCTGCTTTGCCAACCCATCTTGATTGCAGTGACTCAAATCTGCAGCTGTAGTGTGACAGCAGCCTCCCACAGACAACCTGTGAGTGAAGGGGCGTGGTTGCAATCTCATAGAACTTTACTTATGGGCACTGAAAACTCCAATTTCAAAATGCCACAAAGTATGATTCTTTCTTTGGTTTGTTCGACCATTTGGAAATGTAAAATTCATCCCTGGCTCACGGGAGGCAGAAGAGCAGGTGGGGACAGGCTGCACTTTGATGACCTCTGGCAGAAATGAAGCTCAGAGGAGGAAATGACAGGATGGGGCAAGGCCTGCCCCCTCTCAGCTGAGATTTACCCCAGGAGGGGTCCCTGTCTGCACCACCCTATTCATTCCTTCATCTTGGCTTCAAGAGCAGTTCACATGAAGAGCAAGGGAACAGAAAAGACCTCAGCAACAAAAAGGAAGGAGACGCAGGGTCAGGCAGCCATGTGGATGGGTGGCACTCAACAGTGCACGCTGCAGCAGCCATTTTTAACAAAATTTATTTATTTTATTTTATTTTTTGAGACAGATCCTTGCTCTGTCGCCCAGGCTGGAGTGAAGTGGCACAATCTCGGCTCACTGCAACCTCCACCTGCCAGGTTCAAGCGATTCTCTTGCCTCAGCCTCCCCAGTAGCTGGGATTACAGGGGTGCTCCACCACACCCAGCTAATTTTTGTAATTTTAATAGAGATGGGGTTTTACCACGTTGGCCAGACTGGTCTCAAACTCCTGACTTCATGATCTGCCTGTCTCAGCCTCCCAAAGTGCTGGGGTTACAGGCGTGAGCCACTGCACCTGGCCTAATTTTTATATTTTTAGTGGAGACAGGGTTTTACCATGTTGTCCAGGCTGGTCTTGAACTCCCGACCTCAGGTGATCCACTTGCCTTGGCCTCCCAAAGTGCCAGGATTACGGCTGTGAGCCACTGCATCTGGCCAGCAGCAGCCATTTACACCAAGTTGAGCAAGGCACGGCCAGCCCTAGGGGGACAGTGGTGGGGGCTCTGTGGGGTAGAGGACATTCTGTATTCTGCAGCTTGTATGGAAGCTCCACACAGCAGTCATTACAGAAAACACACTGGGAAAAAGGGCAATATACAAATAGGACACCAGTACTGGCCAGTTGGGTCTCAACGGTCACTGGGGTAAAGAGGTCCAAGTGGGCCCACAAGGTGTGGCTGGTGGTTGGCTTGTGTCTGCAGGAAGCCTGGGACGCGTGTCTAACAGAGGAGGACCCAGGCAGGGGTGAGGAAGCCATCAGAGTCACCGGGTGAGTGGGTGAGAGCTGGAAACACAGAGCAGGCGGGGAGCCCTGGCCTCTCCCGGTGAGGGCTGAGAAGCTGGGGTGGGAACACAACCCATGGGCAGAGGCACATGTCCCTGGGCCCCTCCCACTGCCCAGTGACTGCCCAGTTCCTAAGGAGTCACTGAGGCCTGAGACCCAGGGACACACCACCTGATCATCACCCCCAGGCCTTTCTGCCAACACCAGACAGTGCCCAGTGCAGGCAGGTGGTCTGGGATTAGGGTCTGGAACAGGGGTGCATGTTCCTACCTGGCAGGTGCCCTGACCTAGACCTGCCTGAGCTGGTTGCATCCTCTCTTGTTATTCTGCCTATGTATGGCCTAGATTCAAAGGTCCAGCTGTCCATTCTGGCCACACCATTCCCCGGCTCCTCTGCCAGGCCCAATTGTGCCTGACCTACCTAAGCCAGCCCCACCTGCCCAGTGATCACCAGAATCCTGCCAGCCAGAAGGACCCACATT
The DNA here is from genome assembly GCF_028885655.2 of Pongo abelii. Classification (NCBI taxonomy): domain Eukaryota; kingdom Metazoa; phylum Chordata; class Mammalia; order Primates; family Hominidae; genus Pongo; species Pongo abelii. The sequence continues at coordinate 22,671,498 of NC_071991.2, forward strand.
TGTCCCCTGAAATATCCACAAGAGCCTGTCTTATTTATTTATCAAGATGGAGTTTCCCTCTGTCGCTCAGGCTGGAGTGCAGTGGCACCATCTCGGAGGAACCTGTCTTTTGCAGGGGCCACAGCTCAGGGCCAGCTTTCTGGGAGCCCCAGAGTCAGGGGTACTCCTGTCCTGACTTCCAGTCTTCCAATTCTGGGTGTCATGTCTTTTGGGGACCACTTAGCACTGGGAGCTGCCTGAGGCCCCCACGTGGCAGAGAACATGCTGGTCATGACAGCCTCAGCCCAAGACCCTGGCCGAAGAGCAACAGCCAGCTGGTTCTAGTGTCTGGATCGTGACAACAGGTGAAGCCATCTGCACAGATACTGCCTTCAACCTGGTCCAGTGACAGACTAGGGGGGCACAGAGCAGCCCCCAAGCCAGCCCTGCCCAGTGTCTCCATCAGTGTGCCATGAAAAAAGGACCCTGTACTCAGCCAAAAGCTGAGCCCTGACCTGCCCGCCCACCCACCCTGCCCACGAGGGACTCTGACTTCAGGCAGAGGCAGGCAGCAGAGTTGTCAACTTCTGTGATTCTATCCCAGGGCCCACAAGGGCCTCAGGAGACCCAAAAGGAGCTGAGCTGGGGGAGTCAGGGAGGGGCCTGCTGAGTGAAGGGCAGTGTGGGCGTGGGCATGAGTCGGCACTAAGAGCACATGGCCTGGCTCCCACTGGAGAGGAGGCAGCAGGGGAGAGTCCTGCAGAGCCCTCACACACTCCACTCAGCTCCCAGGTACATGTAGGGCCCATAAGCCTCCCAGGAGACCCAGGAATGGTTCTTTCTTGGTCAAGAAAAGAGGCAGCCCCACCCATACCCACACAGGCCCTGATGCCTACACACATCAGAGAACAAAGCTTTTGTGCCCAGGGTGGGGCAAAGGGGGAATATCCCCTCCTTCCCCCTGTGGATCCCGTAACACTTGCTCCTCCTGGTGCTCCACCCCCACCCCACAGGGTGCTGACTGCAACCAAAATGCCCCATGGAAAGAACAGCCCATGGATGGAGCCCAAGAGGTGCTATATCCTGAATGGGCCATGCTGGGTCTAAGGTGATATTTCCCAATCACAGAGTCTCTAACTTTGCCACCCACTGGCCCTGTGCTTCCACTTCCTTTGGTGGCCCAGGGTAACAATCCCACTCTGAAGGCTGGAGGACCCACAGAGGCCACCACCCCCAGTTAAATGTCTGCATTGTGAAAGTGGGGGGCAAGAGACATTCCCTGCCTTGGGTCTCTTGCCTTGGGACTGATGTGCATCAGGCCACGGCCAGGCCAGCCTGCTGGAGAGGGCTGTGTTCCCTGTGCTCTGTGTGGGGAATGGTGCTCACAGTTCTGGGTCACTACTGTTGACTCCCCCAAAACACAGGGGCAGGCATGCTCCCTTATATAAGCCTTGGGTCAATCCCAGAGAACAAGCATCAAATTCACTCATGTCTGAAGATGGCTGCCCCAAGGCATTTGGGTTATGGGGTGAGATAAGGGTCTGGAGTCAGCATCAAAGTGTTCTGGTTTTGGAAACACGTGAAGTTCTCTGCAGCTCTCTGAGGTGCAGGACGTGGTGCCAGGTCTGTGCTTTAAAAAAGCCTAAGAGGAGTGGGGGTGGTGCCTGGGAGGAACCCTGAAGCCAAGGGTAAGGGTTTCACCTTTCCTACCTCCCCACCAGAGACATTCCACAAAGTCTCATGACAAACTCAGAATAGGCAAAAAAAAAAAAAAAAAAAAAAAAAAAAAAAAAATGGAGGCGGGGTGCAGGAAAGTGGAGGGGGGGTAATAAGAGATTACAGGGTATCATCTGGCCCAATCCTGAAACACCCCTGCCATATCATGTCCTATCAGTCCACTCAGGCAGCTGAGGAATCTGAGGTCTGGAGGAGGCGCCCAGAGCCTGGACAGGCAGCTGGCAGCCTGGAGCCCCTGAGGTCCAGGCAGATTCCGCCACCACCCTGAGCCAGAGGCAGCGGGACCCCAGCTCATTCACTTGGAAATCACTCAGGTTTACTGGGCCACTGGCCCTCCCCAAACCCTCCCCTTCCACTTATCAGACGATAGCCTTCCTGAGAAGCTGCCAGGCTAGGGATGAGGATGCCTCGGTCCCTCTAGGAATTGGCTGTCTCCAGGCGGCAGGTGCCCGGCAGCTGCACACCAGGCCACTGCTCTCTGCTTACTGCATGGAGCCTGGGGCACATGTAAGGAGCAGGTGGCACGCGGAGCGCTTAGCCCGGCTCGGCTGGAGACTGTAGGCGTTGCACCTTGGGGACCGTGGTACCCCTGCAGGTTGAGGTTGGCACACCCTTACCCCAGCTGGCCCCACAAACCCTTCTAGAAGACCCACCAAGTCCCGCCTGACCTTGACAGCCAGCAGCCCCACAGCCCTGGGACATCGGCCCGCTCCCCTCCTCTTTGCGTTCTGCATCCCTGGGGAGAGACCTATTAGCCCGCCAGGTATGAAAGCAGGATGGGGGCAGTGGTGACGCTAGAAGGTATCACCTTGTCATGCCGGGCACTGGGGGCTGGACATGAGCTCACGCACTCAAACCCACCCTCCAAAGTCCAGCCTCTCGCTTTTGCCAAAGCTGGCCAGGAACTGGGGCCTGGGGGCAGAGGGGACAGATGTCTCCGTGCCGGCTCCCTGCAGCGTCCTCGCGGTTGGGTGTCACTTCTGCCCTTCTGCCGCTGCAGGTGCCACATCAAACGCTGCGCCCAGGTGGCTCCAGCTGCGATCTTCAGGAAGTGGGGGCAGCAAAACCGGGCACTGGGCCCACGGTGCCACTCACACCTGGCGACCACTTTCCACCCAGGCGCCTGTTCTGCGTTCTCGAAGCCTCAACCCGCTGAACCTGGGCCTTTGCCTTGTGCGGGCTGAGTCGCTGAGTCTTTCTTCACCTGCCGCTCTCCAAGAGCTCCGAGGAGGTGCTGGCCACCGCGGCCACGGCCAGGTAGAGCACAATGGCGCAGGCCGAGGCGCCCAAGGCGGAGAGGGGACCTTAGCATCTTCAACTAGTGCCCTCGACTACCGGCGGGCATGCTCCGCCCAGGCCCGTCTATGGCACCCGCAGAAGGAGGGTAATGAAAAGCAGGCTGCTCATCAAAACTCCAGTTCTGGGCCCCTGGATGTGGGATAGAGAGGGACAGGCAGAGCTGGGATGTGACTGTGATAGGGATGGGTCTGTCAAGGGCTGGCTGGGAGCTCCAGCCTCCTCTCTTCTTAGTAGGGGACCTGAGGCCCATCTGCAGCCTCTTTGACTCCTTTTATTCTGCAGAACACCCAGACTCCAGCCTTCTCATGGGAATCTTAAGATGCATGAGGCCCTGGGTTCTTTCAGCCTCTTCCCAACCATGGTCTTTGTATTTCCCCCTTATATTTGGAGGATAGGAGGCCCTTATTATGAACTCAAATTCCACCCACCTTATAGCTGGTCCTGGGATTTGTCATGTTGGTCAGAATCTAAGAGGGTGGCTCCCTACCTAGAAGAGGCCATTGGGCATCTCATCTCACATTCCGTGGACATGACCTGCTAATCTGATGTCCATCTACTTTGAAGGAGTGTCTAACTCATTGAATAGAATTGAGGCCCAGAGATCAGTATGCTGTAGTCATTGAATTATGCCAAGGTTCTAGCAAAGTAACCACACAAAGTTAATTGCTTAATATTTCTGTGTTAAATGAATGAATCTCAACCAGAACTTTCTTAGATATCTGAGTGGGCAAGGGACCCCTGTCTCCAGCACCCAGGGACCCCTAATCTGTCTATATAAAGGATGACGACTAGCTAGAAAAAAAATCCCTCACACTTTCTTTAAAATGGAAAACAGATTATTAATTTGTCTTAATGAATAAAACAGATTTGCTTTCTATGTGCTGTTTTAAATACAATGTAAAAAATGTGGCAAAGCCTTTAACAACTGTTCACACTTTACTCAACATCAGATAATTCATACTAGAAGATCACTATACATGTAATGGATGTAGAAAGAGTTTTATCTTAAATATAAACCTTAGAAATAACCGGAATTCATAAAGAATTCTTCCATAGGGAAACTTTTCAAATGCAATAAATGTGAGGGAGTATTCAAAAATCAAGTCTAAATAAACCTCAGAGAATTCCCACGAGAAAGTACAAAGGCATTATAATTTTCAAACTTTACATTAGACAAGAATATTTAATATAGAGAATAATCTAAAGTCAAGACAATTAGATAATTTACTGGTTTGTATTTTTGCAAGAAGCAAGGACTATGATATTTGGACAGGTATAATTATATTTCAATGGATACTTGCTTTGTATTGTCATTATTTGAGATTATTTAAGGAACATCTATTATTGATGTAATTCAACTCTTAAATCGGTTGACACTATGCCTACATTCCTAGTGTTTATATGAAAACACTATAAACAATGTGACCTATTGTTGCTGCATCAGAGCTGGGAGAGGCCATTCTATATGAATTTCTCCATGGAAATTCATGGCAAATGTAAAATTAAAAAATAAAAATTAAAAAAAAAATTGCTGGGCACGGTAGCTCACACCTGTAATCCCAGCACTTTGGGAGGCCAAGCAGGGTGGATCACTTGAGGTCAGGAGTTTGAGAGCAGCCTGGCCAACATGGTGAAGCCCCATCTCTACTACAAATACAAAAAATGAATAGCCAGCTGTGGTGGTGGGTGCCTGTAGTCCCAGCTACTGGGGAGGCTGAGGCAGGAAAATTGCTTGAACCTGGGAGGCAGAGGTGGCAGTGAGCAGAGATTGTACCATTGCACTCCAGCCTGGGCAACAAGAGCTAAACTCCATCTCAAAAAAAAAAAAAAAAAAAAATTAAAGAAAGATGCTGTTTGTGTTTTACTTACTCTGCATGAGGTAGGTGTTCTGGGAATTATTCTTCTCTATTAAAGCAAGAGTGAAAAATTCCGAATTTTTGAAATAAATAATTTTACCAATCATCTCTCCTTAAGGGATAAAAAAGCTGGGCAGTCTATTAAAATACCAGTGTATTATAGTAAAAGGTTAAAGTCTTAAATATTATTCAGTGTGATAATTTTTTTAAAAAATTACAGATACAGATAACTTCTCCACGAAAGGTTTTAAATGTATTTAAAATCAATGTTTCCTAAATAATTAACCTTAGTCTTTAAAAATAGAGAAAGGAAGTATCAAGATAATTTCATCAGAGAAAAAAATAATGCTTATTCAATGTTTGTGACTGTATTTTGACCAAGAAGAATATAATGGATTTTGGAATGCCTTACTTAGACTATGTGTTAACTTAGTTTTAATTAATAAACTAAATGTTTTTCAGTGTTTTAACACTGATATGCAATAAATGAAATGTTTTCCTGCCACAAATGTTAAACTATTTTACTTTAATCAAGATTGGGGGCAACAGATGGTAACAATATACTATTGGGTAATACAGTGAAATGACATATTTAGTAATGATTTGTTCAGAGAACTTAAATAATTTGGAGACTATTGTCAAAAGTTCTACTTCATATTTTTTTTAACTTTTTGGTAACTACAGGAAGATTATATCAGTTATGATAAAGATCAGAAAAATACAAAAATTAGCTGGGTGTGGTGGCGTGTGCCTGTAATCCCAGCTACTTGGGAGGCTGAGGCAGGCACTTGAACCCAGGTGGCAGAGGTTGCAGTGAGCCAAGATCACGCCACTGCACTCCAGCCTGGGTGACAGAGTGAGACTCCATCTCAAAAAAAAAAAAATTACTGAATATTTTTCTTTGCACATTTCCTGTACATGGGCCAACTGAACACATAAAGATTTTTGTGCTGTGATTTACATTGAATGCAATATGCAAATATATTAAGCTAAAAATAAACTATAAGTGTAAGAGAAATATAGAGGAGGAAATTGTGTGTGTGTATGTGTGTGTGTGTGTTTATGCTTCTTTAAATTGAAAAGCAAATTGTGGACCAAAAAGATAGTGTTGGGAGAGTTGACAATTTGCTAGCAAATTAGGAACCTCACAAATACTTAAAGCAAAATGAGTTTCTCTATTGTACACTGAACTTATTTTTCCCAAATCTCAAGTCTCCTGTGTTCAGAATCTTCCTTATATATATACATATTTTTTGTTTAGTTGCCTATTATTCACATGAGAACAAATATATAATTTTTTGTTCCAAAGTTTATGAAATATTTTTATATTATCTGCTCAGTGATTTTAAAAATGTTTTCATAAAACTGAATATTGCTCAGAAGTTTATTTGAAGATTTAATTCTACAGTGAGTGAGTATATTACATTTTATTTCACTATTGCTTTCCATTTTCTCCCTTACAGATTGGAGAAAAAACTATTTAAGTCAAAATTTTCTTAGTTGTTCCTTCTATTTATGTTAAGTGACATCATACAATTTTTTAAATGTTGCCAGGCTGATTTTTTTTTTCCAGTGGAAATTTCGGAGGTTTTATAACTTACGGAGTTGTTTTGATGGTTATATAAAGTAAATAAATACAGAGGACAGTGCTGGGTGTGTAGCAGATACTCAACATTTAAGAGAAAACTGTTTCTTTTTTTTTTTCTTTTTTTTTGAGACGGACTCTCATTCTGTCACCCAGGCTGGAGTGCAGTGGCGCAATCTCGGCTCACTGCAACCTCCGCCTCCTGGGTTCAAGCAATTCTCCTGCCTCAGCCTCCCAAGTAGCTGGGACTATAGGCGCATGCCACCACGCCGGCTAATTTTTTGTATTTTTAGTAGATATGGGGTTTCACCATGTTAGCCAGGATGGTCTCGATCTCTTAACCTCATGATCCACCCATTTTGGCCTCCCAATGTGCTGGGATTACAGGCGTGAGCCACTGTGCCCGGCCGAGAAAATTGTTTCTATTGGAGTAATATTACATCTTCCAGGTAAGAGACTGAAACATTTAGAGTGAAGAAATAGCATTGATTGTGCATGTGGAGAGAGGACACCTGCTCTTCAACTGAACTGACTGAATTTAGAAAAGAAAATTCTGCTTGTTTTATTTTATAATTATGTCTGGTTCCTCACTCCCTCTTTATTTTTATCCCCAGTTACATATGCATCAAAGCCATTTTCTTGTCTGCTTTATGGTTACAGCTTTGTCACTGCTCTCCTTACCCCATGGAATCTCACACAAGACTTTTTTCAGTTCTGATGAATAGTTTGGAATTTTTGCAATGCAATGATAAATTGTTTTTAACTGAAGAGTTTGAGGCCACTTATAGGTTTTAAATACCACATTCTGATCACTTAATTGAGGTAAGAGAAAAGTAATGCAATAGTCCAGAGCATCAGATCAGGTAGTCAGCACTGCAGCAGATGTGGAGACAGACTAAACATGATGATGATGTCTTTCTTAGCAAGGTAGATGGGGCCTATTGAAAAAATATATATAGCAGATGTGTTTGAAATATGGGGTAGAAATTGAAGTGAGCTGTCTGTAATCACTCTGAGGTCTTAGGATAGCTACAAGTGGTGTCATCACATGAACAAATGTGACAGAGATGAGATGGGGACTTGGAAAATGAGTTTCTTTCTTTGTCTCTTTCCTTCCTTCCTTTTTTCTTTCTTTCTTTCCTTTTTTTTTTTTTTTTTTTTTTTTTTGAGACAGGGTCTCACTCTGTCGCCCAGGCTGGAGTGCAGTGGTGCGATCTCGGCTCACTGCAACCTCCGCCTCCTGGGTTCAAGTGATTCTCCTGCCTCAGCCTCCTGAGTAGCTGGGATTACAGGTGTACACCACCACCATGCTCGACCAATTTTTGTATTTTTGGTAGAAACGGGGTTTCACAATGTTGGTCAGGCTGGTCTAGAACTCCTGACCTCAAGTTATCCATCTGCCTCGGCCTCCCAAAGTGCTGGGATTATAGGTGTGAGCCACCGTGCTCGGCCGAGTTTCTGATAAACAGAGAAGAGAGATTCTGCCTCCATGATTTCTAGGGATTACTGAGCAGTAATGCAGACCAGATTGTTTACGTCCCTAAGCCTAGATCAGTGGCAGTTGTAGAGATGGGGAGAGGTGGATGAAGCAAGCTTTGTAGGCACAGCTTTAAAATATCAGGTAGCCACACTAGATCTTAATAATTTGATGTCTTCGGGAGATGGTATGAAGCAGGATCTGCAGGGTGTGCACGCTGTGGTTACACACTATCTGTGTCCCAGATGGTGAATCTACTGTAGGAGGCAGGAATCTCCCTCCTGTCCACTCCACTGATTGATCAGCCTCATCATGTGGTCCTGGCTCTGTGAGAGGAACAAGAAAAGGTGGCAGGGTTGGGGGGAATATTTCCAGACAGATGCTGTGGGTGTTTCAACCTTAAGCACTGCACACAGCTTTTAGGCTAGAAGTTCTCAGGTTCTTTTACAGCCCATGTTCTGCTTCTGTGCAGCCTGTCTAGAGTGGAAATTTGAGGGTCAACTGTGGGAAAAGATACAATAAAATTAGGTAATGGGTCACGCCTACACATTCTACATTGGTGCAATTGACATATAATAATGCATCTAATTCTGCAGCTAGTAATTTGTGTTACCAAGACAATAACGTCATAGAGTATTAGAATATGTTATATGTATTTCATTTTATGTACAACATAAATAGGTAGCACCAGGACAGATGAAATACCCAATGACCTAATGAATTAGCAGCTTGTTTTTATCTCCTCTCTCTGATGTTGTCTATGCTGAGTAATTGTGCTCATGCTTACTCCTTCTGGACTCCAAGCTGGCTGTCCCATGTCCAGGCATTAACCACATTCCAAACAGCAACAAGAACAAAATGTGAAAATGATAGGACACAGGGAATTACATGGAAAGCCATTACCTTTTAATTCAGAGAAGGGCAGCTTCCCCAGGCATTTCTCTCTAAATCTCATTGACAGGAACTGTATCATAAGGCCACACTATGCAGAAACATTTCTCTGAAGCACAGGAAGACACAGGAGAGCATGACTGGGAATGCCTGTTGTTACTTGTGCCATTTCATGAAATCTGACAAAAAGGCCATCACCTGGTACACTGGAAGAGGCTGCCATAAAGAAAACCCCACAGATTTAGAAAACACTAATCCTAGGTGCTCTATATTATAATGGTGAATGCAAATAGAGTGTATATTCTTTTTTCTTTTTTAAACATGTTTTTAGTGTTTTGTAGAGATGGGATCTCACTTTGTTTCCCAGGCCGCTGTTAAGCTCCTGGGCTCCAGTGATCCTTCTACCTCAGCCTTTCAAAGTCCTGAGATTACAGGCATGAGCCACTGTGCCTAGCAGAGGGCTTATTCTTTAGAGGTGTGCTTGAAAAGCTGTTTAATTATTTGATTGTTATTTATGGCTTTATAATAAAACTTATCAAGCATAATACAATAATAAAAATATTATCAAATATAACATCTGCTACTCATTTGCCATATGAGTTTTCGATTGTATTTTATAAAATAGTGAATAAATTATAATTTGTTTTCCATTAGAAAGTTGTGATACTTAATAAGTACAAGAGGTTGATTTGGGAGGTGATCCCAGGAAGTGCAAAGAGGACAGGGAGAGAAGTGAAACAGAAAAGAGTGAGTCAGCTGGGCGCGGTGGCTAATGCCTGTAATCCCAGCACTTTGGGAGGCCGAGGTGGGCAGATCACGAGGTCAGGAGATCGAGACCATCCTGATTAACACGGTGAAACCCCATCTCTACTAAACAAAATACAAAAAATTAGCCGGGCGTGGTGGCGGGCACCTGTAGTCCCAGCTACTCAGGAGGCTGAGGCAGGAGAATGGCATGAACCTGGGAGGCAGAGCTTGCAGTGAGCCAAGATCGCACCACTGCACTCCAGCCTGGGTGACAGAGCGAGACTCCGTCTCAAATAATAATAATTAAAAAAAAGAGTGAAAGTCAATGAAGGCTATGTCTTCAGTCAAATTGATTTGTATTTGTATTTATATTTTTTGAGTGTTGAGTCACAACCCCAAAAGTGCCACAAGCCTGTGTTATACTCCTTGTATAATTTGTTTTTTAACTCAGGGATAAGCTATGACTTCATTCCTGCAGAGGTTGTTCAATTTATCGTGCATCTGGATCACTTGGGGGGTTTGAAATATCACAGATTACTGGGCCTCTCCTTCATGTTACTTGCTCCGTAGTTCTTGTCTATGGCTCAATAATATTCTTTTTTTACAAGTTCTCAGGTGTTTCCAATGCTGTTTGTTGAGGGAAATCACTTGGACAACCAGTTTCTGGGTGCATATTGTGTGTCTTCTCCAGCAAGGATATTGGCCCACAGAAGATGCAGTCAGAGACACAGGTGTCTGAATGGTTTTAAGTGGACTTCGGTGTTGGTTATCCAAATGTGAAAGTGGGGTCGTGTGTGTTGGAGTTTTCCTGTGGTTTCACCATAGAAGCCGGAGGACTGTTCCTGCTCCACAGCAATCAGTTCACTATACACTCAGGGCATAAGTGTGCGCCCTGGGTTGGAATCTAAACTTTGAAGTCTCGGACAATGGATGTCTGCTCTGTGTGAAAATAGCTGAATGGGTCAGGCGTGGTGGCTCATGCCTGTAATCCCAGCACTTTGGGAGGCCGAGGCAGATGGATCACCTGAGGTAAGGAGTTCAAGACCAGCCTGGCCAACATGGTAGAAACCAACATGATTTCTACTAAAAATACAAAAAATTAGCCGGGCGTGGTGGCATGCACCTGTAATCTCAGCTACTGGAAAGGCTGAGGTAGGAGAACCGCTTGAACCGGGGAGGTGGAGATTGCAGTGAGCTGAGATCATGCCATTGCACTCCAGCCTGGGCAACAGAGTGAGACCCTGTCTCAAAAAAAAAAAAAAAAAAAGAAAAGAAAAGAAAAAAAGACAAAAGAAAAGAAAAGAAATAGCTGAATGAACCGTTGAGAATCTAAGAGAAGAGAGAATTCAAGGATTCAAGGACAGGGCCTTTCAGGGGAGATAGTTGAATTGAATTTCTTCTGTTGCTGTGGGGACTACATGGGGGAGATGTGGAAAAGACGATGGTGGTCGCACTGGAGGATTAGAGGTATGAGGTCAAACCCAGGCCTACGAGAGAGGCTTCATTTTTCTGACGCTGCTTTTCCACATCCAGGTGAGCCTCCTTATGGTAATTTCCTTGATTAGCAAAATCTCACCCAGGGAGTAGATTTGTTTTGCCATTTCAGGGAAAGCTGTGGGTTGTAGTGTTGACTCCTTGGGACCACATTTTATTCTCTCCTATTTTACCAGCGTTGACATTTTCTTTCAATGGATGCCTTCAGAAATATTTAATCTTCGGGCAAAGTGCAGCAGCTTAGGCCTGTAATCCCAGCACTTTGGGAGGCCGAGATGGGCACATCACTTGAGGCCAGGAGTTCAAGACCAGCCTGGCCAACATGGCAAAACCCATCTCTAGGGGAAAAAAAATACAAAAATTAGCCTGATGTGGTGGTGCACACGTGTAGTTCCAGCTACTTGGGAGGCTTAGGCACAAGAATCACTTGAACTTGGGAGGCTGACATTGCAGTGAGCTGAGATCATGCCACTGCACTTCAGCCTGGGTGACAGAGCAAGAACTTACCTCAAAAAATTAATGTTTACAGCCCATGTATTGGGTAAAGTTATTTAAATGAACTTCTTGTTTCATATCCAGTCACATTTCTCAAATTATGAATAGGTTTGAGAACTTTTATTTTTAGGCAATGTTTGTTTGTGTTTCAAATAATTTGCCCACTTTTGTTTTGTTGGAGTTTTTATTAAAATAAATTATCTGCTTACAGAATACACTGTAATTCATTATATAGTCTCTAATTAATTTTGACTTTGTTGCTGTTTAAACTTTTGAAAACAATAACATTCAAATGTATTAATCTTACCCGAAATTAATTTTATGGTTTATTTTATATTTACAGAAGCCTTCCCAAATATCACATAAAATTCTCATGCTTAAGTTTGTTTTTCTCACGTTATTTGTGTTTGAATCAATCATCTATCAGTTAGTAATATATTTTTAAAAATATTATTTAAGAACTGTGTGCATTCTTACACAATGATAATTACTTTCTATTTTTAGATTTATAGTATTTGCCTATTATTATACTAAAGCTGACAACTTCCCTTTTTAAAATAGTGGTGAAACACACATACTGTAAAATTTACCATTGTATCTATTTTAAGTGTACATTTTAGAAGTAATAAATGTATTCACATTACTGTACAATCATCATAACCATCCACCTCCAGAACATTTTTTATCTTGGAAAAGTGAAACTCTGTACCCATTAAACAACAATCTCCATTTTCCCTTCCCCCTGTCCTTGGCAACCACCATTGTACTTTCTGTCTCCATGCATTTACCTATGCCAGGTACATCATAAAAGCTGAACCACTTAGAATCTGTTTTTTTGTGACTGGTTTATTTTACTTGACATAATGTCCTTAAGGTTAATGCATGTTGTAGCATGTGTTAAATGTTTTGGTGTTTTTTTTTTTTTTTGAGACGGACTCTCCCTCTGTCACCTAGGCTAGAATGCAGTGGTGCAATCTCAGCTCACTGCAACCTCTGCCTCCCTGGTTCGAGCGATTCTCCTGCCTCAGCCTCTTGAGTAACTGGGACTACAGGTACCCACCTCCATGCCCGGCTAATTTTTGTATTTTCAGTAGAGATGAGGTTTCAGTAAATTGGCCAGGCTGGTCTTGAACTCCTGACCTCGTGATCTGCCTGCCTTGGCCTCCCAAAATGCTGGGGTTACAGGCATGAGCCACCGTGCCCGGCTTATTTTTTTTTTTTTAAGATAAATTATATCCCATTCTATGTGTGAGAATGGAAGGTGCTGACCTAAGCAATTTTGGAAAACAGTACTTTAATTGGATACTGTAAGACTCAAGAACTATACACAAACACTGTATTCTAGTTGAGCAATTTGTTTCCCAAAAGGGTATGGACTAGCAATTCTGAGACTACTTTACACGTTCGTGTATGTCTACAGACACACACACACACACACGTGTGTGTGTGTGTGTAATTAGTGTATATATATCTTGTGTATATATGTGTGTATATATACATATAATTAGTTTTTGTTTATCAGTGTAGTTGAAAAACAGTTACAAATAAATGAAGTGAGAATATTAGAATTAACCATGTGGTGCTGTACTAAATTTGAAAATATCAGGATGAACCCACATTTATTGTAATATATCCATCCAGATGATTCATAGATGATAGATAGATAGATAGATAGATAGATAGATAGATAGAGATATTGGCATACATAAATTTATATTTATGTGTACATTTCAAAAGTTTGCTGAGAGGGCCTATGAGCAGTGATACTCCAGTATCAATGAGCAAATCTCATTGAGCAAGCTCTCAGATCTTGGTTTCTAAAACCAAAATAAACTTCTTCAATAAAAACAACCAAATCTTCTTGTAAAAAATGGATAATATCAGGGCTAGGGATTAAAAATGCAAGTTGAATTTAGAGGAGTTAAGGAGCCGAAAAGTTAAAAAAGTCCTTAAAAAATATGGGGACATAGGCTGGGCATGGTGGCTCATGCCTGTAATCCCTGAACTGAGGCCAAGGCAGGCAGATCACTTGAGGCCAGGAGTTCATGACCAGCCTGGCCAACATGGTGAAATCCAGTCTCTACTAAAATGCAAAAATTAGCTGGGCATGGTGGCGCAGGCCTGTAATCCCAGCTACTCAGGTGACTGAGGCACGAAAATCACTTGAACCCAGGAGATGGAGGTTGCAGTGAGCCAAGATTGTGCCACTGTACTCCAGCCTGGGCAACAGAGTGAGGCTCTGTCTCAAAAAAAAAAGACGAGGGAGACATGTCAAAGAAAGCCAACCTGAAAGAATTTCCAATGGTCCAAGTTGGAATAATGTAACAAAATGAATAATGATAACACTGAATTATAACCCAGAGAAGAAAATAAATACCCAGACATTCATACTGATATAAAAGAGATTAAATGAAGACAAAAGAAAGAGAAAAATCTTTCTTACAGACCTGTAAATATTAATCAACATAGAGAAAATGAAAAATAGGAAATTACCACTAAAAGAATCTTTTTGGGTATCTGCTAAAATCTTATTACTGTAAAATGTTGGGCATATCTTGTGTTTTATGACTTCCTAATTTGAAACAGTTCTAAAATGTCAGAAATATATAAAGCAATCTTCAAACTTTAAAGAAGCAAGAAGTATGACTAAGTAATTTTAACAGTTCAGACTTCTGTGTTTATAAAATAAAACTTCACATAAATGCAGAAAGTTGTAGTTCAGCTAACTTATATTAAGAAAAGTCAAATGTATACAAATTCAAGTAGAACATCTCAAAATCCAAATTTTTTTACAAATCTATAAATTTATTACTTCTTAAGATTCATTATTTTGAGTCTGGAAACACCTTCTTATGGTAGTTATAATTCAATGAACCACAGACTGAAATTATTAGGAGCTAATTCTAACAACTAGCTAATAAAATTCTATCTCAATTCATCACTCACCTAGACTTGTGAGCACCCACTGTTAATGAAGCTGAGAAGCAGACACCCAGGTGAGTCTTTGGAGTGAGTCTGTGTATGTGAGATCAGATCCAACAAGTGGTTATAGGGAAGTGATGTTGTCAACTTGTCTCCCTCCAGACCCACAATTGACATGCTGCCTGCAGAAACAGGATAAGAGCAGATGTTGAGATTGGTGGAAAAAGGAGCCACCAAAGGGAAAAGTGAACTTACCTATCTGGAAAACAATAGAGGAGGAGCGGCTGGGTTCCACACTTTTCGTATCTGAAGATCACTTACACAAGTCAAATTTGCCTGGTGAGTTGGATGATCTCAGTATTAACAAAACAGGAGTCTCCTAATAACACTCCCGTCTAAATAATGAGAACACCATGTCAGTCTTCCCAGTGTGACTCTGGTAATTTAAGAATGTTTTCATAGTAAAAACTGAAGTTTCTTATAGCAGGATGAAGCCTTGCATAGTGGTAATTTTCTTTTTTTTAACTGGCAAAAGTAATTGTGTATATTTATGTGGTACGATGTAATATTTTGATTTATAGGAAGATGCAGTCAAGCTAAATAATATATTAATCACCTAACCAACTTGCTAAAGTCTATTCTTTTAGCAATTCTGAAATATACAATCTATTATCATTAACTGTGGTCACCATGCAATTCTATAGATCACTAAACTTATTTCCCCAATCTAACGGAAACTTGTACCCTTTGATCAACATCTATACTATACCCGTTCCACCCCCACCATAGCCTCTGGTGATCACCTTTCTACTCTGTTTCTATGAGATCAAGTTTTTTAGCTTGAAGAAAAACATTTTCTTCTTCTTTTAACATTTCTTTCTTTTTTGAAACAAAACAACTGAACAGCCATGCAGACTATACATAGAAAGTATAAATATAAAGCAATAGACTCATCTGTGGAATCAGTTATAACATCTTAAACGTCATCTGACTTACACGTCTTTACGGATGAAATCAAATTTTTTCAAAGTATGCATTTTGATCATGTTCATGTATAGCTTTTATGACACATTATAATTAGGCATAAGTGATAATGAGCAGTTCACATGGCTAATGTGAGATCATACATTGTTTGTCTTTCTGTTCCTGGTTTATTTTCACTGAGCATAATGTCCTCCTGTGTCATCCATAGTGTTTGAAATAAAACAATTATTGTAATCCAATGACCTCAGGTGCCCAGCTGGACTATAACCACCTTCTTGAGAAATAAAAAAATGTCTCCTCTGACTGACATTCCCAGATATAGTGCTCTGTTCTCCAGGTGACACAGTGTGCATTTGAACACTTATTTCTCGCACGTATTTCATCAATTTTGTTTACGGAAGGCAGAAGGATTCCATCTATTCAAGCAACACCAGGGTTAGGATATGCACTGTTCTTTGCAATACAGCTTATTTAGACATGGATTTCTAAATATTCACGAAGCCCTCTAAAGACCACGTAGCAGTCATGTGACCTGGCTCCAACAAACTCAACTACAATCTCAATTAAAATCTCATCAGCCCAGGGACCCAATAGGAGAAAGTATTTATCTTTCAAAACTATCCTATGATGAGTGGCAGATGTGTTTACTCCTTCGTATTCAGGGACACAAACATAAGGCTGCACAGATCTTAAAGAATCTGAAAAACATGATCATCACCCAAAGAAACTAATAAAGCTCTAGTTCAAATCTGCAAAGAAATGGAGGTCTCAGAACTGACTGACAAAGAATTGAAAATAATCATCAAGAAATTTCAGTAAGATGCAAAAGAACACCGATAGATTACTAAAAATGTTATGAAACAACACAGAAACAAAATGAGAATTATAATAAAGAAATAGACTGATCATGGTGGCTTACACTTGTGATAATTGCAATTTGGGAGGCTAAGGATGGAGGATTGCTTGGGACCAAGAATTTAAGATTAACCTGGCCAACATAGCAAGACCCCAACTATATTAAAAATTATTTTAATAGATAAATAGAAACCATAAAAAACAACCAAACAGAAGTCCTGGAACTGAAATAAACAATGGCAGAACGGGAAACACGTAATAGAAATGTTTAACAGGAGACTCAATCCTAAAGAAGAAAAATTCAGCAAACTCCAAAACAGGCTATTTAAAAGTAACCAATATATAACCAAGTGAACAAATATACACGTTTCAGAAATTTCAGACAAAGGGAGAAAGAGGAAAAGAGCTTTAAATATGTAATGTCTTAAACCTTTCCAAATCTAGAAAATAATATGAACATCCAGTTTTATGAAGCTCAAAATACCTTCAGCAAGAAGAACCTAATAAAGATTGCCCTTGGACACATTATGATTGTCAAAACACAAAGATAAAGCACAAATCTTGAAAACAGCAAGAGATAAATTCCTCACATAGAAGGAAACCTTTATAATGGTATCAGTGGATTTTTCAGCAGAAACCTTGCAAGCAAACTGGGAGACCATGTATTCAAGATGCTGAAAGAAGAAAAAAACCTGACAGTTAAGAAGAGCATATCCAACAAGGCTCTCTAGAAATAATAGAGATCAAGACATTCTAACATTCCAAGACAAAAAAGAGGGTGAGGGAATTTATCACACCTCAACCTGTCCTGCAAGAAACGCTGAAAGGAAGTCTTCACATTGATATGATCGAATGCTAACAATACGAAAAATATTGAAGTATAAATGTCACTGAAAATGATAAATAAATAGTGAAATTTAGAATACTCTAACACTGTAGTGGTTTTGCATAAGTCACTTTGACCTTTAGTGTAATATCTGTAAAAAATATTAAAAATAAAATAGCTACAATAATTTGTTAATGGACACACAACATAAAAAGTTGTAAAGTGTGACATACATAATATAAAATGTGTGAAAGGGAGAAAATTTGTAAAGTTTTTCTATGCATAGAAGTTAAATTGTCATCATCTTAAACAAGGTTGTTAAGATACAAGATGTTTTATATAAGTCTCATGATAACCATCAGGGAAAAAAAACTGTAGTAGATACACAGAAGAAAAAGAGAAAGTAATTACAGCATATAAAAACAACAAAAATGAAACAAAAATGTAAGCTTGGGTGGTGGCTCATGCCTGTAATCCCAGCACTTTGGGAGGCCAAGGTGGGGGAATCATGTGGCAGCCACAGCTAAGGGCTGTGTTGGGTGTCTGCCATACAATCCCTGCACATCAGGTGCCTAATAAGTACTGAGGCAGGTGAGGCTCCTGGGCAGATGGGTGGGTGACCTATAGACCTTCTTGCACCTCAGTGAGCACTTCCAACAACAAATGGGCCAGGCCTCCACTTTTCTTTCCATCGGTCCCATCTCATTTGACGTGCCCAGTCACTCTGTGCAGTTGTCACTGTTCGTGTCCCATATCCACTGTCTGCATGTGGACATGGAAGGCTGAGGGGTGAAGAAACTCATCCAGGTCACACAGTTGGTGAAACATGGAGCTGGGATAAGACCCACATCACTGGACTCTAGTCAGGCAATGGCTGGAGTGAGACAGCTGGTGCCAGAGGCATGGCTTGACCCTGCCCTGCCCTGAAGAGCAGAGCTGCTCCCCACTTCCATCAGAGTCAACTGCTCTGCCAGCAGGTGGGGATTGCAATGCCTCAGAAGAGCGTGCAGCTGGAACCAAAATGCCCAGGCAAGGGCAGTGTGGCTATGCCATGGGCCTGTTACTGGGGAGCAAAGGCCCCCCTCAGTGGGTGCAGTGGAGGCTGGCAGCTGTGAAACATTGTGATCCACTTGCCACCTACCTGCCTCAAAAACAGGGTGGATTCTTTGGGAGGCCGAGGCGGGCGGATCACCTGAGGTCCGGAGTTCGAGACCAGCCTGACCAACATGGAGAAACCCCATCTCTACTAAAAATACAAAATTAGCTGGGCATGGTGGCACATGCCTGTAATCCCAGCTACTCCGGAGGCTGAGGTAGGAGAATGGCTTGAGCCCAGGAGGCAGAGGTTGCTGTGAGCTGAGATCTCGCCATTGCACTGCAGCCTGGGCAACAAGAGGGAAACTCCATCTCAAAAAAAAAAACAGGGTGGATTCCACTGTTGGGGTGCATGAAAGTGCCTGGTCTCCACACTTCCCCCTTGGCCTCGTGGAAGCAATGGCAGTGGCATTAGTGTCTGTGGCAGGAGCCCCAGGGTGGACCATTGGCCTTTGGAGCCAGGCTCTCAGAAGAATGCTGGACCACAGCTGAAACGCTCAGGCGGGGGCAGGTCAGCTGCACTGTGGACTCGACACTGGGGAAGGCAGGTGTTGTCTAGCAGGACCCAGTCATCTCACAGATCTCTGAGGCTCTGTTTATTTTTCTTCAATCATTCGTCTGAAACATTGTCTTCAGATTGGTTAATTTCTAGGGCTCTGTCTTTAAGTTTATTTCTTCTGTTTCTAATCAGATGATCCTCTCAACAGTACTTTTTTTATTATCATCTTTCTATTTGGTTTTTTTATAATTCCCATTTCTCTTCTGAGATTCCACATTTGCCCAGTCATTATGAGAATATTTTTCTTTACCTCCATGACCATATTTATAATAGCTGCTTTCCAATTCTTGCCATCTTGTTACAACACCTTGGACGTCTTGGAGCTAGCTTCCAATACCTGTTTTACTTTTAATCTTGTATATGAATTACATTATCCTACTTTTTTGACACATCTCATGAATTTTAAAATTATATGCTAGAAACCATAAATGACAGATAGACACTCTAGATTCTGTTATGCTTTTTGAGGAGTATTGTTATTTTTCTAGAAGAAACTTAATTTGACTAAACTCATCTCCAATCCCTAACTCCCCTAAAGTGGACGAAGCTGAAATTCTCATTCGCTTCTTACCCATACATGTATTATACCATATGTATTACACATAAATATATTTCTATATAATTACATATCATATTTTATCAAAAATGTATTACTTTTCCTGTGAGAGTCTTGTTAAACAAGCTACCTCACTCTTACCTGAAGCCAGAAATTCAGTTTTGTTTGCTTTTTGATTTTTTAATGAATGGAATTAGGTACTATGCATGCTTTTTAATTTGGTTTCTTTTATGTAGCATTATGATATTCATTCATGCCATGGTATGTATGTATAGTTTTTTTTTTTTTTTTAGCAAGGAAACATTTGGTAATCTGACACAAAACTGTAAAGACGGTTTCAAGTTAGAGTTATTCTTTAACATCCATTTTGTTGACAAGGACTGAGAGGAGGCAATCCACCTGAGCAAAAGTTACCTAAGAAAATGAGCTCACTCATTCTGAACTTCAGAACCCAGCTGTGGCTACTCTGCTGTTTTCAGGAATTAGGTACATTTACTTTTCTCCCAGTGGCTCTCCTTTCTAACAATCGCAGGGTCCGGGCCATCCTGCTTCTACAGGTAACATGACAATTATGAGCCTGAGGGAGATAAACTGACAGCATCCCTTCCTTATAACCACGGCTCAGGGACCACAATTCACACACAGACTCACTCCAAGACCCAGCCAGGTGAGCGTCTGTTTCTCAGCTTCATTACCAGGGAGCGATCAAGACTCAGGTGGGACAATGTCTGTAATTATCTCAAGATTTGTTCTTACATCTCACTGAATTATAACTAGTCAGTAGGTGTTTCTAGATGAAATATTAATATTATGAATATATAAATATATAGATTTGTGGAAGAAAATTTGACATGTAATTATATTTGAATTTGAATTTTGACTATTTTCCATTTTAATAAAGTAGTACAAATTATTTTAGGCATTTATGCAAATCTTAACATTTTAAGACACTACAAATCTGCACTGATTCAGAGTGATGTAATTATACTACTTCGGGTTTATTTAAATTTGGAGATGCTGTAGTGTATTTCTAATACTCAAGGATGATTTGAACAATCATGTGATAAAACAAGATTTTTTTTCATATTTCCAGAAATCTTTTTTATTTCTTTAGATACATAAAACACTGTTACTTTATATTCTATCTGATAATTCCAGTATCTGTGTCTACAGAGTCTACTTCTCATAGTGTATTGTTTTCTTGTGATGTTTATGAATTTTAAATCTGGAGATCACATTTTCTTTTCTTTTTCCTTCCTTCCTTCCTTTCTTCCTTCTTTCTTTTCTTTTCTTTTTTTTTTGTAGAAATGGGGGTCTCTCACTACATTAGCCAGGCTGGCCTCGAACTCCTGGCCTCAGGTGCTGGGATTCCAAGCGTGAGCCACCGCGGCCAAATGAGATATTCATTTTCCTTGGAACTTGATCAACACAAAATCCTGAGGCCTAGTGTGGTTGTTTCCTCTGGGGCACATTCTCAACCAGGGACACTTCTGCCTCCAGGGACACATTTTGACATTCTGAGACAGTTCTAGGTGTCATAACTGTGTGTGCATGCACGTGTATGTACCCGCGCATGCTACTGGCACCTCGTGGATAGAGGCCAGGGATGCTGCTCATATCTTGCAAGGAGACTGACCCGCCCAGCGTCACTAGGGCGGGCTCCAGGCAGGGTCCGCATGTGCCTCTGCCAGCCACCTAGACTGTGCCTGCCCGGGCCACTTTAAATTCTCCCCTCGTGGTCCCTAGGGCCACACATTAGCCTGATTGCAAGCTGTAAACTTGGATGACCCATATTTTTTTCACCTTGCATGGAACACCAAGGCTGAGAGGCAGTTTTTCCGGAGGTGCCAGCCTGTCTCACATTTCCGCTTTAGCTGCGGGGTCCAGCTCTACATGGGCGGTCTCCTGATGAAGTCACCCTGGGACAGACACTGTTCTGTCTTCTGCTTCCAGTCCTGTGAAGATGCCCGGATCCCCCAGGGCATGGCAGGCACCCTCAAAGGCAGATGTGGGGAGGCCCTGGTGGGCAGACCCCAGCCTGCTGATGGGGGGGGGGGGCTTCTCCCCGGCTGCCGCTGGCCCATCCACTGCACTGCAGTCCACCTGGTGCTGGCGCTGTGGGACACAGGCCTTCAGGACCCGCTCCCTTTCCCACCCAGGAGGTCCAGGCCTGGCGTGCTTATGTCCTATGGAAGCCTCACTCCCATCCTCAGGGTAGGAAAACAGCTGCACGCTGGTCTGGCTTGGGCCTGTCCTGGGACACCTCTGCAGCCCGGGTGCAGAAGGGGATGTGGCTCTGTGGGGCTGCTGTGTGCAGGTTATCGTGGAGCTGGGTTCCGGAAGGGAGTTGCCGCGCTGGCTGCCAGGACCCCTCCTCTGAGACAGGGGTGCCTGTGGGACAGTGCACCAAAGTGCCCTGGGCACGAGGGGATCCTGCGCCCCACACACCCTGACCTTGCATCGGGGGCCCTGCGCCCCCCCACACACTGACCCCGCATCAGGGACCCTGTGCACCACCCCCCAGACACACACTGAACCTGCATTGGGGGCCCTGGGCTGCATAACCCATCAGTGATATTGCCGTGCCCCTGGCTCTGGTGGCACTGGGGCCCTCCAGGCTGGGCTGAGCATGAGGCCCCCACCAGTGCGTACCCCAACACCAGCGGGAGTGGGCCTGGGCACAGGGGCAGGGGGTGACACCCAAGGGGACCTGCCCCAGCCTCCTCCTGTACCTTGGCTGGGTTCTTCTTTTCCTTGGCTGAGAGAAGTGGTTCCTCCTGGATGAAACCTGGCATCTGGCTGAGCGTGGGAGGAAAGGGGGGTGAGCAGGACCCCAGACCTTGAGAATTCTGAGTGTGGGGGTGACAGACTCTCCCTATGACACGCCTGGAAAGTAGGGGCCCAGGCACCTGGGGACAGGGCCCTCCTGGGGAGCCAGGCTCACAGGTTGTTTTGTGGGACGCAACGTGGGGCAGCGTCCTGGCCAGGATGAGGAAGACCATCACCGCGGGGTCTGCGGGAGGCACACGCAGGCCAAGCTCTCGTCCACCCGGCTCCCGGATCTGCTGCAGCCAGAGTCTCTCAGCCTTGGCCAGGACCTGAAGTCCGACCGCCATCCCTGGGGCTTCCCTGCCAGGCGAGCAACCCCCGCTTAGAGGCCTTCCCCATCCCCTCCATCTGCTCCCGTCCGAGCGACAGCCACCTTGTCCTGGTGCCCTGGTTGAGGTGGGGGTAAGCTGCCCTTGGACCCGCCAGGTCTGGGGCGCAGCCTCAGCGCCGCATCTGTGCCGTCCAGCGCCCTCTGCTGGCCGTTGTCGGATGTGCAGCCTGGCGTGAGCAGTGCCTTTCCCTGGAGATGGGACCCAGGGCAGCACCGCTGGAAACCGGGCGACCAGAGATCTGGTAACTGGTGGAGGGGTCCCTCACTGTCCACTGACAGCGGCAGTAGTAGCTGCGGACTATGCGGACTCAAGAGAGCCTCAGCCCATGTCAGCACCGGAAGCCAAAACCAAGTCAAGGGTTCGGTGTGGGGGCCAGCCGGGGACAGGCCCGGGGAGCCTGGATGGCAAGAGGTGCAGGAAGGCGCCCATTCAGGGACTGCCTGGGCCTGCCGGGGATCTCCAGCCAGAGAGGTTGGGTGCGACAGAGTGCCCGCTCCGAAGGGCTGAGTGCCAGGCTGGCCCTGTGGGCCGGCTCAGCCCACACCAGCAAGATGAAGGTGGGGTCCAGAGGCCCCCCGTCCTGCTGGCTCAGGGCGAGGGCCTCAAACAGCTGCTTAATGAGCGCTGACTTCTGCTCCAGCTGCGTGATGCGCTCACTCTTCTCGGTCACCTCCCGGGTAAGGAGTCAGCTCTGCTCCTTCAGCATGAGGATGGTCTGCTGCTGACAGTCCGGGGACGAGGTTGACCTTAGGGCAGAGCACGGGGCCCCGAGGAGGACGTGGGCAGGGCCAGCTGGCACAGGCCGCAGCCAGCAGCTCCCCCAGGCAGCCGGTCACCTCCTGTACCTTGGACAGTAGCCGCCCCAGTGGGCGGGGGCTCCCCGTGGCCCCAAAGTCGACGCTGGCTCTGCTCTGGCCCAGGCGGCACTGGCGCTCCTGCACTCGTTGCAGCTGCTGCTGGTACCAATCACGGCCCCGCGGCATCATCTCCAAATCCTGCAGCAGCACCTCCTTCTCCTGCTTCAGCTCCTTCATCTGCTTCAGCAGGCCGCAGTCCACGCCGCTGGTGATGGTGTGCCTCTGACGTTCTCCTCGGGCACTGGGGGCCCGCGGCGCATCCCCTGAGTCTGCCTCCAAAGCCCTGCAGGCCGCTGCACCTGCGTCCGCGCTGGGGCTCTGTTCCAGCGCCGCGCTCTGGGACCGCTCTGGTTCCACGGGGCAGTGCACCGCTTCGGCGGGGTCGCACAGCTGCTCTGGGCTGCCGGCCGCGCGGCTGGGACCGGCCAGAGAAGCGCGCTCGCCCAGGGGCAGGGGCTTCCTCTCCAGGACCATTCGCGGCTCGTCGGCTGGCGCGAACAGCAGGCCCTGCGGCGGCTGGTTCCCGGGCCGGGCCGGGCCGGGGCGTGCGTGGGGTCCCGGGGGCCGCCATCAGCGCTCAGCAGCGCGGTGCGCAGGCCGGCCACGAAGCGCTGGAAGGTCAGGTAGCTGCTGGCCGGGGCCACCTCGCGCAGGCCCTCCAGGACCCCACGGGGCAGCTCCCGCGGGTCGGCGCCCTGCCAGAGGGACTGGATCTCGCGCAGGTGCCCGCAGCCGCGCCGCCGGTCTTACAGGATGTGGAACAGCGTGCGCAGGCTCTGCAGGAAGGCGCGCGGCAGCCCCTCTGTGCTGCGCGCGGGCGCGGCGGGAGGCATGCGGCTCCGCTGCGCCGTCGCGGCCCGGGCCATGGGCACCCGGGCTCGATCCACGCGTCCACCTGCGTGCGGCCCCGTGGCGGGGCCGGCCAGACGCTCTCCCAAGGTTTTTAATATACTTCACATTAAGAAGATTTTAGTAGATGACCATAATAAAATTGTTTAATCCTATTATACTAATTGCTAATAGGGAGTTTTTTTTTTACTACCACAAACTATCTGAAAAGAACACCTTCTGCTATGTATCTGCTATATAATTTTTGTAGGATACATGCAACGTTGCATGCATGAATGTGATGTTTAGCATGATGTCAGACTGATGTGATATCACAGCCACTCAATGCATTATTATTTTTTTCCAAAATATATCAGGTGACTGCTTTTTCCATTAGCACAAAATCTGCTTCAGTTCTGTTCTACAAACACCCATGATTCATTTTTATATACATGTCACAGTTCTGGGTGATGAAAACTAAATGAAGGAATGCAAAAAGTGAAAACTAAATGCTTAATAAAGAAGTGCGTCCTTGATACTATAGGAGCACAGATAATGTGTGCCCTCTACAGGTGTGACTGTGCATGTGTGGGTGTTCGATCAACTTAATTATTTTATCATATAATGATCAGGCTGTAGGTTTAAGAATTTATATGTGATAATCAACATTAATCAAAATAAATGGATGGATTTAAAATGATAATGACGGTGATAATTTTGAATCTGAAGTAAGTAACATTAATGATGGAAGTTTTATTGGTTGATTTTTTCAGGTACATAAAATATTTCCTTTTTGCCATTAAAATGAACACAGTTTCCGTTTATGTTATCATTCAAAAGTGCCTTCTTTGCCCAAGCTGTTACTGGAGTCTCGGCCAAAATCCTCCTCCTTTTCTCTGGTACCATGACGCTCCTTCTGGATCCTAAGCCCACTGACCTGACCACCAGTCACTTGGCCCTGGTCCACATCATGATGCTGCTCACCATTGTGTTCTTGGTGTCTCAAGACCTTTCTGAGTCCCTTCATTTTCAAAATGACTTCAAGTGTAAGACGCTTTTCTACCTGAGCAGGGTGATGAGGGTCCTCTGCATCTGCACCACCAGCCTCCTGAGCACACTCTAGGCCATCACCATCAGCCCCAGCACTTCCTGGTTGGTGAGGTTTAAACATAAATTCACAAATCATATTTCACATGTTCTTGTCTTCTTATGGTCCCTCAGTTGTCCTGCAGTAGTTACATAATCTTTGACACTGTGGTTTCTTTTAATATGACTCAGACCAGTTTTCTGACATTCAATAAAACTGCCTCATTTCCCCAAGGAAGTCCATCATCTGGAGCCTTATTTTTCTACTCTGTCATTGTCTAGAGATGTCTCCTTTGTGGGAATTATGCTTCTCTCCAGTGCATACATGGTGACTCTCTTGTGCAGGCATCAGAGGCGATCCCAGCACTTTCATAGCACCAGACTCTCCAAGAGTCTCTCCAGAAAAAAGGGCCGCCGAGACCATCTTGCTGTTGGTGAGTTTCTTGGTGGTCATGTACCGGATGGATTTGAGTCTCTCATCCTACTCGATTCTGATATAAACATATGATTCAGTCATCCTGGGTGTCCAGAGGCTTGTGACCAGGGCCTATGCCACTGTGAGCCCTTTGGTGCTAATAAGTTCTGAAAAAAGGATAATGGATATTCTGCAAATGATGAGACAGAAGTATTGTATATTTTTTTCTATGAAAATAATTATCTGAAAAGGAGATTCTAACATCAGTTAAATTATTCAAGTATCAGAGGATATGATAATTTATTTCATTACATTGTATAGAGTTTAACACTTTTATTTTATGTAAATCATTTGGAAACCGATGCTGCCAAAGACTTGATGGATCCTTTAGTTCATCGTCCACCATGATTTCATAGCCCAATATGTTTGCAGTTTCTTGCATTTCATTTTGATTCCTTGAACTCCATTTAAAAATTTCTTTTCTTTTTGAAGTGTATTCTTAATAAGCTCATATTGGTAATAAGATTTCCCACTTTTTTACTTTTGGAAATCATTTAGTGCATCCTCACTTATTCAAAATATGTTAGTGAAGTATCTATTGGTTGAACAGTAACTTCTCTCAGCACTGTTACTTATTTCTCTGTTTTCTGACTGAACACGGGCTGTGGAGACTTTGCTCTCATCTTCATTGGTTCTCTCTTCTTTTCTCTCTCATGGCTTTAAAGTTTTTTCTTTTCTTTGCTGTTATGCAGTTTGACTTTTATTTCTGTTGAGTATTTTTTATTGGTGGTCACTATTAATCACAATACACTTCTGCCTTCAAGGGTTCCCATCTGATATTCAGTTTCAGAAATTTATAAATATTTGTTATTAGTGTGATTTGTTATTTGTATGTAAGCTAGTGAAACTGATGTATTTGATTTCATTTCATTTTATTCTTTGTACATGTATAATCATTTTTGTATTGTGATCATTTCGTTTTTCTGTAGTTCTTTTATTTATTCATCTCAGTATTCTAGTTCACTAATCCTGTTGTTATTAACTTGGTTTAATAATTAAACCATACATTGTATATTAAATTTATTTAAGTTTCAGTTGTTCAATTTCTGTTTGAGTCTTTGCAAAACATGCCTGTTTAGTGTGTGTCTGTGTGTGTGTGTTTGAGAAAGAATCTCTCTGTCACCCAGGCTTGAGTTCAGTGGTGGTCACAGCTCACTGCAACCTCAAATTCCCAGTCTCAAAAGACCCTCTCACCTCCACCTCCCCAGTAGCTGACAGTACAAGCACACACCACTGTGCCTGGCTTATTTTTCTATATCTATTTGTTGTAGAGACAACTTTTGCTTTGTTGCCCAGGCTGATCTCAAACTCCTGGCCTCAAGTGATCCTCCTGCCTTGGCCCCCACAAAGTTCTGGGAGTACAGGCATGAGCCACTGCCCCCAGTGCCCGCTTTAGAACTTCATGTGTTTTCAAAATTATTTTGATATTCTCTTTCCCCATTTGTGTTACTTAATTATTTTAAATATGTTTCCAATCTGTGAAGTTTATGTGATGTATAATTTCTTTCCCTTTTTGGGGTAGCTTCTTTTGTGTGCTTCATAATTACAATTTGGTTCTTACATTATAGAGATCTCACATTTGGGATGGCCCCAGTTAGTAATTTTCTCTGTATATTCCAAGGGGCAGAGTGGACAATTTTCACAGGCTTGAGGTCTGTGTAATCAGCCCTGCAATCAGAGCTGTACCTGAAGGCAGCTCTAACTTCTCACTTTCATGACTCCTGTGAATTTGCCTCTTGATTCACTTCTGGTCCTGGGAAGCTCCCATAGTTTTCTATCAGTTCTGCTGGGCAGTTTTAAAATTCTTTTAAACTTTAAAGATTTTTTAATTTACTACATTAAATGACCTTTGAGAATATGTTATTCTGTGCTAAAACATCAAATGTCCACATGCATATATGAGTAAAAAATTTTACATAAATATTTTGTGTAGAACCGTGCCCCATGAGAAATTTCCATTTTTCTCATTTGAAACATCTCAATGCCCATGTATTATACACTAACAATATCTGTGAAGTATAAATATTTTCTTAATACTTGGAAGAATTTTTATGTTTTGGACAAATATCTGAAGTGATCATGCTCCACTTTAATGCATAACTCCTGCATGTGGGCAGAATTGCTGTTTTTCTATAAAATTAAGAATGTTAATTAGTGGAATTAAATATATAAATTCAGGTCTTTTGGTTTCAATTCGGTCACAAAGCTTCCTCCTTAGCATTTCTCTGGTGCTGTAAAAGTAATCTCAGTTTGAATGTTCTATTTAATCTAGATGTCATTTAAAACAGTCTTAGGGATCAAAGGCTACCCATTGGGTACAGTGTACACTGCACCAACATCTCAGAAATCACCACTAAAAACTTATCTCTGTAACCAAACACCACCTGTTCCCCAAAAACCTAGTAAAATAAAAATTCACATAAAATTAAAAAATAATAAAACAATCTAAAAGGAAATTTGCATGTGGCTACATGTTACTTGTTGGTTACGCTTTAGTTTTTATTGTCATTTTAAAGTGTTCAAGAAACATTACTTATAGGATTTCTACCTTTGTGAAGTTAAAGACACTAATTTAGGTTTAAAATCTTGCAATATCAAATGATTTTCTTGGTATTGGAAAATTATAGGCTGGGTGCGGTGGCTCACGCCTGTAATCCCAGCACTTTAAGAGGCTGAGGCAGGTGGATCACGAGGTCAGGAGATCGTGACCATCTTGGCTAACACGGTGAAACCCCGTCTCTACTAAAAATACAAAAAATTAGCCAGGGATGGTGGTGGGCGCCTGCAGTCCCAGGTACTCGGGAGGCTAATGCAGGAGAATGGCGAGAACCCAGGAGGCAGAGCTTGCCATGAGCCGAGATCGAGATCACGCCACCATACTCCAGCCTGGGCGACAGAGACAGACTCGATCTCAAAAAAAAAAGAAAGAAAGAAAAGAAAGAAAGAAAAGAAAATTTTGTCCATCCTCTATTTAGCGCTCAAAAATGCTGATCACTTTTTCACTTGATTAACTTTCTAACAAAGTTTCAAACTTACTACTAGTTACTTAACACTCTATTTTTTCTATAGCAGGCAGTTGATTTCCATAATCATTTTAATATCAATTAATATCATTGTAAATGTATTTTTTTATTTAATCTCTGTGTACACATAAACTCTTTGGTATTAAATCTATGTGTAAGTGGCTTGAAATTGCTTCTAACACATCATTAATTATATCTAAGCATTAACCACTCTGATTAATCAGATTTTCATCTCTTTCCACTGTTTTGCATTTACTGTGTCATTCTGTGTTTATTAAAATTTATAATTCCTTTTCTTTAAACATATTTCCAACATATGAACTTTATGTGATGTACAAATATTAATATTTAGGAGGTAGTTTCAGTTTGTCATTTAGGCAAAATCAAGTCTAATGATGCAGTTTTTCAATTAACTTTATTCTTTGTTACCTATTTATAGCATTTAAATTTAATGAGCCCATAATTATATATATGCATATACATATCAATGATGACTGCGGTCAAACAATTTAACATATACATGAACTCATGTAGTTTCCTTTTGGTGTCAAAGCACCTAAAGTTTACCCTGTTCAAAAATCACTAGTATATAATATAAAAATAGCAACTATAACCTTTAAATTGTACTTTAGTCCTCCAGATTCATTTATTTTATATAACTGAAACGTTGACTTGTGTCTCTTCTCTCCCAAGTCATCATTCTATCATGTGTTTAACCTTTTTAAAGATTTCATATGTAACAGAAATTATGCAGTATTTTTCTCTCTCCCTAAGCTATTTCACTTAGCTTAATATCCTCCAGGTTCATTTATGTTATCACAAATGGCAGTATCTTCAACTTTTTAAAAGCTGAAAAATATTCTATTATTACATATTATACACACACACATGCACAAACACCTCCCCCACATTTTTTTTTCTCCACTCATCCATCAATGCAGAGTAACTTCATCCCATGGCTTGGCTGTTGGGAGCAATGCTGTGGTGGGGCACGGAGAAGAGGAGAGTGAAGATATCTCTATCAGATGCTGATTTCATTTCCTGTTGATATATAATTTATAGGAGGGATTGCTGAGCCATATGGGAGTTCTATTTTTAGATTCTCAGGAACTTTCATACTGTTTTCCATAATGGCTGTACTAACTTACATTCTAACCAGCAGTGTACAAAGGTTCCCTTCTCTTCACACCGTCACCAACACTTGTTATCTCTTGTCCTTTTTATAACGGCCATCCTAACAAATGGGAGGTGATATCCCATTGGTATTTAATCAGAAACTGTAAAATTCCTAGAAGAAAACACAGGGCAAATGCTCCTTGACATTGGTTCAGATAATAATTTATTAAATACGACATTAAAAACACAAGCAACAAAAAACAAAAATACAAGTAGGAGTATATCTAACCCTAAAGCTTCTGCACAGGAGAAATCAATCAATGAAATTAAAAAGCAGCTTATGACCTCAGAGAAAATATTTGCTAACAATATATCTCATAAGGGGTGAAAATCAAAATACATAAGAAGCCACACAACTGAATAGAAAAGAAGAGAGAAAACTCACCAAAATCTAATAACCTGATTTAAAAACAAGCAAAGAACCTGAATAGATATTTATCTCTTAAAAAAGATATAAAAATGGCTAACAAGTGCTCAACATCAGTGATCATCAGGAAAATGCAAACCAAAGCTCATTTACTTTAGCTTCTATACTTTATTTCACACAATAAATATGAATGTGTACAGAAGGTACAGTAATCTCCATCCTACAACAGAGGGCCCTGAGACTGGTGACTCGGGGATGCACCTGCATGGAGCCGGCCTGGGGTGGGGTGGATGATGCTGAAGAGGACAGCAGATGATGTAGAACCAGTGGCAGCGACTCACCTGGGAACCCTCAGCAGAGGAGCCTCGGTGGGTCCCCAAAGCCCAGCAGCACCCTCTGGGGACCTGCTACCTGCTGGCTTGGTCAGCACCACGGACAGAGGACAGGTGGGCGAGGCTGAGTCAGAACAGTGGGAGGAGGACAGCCAGGTCCCCCAAGCCAGGGCCACTGGCTGACAGCCATGAGAACCCCCTGAGGCTAGGGATGGGGTAAACGGCAAAGCTGGCCACCTGTGGGGCCCTCAGTCACCCTCATTGCCTCTGGTGCCACCCCGGCAGTGCAGAGCAACACAATTAGTAAGTGGACAAGCCAGGCATGTGGATGGATCTGGGGAGTCTTGATCAGGGGCTCTGACAGGACAAGGGAAAAGAAGGGCCACTGGGGCTGGAGAGAGGGTCACAGACTCTGGGTCAGACACGATGGAGAAATGAGGAAAAGGAAAGGGGTGGTGGCCGATATGCAGGAGAGGCAGGTGGATGCGGGATGGTCAGAGTCCATTAGACAGGATGGGCTCCAGGTGCATCCTCGCTGTACTGGGCACTTCTTAGCATTCCTGGAACTGAGCCTGGCAATATAGTCACATTTTGGGAGACTGCTGTCAGGGCCCAGCCACACACCCCTGGGCAGCCCTGTCCCATCTCAGGACTGGACTTTCTCAGCTCCCATAGGGGATGCTGCATGCAGCCCAGGAGGGGCAGCCCTATTGTGCAGCCTGAGCCCCCATGGATCCTAAGCAGCCTCTGCCTGGCCCTGTGCTCCCTCTGCTCCATTGCCCTGGCCCCTCCTGAGTGTCAGCCAGCATGGAGGCCCTGTTCTGTTCTTTCTTCCCTATGTGGGCTCCTGGGCTGAGACCTGGGTCAGATGAGGACAGGGCTGGTCCTTCCCTGAGGCCTGCTGAGGAAAGGGGATGGCCCCCAGCCTGGTCCAGGTCCTCAGTCTCCTCATGGCCTTACACTGAGACACAGCTGCCCCTGTCTGTGCCTTGGAGGTGGAGGTAAGAACCTGACCCTGCTGCGTGGGAGCTGCTCCATAGATGTGCGACTTGGTGGGGGTTTGGCGAGGCAGAGTCCGTGGCCTGTGGGCATGGGTGCTGGTGAGTGGGAGTGACACATTGTCACTGGGAGAGGCCACAGTTCCTGCTGAATCTCACACTAAACTCCAGCCCTGCAGGAGTTTTACCACAGCCACCACCGAGAATCACAGTAGTGTCTCAGGAATCGCGGCCTGCTGCCCACCAGGGCCCTACCTGGAGGCCAAGATCCAACCAAAGCCCAGGGTGTCTGTGCCCTGGGAACAGTGTATCCTGTGGTCATGAGGCCAGACCGCCAGTGTCCACTCATCAGGGGCTGGGTTCTCTCCTATTCTGGCTCCTTCCAGTTCACATTGGGGCCCCTAAGCACATGACCCAGCATCCAAGAATCACTCCAGGAAGCCTGGCAGCTCAGCTCACTCCATCACTTCTTATCTACAGCAAAAACATCAGGGCATCAGATGCACAGATAAATGGTTATGAATGCTTAACAACTGGAATAAATCTAGGAACAGTGAGAAGGCACAGTGGTGAGTGAGTGTCCCCCGTGATCACTCTTTAGGGTTTAGGACAGATGCCCATTGTTGCTGCCTGGTGCTGCCTGCCTCTCAGACAGAGAAGGGTACACTTTCCTCACCAAAAGGACAACAGGCCTGGTCCCCAGCCCTCCTGCCAATCCCTGCAAGGATCACCTTGCTGGGAGGAATCTGATGCCAGGGCCTGGGCCACTTCTAAGCCAGGAACAGGAATACCTTCTGGTCACCCCAAAGGAAGGAATAAATCCTGATCAGAGTTCACAACCTGAGCTCTTGCTCACTCTTTATTCATGGGAAGGGAGGCCCAGTCCTAGGCAGACTGAACCTCTCCTGAGGAACTGTGGAGCCAAAGGCCGGAAGCTTCCAGAATCCTTAGGTTCGGATCCCCCGTGGGGTCACCCTGAGGCCTGTCTCACCAGAGCATTCTTCTGTCCACAGATGTCTCATTGGATCTACAAAGGAAACCTCACAGAGGTCTGGGGCCCAGCATGGTCACCCCTACTGAATGTCGAGAAGGCGAAGGCCAAGAACCCAGGGAAACACAGGTCTGGTCCTTCCAGTCCCAGCCAGAGCAGGATGCATAGGCTGGACCGTGTCAGAAGCCCAGTTACCCAGGTGGAGGGAAAGTCAACCCCAAGGGGGCGGAAGGGGCCAGTCACAAATCCTGGGCAGACAGTGGCATGGGCAACACAGGTGAGCTGCACACTGCTGACTTTCCCTGGCTTTGGAAATAAAGTTTCTGCAGAAAAAGCCTCCTTTCCTTCAAGAACCGCTATTTCATGACAGCAATTTTGACAGTGAGTCTTGTATCTGTTCTGAGGCTTGGCCCTGCTCTATAGAAAATGAAGCAGGCCAAGATGTCCTCAGTGAATGTGCACCAGAATGACCTAGAAGTGAGCCACACCTTCAGAAGCCACGCCATGTTGAGAGAGTGCTGCCGCATCAAGTAAGGCATGTGGGGCATGGAGGGTCCCAGGGGAGGTGGGCAATCCGGAGGGATGGGGCATCTGAGGGGCAATGGGGAGGTCTCAGGACAGGGGTAGGGTCTCAGAGAAGAGGGTGACAGCCCAGCCTACTGCCTGGAGTTCTGGCCTTGGGAAGGGTCTGCAGAGGGGCCTGGAATAGTGAGGTTTTCAGGGCAGTCCAGGGGACTCCGAACACCTCTGCTCCTTCCGTGAAGACAAGCAAATGTTGTGTACCCAGATTGCCACCTTAAAATGGCTTCTACGGTTATTGATTGATGGGATAAGTGTGCACAGGAGACCCCAGGTCAGGGACCCTGCTGCCCTACAGGGCCTGGCTTCCCCAGCTGAGGGGTCTGGCTCCTCCAGAAGGACCCAGCTCCCTTCCTCTGCACAGGAGGCAGAGGCAGGTCCCTGCAGGGCATACAAACCATGCCCTGCCTGAGAGGGGGCATCACACGGCTGGGGCTGGGACTCAGGGCCAGCATCCTGGGCAGACTGGGCCAGGACTCATCTTGGGAGAGTACTTGGGGAGCCCCTTCTTTCAGGGGCCACATTTGATGGAGATGAGACTACCCCTATAAGAAGCTGCAAGACCTTATCTGATCCAGCCTTTTGTGGGAGGTCTCACCCCATACATAGGGGACCCCCAGCACCACAGATTGAGGCCCCAGTAGGCCCTGCTCAGGCCACCAGCCCTCTACCTTGAAGGACCAGGTCCTCCCATGCCTGCTGTCCCCACAAACCCCTACTTCAAGCTCATCACAAGCTCATCCTGAGGCTCTGGTACATCTGCCTTCTGCAGGGCAAGCACATGCTCACAGCCAGGGCACATGTGGCATTGGAAGTGCACAGAACCCTGTCCCCATGTGCCTGAGGGCGCTGGGGGAGCACACAAGTACATCAAACCTGGCCCGAGGGCAGTGCCCACACTGCCCACAGAACCCTCTGCTTTAGCCCAGAGGGAGGGCCAAACCAATCCAGCTCTGGTGGGCTGCACAGGGCACCATGAGTCCTCCTGGAAACTGAACCCACCCCTGACACAACTAAGATGAAAGGCAGGAGTGTGGCGAGCACTTCCCTGCCTGGGCCTTCCTGTATCTGTTGCCTCCTGTGCAGAGCTGGACCCTAGGGGTGTCCAGAAAGGACCCAGCACTGCCCAGTGCAAGGTGCACAGGGCAGAAACAGGGTGAAGGCACAGACCCCTCCCAGGAGAACCCTCCTGGCCTGACGCCCAGCCCCAAACCTAGACCCTCTCCTGAAGCTCTCCTGTTTGTCCTGTGGGAGCTCTCCCAAGACACAGTGTCCCAGACCTGGGCTCTGGATGATGTGTTTCTCAGGCACTTTTAGGCCTCCATGGCTGAGCTCAGAAGGATGCACTGTGACCTGCCCCCCAGGTGGTCTCCAGCACCAGGTCCCTTCCTGAGTCACCATCTAAGACAGTAAATAGTGGGGAGTGCCCAGGACCCTCCATCCCTGCTCCCCAGGCCTTCCTCCTCCTCCTCTTCCTTCTCTAAGAAGCTTCTAAAAACAGGCCAGCTGGGCCCCAGGTCAGGTGTTGGACTCACCTGAGTAACAGGGCAGGGGATGAGGGCAAGATCCCTCTAAGCCCCCCACCACACCCTTACCCTCCTGCCCTAGAAGAACCCTGGAGGGCCCTGGAGGGTTTGGTCCCATCTGTGCCAGCCCACACACATAGCTGCGAGCACCAACAGGGCCAGAGAGCAACAGGGGTCCCCACCCCCTGTTCCCATACCCCAGGCGGCATACACCCCTCACTGTGAAATCAGTAGGGCCCCTCACTCATGAGCACCCACACCCCAGGCGGCACATACCCCTCACTGTGAAATCAGTAGGGCCCCTCACTCACGAGCACCCATACCCCAGGCGGCACACACCCCTCACTGTGAAATCAGTAGGTCCCCTCACTTACGAGCGCCCATACCCCAGGCAGCACACACCCCTCACTGTGGGATCAGCAGCCTGTAGATGTTTCCTCAGTGTCAGACCAGGTGGGTTACTAGAGACCCCAAGACTCCAAGGACCCAGATACCTGGGGCCCAGCTGTACAAGGGTCAGGTGGGCTTGGGGGAGAAGTGGACCAAGTTTGCTTTCCATTCAGCTAAACATACAAAGATCCCTAGGAAGGCCCTGGTCCTGGAGCGAGTGTCTCTGGCACCCAGGCCTCTGTGGCATCCCTCAGCATGGAGACCCTTCCCAAGGGGGATGGGCTGGCCCTCCCTGGCCCACCAGCCCAGCTCCAGAAGCCCAGAAGCTGACCTGAGGCCAAGGCCCAGCAGCATGAGAATTCCGTAGAGCCCAGGACAGCAGGTCACTCTCTGGGGGCCCAGTGGCTCAAGATGTGGCAAGTCTGTTCCTATCTCAGGAGAGACCATGGGATTTTTGGTGAGTTCTGTGTTGAAATTCTCTCCCAATCTCCCCATGGACCTGGACATCTGGGGTTCATGGTGTCCACAGTGCAGCTTTGAGCAGGGATGCTGAACCCCTGTTCTTTCATCTTCCCTGGACACCCCCAGGACCATAGGACAGGCCCTGGCCCTGAACCCCATCAGGGCCCCCACAACCAGGCCTTGCTCAGCCCACTGAAAACCCAATAGTAGGGCCATAGACACTCCCCTTGCATGGTGGCACCTGGACCTGACCTTTCTCAGGGGCCACTGAGCAGCACAGCCTTCAGCTCCTGAGCTGGGTGAAATCAGTGTCAGTGGGGAAGCTGGACTCAGAGGCTGCTGGAGGGGAGGGGGATTGTGGCATCTGCAGAGCCCTAGCCAGCCAGCAGCCTGTCACATGTCCCCATGCCTGCCCACTTGTGTGACAGAGCCTCCCTCAAAGGGCAAACATCCCAGACCTACAGATGCCCAGCCCAGCCCAAGCCCAAGGAGAAAATGGACCCAGGAGAACCACGGGTGCCCCAGAAATAGCCAAGATAACAAAACAGGGGACTGAACTTCCTGGGGCACTGGCCAAAACTAGAATTTGGCCCAAGGAAGAGCAAGCCCCTTAAAGTAGTGTGTGGGTACGCAGGGCCCCCCCAAGGCAGGGCATGCCTGGCAAGGCCAAGGCAGTGACGTTACCAGGCTCAAAGAGCAACCATCCACATCGCCCAGGGTGGGATAGGAGCAGGTGGACCAGCCTCCAACCTCTTCAACTCAAGGAAACAGCTATGGCTGGGCTCTCACACCCTGAGTGGCCACCATCTGACCATCAGTGGGGCAGAGTCCAGAGACTATCAATCTATCAGATGGTCCTGGGGCCCTGCTTCCACTGCACAAGAATGCCTTCAAGTCACATGATCAAGAAGAAGCTGGGCAAGAATGGGCCCAGGAGCCCGGGTCCCTGGGTCTGCTGTCCTCAGCAGGTGCCAAGGACAGAAAAAGTCAGAAAAGGTGTCTATGGTCAGAAAAAGTCAGAAAGGTAGTCTCACTCCTTGGAAGGAGGCTCCAAGGCGGGGACCAGAGCTGCAGGGGGAGGAGGAGCTCCTGGCAGCACTGAAATAGGCTCTGGCAGGATCCCAGAGTCTGTGGTTCCATCCTTCTCTTTTTCCTTTTCTTTGAGAGCTTGGAATCTTCTTCCATTTGATGGTAAGTCTGCAGCCATGGACAATCAATTTACAAAAGGACTTCTCAGCACCATTTCCACAGCCTGCCCTGTGGAAAGCTGATAAGAGCACACTGCTGTCTCGCAGAAGTGACCATCCAGATCTCGCCAACTGGTAGAGATTATTTCTTAAATCTGTCTCAGTAATGGTATCCCCCAGACCATCAACAGAGTCGGGGCAGACTTCTCCACCAGTGGGTCCAGATGACACATGGTTGAAGCCTGCTTTAGAAGCTCATCTGCTACGGGGTCATGGTTTTCA
Organism: Pongo abelii; assembly: GCF_028885655.2. NCBI lineage: Eukaryota > Metazoa > Chordata > Mammalia > Primates > Hominidae > Pongo > Pongo abelii. Next base: position 22,708,575 of record NC_071991.2, read on the forward strand.
CAAGTCGATCTTTCTTATTCTGATCAGCAAGGAATCATCTGGATCTGCAGGCTTCTCATGTCTGTGCGGACACTCCCCTCCTCTCTCACCCTCTCCTTTTACCCACAAAGAGCAAATGTGGGGCTTATTCCTTAGGTAGTAAGAGTGTGTCCTGGGCCAGTTTGAGCGGCATGTCACTGGTGGATGCAGCTTTCCCCAGCAGGACAGCTGGTTGTGTTCTATCAGGGCTAGAATTCCCTCTCTCCATATCTGCAGTCGCCTTTTAAAGACAGTTCTGCATCATGAAGCTGGATGGGCAGTCCTACTCCAGGTGTGAGAGGCAGGTCTGATGGACAGTTCCTGCAGGCTTGGCACCCTTCAGTCTTCTTGGAATGCATGTGCACCCCAGAGCCCCAGCCAGACACTGAATGGCCTGGCACAGATTTTGCACTTTTTCTCATAGTTTTCTTTGGTCATTCAGATACATGGGTTTTCTCCAGGACACGTGTGACACAGAAGAGAGAAGCATCCTCCCAGGTTTGTCTGTTTTAGGTGCTAGAGCCCAGAGACGTCTCCTCTCGAGAGGATCGGCAGGCAGCAGAAGCTTTTCAGGTGGGAGAGAGGACCCCCACAATCCCGTTGGCCCCAGCTCTTCTTTCTGGCTCTGTTCTTGAGACCCTGGGCAATTGCCTTTGACTGTATGTGATTTGTCTTTCTTGACTCAAGGTGAACCTCACTTCCAAGGAATCTCCATTCTTGGAGGAAGCTCTTGGCTTCCTAGTATCTCCAAGAACTGGCCTGGAAGAGACAGAGAAATGTGGATGAATCTTGAAATACTCACAGTGTATACTTGGTGCTTTTCAAAGACCCTCCCCTCTATGCTGACAGGGCTGAAGGAAACCTTGTGTCTGCTGCTGGGAGATGACAAAACCTTAAATGAGAAGGTCAAGAAGCAGGATCACTGGAAAAAGAAATGTCCAATCTCTAAACTCATAGACACGTTGGGGAACATCTGTGTGTCTGGATGTTTATTGTGTCCAATGATGGATAATGACTCAAAAACTCACTGGCTGCGGTGGCTCACACCGTTAATCCCAGCACTTTGGGAGGCCGAGGCAGGTGGATCACCTGAGGTCAGGAGTTTGAGACCAGCCTGGCCAACATGGTGAAACCCTGTCTCTACTAAAAATACAAAACTTAGCAGGACACCATGGTGTGAGCCTGTAAACCCAGCTACTTGAGAGGCTGAGGCAAGAGAGTCATTTGAACCTGGGAGGCACAGGTTGCAGTGAGCTAAGATCGCCCCACTGTACTCCGGCCTGGGCAACAGAGACCCTGTCTCAAAGGAAAAAAAAAAAAAAAACCCTAACAAACAAAAATAAAATGCAAAAGCAAAAAGATTTTGGCTAAGTACTCCTGGCCTGGAAGGGCTCTTTGTTTTACATGCAGGTGATCTGTCCTGAAAAGAGGCCTTCCGGTCACAAAGTCTTACTGGGTAAGAGCTCCAAGTACACAGAGCCACAGGCCCATCATCCATGGAGTTGCCTCTGCTGCCCAGGATGGAAACATGGAAACTCAGGGTAAACGTGACTGAGGCTAGAACAAAAAGATTAGGGAAAAAAACGAAAACTAATTTGAAAAAATTAAAGAAAAATATTCTAACATAAAGTAATTTTTTATTAAAGCCTTGTCTCTGAATAAGTTAAATATGGCATATCACAGTATTCTACATAATAATCTAAAATTTAACTATTGGCCAAGCACAGTGGCTCATGCCTGTAAGCCCAGCACGTTGGGAGGCCAAGGTGAGAGAATTGTGCAAACCTAGGAATTGGAACTAGCCTGGGCCACAGAGTGAGACCATGTCTCTGCCCAACAATAAAACATTAGCTGGGCATGGTGGCATGGCCTGTAAAACAATAAATAAAAAGGAAACTCTAACTGCCACAAACTGAGCTACAATATTTATGTCATCATAAAGTAATAGACAATGTATTTCAGTCCAAAAGAAATAATCAAGAATTGATTTCAAAATCAATTCAGAGCTTTGCCTTCTCTGTATGGTGGAAGAGCAAGAAACAGACTCCCTCTGGAATCAAACACATAGGAAGCCAGACCAACTACATGAACCAGATGTTTCCAGACACTCTAGAAGCATCTGCAAGGAGCACAGGACAGTGGTCTGGAGGCTGAAACTAAGGGGACCACATTGCTGCCCCAGCTTAGAGCCTGCAGAGCCTCCTGGCAGTGCAGGGTGGGTGGATATAGGCAACGCATGGAAGTCCCCACGTTAAAGAGATAGGGTTGAGAATGTGAGGAGAGAAAAACACAGGGCTGAGTACCAGAAAGTAGGGAGGAGTGGCTGAAGTAGGGGTAAGATTGGTGAGTAGAAGATGGGGGCTCATTAAACCATTGGCAGGTATATGGGTAAGTACCAATCAAGATAAATAATATTACCCAGTACAAAAGAGAAAAGGCACCCTACACTTTTTTTTTTTTTTTTTTGAGACAGAGTCTTGCTCTGTCACCTAGGCTATAGTGCAGTGGCACGATCTTGGCTCACTGCAACCTCCGCCTCCTGGTTTCAAGTGATTCTCCTGCCTCAGCCTCCTGAGTAGCTGGGATTACAGGCACACGCCACCATGCCTGGCTAATTTTTGTATTTTTAGTAGAGACGGGGTTTCACCATGTCGGTCAGGTGGTCTCGAACTCCTGACCTGGGGATCCACCTGCCTTGGCCTCCCAAAGTGCTGGTATGAGCCACCATGCCCGGCCCACCCTACATTTTTTTTTCAGAGCATTTTCACAAGAAAACTTGTCATTATGAGTATAATATTATCTAAAAGTAGCAGAAGAGGGAACATTTCCCAATATATTTTAGGAGGCTACTATTACTCTCCAATAGAATCAGAGAAAGGCAGTACCAAAAAAAAAAAAAAAAACCTGCAAAACAGTATGCCTCATGAAACTTGATGTGGAAATTCTCAACAAAACATTATTCAACAGAACCACATGCTTCACCCATGGGTGAATTTCTTCTAGGAATCATAAAGATTTGGGGAAATCAAAAGAAATCTTTTGTTAAGAATCAAAGTGGTAGATTCCTGTCTTGAGTTGATTACTTTGAATTTTTGGTCCCAAAATCTATACAGGACCTGGTCTAATTCTATGATCTGTAGCACATGCAGCCAGATGCTGAAGAGAAATAGATACAACAGCAATATGGGAGTTATCCTCTCTAAAGCCCAACGGAAAAACCCTGGAGTCAGAAGTTTCAGGTGAACGAGGGAAGGAGAAACAATTCAAACATTTAAATTTAAATTGCTATGAGAATACTGACTTGTTAGAAACTGAAGGAGTGAGCAATGCTTCTAAAGTCCACGCTTTTCCATCAGAATATGGAGATAGACAGTCTCGAAGTGCAGTTTCTTCACAATTGTCTTATCCAGTCATAACATTAATTTCCCTATGAATCAAATCATAAAATAATATTAAACTCGTGACACATTCTCTGACTAAAAGAAGGCAAGATAAACTGAACAGTTAGTTGTCAGTGTAGTAAATTATATACAAGAATCTTATCACTGCATTTTTTAATTACAGTGGAATTAGAAATAATCTAAGTTTCTATCAAAGAATAAACAGTGAAACAAATCTTGTATGCCCATTGGAATACATTTAAGACATTAAAAATAGGGAGTTAGAATCTCATGCATTGATATGGAATAACGTAAATGATATATTGCTTGTGAAATAGCAAAATAAAAAAACAATATAGTATGATACAATTTGTGTTCAAAAACTGTACATGTATTTATCTTCTTTTTTTTTTGGTGGGGGGGCAGGGTCTCACTCTGTTGCCCAGACGGTAGTGCAATGGCATGATCACAGCTCACTGGAGCCTCAACCTCCTGAGCTCAAGGGATCCTCCCTGCTTGGCCTCCCAAAGTGTTGGGATTACAGACATGAGCCACCGCACCTGGACAACTTTATGTGTACTTATAAATTTATATAAAACATCCAGAAGAATCAACACCAAGCTATAATAATTCCTTCTAAGAAGGGAGTGAGTTTGGAATGAAGAGGAAGACATGGGAGAATTTTGTTACATAAAGATCTCTATGATCTGCCATTATTAAAACAGCATGCATTTCTTTTATAATTAGAAAAAGAAAAAAATACACGCATTGTTACCATTTGGTAGGAGGGCAATAGTTTTGTTTTCATTAGTATTTGAATTACAGGTTCGTGCAAGCACAAACCTGGAAGAGAAATCCCAGAGGAATAATTAGAACAAAAAAAACCGCACCTCAAAAAGTGAGTGAGTGTTATCTTTACATAACAACAAGCATTCTAGGTGAGTGCTGGTCACTGCTCCAGCTCCCACAAATCACCTAAGCCCTGCCAAGGGAAGGCGGAGGACAGGGAAGGCCAAGTGCCAGCAAGTGCTCCCCAAAACTGAAGGCCAGTTTCTGCAAGTTTCCTGTCATTAAGAAGAAAATGGAGTCCAAATGGGATGTGGACCCCTTCGGGACGCTGGCAGAGAAACACAAAGAATATGCCACAGTCATACCTTAGAGGAAGACATCTAGGTTGAGACTTGAAATTCATCAAAAGCTTGTATGAAGTAAATGAAGCTACTCTACCTCTCCTAGTGTCAGTTTCCTCACCTATAAAATGGGAACCGCATGTCAACTTCATCAAATTGTTGCCAGAGTTAAATTCACAAAGATATTTAAAAGTGGCTGTTACTGCAACGCTTCACATTATTTAAAAGAAAAGAAAAGGAAAAAACAGCATCGGACTTCAAAATACACAAAAGGAAAAATGTCCATGTGTTCAAGGATGAGATGATCAGCTTTTGAAGCAGCCTGAGGTGCGTGAGAATGAGATCTATCCCTAACTAGAACTCTTCACAGCTCCACTGAAGAGGACACACATGGGGCCCCAAGAAGCTACGTTCATGGCCAGTGTAGAGTAACTGGTGTAGTGAGGGTGGAATCCCTAAAGACCCTCTGAAATGCAGTCACACAACAGTCTCCGAGGAAACACTGGAACAAACCAGGCAGCTGAGCAGATACTACCAGGAATGGGGTGAGCAGAGGAGGGTCGGAGCCACAAATCTCAGCAGAATACACCCAACTGCAAGGAGCTCCTGGCTCTGTGAACAGCAGCTGTGGTTGCATCAGGACCAATCTTGTGAGGCAGCTGCTGGGGAAAGCTGAGATCACGTGTTTTTGCAGACACACACCCAACAGCAGTGCCTCTTGAACACAGATCACAAAACCCTCTCCATTCATCTTTAAGGTGACGGATGATGGATGCCTTCACATTACAACATCCCCACCAACACTTGCAGACAAGTGTATTTAGAAACTCCCACCTAAAGAGGGAACAGTCAGGAGTAGAATGAGAATATTGAGGGATGGGGGAGGAACGCAGGTATTTGACCCCACAGACTCTACTGAAAACAAGGGAAGAGCTGCTGTGCTGTGCTCTCCCTATACTTCATCTCACCACATCCATAGATGCCACATGGTTCTTGTTCCTTTATTTACACAGGTGCTGATGAGCCTAAGTGTAATTGATTCTGAAGGAAAAAATTCTTTATAAAGTACAATAACAGTGTCTAATATGCATGACCAGGGTTTTTTTTTTTTTTTTATAGTAAGCCACATTTAGGAATCACAAATGAAGCCTGTTGGAATGTGTGATATGAACAAGGTCTTATTTTCATGTAGATTAACACCTTGGTTTTTACAGATTAAACACAAAAGCGTAAAAGCTGGCGCCATTCCAGAATCAAACGAACTGTCCCTGAGGACATATGGAATTAAGGGACATCAACTATTAGGAAGCTACACAAAACTAGAAATGCTCCCAGAAGTTTCCTTTGTAAATATGTGAAGCCTGAGGAGTTTCAAAGACTCCCCAAGTGCTCCACACCTTGAAAGTCGCTCCCACAAAGCTGGAGCACCACCTGTTCCTGAGGATCAGGTTGCCATCTGTGCCTTTGAGACACTGGGCAGTCAGGCCTCAGTTGCGATGAGGCCAATGATGTCACGTGTAAAATGCCTAAATCATCTTCATCTTTAGGTAGCTATTTGGGGAACTTTCCACCAAATGGGTTGGTGAAAAATGGCACACCAGAGACACACGCCTGGGATGTGAGATTTTCTCCTCTGCTCTTAGCATCTCCTGGATAAACCAATAATGACCCTCTCTGCCGCCTCAACATTCACATCCGCAAAAAATGCGCTGGTGTGGGTGACATTTTCACTAAGTCACAGTCCATGTCAACCCCTGCAAAGCTCTGAACTTGTGCACTGGCGGGCCAGGCGGCGGATTTCTCCCCATAGCGGCTGCACTGCGCTCTGGCTGGAAAGAAAAGAGGGCAGCGGCACAATGGACAGCGCTTGTACCTCAGGCCAGTTCTGACAGCAGCTTAGGAAAGCAGGTGGCTCCCTGATCTGGAGGAGGCGCGATGTCCAGGAAAGACCCCGGGTGCAGGTGGGAGAGGGAACCCAGCTGAGCAGCGGGAAGTGGGGTGAGGACCACATCCGTCCGAGCCGGACAAGGGCGAGGTGCACTTCGCGGCGTCACGACCTCCTCATTGCCCAACCTGGACCTGCCCCTCCTGTTCCTCTCCGGACTCACATCCCATAGCAAGCAGGTGCCCGCGATCAGTAGCCAGCATCGCTGTGGAAGCGGTGAGGTCCACACTGCCCTGCCCAACCATCTTGGGCTGCCCGCCTCCTCCCATGTCGCCTGCTGGGATTCTAGTCCAGCCGCCTTGCCACCAACTGGCTGGGAACCGTTAAGAACCACCGTTTCCAGACTGCCTGGCCAGGCGCTCGCCGCCCCGCTCCTCCCACGAGAACTGCGCCCCGCCCCCGAGCCCGGGGCATGCTGGGATTGTAGTCCCGAAACGCTGAAAACAACGGGCGGGAGCGGTGAAGAGACTACAGCTCCCAGCTTGCACAGCGAGGCCGGAACAGCCTGGCTTCCCCCTTAAGGACTGCACACCGCCCCCTGTTCATGCTGGCTGGGATTGTAATCCGGTCGTCCTGCAATCAAAAAACTGGAAGCTAATCAAAGATGACAAGTCCCAGTATGCCAGGTGTTGCTCCCGCCCTCCAATCCACACCTCCCCGAGTCCAGAGCAGTTCTGCCATGCCAAGGGGAGCCTGGCTGTTCCCAAACCTCTCTTGGCTGCCAGGCGACAGCGGGACCAGGGCTGCTGGTCTTATCGTGTAATTATGTCACTACCTCTCCCTGAGATGCTGGCTTCATGCTTCGTCATTGCCAGAAGTTTGATTTCTCACGGAGCAGCAGGGGACCGCGAGCGGCTCACAAACCTGTCATGGTTGCCGTAGTAACGCTGTTCTTCCTGGAGCGGTACTCGCCCCGCCCCTTCCCTCGCCACCGCCCCTTCTCCTCGCCCAGCTCTTTCCTTGTGGGCTGCCTCTCCCCTCGGCACCGCCCCTCCTCCTCGCCCCACCCCTGACACGTCCCTTCGGACATGCGCAGTGTAGTCCCTGCGTAGGACGGGCTAATGGCCCCGTGTCTGACAGTTCGACTTCCTGGCATTCTATGCGGGAAGTTCACTCTTGAGTGTCTGAAACCATCAGTTCACTGCCAGAAATGGATATATGCTGTCCCTGATAACCTGGCACATGCCTTTTCAAAGCCACCATTTCCTTTCTCCTCTAGGCTGTCACAAATCCTCCTCTGCACCCTGGGAGCGCCCCTTGGACCCCGGGCTGGCTGCAAGGCCCACACCTGGGTCAGGCCTCACACAGGGACGCTCCTGCCACTCTAATAAAGAGTAGAAAATGTCACAGCAAAAGGTCTGACCCTGCTGCATCCAGTCAGGAAACAGCCACAGGGAAGGGAGCCCCTAAGCTAAGCCACTTTGGGAGCCACATCCACGGCTTCTCTGCCTCCGACCCAGGCTGGTTCAGGCCTTAGGGTCCTAGTGTGGACCTCCCGGCCGTAATTAATGCAGGTGCAGGGCCAGAGAGCCCCTTGGTCCCTTCCAACACGTGAGGGAAGTTTGTGTGGTGAGGTCATGAACAGCGTCTGCGTTTCTGCTGTGAATAGGGCCTTCTTGGAAACACTTTTAATTTCCCTTTTTAAATATCCCTTTCGAACCACGTTTAATAATTTGCTGGTGGAACTTAACAGTGATAATTCTTTGAATCCATTTTTCTTTTTTCTTTTTTTGAGACGGAGTCTCACTCTGTAGCCCAGGCTGGAGTGCAGTGACTTGATCTGTGCTCACTGCAACCTCCGCCTCGGCCCGGGTTCAAGCAATTGTTCTGCCTCAGCTTCCCCAGTAGCTGAAATTACAGACACCCGCAGCCACGCCTGGCTAATTTTTGTATTTTTAGTACAGATGGGGTTTCGCCATGTTGGCCAGTCTGGTCTCTAACTCCTGACCTCAAGTGATCCGCCCGTCTCGGCCTCTCAAAGTGCTGGGATTACAGGCGTGAGCCACCGTGCCCAGCCTGAATCCATTTTAACATTTAGTTTTCCAGATTAACTCGAAGTATCCCATGACTACACGCTAATGAAACTAGAGGAGGCACAGCTTCAGCTCCGTGCAGGACGGATGCACAAGAGCAGAATCTCCGTGGGACCTCTTTCCGGAGCATCAGTATTACTGCAGGATTTGGAAGAAACAAATTTAAATAATTTCCAATGTAAGACACTGGAAATTTAACAGAAGCCTGGAAAGTCATCTGACTTTAATAACTGTCAGTCATCTGTGCCTAAGTCAGACTTTCTCCAAGAAAAAAAAAAGAAACTCTAAGGAGAACCTATTTTTCATTCTTCTAAGTAGTTAAAATTAGAAATCACAGCAAGTCAATAGAAAGCTCTTCCCTGCCAGTCTCCTAAAGCACAATATGGCCTTGGTATGGTTTTATTTGTATTTTTTGGAGGAGTGTGTTGACATATTGGTATAAAAATTGGGGGTTTCACCCAATTTTTGGAAGTTTTCAGCTATTAGTTGGTGATTTACTTTGTACGTCATTTAATTTTTCTGTCCCTTCTCCAACTTGGACTCAATCACTCCACAGGTCTCTAAGACTCTTGATTTTCTTTAAGGCTTTTCACTCTTTTATTCAGAATGGACAATTTCTATTGCTCTGTCTTCTGTTTCTAATATTTGAATAAGCTCAAAAGTATTTTTTAAATTTCCTTATCTTCCTATTGTTTCATAATTTCCACGTCTTTGCTGAGGTTCCACATCACTTCATTCATTGTTAGAATATTTTCCTTTACCCCTATGAACAGATTTATAATAGCTGCCTTTAAACATCCTGAATTACAACACCTTGAATATCTTAGGATCACTTCTACTGTCTGCTTTTTAAATTGTATATGGATTCCATTGTCGTGTTTCTTCACACGTCTCATGAATTTTAAAGTTGTGTACTAAAACTGTAAAGAATCATTATAGAGACACTCAATTCTGCTGTGTACCTTTGAAAAGCAGTGTTATTGTTTACAAATGGTGTTAATTGGGCTAGATTCAAACGTCAATACCTATCTCCCCTATAGTGGGCACAGCTGAAATCCTCATTCAGTTCTTACTCACATATAGGTCATATTTGTATTATATAGATGTGTTTCTATAACAATAGATAATATATTATTCAGGTGTCATCATTATAATCTGTGTTAATTCAACAAGCTACTCCAGTATTACTGAAAGCCAGGACTTCAGTTTTGTCTGCTTATTGGATTTTGTATAAATCAAATTAAATACTATGTATATTTTACATCCACTTAGTTTTATGGAACATTATATTTGTGATATTCATGCTGTTGCAGATACTAAGGTCTGTGTTTTTTTTTTATTCTTTTTCAGACGGAGTCTCACTCTGTTACTCAGGCTAGAGTGCAGTGGTGCAATCTTCGTTCACTTCAACTTCCACCTCCTGGGTTCAAGCAATTCTCCTGCCTCAGCCCCCAAGTAGCGGGATTAGAGGCATGCACCACCACGCCTGGCTATTTTTTGTATTTTTAGTAGAGATGGGGCTTCACCATGTTGGCCAGGCTGGTCTCCAACTCCTGACCTCAGGTGATCTGCCCACCTCTGCCTCTCAAAGTGCTGGGATTACAGGTGTGAGCCACTGCACCTGACCAACAATTTTTTTTTTCATTTTAACAATTTTTAAGTGTGCAGGTCAGAGGAATTAAGCACATTCACACTGTTTTATGAGCATCCTCCACATTCATAGCGGGTGTTTTTCATCTCGCAAAACTAAAACTCGGTACCCATTAAACACCTCACCTACCTTCCTGTAGCCCCAGGAACCACTCTTCTACTTTGTGTTTCTGTACACTTAACTACTCTAGTAGTTAAGTTCGTATGAGTGGAATCATATAGTATAGTGAAGAAATCATGAAGACATATAATACACACTATATAACATGTGTTTATTCATTTGAACAAAAACATTAACAGACATCAGTAGTACATGGTGATTACAGAGGAAGAGAGATAAAAAAAGAAAAGGATTCGACAGACACAGTAAATTCATGACAGTGATGCTCAAGTACCACAGCAATGAGTTCCCTGCCCCGGTCACAGGGCTGATCACAGTGGAGCTGGGAGCCCAGTGTAGCTGTCTGACTTCCAGAGCCCATGCTCAGCCCAAACTTCACCGAGCCCTGAGGCACTCTGCCCCTGCCACCTGGGCACTCAGTGGGCCTGAGATTCTTCATGGCCTGGTCTTCTTGGCCTTGAGGGTGTGGCTGGCCTACTGGGATGCGACTCAGCGGCAGGACAGGTTGTAGCTGTAGGACAGAGCAGCAGCTGTGAGGCTCCAGAAGCCACACCTCAGGCCTCCCTCCCAGTCCCCGCCCAGGGCTCCCATTCAACAGGGCCTGCTGCTGACCAGAGAGCCATGGCCACAGGCTGTCTGAATCTGACCACGAGACAGAGTCTCCGCCCACCCTCTGTCAATCTACTAGGCTCTCACCTCTCAATTGGACTGTGTGGCTCCATGGGCTTGAAACCAAACCCATATTCCTGCTGAGTCTGAAGATGATAATTCCCTCTTGTCACGGAAGCAGCTGTATTTCTTGGAGGACTTTAATCTCCTGGAGCGAGAGGGAAAAACAGGAAGTGGACAGGGCCTGGGTGGAAGACAGTGAAGAGCCCTTAGGGAGGGAGAAAACTGGGGCAGATCTCTAGGGCTTTTCTCTTAGTGGGCCCCCTCTTCTCCAATCCCATGCAGCCCCACCCATTTCTCAGAGTTGGATATAAACAGAGAAACAGCCCCTCCCAAGGAATTGGTCCAGGATTCCTGTCCCCTACCCACACCCTCCATTGCAATGGGTCTCGTCCTCTGTGTATCAAACCCTCCCAATAAATCCAGGATGCAGAGGATGGAGCCGGAGAGTGTTCTACCCAGGGTAAGTGGGTGGGATGGTCTCTGACTTCCACATCCCCGCCCTCCCCCAAAGTGAGGGCCCCAGCTGCTCCCCATTTTTCCTTTCTGGGTGTTGATCACATTTCCCTGGAAGACAGCCAGCCAAAGACCCTCAGAAAGGCCCCTGGCCCATGACTTGCCCCCATACCCACACCCTCCCACGCTGCACTACTGCCAGGCCAGCAGGGGTGAGAAATGTGCATAGAACAGCACTGGGACCTGCATCAAGCTCTGGGCTCTAGATGAGGAGGTGTGGGAACTGTGGCTCAGGGACCTTCTTCCCCAACACTCTCTGACAACAGACAGATAAATGCAGGCCCAGTATACAAAGAAAATGCTCGGCCACTTAGGAGCTGCCTGACTTGGGAGGGACACAATTTCCCTCTCCTTCCGTGGGCACAACCTAAGGGAGAGGCTGAGTCCAGCTCCTGCGGCTCCTGCAGCTTTGCAGTCAGGCAGCTCTGCAGCTTCGCCACTCAGGAAACAGGGACTGGCAGCTGCTCTGAAGCTTCCACCACTCAGAGGTAAGATGGGCCTGACGCCCCAGCTCGGGGGGCATGGGGAGGACTGTGGGGCTCACACAGGAGGGGGTTTGCTGTGATCGAAGGGCTGGGTCCAGGGCTCTCTCCTCCCAAGCCTGAGGATCCTGGTCCCCGACCTGCCTGCCCCAGCCTCACTCCCACCCACACAGTCCTTCATGGCAGTGCCCAGCTTCACCAGGTTAATGAGGAACCCCCTCCCCCCACCAGCCCAGAGAAGGCACATCACCCTGGCCATTGGGGTGGTAGTGGCGGTGAGGTCCCATTGTCAGGTGCCCACCCAAGACCTGTCCCCTGAAATCTCACCAACCGCTTCTGCCTGGACACCCGTTCCCAAGGTCTCCCACCTGGAACAGCCCAGGACCCTCAGCTGCCTCCCCCAGCCCTCCCCTCCTCTCCCGCATCTCCCCAGCTGGCCCCCAAGGCCACTAGACACCCCCAGTTACTTCTATGCTGGGATTTTAACAAGTCATGAGGGCATGGGGTCCCCTGTCTCACTGTTCTCCAAATCTACACTGAGCCCAGCTCGCCCAGGCGGTTTCTCTGGTCTCTCTAATGGAGGCATTTCAGGACCTGTGGCCACAGGAGGGCAGGGCTGGGGGAGGAAGACCCCCTGCTCTCTTGATGTGGAGGCCTCCAGCTGGGGGGGATGAAGCCTGCCCTTCGACTCCCTGGAGCCCCTCCCACCGCAGATCCACTCACCTGCTGCCCCACAGCCTCATCTGTGCTGTCTGGGGATTCATCTCCTGCATGGCCAATTTGGAGGTCTCCACCTGCCAGGGTAAGGAACAAGGTCAGGGAGACTATTCTCTCCTCCCTCAGTTATACCTAAGCCCCCTTGACCTCAGGTCCTGGATAACCAGCCTGAGTGAGCTGTTGCAATGCTCCCACCAACTCCACTCTGCCCTGATTCTAGATTCACTCCCAGCTCCAACACTCACTGCTCGTGTCACCTTGGGCAGGCAGCCAGAACTCCCTGAGACTGTTTTTTCATCAAGGAAGTGTGATGGGAACCACGCCTTCCTCACAGGGCCTCCTGATGACTCAGTTTCATGTGGCTCTTAGCAGTGCTCTCACCATCATCCTTCGTGGGAAGAGCAAGGTACAAGCACCCATAAATTCCCTTCCTCCCTGAACCCCATCAGGACCCTGTGAGGCCTGCTCAAGAGGCTCATCATTTGTTCATCTGCCAGATGAGGAAACAGAGGCCCACAGAGGGCAGTGATGTGCCCAGGGCCTCACAAGAGAGGCTGGATCCTCCCACACCTGGAGGCCCTGTCCCAGCTGCCTTCACCCCACACCCCAGCACCACCACTGCTCACGGTCCCATCCTCTGGTGTCTATGGGTGTCCACATTGTCATCCAGGCTCAGCTATGGTGGGAGGGGGACAAGGTGTCTTGGGAAGCCTGGTTGAGCAGCACCTGCTTGTCCCAGCCCCACTGGAATCTCTGCTCAACAGGCTTTATGCCAGACCAAAGGCCTCACTTACCCCGTGATCCACCAAGGAAGTCCCCTGCACAGAACCCTCTCTTCCTCCACTCAGGGAATGGTCACCCAAGATGCCATCTCTGACAGTACAGGTACTGGGTGGTGACATGCCACTTCCTCATTTCCAGGGAAGGTTCTGAGATCTGGTCAGGAGGGATCCACAGGGAATGCAAGAGTCTCCAGATGCTTATAAGCCATCTGGAGCTTTTGGTAGTGCTCACTGGGAACTGGGGTGAGAATCCTGTGACTGACTAATTAGCAGTGTCTGCAAAGGACAGAGTGGGGAGCCACAGCAAACACACAGATGTCCACCCTGCATTTACCAATTGAGACCCACCAGGCCTGTGAGATTCTTCTGCTGTCCCCATCCTTGGTACAGACAGGGTGACCCTTCCTTTAGAGGTGCAGTGCAGTCAGAAGCAGTAGCAGTGGCCTGACTTCCTGGGCTAGTTTGGGGAAGGAAGGAAGCCCCATCTACCATGCACACCCCACAGCCTGGAGGTAGCTCCATGCCAGCACGATGGACCAGCATGGGAACCAGAGCCCTGCTCCTTCTGCAGCTCATCATGCCTGCTCAGCAGCCCAGCTGCCATCACTGCATTCCATTACCAGGGTCACCTGCCCCCAAACCCCCCACCTGCCCATGGGCAAACACACATCTTTCTGTTGATCCAGTCTAGACAGTGCTGGAGTTGTTCAAGTAAACGTTCAGTGAGAAAGTTACACACACAACACACACACACAGGTGTACACACCCCCACAACTGGCCCAGTACCCCTTCCAGCCTAATCTTTTTCTCTATCCCCCTCCAAAACACTTGACTCCCAGCTCCCATTTCTACTTTTTCTTGATGTGCAAATCCTACTCAGTGTACTGTCTTTTCTGAAAATACTTTTAAATTTTCTGTAGCTTTTTCTGTGGAGAGGGAAAAGAAAGAAAGATTTGAGAAATAATAATGTGAAAGAAGAAATTATTTGAGAATAATAAGCAGATGTGTACATTCAATTCCCTTTTGAGAACCAAAAGGATCAAAATGCCTGGATGAGAATTTCTACGCTGGTCCTCTAAACTCTAAGGGCTCCGTGGGTCTGGGGAAGGAGCTCTGTGGAGGCTAAAGCAACTCCATCTTGGATGTGAATCCACCATGTTGACTTTGGATTAACCCCAGTTCTGGGAATGCCTGTAAGATTTCTACTTGATCTATTGTTTCATGTGTAAGGTACACACTTACTGTAAATCTTCTCCTTAGGTCAAAGCAACCTAGATGTCATCATACAAACTACAGGCTAAGATGTGCACCTCATTCTCTTTCTGGAAGGCTGACCTTAATTGTCCTGCACATTCCTTATAGACCATATTTACCCTTTTCCTATACTAAGTAAGCCCTGACTCTTCCGGGTAACAGCCTGGGGAGCTACCCGTCTTGCTACTGCTCAAGACCATGCTTCTGTCCACAAATTCCCCCCAATAAATTACCTTTTACTGACAAACTGGATTTGTCTGTTTCATTCTTTGGTTTCTTGACTCCTTCTGTGTTGGGGATCCCTTTGCAGATACAGCCCTTTCATAAAACAACGTATATTAGTCCACGCTCACACTGCTGTAAAGAAATACCTGGAACTGGGTTTAATTGGCTCACAGTTCCACAGGCTGTACAGGAAGCTAAGTGGCTTCTGCTCAGCTTCTGGAGAGGCCTCAGGGAGCTTAAAAACATGGTGGAAGGGGAAGAGGAAGCAGGCAGGCACATCTTACATGACTGGAGCAGGAACAAGAGAGAGAGGGGAGAGGTGCTACACACTTTTTTTTTTGTTTTTGAGATGGAGTCTCGCTCTGTCACCCAGGCTGGAGTGCAATGGTGTGATCTCGGCTCACTGCAACCTTTGCCTCCTGGGTTCAAGCAATTCTCCTGCTTCAGCCTCCCAAGTAGCTGGGACTAGAGGCACGTGCCACCATGCCAGCTAATTTTTGTATTTTTAGTAAAGATGGGGATTCATCATGTTAGCCAAGATCGTCTTGATCTCCTGACTTCGTGATCCACCTGCCTTGACCTCCCAAAGCGCTGGTATTACAGGCATGAGCCACTGTGCCCAGCCTACACACTTTTAAACAACTAGAACTTGTGAGAGCTTTCACTATCACAAGAACAGCACAGGAGGGATGGTGCTAAACCGTTCATGAGGGACCACACGTATGATCACATCACCTCCCACCAGGCCTCACCTCCAACACTGCAGATTACAATTAGAGTTGAGATTCAGGTGGGGACACAGATCCAAACTATACAGAGGCCTGTGGATATGTCTGGATTTTGATGATCACAGCTGTTGGCAAAACTTGGGTCTTACTTAACCTGACCATGCCCAGGAATGTTATGGTACCCCCTGGTCCCTGGACTTTCTGGGCATGACTGGCCCATCCTCTGGATTGTAAATGCTTTAGGAGTTTCTAGGTAGGTTTCTGCAAAAGACTTCAATCTGTAGAGATTAGGAGAATATTATCCATATAGTGTTCCCAGAGAACGCCGGGCACATCACTCCAAAATATCTCACATCACTCTAAACCATGTCGGATAGTTGGGCTGTGTAAGTTTCTCTGGGAGCAACGAGAAGGTACATTGTTGGTCCTCTCAGCTGAAGGCAAAAGGTCCTGGGACTTTGGAAGGGTATGCTGCAGAAAGCATTTGCCACACTCAGTATGCCATGGACCTGAGCAAGTATTTAGTTTTTCCAGGATTTGAGCCATTTGGGGGACAGGAGCATGCATGCCCAGAGTCACCTTATTTGGTTCTCAATAATCAATGATCAACTGTCATAATATCCCAACAATCACCTGTCATACTCCAGGTGCCATCAGGCTTTGGCACCAACCACACAAAGCTGTTTTATGGGCTCTGTGCAGACATGCAATCCCCATCCTCTCCAAGTCCTGAAGAGAAGCTGTGATCTCAGGACAAGCATGGTGGCTCATACCTGTAATCCCAGCATTTTGGGAGGCTGAGACAGGTGGATCACTTGAGGTCAGGAGGTCGAGACCAGCCTGGTCAATATGGTGAAACCCCATCTCTACTAAAAATACAAAAATTAGCTGGCATCATGATGCGTGCCTGTAATCCCAGCTACTCGGGAGTCTGAGGCAAGAGAATCTCTTGAATATGAGAAGTGGAGGTTGCAGTGAGCCAAGATCGTGCCACTACACTCCAGCCTGGGTGACAGAGCAAGACTCTGTCAAAAAAAAAAAAAAAGAAAGAAAAGCAAAAAAAAAAGCTGTGATCTTCTGTGCCCTCCTGGGAGGCGACATGGTTTGATGCACAGCAGTCCTCTTGTGCGGGATAATGTCACCTAGCTTCCATGTGGCTTCCCTTCAGAGCATGGCTGTTGCCACTCTCACCTAGAGACAGAACTTGTCTAAGGTTGCCTCAAGGACAGTTCCCAGGAGAGTGTTTGGCCCCAACATGTCCTGGGGGATTGGGAAGATGTAGACCCCTCAGAGCCAAAACTCGTTGTTTGCTCTGAAGGGACCAGTGACTCATTCTAGCCACATGGCTACAATTCAATAGCTCTGGGCTTCAGAGCTTCTTTCTTTGGAATTCCAACTGCTGCATTTCAGGACAGTTTGGCTCAACATTGAGGGGCTCAACACTGAGGAGAACACTGGCCTTCCTGTCGTGGTAGGGGCTGTGGTGCTTGCTCCACTCCTGGGAAAGGGAAGAAGCAGCGGGACCAGCCTGCTCCTTACACTGGAACCCACACTCCATTAACAGCCCCCAAAATTCCACTCCTGGCCTGCATGGGTCCCAGTATCTGCCAGGCCTGCTATTGACACCAAAACAGCCATTGCTGTGGCCCTCAGCCCTGCCTCTCAAGGCCTTGCCTGGCCCAGCTACTGCCTCAGACCACCTAGAGCCCCAGTGAGCTTCAGGTGAGTGTGGGGCAGGTGGGGCAGCCTCTTTCCTTTTTTTTTTTTCTTGAGACAGAGTCTTGCTCTGTCGCCCAGGTTGGAGTGCAGTGGCGCGATCTCCGCTCACTGCCAGCTCCGCCTCCAGGGTTCACCCCATTCTCCTGCCTCAGCCTCCTGAGTAGCTGGGACTAGAGGCACCCACCACCATGCCCGGCTAATTTTTTGTATTTTTAGTAGAGACGGGGTTTCACTGTGTTAGCCAGGATGGTCTGGATCTCCTGACTTCGTGATCCACCTGTCTCGGCCTCCCAAAGTGCTGGGATTACAGGCTTGAGCCACCGTGCCCAGCCTTTCTCTTTCCTTTCTTGACTCTGCCTGCCACAGGAAATGGAACCCAGAGCCCCTGCCGCCACTACCATTCAAAGCCACCCTCAGAACAGGCCTGAGGCTGCAGGCTCCCCTGGCACCTCTCCACAGAGGCTTTCTTCCATTTAACCTCCACAAGGGCAACTAACTTGTGGGCAGCAGTGGGCAGGCCTTTCTCTAGGTGCAATTCCTCCTCCTCTAACTCGGGGACCTTGCTCTCGGCCCCCAACAGAGCCTCTGTTCCAGGAGGACAGGCCATGGTAGAGGCCAGCCTACCCCCTCTCTACCTGCCGAGCTCTGGGCTCCTTGGGAATTTCAAACCCCCTCATCAGCCTCCTCTAGCCTGCTGGAGCTTTCACAGCATCCTGGCACTCACAGGGCAGCCTGCAGGCATCAGGCAGTGGGTGACAGAGCCTCACATAGGCACTTGCAGGCATCCTGGGATCTCCCCAGTAGGGTCCTGTTTTCCCAAGCCCATTCTTTTATTTATTTATTCATTTTCTTTTTGAGACAGAGTCTCACTCTGTCACCCAGGCTGCAGTGTAGTGGCCTCAACTCACTGTCACCTCCTCCTTCTGAGTTCAAGCAATTCTCCTGCCACAGCCTCCTCCCATAGCTGGGATTACAGGCACCCATGATCAAGCCCAGATAATTTTTGTATTTTTAGTACACATGGGGTTTCACCACGTGGGCCAGGCTGGTCTCGAACTCCTGACTTCGTGGTCCATCCACCTCAGCCTCCCAAAGTGCTCAGATTACAAGCATGAGCCACCACACCCGGTCTCCCAGACCATTCTTTGGAGTAATGCTGACTATACCAGGTCTTCCCTCAGGCTGAACCAGTGGCTGGAGTTGCCCCAAAAGTGACAGCAAGGGAGTTCCCACAACAGACTGCCCCAAATCATCCTGAAATGGAGCAGTTGGAATTCCAAAGAAAGAAGCCCTGAAGCCCAGAGTGGTCTATCCAAAGCATGCATTAGAGGAACTGACACACAGAGGGAGCTGTGGTGGATCCTTGCAAGGGACAAAACAGAGATGTTCTGCCCCAGTATATCTGCAATGAGTGGGTCTGGTTATGGAGTTTATATGAAGGTTTAAGGAATTTGGCTTAGGGCCAGGGCTAGTTTCTTTCAATGCTGTGGACAACATCCTAAACATTTTTATCAGTGCCTGGGAATCTTCAAGACCCCAGCTTGGGTTTAAGCCTGCAGAAAAAAAACCTGCAGCTGGCTGTATCACAGAGTGGTCAAGATACTCTGTAATTCTTAGTCAGAGAAAAAAATAGGGAGAAAGTGAGGTAATAGACATTACTCTTTGAAGTAAGCTTTTCTTTTTTTTTTTTTAAGATGGAGTCCCACTCTGTCACCCAGGCTGGAGTGCACTGGTGTGATCTCAGCTCACTGCAACCTCCACCTCCCAGGTTCAAGCAGTTCTTCTGCCTCAGCTTCCCAAGTAGCTGGGATTACAGGCGCCCACCACCACACCCAGCTAATTTTTGTATTTTTAGTAGAGATGGAGTTTCATCATGTTGTCCAGGCTGATTTGGAACTCCTGACCTCAAGTGATCCACTCGCCTTGGCTTCCCAAAGTGCTGGGATTACAGGTGTAAGCCACCATGCCTGGCCTGAAGTAAGAATTCATATTGGGAAGTAGAAGTCAGTCGTTCTTCAAGATTGTTTCATGTATTTGGTTTCCTGTGCTTATCTATATCGGTTTTGGTGTGGGGACAGTTGTCAATTTCTACAAAAAACACAGCTGGGAATTTGAAGAGATTATATTGAATCTCTCGTTCACTTGTGGGATATTGTTATCTTGGAAACATTAAGTATTTTTGTCCTTGAAAATTAGATATCCTTCAATTATTTTAGATCTTGATTTCTTTCAGCATTAAAAAAAAATAAGTGTAGACCAGGCATGGTGGCTCCCATCTGTAATCCCAACACTTTAGTAGGCAGAAGCAGGCAGATTGCTTGAGCCCAGTTGGAGACAAGCCTGGGCAAAATGGAGAAACCCCATCTCTACAAGAAATAAAGAAATTTGTCAGTCATGGTGGCACACACCTGTAGTCCCAGCTACTGACAAGGCTGAGACAGGTGGATCAATTGAGCCCAGGAGGTCGAGGCTGCAGTGAGCTATGATCACACCACTGCACTCCAGCCTGGGTGAGAGGCAAGACCTTGTCTCAAAAAAAAAAATTAAGTATAAAATCTTTGCACTTCTGTTATTTTTTATAGATATTTTTGAAGCTAGTATAAATCAAATTTATGCATTTTATTTTCATTGTCAGTTGCTTTAAGTATAATTTTTTTATGTGTATCTTGTATCTTGTGACACTGATCAACTTATTAATTCTAGTAGTATTTTAGTGAAACTCTTACACATTTTTATATAAAGGATTATGTCATGTGCGATTAAGACTGTTCTAGAAGTTGACACGGGGAAGGAGGGTGCGCAGTCAGGACCCCAGCAGGGCCTGTGGGGCGGTCACACTGAAGGAAGGGGCCCAGGTCATGGAACCTTCAAGTAACCTCACTTTGTTGGTGACAGACCCACCAGAACTTAGAACTCTGGTAATCAGAAATCCTTATTCTAGACACAGCCCTGTATCAAGCTAATTTCATGGGAGATGCTCAAGATAAAGATGTTCTATTGCTATATCCTGAGTTCCTGAAGCTCTCGTCTGTGGAAGGTTGGAAGTGAGGGCATCTTCCAATGATGCAGACGTTGGCTCAGCTCTCATCCACAAATCCTCAGGTCACTTGGCAGGGGGCACCCAGAGGCAACACAGGGCAGACCCATCCAGTCCAGACCTCACCTGTGATCACATCTTGGCCACCCCACATCCCTGCCCACCATCATTTGTCTGGGGAGCAAGAGATTAGGGTTCCCTCCCTGGACAGAAGCAGGTTGTCAGGTGTTGGGAGACTGATAGGTCTGCCAAGATCATATCCCAGGTCACGGCTGGCAGGATAAGAAGTTGAGTGTTGGAGAACAAGTTTGTCTACTCAGATGTTAATCCCAAGACCTCACATTGTAATCTGGTTTTCTCTCTGGCTGGAAGTCTATGCAGATGCTCTTGTGTGCCTGATATAGGGAACAGATTTCTAACTGGGCTTTCCCCCTGCAGAGATAGCCAGGCAGGTCACTGACACCTCTTGGCCCAGCCGCTTGGCACTGTCCTTGCAGAACTTCATGCAAATCAGTAGAAATGAGTGATAGGTTCAACCACTCCACCTTCTTGGACAAAGGGCAGGAGCACCACCCTACCAACTACGGCCAGCGCTGGTCTGGGGTGATAGTAGAAACAGAGGGGTCACCTCAGACAGGAATCCAAAATGTTCAGGGCAGGCCCAGGATCTGGACTCAAATATGGAGACTCCATTGTCCCTGTTTCAGGGCTTTCACACGTACGTGCCCCGCAGTCACTTGGACTTCCATTTGTCACCAAAAGAAACTTGGTTTGGTGCTAAGTTCTTGCTCACATAGTTGTAGAAAGAGGAGAGAAAATAGTTTTGTATTGTTTGCACTAGGCCATGAATATCTTTCCATGTTGCTACTATTTATATATATATATTTTTGAGACAGAGTCTCACTCTGTCACACAGGCTGGAGTGCAGTGGCCCGATCTCATCTCACTGCAACCTCTGCCTCCCGGGTTTCAGTGATTTTACTGCCTCAGCCTCCTAGGTAGCTGAGATTCTAGGCATGTGCCAACACATCCGGCTAATTTTTGTATTTTTAGTAGAGATGGGGTTTCACCATGTTAGCCAGGCTGGTCTTGAACTCCTGACCTCAGGTGATCCACCAGCCTCAGCCTCCCAAAGTGCTGGGATTACAAGCATGAGCCACAATGCCTAGCCTATGTATATTGTTTTAAACACCCACCCCAGGTATTTCCTGTAGCATGCAACTCCACTGCCCTGCCAGACCTTTAAGATTTAAAAGCTCACACCCCTACTAGGGATATTTTTACACAAAAAGGGGGGCTCAAAGGGGAGAGAGGATGGTTAGGTTGCTCTATGAATTAGTTATCCCACATAACTCATTCCTATAGCCCCAATCAGGACTGGAGCTACAACCTCACATGTCTTCATAATATTCCATAAAGGAGGCCATTTCCCTCAGCAGTTCAACTTTGCAGTTCAGGTGGAGCCTGGACATGATCATCTTCTATTTCTATTTCAGCCATTCCTCAGGAAACATCCTATGTGTGCCCTAATAATCTGTAACAATCTGCTAGAGCTTCCATACACAGCACTGCAGCCTGAGGGACATTGACAGCAGAAACTTAGTTTCCCACAATTCTTGAGGCTAGAAATCCAACAAGTTGTTAGCTAGGATGGTTTCTCTAAGAACTTTGTCCTTGGCTTGTAGATGGCTGATTTCTATCTCTGTGTCCTTACTACCTCTTCTAATAAGGACTCTAGTCATATTGGATTTGGATCCATTCCAATGAACTCAAAACTTATAACCTCTTTGGAGGCCATATGTCAAAATACAGTCAATTCTGAGGCATTCAGTGTTAGAACATGAGCTTTGGGGAGGAGACACCACTCAGTCCATTGGATATATTATTCTCTTGTAGATGACAAACTCCTGGGAGACTGCTCGGTGAAAGGATATGCATATGTAAGATTCGAATATCTATAGCCAGATCACTTTACAAAAGGGTTTTGGAAGGTACACTGCCACCAGAAATTTCTGAATATAGATGCTTCCCTGAATCCAGAGTCTCCTGGATGTTAACTTTCTTTTAATTTTTTGGCAATCTGGTATCCATGTGGTGAACAATATCATGTTGATTTGTGCTGATTTCCAGTTTCCTGACTGAAATTTTTGAGTCATCTTTCAATTGCTTAATACAGACGTGTTTTCCCTGAGTCATCTGCTCAGATTCTTGGCCCTTTAAATGGGCTTTCTCCCATCCTGGACTCTCCCAGCCTTTGCCCCCTTGTCATGTCTGGAATTGTAGCTGTTTGGTAAGATTACTTTTAATGTTAAAAAATTGTGTTGCTTAAAGACAAAAAGGTATTCCTAGGCTGTCCTGCCCTGTGCACTGTCTCTAAAATAGAAAATGAGGCTTCTTGAGGACCATTCCATCCATGTGAGTTGCAGATAGAGCCTCCAGTAGCTTGAAGGAAATTACTTGCAGCCGTCACTGTTTATGGTTCTCAGTTCTCGCCCGTGCGCTGTTGAACAGACATTTGACATTGCAAAGCCTGTGTTTTCCCAACTTTACAAGAAGGACATTTTTTGAGGACTCACTGGGATAATTCTCTTCATAAAGGATATTGATAAAGATGAGTGCTGTTGCTTCACAGATGGCAAAGTATCATGAAGGTGCCTTGAAGGTGTTAATGGCTTAATTATTCTCCACCTCCACAAAAAACTTTGTTGTCATTACTTGTTTGTTTTTCAGATGGAGTTTTACTCTTGTCACCTAAGCTGGAGTTCAATGGCATGATCTTGGCTCACTGCAACCTCTGCCTCCTGAGTTGAAGTGATTCTCCTGCTTCAGCCTCCTAAGTAGCTGGGATTACAGGCACCTGCCACCACGCCTGGCTAATTTTCTATATTATTAGTAGAGATGGGGTTTCACCTTGTTGGCCAGGCTGATCTTGATCTCTTGACTTCAGGTGATCCACTCACCTCAGCCTCCCAAGGTGCTGGGATTACAGGTGTGAGCCACCATGCCTGGCCCATATAAAACTTTAGAAGCCTAGAACCTTCTTCACCAGGGACATCTGTGTCCTCCACATGCATAAGTCTCTGAAGAATAGGAGCTTCTTGGGGCCAGGCACAGTGGCTCACACATGTAATCCCAGCACTTTGGGAGGCCGAGGCGGGTGGATCATGAAGTCAGGAGATTGAGACCATCCTGGCTAACATGGTGAAACCCCATCTCTACTAAAAATACAAAAAATGAGCCAGGCTTGGTGGCAGACACCTGTAGTCCCAGCTACTTGGGAGGCTGAGGCAGGAGAATGGTGTGAACCCGGGAGGCAGAGCTTGCGGTGAGCCAAGATCGTGCCACTGCACTCCAGCCTGGGCGACACATTGAGACCCCGTCTTGAAGAAAAAAAAAAAAAAAAGAATAGAAGCTTCCTGGAATAAGCTCCAGCCCCTAATCTGCCAGTGATTCACAGTACTGTCATTGACCATATGTCTCGTCTTGTTCCCCTCCATATGAAAATAAGTCTACCCTAAACCTTGAGGGGGGAATTATGCAGATACTCCCAGTCAGGTACAAAGGAGAAGCTGAATGAGCCTCCGGTACTACTCAACTTGGTACTCCAAGTTGAGCCATCTTCTTTACCACCTTCCTGGGCTCTTACCAGGACTTCACCATTACTCCACAGTTCCTGGGCCAGCTATTTAGTAGGTAGTCTGTCTCCTCCAAGACATAATTGTGACTCTGCAAGCCTCTAGGTGTGTACTAAGGATATCACTGCAGCTCTCTAAGCCTGTCTATGCCTTTGAAAAATGGGAAGATGAACCTCATAGAGTTATTGTAGGGACTAAATTCCATAAGACACAGCAAGCAGTTGCCGAGTGCCTGGCTCTGTACTAAGGCTGCTTAGGATGCTCTGGTTGCTTATATTTTTTTCTGTCTTTTTGCCCAAGAAGTTCTCTGCCTCATTGGCCTGTGTCCCTCTACATTTCGAACAGCACCTAGAAAGCAAAAACATTTTTGCATTGGTAAACCACACTTGAGATTCCTTCTAGCTGGATTTTGTCCTTGACACAGAATGAACAGACTTCCCGGGGAGCTGAAAGAGGAGTCCCTACCCAACTCAGATATCTGAGGAGGTTCTTGTTGAGGCTTGTTTATTCAATACATCTATTTTCAGCACAATGTGTAAAGTCAGTTTTCTAGATGCTTGATATCATTCAGTGAACAAAGATGACAGTCTCTGGACCTCTGTATGTTTACTGCTAATTATGGAGCTTCTGTTACACAGCTAGCACTGCCCTGTGTGTGTTCATTTATGTCAAAACAACTCATAATGTATGAAGCCTCCTATTGCTTAAACAAATTGGCTCAATAAACTTGATTATTTCCATTACAAAAATAACAAACATCAAACAAAAAGTGGCTTAAATGGAGTTTTCCAATTAAAAGAAAAACAATGGAATGTAAGTTAAAACACTCACTGTAGAAACACTAACATTTAAAGTTATTTTCTGAGCACGATTAAATTTCATAAAAGTCATTCTTATAATCCCAGAGGACATCATATAAAGAATACTTCAGGAACCTTGGAATGAGAAAATTTTATACTAGGTCCAGCATAAGAAACATGCAAGAAAAAAACCCAGAGGATTTCCATGGAGATTCTGAGCCAAGGGGCCATAAGATTTTAGACAAATGAGTTTAACACAAAGCAGAGAAAATAGATTTGCTTTCAGAATCTTAGAGGTTTTGATCTGCCTAGTAAATTATCAACACTTTTTAAAATTATCTGTATTGATCTAATGTTTGTCTTTTCTTCTCAAAATAGGTACACACTCACACACATAGTTACATTCACCACAAATCTCCTACACCTGAAGTTTATCTATAAAGTAATATATTTGTATATGTAAAGCCAGGTAAATCAAAACTAAAAATCTATGTTTTGCAGACTAGAGTGAGCACATTCAGAAAAATGTAGAATAAAAATTTTAAAATAGTCTTTCAGAATTCAGAAATATGTGACTATATTTTGTTATAGTCCTATGTAATCTTTATTATAACCATCATAATGATCCCATAGTTACAAAAAGAAGGAAAAAATAAAAATTTTACCTCTGGTAACAATATTCCACTGGGAAAAAGGATTACAAAAGATATAGTATATATCTTTCTATATAGTATACATCTATAGTATATAGTATATTGTGACCATCAGTTACCTACAACATGGAGTAAGGTGGGATACATTAATGTTGGTGGTAAGATGCATTTCATTAAATAGAAAACAGTCTTAACACATTAAAAACAGTTTTATTCCATGAAAATAAATGAAGTTCAAACATTATCTCTAAAAGCATTTTAAACTCCACTGCATTTCATTATTTTAATGTGTAACTGGTAAAACAATTTACTTCTATGGTTCAAAATGCTTATCTTCTCCTACAATGCAGAATAATATTACTCTAAACACCTACCTCATGGATCACTTACAACACTGTTATAAAGGGCCTCTCCACTTAGATTTTCTTCATGCATCTTACATTCAAGTGTTTTTAGTGTTACATGGAAAAATGTGTTAATGGTGCCCAACTAATAGAGAAAGATGTCTCAGAGCTCTGATGCAGAAACCATTAACCATGTGCTTTCACATAAGCACTAGGAATGAAGATATAATATCGAGAAATTTTTGAATTTAATTTACATAAATATTTACTTTTCAAAATGACTATAATAATTTCAATTCCAAAAAGTATAATTTGAATGTAATTATAATTGTCTAAAAAAGAGAAAATTAATCTCCTTCTCCATTTAAACTTATGTACAAGTAAGCAACCTATTTTAAATTATTCTCTATAATCAACAATTGATTAATGTCTCAAACTGTTACTTCTTTGGTGTTTTCTACTGTCAATCTATGATGTTTACTTAGCCTTGGTTTCTAATGTATTTTTCACATTTCCTAAATCTGTATAAAATATTCTAGTAGAAACTCTCCAGTGTTTTCTAAGGTGTATGTATGGAACAAAAATTTTTCCACATTAATTACATCCATAAGGTTTTTCCTCAATATCAAGTTTGAGGAACTCCAGGAGTTTCCCTTCAGTATAAATTTTCCAGTGTACAATAAAATCTGTGGTGTAAGGTATTGTGACTTTCTTTATATTTGTAATGTTTTTCTTCACTAATATAATCTTGTGCATGTTAAGGGTTACATTTTGTGAAACATCCTTCAACAGTCATTACATTAATATCACTTTTATTTAGCATGAAATCACTGATGTAAGTTGTGAAGTCAGCATTCATTAACGATTTTGCCACATTTTTTAACTTGGTAGGGTTTCTCTCTGGAATGAATTCACTTACAGTAAAAGTTGAGCACAAATTAAAACTTTTGCTACATTCCTTACAACTGTAGGGGCTCTCTATCATGTGAATTATCTTATATTCAGGAAGGATTGAGCATTGATCAAAGACTTACCACATTCTTCACATTTCTAGGGTTTCTCTCCAGTGTGAATTCTCTTATGTTTAGTAAGGTTGGAGAACCAGTTAAAGGCTTTGCCACATTTTTGTCATTGGTAGGGTTATTCTCCAGTATGAATTATCTTGTGTCCAATAATATATGAGCTCTGGTTAAAGGTTTTCCACACATTCTTCACACTTGTAGCATTTTTTTTTTTTTTGAGATGGAGTCTCGCTCTGTCACCCAGGCTGGAGTGCAGTGGCACGATCTTGGCTCACTGCAAGCTCTGCCTCCCAGGTTCATGCCATTCTCCTGCCTCAGCCTCCTGAGTAGCTGGGACTACAGGCACCTGTGACCACACCTGGCTAATTTTTTGTATTTTTAGTAGAGACAGGGTCTCACTGTGTTAGCTAGGATGGTCTCGATCTCCTGACCTCATGATCCACCCGCCTCAGCTTCCCAAAGTGCTCGGATTACAGGTGTGAGCCACCACACCTGGCCTCATATTTGTAGCATTTCTTTCCAGTATGAATTATCTTATGTTTAGTAAGGATTGACCCACGCATAAAAGCTTTTCCACATTCTTCACAATTGTAGGGTTTCTCTCCAGTATGAATTCTCTTATGTTGAGAAAAGTATGAGAACCAGTTAAAAGTTTTGCCATATTCTTCATATGTGTAGGGTTTCCTTCCGGTATGAGTTCTCTTGTGTCCAGCGAGATGAGATCCCTGGTTCAAGGCTTTGCCACATTCTTCACATTTGTAAGGTTTCTCTCCAGCATGAATTCTCTTATGTTGAGAAAAGTATGAGAACCAGTTCAAAGTTTTGCCACATTCTTCATATGTGCAGGGTTTCTTTCCAGTATGAGTTCTCTTGTGTCCAGTGAGATGTGAGCCCAGGTTGAAGGCCTTGTCACATTCTTCACATTTTTAAGGTTGCTCTCCACTATGAATTCTCTTATGTCCAATAAAAGTGTGAGCACTGGTTAAAGGCTTTTCCATATTCCTCACATTTGTAGGGTTTCTCTACAGCACGAATTCTCTTATTTTGAATAAGAGAATAACTGATTTGAGAACTGGTTAAAGGCTTTGCCACATTCCTTACATTTCTATGTTTCTCTCCTGTGCAAATTCTCTTATGTTGAGTAAGGATTGAACACCAGTTAAAAGCTTTGCCACATTCAACACACTGAAAGATTTTGCTAAGGGTAGTTGATAAATATTGGTTAAGTCCATTATAACTTTTTTTCTGTCCCTTCCCTCACCCACAAGTTTCCAGTCTTTTCTTCAGTTTAAATTTTCAGTGCCATAGCTGTCATATCTTCTCAGTATCACTTTTGGGAATAAATGTTTTATGCTCTGCTTAGGCAAATGTCTGGAGTAAAATGAGAGGACATAGCTAAAACAAATAAAAATAAATCATACCACTTATTAGACTCAGGTGAATATACTTTACAAACACAAAATATAAAATTATACCAAGCATAATAAAATGGCATAATGCCACACACCCAAATTCCTTAATAGACATGCAAACTTAACAAAAATATATCGACCAAAATGCCTTTGTAAGAGCTCTAAAAACCAGTTAAGAAGTTGTAGTGCCACAGATAGAACGATGCCAAGAGCCACATAGAAGACAAAGGAGCATTTGTTACATTTACCCACCACAGCCATACCTCCTCCCCAGTACAAAATAATGCCTTTAAGTGTAAACTCTCAACTCTTGGCTTCTCTCTCAAAAGTGAAAAAAAAGAAATAGTGGCACATGTGTTCATACTTCTGGCTTTGAGGTGTCTTTCCAAAGACTGCTTTCTGTCTACCGTGACACAGAATGCTGAAAGAAATGGTGCTATACTTTGAACAACAGGTTAATGTCTGTAAGACAAAAGGTATTTACAGCAGAGAGACTGTAGGACCACAGAAAAACAGCAGGTGTACCAACTAATTACAGGCTCTTCAGCAGAAACATTGGCGAACCCACATAACTCAATAAAGGGAACACAAATCTAGGGAAGAGACATCTTAGGAACAGGTTTGAGAAATTCTCAGTATCTAGCCTGGTAAATTGGTGTCAGACACTGCAGGGAAAAAGCCACTTTGTACAGAGTGTGATGGGTGGCTTTTTATTTTTAATGTACATATCTCAACCAAATGTTAAAATATATACCAAGTATCAGCCTAACATGGCCCAATCAAAGAAACAAGTATGCAGAAATCAACCCTAAGCAAATGAAGATATATAAATTATCTGGAAAAAATCAAAATAACCATCTCAGTTATGCTCAATGTGTAACATGGGAACACAGGCAACTAAGTGTAATCAGAAAAATAAGAATATCAACAAAATGACAAAAAGAAACAAGTGTTAGAGCAGAGGTATATAAAAAATGACTGAGAAATTATCCAATGTAAGAAAAAATATTAAAAACTGAAGCTCAACAAACTCCAACTCAGACAAAAGACCCATAACAAGACACAATATAGGGAAAGTTTTGAAAGTCACAGAAGATAATCTTGAATGCAGAAAGACAAAAGAGATGCATCACCTATATCCATGCTCCTGCAAGATTACCAGTGAAGTTTTGAACATAAAACCCTGCAGATAGATAAGAGGAGAGTTGGGTTATATAGTCCAAGTGCTGAAGGAAAAAAAACTTAGCAAAACTGTCCTACAACATTTTTTAAAATAAAGATTTTCCAAGATAACTAAATGCTCAGAAAGTGCATCACCATACGACTGTCCTACAAAAAAATGCAAAAAGAAGTCTTTCCCATTGAAAATTTAAAATGATAGAAAACAAATGAAATCATATAAAATACACAACTCTCTGGGAAACACATGCACATACACAAAACTAAAACTTTGTAGTATTAAAATTAGGCAGAAAACAATAGTGCTTTAAAATTTGAAAGACATCATGAAAATTAAAACACCCATTCATATGTGATACACTTAGTGACATTATAAGTTGAGGGCAGATGTAATGAGCAAGAATTTTTGTATGCAACTGAGTGCAAGTTGTTACTAGTTTAAAATATGCAGTTGTAACTTTAAGAGATTTTATGTAATTTACATGGTAACCATAAAGAAAATGCAGATACATAACAGAAAATAAAAAAGCAAAGCATGTCACTACAAATATCAACAAGACACAAAGTAATACAAAGTAAATAGGGACAAAATAGGTGCAAGATTAAAATAAAACAATAAAATAGTAATTGCAAGTTATTTCCTTTCAGAAAAGTATTAAAATATTCATGGACTAAACTTCCCAATCAAAAGGCAAATATTAAATAAAGGGTTTTTTTAATTTAAAAAACAAAATCCACCTCTGTCATGTCTCCAAGAGACTCACTTCAGATCTAATGATGAAAATAGACTGAAAGTGACAGGATGGAAAAAGACATTCCATGCAAGTGTTAACCAAATGAGAGTTGGAGAGCTAATTATATTAAGTCAAAAGCTGTCATATTTTATAAAATACAGTTTAAGTCAAAACTCACAAGAGACAAAGAAGGACATTATATTATAATAAAATGGTTCTTTCACTGGGAACCTATTTATATCTGCTATCAGGGTTCCCAAATATTTAAAGCAAGCATTGACAGAAATGAATATGACAATGGGAGAGTACTTCAATACTTTCAGTAATGAATAATAAAGCATGACAGAGCATTAATAAAGGAACAAAGGACTTGAAAGCAGTGTAAAGCAATTAGACCTAAAAGACATATACAGAACATGCCACACAACAGCAGAATCCACAAACTTTTCTATAGCTCATAAGAAAATTCTCCTGGATACAACACCTGTTATCTCACAAAATAAGTCTTAATCCATTTTTAAACTGGAATCTTACACATTATTATTTTTGGCCAAATTGTATGAAACTAAAAATCACTAACAACAAGAAAACAAAAAAAACCCACAAAATATGAAAATTAAACAATACGTTCTTAAGCATGCTCTTGTTCAAAGGCTGGAAGACTTCATACTGTGAAGATGGCCATACTGACCAAAGTGATCTATCTACACATTCAATACAATCCCTTTCAAATTCCAAATTTAACTTTTCCACAAATTAAAAAACAACCCTCAAATCATATGGAATATTAAGAAACCACAAAGAGTCTGGCTATTTATAAAACAAAAACAATATTGGAGGCATCATGCTTAATGATTTCAAAATACAAAACAAAGGTAGGGTAATCAAAGCACTTCGGCACTGGCATAAAAGTAAAACCCTACACCAACGAAACAGAATACAGCACACAAAAAAACTGTTACATGTATGGTCAAATGAGTTATTAACACCATGTATTGTGGCATTATTCACAAAAGCCAATAGGTGAAATCAACCCAAACTTCCCTCACCAAATGAATGGATAAATATAATTTGGAATATAAAAATAATGGAATATAACTCAGCTTAAAAAAAAACAAGAAGTCTGACATCTACCATAAACATAAATCTTAATGATATTATGTAAAATTTAATGAGCCAGCTGAAAAAAGACAAATACTGTATGAATCCACTTATATGGGATATCTGCAGTAGTTACACTATTAAAAAGAGAAAATAGAATAATGTTTGGAAAGGGCCAGGCAATGGGAAATAGGATTCACGTGGATTGTGTATTAGTTTCACAAGATAAAAACATTCTAGGCTGGGTACGGTGGCTCATGCCTGTAGTCCCAGCACTTTGGGAGGTCAAGGAAAGCAGATCACATGAGATTGGGAGTTGAAGACCAGCCTGACCAACATGGTAAAATCCTATCTCTACTAAAAATACAAAAATTAGCCAGGCATGGTGGCACATGCCTGTAATCCCAGCTACTCAGGAGGCTGAGCCAGGAGAATTATCTGAAAAAAAAAATCAAAATAACCATCTCAATTATGCTCAATATGTAACATGGAAACACAGACAACTAAGTGTAATCAGGAAAATAAAAACCTGGGAGATTGCAGTGAGCCGAGATTGCACCACCGCACTCCAGCCTGGGCAACAGAATGAGACTCTGTCACAATGAAATAATATAAACATAGAAAACATTCTACAGATATGTTGCTAACAGTGTCAACATATGTAACATAAACTAAACTACATAATTTGAAGTAGTTAAGATTGTACATTTTGGGTTGTATTTTAGACAAGTAAAAATAAATAAACATGCAATAGAGTTACGAGTCTTTTCAACACTTACCTCCAAATCACAAAATGTTTCTCTCACACCAAGATAATACATATTCACCAATAAACAGGTGTGGAAATTAAGACAATTGCCATGACTACTCACTGACACAAGAGAAAATAACCAACTATCACCACCAACCAAAATAACAATTATATACAAATTATTTTTAAAATATGGGTAATATTTATACAGGCCAACACAAAGATAATTATAGTGGCAACAGATGTATGGCTGATCTATACTTGACTTCTGCTGTACACTGGCTTAAAGTGTATGAAGTTCAATATTACACAGAATTATAATATATAAACCAAAACGAAAACACAATTAAGTAAAATGAGTTAGGATAGGTTTAGCCTATCCTAAACCATGAGATATCGACATATAAAACTACAAAACAAAAATTTAAAAACACATTAACCTGGCCGGGCATGGTGGCTCATGCCTGTAATACCAGCACTTTGGGAGGCCGAGACAGGCAGATCACCTGATGTCAGGAAGTTCGAGGCCAGCCTGACCAACATGGTGAAACCCTGTCTCTACTAAAAAATACAAAAATTAGCTGGGCATGGTGGCCGGCACCTTAATCCCAGCAACTTGGGAGGCAGATGCAGGAGAAATATTTGAACCCGGGAGGCGGAGGTTGCAGTGAGCCGAGATCAAGCCACTCAAGCCTGGGGGACAAGAGCGAGACTTCTCTCAAATACAAACAAACAAACAAACAAAAAACCTCTAACCTAAAAAGTCTTGAATAAACATAGTTAACTACTGAATCCTTCTAGATACCTACAATGTTCAGCTATGACTGGGCATCCATAAAGAGCAAATACTTGATTTTATTAAAACTCAACTTTTAGGTTCAAGGGTTACGTGTGCAGATTTGTTACACGGGTGTATTGCGTGATGTTGAGGTTTAGGGTAGGACTGATCCCATCACCCAAGCAGTGAGCAAAGTACCCAACAGGTAGTTTTTCAACCCTTGGCCCACTCCCTCCCCCAACCCAGTGGTTTCCAGTGTTTGCTCTTCCCATCTTTATGTGGCATGATCACAGCTTACTGATGCCTTGACCTTCCCGGTTCAAGCGATCCTCCTGCCTCAACCTCCTGAGTAGCCAGGACTACAGGCATGCACTACCACACACAGCTAATTTTTGTATTTTTAGTAGAGACAGGGTTTTGATACATTGTCCAGGTTTGCCTCGAACTCCTAGGTTCCAACAATCCTTTGCCTCAGCCTCCCAAAGTTCTGGGATTACAGGCGTGAGCCCCTGCACCTGGGAGAAATTTTTGAATCTGAGGACTGTGAACTACCTCTAAGTTATTAGGCCCACGCAGGCACAGGAATTAGGCAGCAGTTATGTCTCATTTCCCCCTTGAGCTATGTAATCATTTTGTGAAGCTGCTTGCTCTGTGGTATCTGGACTGACTGATGCAACAAGTAGCTAGAAATTAACCTAAAATTCCACATGCTGGACAACAAAACCCACACCCTATAGTTCAACGATGTATATTCAATCACTATCAGTGTTATTTCTTGTGCAGTTTATGAGCATCATTCCTCAAGGTGTCACCCAACAGCTGTGAATCATGGGCCACCCTTTTGTGTACCAGTACATAAGTAAACCAGTGTGAATTCCAGATAACATTGTATCAGCCCACTTCCTATTATTCTTTTGTCTTTATAAACGTTGTAACAAAGGCTGAACGTGGTTCCTACTTGAGGTTATTTGAGTCTGAGTCTCTCAAGCAGCTGTCCTCACCTTGGCCTCAAGCAAATTCTTTAAAATTCTATTTTGTGGCTGAATGTGGTTGGCTCACTCCTGTAATCTCAACACTTTGGGAGGTGTAGGTGTGCAGATCGCCTGAGGCCAGGAGTTCAAGACAAACCTGGCCAACATGATGGAACCCCGTCTCTACTAAAAATACAAAAATTATCTGGGCATGGTGGCAGGTGCCTGTAATCCCAGCTACTCAGGAGGCTGAGGCAGGAGAATCACTTGAACCTGGGAGGCAGAGGTTACAGTGAGCTGAGATCATGCCACTGCACTCCAGCCTGGGCAACAAGAGTGAAACTCTCTCTCAAAACAAAATTATATTTCGTGCCTTAGCTTTTTTTGTTAGGTCAATATTTCTGGTGTGGTGAGCAAGACTGCAGGATTCAGAGACTGTCTTCCCATCCCCCAACCAACCAACACTCCCAGACTTGGTGCCTGGCCGACCAGAACCTCTTGTGTTCCTCTGGCTCCAAGTACACTGTTGAGTGTAAGGGGTGAGTCCTCCTGAATTTAGACCTCCTTATTGGTTGGTGAGGCCTAGACTTCAGTTGAGCTGTTCTTTTCAACCCTCCCTTTCTAGAAAATACATTTCTATCTCCAACCATGGGCAGGATATTCGGGTTTCAGAATTTAAAAAAAGAAAAAAGAAAGAAAGAAAAACTTCTTTATCTGCCTCATGATAGGAGGTCTGGGGTACGATGCTGGCAGTCCAACACTGCTGGTTTCACTTTTTTTTTTTTTTTTGAGATGGAGTCTCACTCTGTCACCCAGACTGGAGTCTGGGTGACTCCACACAACCTCTGCCTCCCAGTTCAAGTGATTCTCCTGCCTCAGCCTCCCGAGTAGCTGGGATTACAGGCATGTGCCACCATGCCTGGCTTATTTTTCTATTATTAGTAGAGACGGAGTTTCACCATGTTGGCCAGGCTGTGGAGTGCAACCTCTGCACTGCACACATCCAAACAACAAAGCATAATATTCTGCCCATTAAGTCAATATCTGTTCTGAATCTTGGGCAGATTGCTTGAGGCCAGCTGTTTGAGACCATTTTTGAGGCATGAGCCACTGCACCTGGTTGTTTCCTCCTGTGCCATTGCACTCTAGCCTGGGTAACAATAGCGAAACTCTGTCCAAAAAAAAAAAGAAATGGCCTAAGTGACTATTCCTCTACCCTTCCCCCAGATATACATTGTGTATTTGGTGAAAGTCTGATTAAAGGCCGGGCGTGGTGGATCATGCCTGTAATCCCACCACTTTGGAAGCCTGAGGCAGATGGGTCACCTGAGGTCAAGAGTTCAAGATCAGCCTGGCCAAGATGTGAAACCCCATCTCTACTAAAAGTACAAAAATTAGCTGGGTGTGATGGCGGTCACCTGTAATCCCAGCTACTCAGGAGGCTATTATTGTTATTGCTGTTATTATTGATATTGTTATTATTATTACCTTGCCAGGTTTTGAGTTTTTATGTTTTGTATTTTTAGTAGAGACAGGGTCTTGCTATGTTGCTCAGGCTGGTTTTGAACTCCTGGACTCAAGCGATGCTCCTGCCTCAGCCTCTCAAAGTGCTGGGATTACAGGCGTGAGCCCCCAGGCCTAGCCACTGGAGAATTTATTAAAAATACAAATTGCTGAACAGCCATGGTGGATCACACCTGTAATCCCAGCACTTCGGGAGGCTGAGGTGGGCGGATCGCTTGAGGTAGGGAGTTCACGACCAGCCTGACCAACACTGTGAAACCCCATCTCTACTAAAAATACAAAATTAGCCAGGCGTGGTGGCGCATGCTTGTAATCCCAGCTACTTGGTAGGCTGAGGCAGGAGAATCTCTTGAACTCGGGAGTCGGAGGTTGCAGTGAGCTGAGATTGCACCACTGCACTCCAGCCTGGCCAACAAGAGTGAAACTCCATCTCAAAAATAAAAAAATAATAATTATAAAATAAATACAAATTGCTGGGGACCACCCCCAGAATCTCTGATTCAGCCATGCGGAGTGGGGCCTCACATCACATTTCTCAGGAATTCTGAGGTGATGCTGGTGCCGCTAGTTGGGGGACTAGCTTCAAGAAACACTGCTTTTTTCTTTTTTTTTTTTTTTAGATGAAGTCTTGCTCTGTCACACAGGCTGGAGTGCAATGGCGCAATCTCTGCTCACTGTAATCTCCATCTCCTGGGTTCAAGTGATCCTCCCTCCTCAGCCTCCCTAAGTGCTAGGATTACAGGCCTGAGCCACCATGCCTGGCCCATGTCCTGAGGTCTCGCCTGCTGTCTGCCAATGGCAAAATAAACAGCATGATGGTGCTAATGCTCAAAGTGGCCCTGGGCAAGGTGGAGAGTGGAGGCCAGGAAAGGGGTGGGGCTCCAGGGGTCGTACTTTCAGACGGCGCTCATTGGCTGTGTGGATGTCCTCATCATTGGAGTTGAGTTTGAAGGTGCCCTGGGCCCACTCCTCAGCCACCTGTATCAGGTAGAAGCAATGCCAGGGGTCAGGTGAGCAGGCATCAGCAGCCAAGAGAGCCCCTGCCCTGGTCCCACCCTATCCCTGATGACTGCCTGTCCCTGTCCAGGAGCTGAGTCTTGGAAGCGCACCCTGGGAGGGGGCATCTGGGGCCCAGCACATCTTTACCCATGAGCCATGTGGGCCACACGGGTCATGAAAGGATGGAGAGAGGCGGTCATCAAGGCACACAGTTAAACAGCACATGAGAATATACTTAGTTTAACGTGAACTAAGGGGTTCACATTGAACCTGTTCTGAATCTTAGTCACCAACCTATTCACACTCGCCTGTTTTCCTGAGCCGATTCTCTTTTTTTTTTTGAGGGGTTATAGGTGTGGGCCATCACACCCGGCCACAGCCAGTCTGTTTTCAGAGATGGTCTTTGGGTTAATGAGAATTCTCTCCTTGCTTACTTGCCAGGCAGTGTGGCTTTCTCAATCCAAGGAGGCTGGGCATAGGGAGATGGGATTTGTTTGCTCAGTTTGGACTCAGTGTTTTTTGCACTTTGATTTAATAGACTCATAAAATGTCAAAGGTTTAAGGGAGCTTAGAGTTCTTCTGGCCCACACCTGGCTGATCAGAATCTCTAGGGGAAGTTTTTATGAAATGCCAGATCTCTGCATTCTGAGATCCTGATTTAGTAACTCCAGGGTTGGAACCTGAGTTTTCTTTTTCTTTTGTAGAGGCAAGGTCTTACTCTGTTGCCCTGGCTGGAGTGCAGTGGTGCGATCACAGCTCATTGCAGCCTTGAATTCCTGGGCCCAAGCGATCCTCCTGCCTCAACCTCCCAAGTAGCTGGTACTCCAGGTGTGCACCACTGTGCCTGGCTAACTTTAAATTTTTTTGTGAGTGAAGCTTCCCCTAATCAATGATGGCACCAAATCGGAAAGCAGAAGAGACGGAAGCACAGCTCCCAGACACTTAGAAAATTGCATCTGCCTGAGCGGTATTGACCCTACAAATCAGTGTTAATTTATCGTCTTCTGCAGAGCTTGGCACAGTGGCCTGGATCACCCAGTGATTCATCTAATATCCCTGTGAGTTTGCCCAGCTTGCAGCTTCACAAATTACACTTGCAGCCTCCTTATCAGGCAAGCTAGGAAATTAAACCTAAATGGCTATGGTGTTGCTAAGAAATATGGCTGCATACACAGACACCCGAAGCTGAGACCATCACAGGCCCATTAAAGCATCATTTCCCACTGTGGCTAATGAGGTTTGAATCCTTCAAAGGAAACCTGCTGCTCTTTTTTAAGGTCAGAAAGTGGGGTAACTCGGTTATAAGCAAGAGATAGAATTTCCCTTCCTAGATGCTAGGGGAGTGTGTGTTTATGGGTATATATTGGAGCTCTGTGGTCTCATGGCTAAGTGGTGGGAGTGGGGACTCACAGACTGGCCACTGGTCTGACTGTATTTCCTACACCCCCACACACATCCTCACAGGGAGGATGACACATGTCATGCCATGAAACACTTGACCAAGCACAGGTCAAAGCTACCAACACATCCCATTTTGTAGTACCTTGCAAAGCTTGTGTAGCTGTGAGCTATCATTTATTTCATGTAGGTGTATTGTGGTACTTGGGTCCTAGTGGTTACTTTTCATATCATTGTTTTTACCAAGCATTTTCTCTCCTAAATTCAATCAAAAGCTGCACAATTTCTATCCCCTCTACCACTATTTCCATTCAAGGAAGGAAATGCTGGCTAGATTTAGAGAGTGCCCATTTCATTTCTTTGGAGGGCCATCATTTGCTTGGTTGTATATGTACTTTTCCTTGGTTGGGTCTTTTTTAAAATTTTTTTTAACTATCTTCCTGCCTCAGCCTCCCAAGTAGCTGGGACTACCGTCACATGCCACCACACCTGGCTAATTTTTAAAATTTTTTGTAGAGACAAGGTCTCTCATTATGTTGCCCAGGCCAGTCTCCAACTCCTGGGCATAAGTTGTCCTCCTGCCTTGGCTTCCCAAAGCATTGGATTATGGGTGTGAACCACCATGCCTGGCTTAAATTTTTTCGTTTAAAACAAACACACACATTGGCCCAGGCCTACACAGGGTCAGGATCATCCATATCACTGTCTTCCATTGCACATCTTGTTCTGCTGGAAAGTCTTTGTGGGTAATAAAATGCATGGAGCTGTCATCTCCTATGACAATAATTCTGAAATGGACCCTGATGGACAAGCCTGAGGCTGTTTTACAGTTAACTTTTTTTTTTTAAGTAGAAGTGCACTCTACAATAATGATAGAAAGGATAGTTTAGTGTATATATATAATATATATATATAAACTAGCAACATAGTCATTTATTATCAAGTATTCTGTACTGTACATGCTATAGTTTTATACAACTGGGAACATAGGCTTTTTTTTTAACAACAGCATCACCACAAACACACTAGTCATCCATTGCATTACCACAGTATGGTGGCTCCAACATCACTAGGTGACAGGAATTTTTCAGCTCCATTATAATCTTATAGGACCACCATTCTATATACACAAATATGTATTGTATGATCCCAATTTTTAAAAATGGGATTATACAATTTTGTACCCTGTTTTTCCATTCAACATTATATTACAAACATTTTCCCATGTCATTAAATTATTCTACATCATCACTTTTATTGCTTATAATTCATAATATGGACACATTCTAATTTATTTAACCAATCCTCTGTTGTGTGGCAATTAGGTTAATTCCATTTGTTTTTATGTAACCAATCCTCTGTTATGTGACAATTAGGTTAATTCCATTTGTTTTTTTGCCATTATAGTCATTGCTATAATGAACACCCTTGAGGTTTCCTCTTTGCAGCAACATTTTTTGAAGCACATTTTTAAGTCTTTGATTGATATTGCTACATTCCTTCTGAAAGGCTGTACATATTTCTAACCAGCTATGATGGATTCTTCTTATTACAATTTAAAATATATTTGTCAGTTTGATATGCAAAGAATGGGCATCTTGATGTTAATTTTAATATCTTGGATCATGGGAGGTTAAACACTCTCCTTGGGGGTGATTGTTACAAGGGATATCTTTTGCTCTCCTGCTTCTAGATGGGGGAGGTTAAATGTTGTTAGTTATCACTTAGGAAGATGAAATTGAAGCATGCTGCCAGGAAGCTGAGGGCAGTTAAAGTAGTGGCTATTAGCCTTCAGAGCCCAAAGCCAATCTTCCTGAGCATCAGTTTTCAATCTCCTTGAGTGGGCCTCCTAATCCGGAGGTATCTGGCTTGTGCAGGCCTACAGTAGTGCAGACCTGGGAGGAGTACGCAGTGGGACCCAGGAGGCTTGGGGTGTCATCAGGAGGCAGGAGGGGCCTGGCTACCTCAAAGATTGATTTTCTACACCTCCAGGCTTTCCCCTTTCCCTTCTCCTCCATCACGAAGATAATCAGGTTATCAGCAGCTTCCACTGGGTTCTGTTGCATCTGCTACCTTCCATTAAGGCACAACTAGAGCACTTGGTGCGGGTGGGAGATTTTGAGTGTGAGGTTTGTGGCGAATCTGTTGAGTGGATGGTTTAGGACTGTCAGTGCTGCTGGGCTACTCTCATTTCTAGGTGGGGAGAGAGGTCAGAGCGGGGACCTTCCAGTGAGAAGGTCCAGGGATGGATCTGATCACAGGAGGACAATATCACAAAGTGTTTTTGCCAGTTTCAATAACTCGGTTTATGAGGAGAAAACAGTGTGAGGATGGTCTGGGAAGCAGTGATGTCGGAAGTCAGGGAGGCAACAGGCAGTGTGTGTTCCTCCCTGGATGGCCCCTTCATCACCCAAACTGGCAGGTGCTCTGGGAAGAGTGGCCAAGCTGTGACAGAAACCGCCTCATTCCCTGGAATGTGGGAAAGAGAGTGGAGGTTTAATGTGTAATTTGCAGACCTTAGAATCCATTGTGGGCATGAATAAGCCCAGAGAGGCTACGGGCAGGAGAATTAAACATGAATGCTCATCGAGACAGAGGCGCTGGAGACTGAGAAGAAGTTCAGTTGCCAACATCTTTCACTTTGGGTATTGACTCTGAAGTCACTTGGCCAAAGCCAAATGAAGTCAGTCGATGAAAAGGGCCCTGGAAGGTAATATAATGCCACAAAGATTTCTCACAATGGAAAAAGCAGGTTTGGCACCAGTGAGCTCTAAATTCTTCTGAGGGTAAACCTGGACTCTCCACAGCTCTTTGAGAGCTGGAGGCTAAGAAAATCTAAGAATGGGGTTTATGTCAGCCCTCCTTGCTGTGAAGGAACTTGGGTCTTTTGGTGTTGAGTGCACAGTGGAGTCAGAGGCGAGGATGTGGTGGGGGCAGCGGCACACACAATTGGCTGCCATGGAGAGGAGAACTGCTTTTGGAAGAATCTGGAGGCATTTGGTTGAATTTAGCGGTGTGCCTACATTTATTATTAATCATGGTGACTCTGCTTTGTGTTTTTCACAGTGCATTCTTGTAGATCTGACTTGAATTTCATAATATAACAAATAACATATTTTCCAGAAGTTTCTTGAATTTTAATTTTTGCCAGTCAGTGTTTGAACAACTGCTCAGCCTCATGGGAGGGGTGGTTTTATAAGCTTGTGGAGGAAGCTAAGTATGTTTACAAGCTGTGGTAGCAAATTTGAGGGGTCAGGCCTGGATTCCCCCAGTCCTGACAGGGGCGCTGGGGGGCAAGGGTGGGCTGAATATGGCCCAGCGAAAGTCCCACGTGAGACCACAGTAGACGCCACTGCGGAAGCTTAGCTCCCACTCCACCTTGGAGGTGTTAAGGCCTTGTTTTCTGTCCCAGGTTCTGTGTGTAGTTAGAGCAGGAGACCCTTTTACCTGAGAACTGTTTTCTTTGCTGCGTGATCTTTGGCAGGTTATTTAAGCTCTCCAGGCTTTAGTTCTCATTTGTAAGATGAGATAATAATAATAGCATCAATCTCAAGGAATTGTGTGAAGGTTAATTGAGTTAATAGATTTTTAAAAAGAGAGAACACTCAGTGGGTATTAACTCTTATGATGATAAGAGTAGTAATGACCACGCATATTGGACTTCATAGATGGAGGAAGCCCAGGCTTGTTGGACAGCTTCCCTGTCTCCCAGCAAGGTTTTAACAAATCTAACAAATCTCCATTCTTTACCTGAGTGGCCTTGCTAGGGACGTGGTGACAAGCATAAAGGGGAGGAGCTATGGTTCTTCAGGAAAGTACTGATGGAAGGATAACCAGTCCTGTGCTTTTATGAAATAGAAAACCAAAATGGGGAACTTGACCTAGAGAATTTCATTAACTTCTTTAACTACATCAAAGGCAGCAGTGAAGCAACTTCTCTCGCGTGATGCCAAGAACTGAAAGAGTGCTTGCTGTCCTCCAACTCTTGGCCCTGCCACTTACCAGCTGTATAACCAGGGCCAGTTACTTAACCTCTCTGAGCCTTAGTTTCCTCATCTGCCAATGGGAATGATACAATTTTATAGGGTTGTTGTGGTTATTAATCAAATGACGTCTGTAGAATGGCTAGCAAGTTGTTAAGTTCTTGGAAACAGGTGAAGGCTCAGTAAAAGCCAATCATTATGCCCATTGTTATGTTTATTATAAATGCTTTTTTTTTTTTTGGAGATGAAGTCTTGCTCTTGTCCCCCAGGCTGAAGTGTGATGGTGCAATCTCGGCTCACTGCAACTTCTGCCTCCTGGGTTCAAGCGATTCTCCTGCCTCAGCCTCCCGAGTAGCTGGGATTGGAGGCACCTGCCACCACGCATGGCTAATTTTTCTATTTTTAATAGAGATGGGGTTTCCCCATGTTGGTCAGGCTGGTTTCAAACTCCTGACCTCAGATAATCTGCCCGCCTCGGCCTCCCAAAGTGCTGGGATTACAGGCGTGAGCCACTGCACCCAGCCTATAAATGCTCTTATTATGAG
This sequence comes from Pongo abelii, assembly GCF_028885655.2. Classification (NCBI taxonomy): domain Eukaryota; kingdom Metazoa; phylum Chordata; class Mammalia; order Primates; family Hominidae; genus Pongo; species Pongo abelii. Next base: position 22,750,810 of record NC_071991.2, read on the forward strand.
TTACCTTACAGCTTATGATTTACAACTGAGGAAGCAGGTTATTTCATGGCAGGACTTGTACTGCGATAGTTCTCTTCCTCGTCATGAAAGATGTCAACAGCACTCATCGGGATTCCCCCACCTTGGCTGGACCTATCCTCTGGCCTTGGTGGTTGCCCATGTAAAGATTGGGAGAAGGTGATGCCCACCTGGTTGCACAAGGGCTGGGTCTAAATCATCCAGTCTCTGTGTGTATCTACAGCCCTAGGAATGGGGACTGGCTCATGGCTCCTATTGCATGATCAGGGATTTTGAGGATATTTGAGCTGTCCAGACTCAAACCTTCCTTGTCATTACCTCCTTCCTAGCTTTTCATCTCTACCTAACAATTCTCAGCTTCTTTTGAATGTGTCCCCCTTTTCCATGGCCTCAGTTGCCTCTAGCTCCCTCCTCTGGCTTTACCCTCTTCCACACCCTCCCTGCAATTGCTTTTGTCTCTCCAGCCCCAGCTCCTCATTCCTCAGATGACAGCACCCAGACTTTCATATGGGGATGGATAAGTTAGGAATGCATTCAGCTGTAAATAAGTAAGCTGATGCAGAGTAGCAGCAACATAAGGATTTATTTCATTCACATAGCACTAAGTCTGAAGACAGGTGGTTGCCTGCTTTGATTCAGCATTTCTATCCTCATGCTCACAGCTCCAGGAATCACATCTGCACTCAAGGCAGGATGAAGGAAGGGAGGAAGAAACCACAATTTGCATTCGTTCTTTTTTTTTTTTAAGAGAAAAGCCAAAGTTTTCCAGTTGTCCCCAGCATACTTCCTTTATATCTCATTAGCCAGAGCTGTGTTAAGATTCCATGCCTGCCTTGTAAATCCAGGCTCTGTCATCTGGCTCTCAAGGACTTCGTCATCCGGCCTCCATAATGTCTCCCCATTATTCCCCTTGATGAAAACCACTGCTGCTGGATTTACCATTTCTTTTTAAACAGTGGCCCTTCACCATCTGTACATCTTTTCATGCTGGCCTCTCCACCTTGAACACTGCTTGGTCCATCTTCATCTTTCAAAACTTCATCTTTCAAAACATCATGATATTCAAGATGTAACTCAAATGTTGCTTCTTCCAATGAGCCTTCTTTGATCATCTCAAGTCATAACCCCTGCAGCTCTCGCTGATATTCATGAGACACCTGTCACATTGCCCTGTGGCAGTTGATGTGTCTCTTATCTTTCCAATTAAACCATTAGCTTTGTGCCTTTTCCAGCACCTAGCAGGGTGCCATTCATGTTGTGGGGCTTGGGAGACATAGATCGCTGGAAAAATCTGGTTTGGGATGAATTTCTGTCTCAGCCCCTGGAGAGGGTTTTTCTTTTCCTGACCACATTTTAATAAAGCTATTTTTCCTATTAAAATTTTCCCCACAAATGTGCTGAGGTATAATTGATGTAAACTGCACATATTTAAGGTGTCAGTAGGGTGAACTGTGAGATATGTATACACCCATAATGCGCCCCCACAATCAAGAGTGAACATGTTCTTCACTCTGAGCGGTGCCCACGCCCCTTTGTCATCTCTACCTCCCTTTCCCCAACAAACTTCAAAACAGACCTGCTTGACAGTTGAATGTGCATTTTCTAAAATCATATGTTGATGGAATTGTAAGGTTTGTATTTTTTTGTCTGACTTCTTTCTCTCAAGAGAATTACTTTGAGATTCATCTGTTGTTGTGTATATCAAGTTTGTTCTGTTTCACTGCTGAATAGTGTTCCCTTACATGAATATGCCACTATCTATCAGTTAATCTGCGGACATTTGGGTTGTTTGGGTCCAGTTTTGGGGTTTTACAAATAAAGTTGCTATGAACATTTGTGTATAAGTCATTACATGAACATATGCTTTCACTTATCCTGAAAATATCTAGGAGTGGGATGGCTGGATCAAAGGGTAGGCATATGTTGAGTTTTTAACCTCTTTTATGTGGTGGTACCATTTTACATTCCCACTGATTCTAGTTGTACATACTGTCTTGCCACATTTTCATTTCTTCCCCATATATCAAAGTTAATGCTTTTCAAACTTTAAAAAATTTGGGTTTGTTTTTGAGATAGGGTCTTGTTCTATCATCCAGGCTGGAATGCAGTGGCATGATCTCAGTTCACTGCAGCCTCCACCTTCCAGGCTCAAGCGATTCTCCCACCTCAGTCTCCTGAGTAGCTGGGACTACAGGTGTGTGCACCACCATGCCTGGCTAACTTTTGTATATTTTAGTAGAGATGGGGTTTTGTCATGTTGCCCAGGCTGGTCTCAAACTCCTGGCCTCAAGGGATTTGTCTGCCTTGGCCTCCCAATGTCCTAGGATTACAGGCATGAGCCACCGTGCCCCGTCTGTTTCATTTGTTTTGTTTTGTTTAAGAAGCAGAAACCTTTAAACATAATAGTAATAATAAAAGGCCATCCCTAGACCCCTAATGATGAAAGTGCATAAGGAGATAGATGCTTTGGCTGAAGGGTTGTAGGAAGCATGTGGTGCCTGAGGCCCTGGGCCACCTCTTCCAACTCTGGGGCCCCAGGAACACATACATGTAGAACACACACTCTAGGTGACAAGCATGAGTCAGATTTGACTTTCACTTAAGTTCTGGGCCACAGCACCTGCCAGCCATGCTGAGAACCTCACCATGACCTCCAAACTGACAAGGCTTGGAGGTGGCCCAGATGCAGCAGGCTGGACTATGAGGTGATATCTCTCACTGGATGGAATAGGTTTTTTTTTTTTTTTTTTTAATTATGCTGCTTTTTAAAATTTCATTTATTTTATTTTTTTATTTTTTATTTTATTATTATTATTATACTTTAGGTTTTATGGTACATGTGCGCAATGTGCAGGAAAGTTACATATGTATACATGTGCCATGCTGGTGTGCTGCACCCACTAACTCGTCATCTAGCATTAGGTATATCTCCCAATGCTATCCCTCCCCCCTCCCCCCACCCCACAACAGTCCCCGAAGTGTGATGTTCCCCTTCCTGTGTCCATGTGTTCTCATTGTTCAATTCCCACCTATGAGTGAGAATACGCGGTGTTTGGTTTTTTGTTCTTGCGATAGTTTACTGAGAATGATGATTTCCAATTTCATCCATGTCCCTACAAAGGACATGAACTCATCATTTTTTATGGCTGCATAGTATTCCATGGTGTATATATGCCACATTTTCTTAATCCAGTCTATCATTGTTGGACATTTGGGTTGGTTCCAAGTCTTTGCTATTGTGAATAATGCCACAATAAACATACGTGTGCATGTGTCTTTATAGCAGCATGATTTATAGTCCTTTGGGTATATACCCAGTAATGGGATGGCTGGGTCGAATGGAATTTCTAGTTCCAGATCCCTGAGGAATCGCCACACTGACTTCCACCATGGTTGAACTAGTTTATAGTCCCACCAACAGTGTAAAAGTGTTCCTATTTCTCCACATCCTCTCCAGCACCTGTTGTTTCCTGACTTTTTAATGATTGCCATTCTAACTGGTGTGAGATGGTATCTCATTGTGGTTTTGATTTGCATTTCTCTGATGGCCAGTGATGGTGAGCATTTTTTCATGTGTGTTTTGGCTGCATAAATGTCTTCTTTTGAGAAGTGTCTGTTCATGTCCTTCGCCCACTTTTTGATGGGGTTGTTTGTTTTTTTCTTGTAAATTTGTTTGAGTTCATTGTAGATTCTGGATATTAGCCCTTTGTCAGATGAGTAGGTTGCGAAAATTTTCTCCCATTATGTAGGTTGCCTGTTCACTCTGATGGTAGTTTCTTTTGCTGTGCAGAAGCTCTTTAGTTTAATTAGATCCCATTTGTCAATTTTGGCTTTTGTTGCCATTGCTTTTGGTGTTTTAGACATGAAGTCCTTGCCCATGCCTATGTCCTGAATGGTAATGCCTAGGTTTTCTTCTAGGGTTTTTATGGTTTTAGGTCTAACATTTAAGTCTTTAATCCATCTTGAATTGATTTTTGTATAAGGTGTAAGGAAGGGATCCAGTTTCAGCTTTCTACATATGGCTAGCCAGTTTTCCCAGCACCATTTATTAAATAGGGAATCTTTTCCCCATTTCTTGTTTTTCTCAGGTTTGTCAAAGATCAGATAGTTGTAGATATGTGGCATTATTTCTCACAGCTCTGTTCTGTTCCATTGATCTATATCTCTGTTTTGGTACCAGTACCATGCTGTTTTGGTTACTGTAGCCTTGTAGTATAGTTTGAAGTCAGGTAGTGTGATGCCTCCAGCTTTGTTCTTTTGGCTTAGGATTGACTTGGCAATGCGGGCTCTTTTTTGGTTCCATATGAACTTTAAAGTAGTTTTTTCCAATTCTGTGAAGAAAGTCCGTTTTTCAGGATATAAATACTACCTTTCCACCGCCATGACATGTCAGTCAAACTTCCTCCACCTCCAAGACAAATATCAGAAGCTGCATGACTCCTGACACCAGGAACAAAGAAACAAATTGGGAACATCATGTGCAAAAAAAGATTTTAATAAAGATTCAGCGGCTCCGTGCGTAGATCCTGCCATACTGCTTATTGTGATCTTGACAGTGATGTTGGACGAGAATGAATAGACTGTGAGGCCATTCATATTCCAGGCACTGATGAGCCCAGTGCAGCCTAAATGATGGCTGACTATAGACAGGGACCTTTTCAGGGGCTGCTTTGGGGGACCTCTGGCCTCAGCCTCTTGGCCTCTGCAGGCTCTGTGACCCTGAAGCTGAGGTTTCTCACTGGCCTGCAGGGAGCCTGAAAAAAGCAGATTCCTGGGCCCTCAAACTTCATTTGCCCTCCTGAGCCAGGACCCTGAAGAGCTGCATTTTTACCATGCTCTCTGTGTGTTTCTTCCTCCTCCTCATTCTGCTTTTTTATTATAGAAAACTTTAAACATACGCAAAAGTAGGCAGGAAAGTAAAATGAACCCTATGAACCCACGGCCCGGCTTCAACAGTTACCCATAGATGGCCAGCCTTGTTGCATCTCTACTCCTACTCACTGTCCCCAGTATTATTTTGAATCAAATCCCAGACATTAAATTATTTCATCCAGAGACAGGTTCCCCTATCTAAAACATAAGGGGATCTTTTTAAAGACATAACCATAATACTATTATCCCCACCTAAAAATGAGCACTGATTTCTTTCTGGTGCATAGTGGAGTGTGAGGACCATGGCCTAAGCTCTCTCAGCCAATGGGGAGGTCACTTCCTCTTGTAGTGGCAGCCGCACCTGACACATGTTGCAAGAGGGTGGCATTTTTAAAGGAAGCTGGCAGGAGCTCTACTTCTGGAAATCCAAGCTCGTAAGAGAAAAACAGCACGAAGTTGAGCTGACCCCTTGTGTTGCAAAGGGGGCCTTGGGTCCGAGGCAGGACTATTATCTAGAATCTTGCCATCCACACCTTCTATTTGTTTTTAAAGCCAACTTTGCATTTTAACCTAAGGGGTGCAGAGAAGCCACTGTCAAGTTCCCTATGGAGTAGTTCCTGGGGGCTTACCAGTATGATGTCACTCTGGGCAGTCTTTGAATATCCAGTCAGACCCCCTGGATGTGATGTGTGGCTCTGCAGTTTATGCACTGTGCATTAGGAAGCTGACACTTGCTGTCATCAGCTGACAGGGGTGTTTTTTGCGATAATGACAGTAGATGACGTGCTGATAAACAGGCTGGATGCTGGGAGTGTGTGGTGATGCAGGTCACCCATTTTCCCCTGCCTGCCTGTGCCCACTGCCTACCCAGGGGCCCATGCAGATGGTTTTCCAGGCCCTACCTTCATCCCAAGAGCTGGATTCATGGTTTCTTGCAGATGCCAAATAGGAACCAGCTGGGATTCCCAGCACTCAGACCCCCCCGAGGCTGGTGGGCAGAGGCAGGCTCTGTTGGGGCTCTTGCTCCAGCTGTCCCCCTTGAAGAACCCTCTGCAGTGTGCAGTGAGGCACTCCTGGGCTGACTGTCTTCCAGCCCTTGCTCCTGAAGGCACCATTTCACACACATCCCAGGCCCCTTGGAACTGATATGGCCATGGCCACAGCCTTGGCTGACCAGGTGTCCCTTGATTCCAGTGAGGAGCAGGGACATAGGAAAAGGAGCTTTGCTGGTGGAGGAGGCTGCACAAGGGAGCAGTGGGATGCCAAAGTCTCCTATTGCTGTCCATCCTCAGGGCTGAAAGCTGCTCAGTAGGAAGCAGCCAGGAAGGTGGGCTCATGGGAGCTGCACCCAGTACAGTGGGGCCAAAGTCTTAAAGGCTCCCCAATAATGGGGCCTCTTCCTCTAGCGGGGCCCACAGTGTGTGCGGATCGCTAGACAGTGGACAAAGGATGGGCTGTATCTTTGGAAGCCTAGGAGTCAAAGCTACTCTGCCTCCTTTAGCTGCTGGGGGTTAGGGGGCTGAGGAGTGTTCCATAAGGGCCCAGTCTGTCCAGGAGCTGCTGCCTACTGGCTGGATGGACACAGCTTGGCTCGCTCATACCCAGCGAGAGAGAAAGAGTTAAGCTGCTGAACCCGAAAGCAAGGGAAAGCTGGCTGTGCCGCTGTGTGTGGGAACCAAACTAAGCAGCTGAGACAGGGCAGACAGTGTAAGAAAGCTGGTGACGAGAGCTGCTGCTGAATAAAATCACCTTTTACCTGACTACAGCCCCCTAAGTGTTCTTTCTGCTCATCCACCCTCTGCCTTTGGACCTCAACATGACATTTGACGTAGTCATGAACCTGACAGGGGGAAACAGTCTTGGCTTTGGAGTCAGGAGGTCCTGGGTTCTACTCCCTGCAATGGGGAATCAGTTGGTACAACCATAATAGGGGGAAGTTTGATGGCATCTTTTAAAATCATAAACACATCAGTGTATCCTTTGACCTAGCAATTCCACCTGTGCAAAAGGGCAGGTGTACAAGGAAGTTCATTGCAGTGTATTTGTAACCACAGAAGACTGGCAACATCTCAATGCCTATCTATAGCGGGCAAGTTTAATAACCTGTGGTTATTTCATACAATAACCTCTTAAAAAGAATGAGGCAGTTCCATGCTTTCATTACTACAAAACAATTGTCAGTGATACTAGAGTGAAGATCTACTTCTGGAAATCCATGCTAATAAGAGAAAAATAGCACTAAGTTGGGCTGACTATTTGTGTTGCAAAAGGGGACTTGGGTCCTAAGTAGGGCCATTGTCTAGAATCTTGTCATCCAGGCCATTTATTTGTTTACTTATTTAGCAATGGAGTCTCCCTCTGTGGCCCAGATTGGAGTGCAGTGGCACCATTTCTGCTCACTGCAACCTCCGTCTCCCAGGTTCAAGCGATTCTCCTTTCTCAGTCTCCCAAGTAGCGGGGATTATAGGCACCACCATGATTGGCTAATTTTTGTATTTTAGTAGAGACTATGTTTCACCATGTTAGCCAGGCTGGTCTCGAACTCCTGATCTCAAGTGATCCATTCACCTCGACCTCTCAAAAGTGCTGGGATTACAGGTGTGAGCCACCATGGCTGGCCAATATTTTTTTTAAGTGCTCTCCTTAAGCTAATGTCTAGATTCAATAGAATGTCAATCAAAATTCCCAATCTGGGGGGAACTTGACAAGCTGATTATAATTTATATGAAAATGTAAAGGCCCAAGAATAGCAAAGACTTTCCTAAGAATACATTCTTTCTTACCAGATATCAGAACTTATAACAAAAATTATAGTAATTAATCTAGTGTAGTGCTGGTGAAAGCATAAACAAGTAGACACAGGGCATAGAACAGAGTTTGGAAACAGACTCTCATGCATATGTGGACACTTTAAGACAAAAGGAGCAGAGCACAACACTGGGGAGAGGATTTCTTTTCAAGAAATTGGTGCTGAATCAATTGGATGCTCATTTGAAAAAAAAATTAAGCTAGACTCCTAAGTCACACCACATGCAAATCAATTGCAGGCTGGGCACAGTGGCTCACACCAGTAATCCCAGCAATTTGGGAGGCCAAGGCAGGCGGGTCACTTGAGGTCACGAGTTCGAGACCAGGATGGCAAACACGGTAACCCTGTGTCTACCAAAAAATATAAAAATTAGCCGGACGTGGTGGTGCTCGCCTGTAATCCCAGCTACTCGGGAGGCTCAGGTGGGAGAATCACTTGAACCAGGGAGGCAGAGGTTGCAGTTAGCTAAGACCATGCCACTGTACTCCAGCCTGGGTGACAGAGTGAGACTCTGCCTCAATAATAATAATAATAATTAACTGCAGATAGACCATAGTCCTGAATGTGAAAAGGTAATAACAATAAATCTTTTAGAATTGCTCTATTCATGTATGACTATTGAGCACTTGAGATGTGCTATTAAGTGTAAAATTTGCAGTGGATTTTAAGCACTTAGTAGAAAAAAAACTTAAAATATCTGTATTTTAACATTAAAATTTTGAAATAATAATTTGGATATACTGAGTTAAACATTATTAAAATTAGTTTTATCTAATTATTTTTGTTCTCTTAATGTGGATACTAGATAATTTTAAATTGCATGTGTGGCTTCCTATTTTTATTGAACAGCACTCATCTAGAAGGTAATAGAGACATATACCTTCAGGACATCAAATTAGGAAGAGGTCTGTTAAATTGTATTTCAAAAGCATGAATCAGGCTGGGCGCAGTGGCTCATGCCTGTAATTCCAGCACTTTGGGAGGCTAAGGCGGGCAGATCACCTGAGCTCGAGAGTTCAAGATCAGCCTGACCAACACGGAGAATCCCCGTCTCTACTAAAAATACAAAATTAGCCACATGTGGTGGTGCATGCCTGTAATCCCAGCTACTCGGGATGCTGAGGCAGAAGAATTGCTTGAACCCAGGAGGTGGATGTTGCAGTGAGCCAAGATTGTGCCATTGCACTCCAGCCTGGGCAACAAGGGCAAAACTCCATTCAAAAAAAAAAAAAAGCATGAATCATAAAGGAAAAGACTAATAGATTAATATTTGACCACACTGATATTTTGCTGTCAAAAAGACATAATTAAAAGACTAAAAAGCCACAGAGAAGAAAATACATTTGCAGCACCTACAACTCTCAAAGGACTTATGTCAACAATATATAAACTCCAGCAACTTGATAAAGAAAAGACAACCCAGTAGAAACAAAGGAAAACATTTGGAATGGATGCTTCACAAAAGAGAATCATTAAATGACCAGTAAACATAAAAAAGTGTTCAGCTTCATTAATAAGTCAGAAAATGCATATTAAAACCATAATGAAATACCCCTACAAACCCACCAGAATTACTATAATTAAAAGGGTCAACAAGATTGTGGAGCAACAAGAACATATATTTATTCTTGTTTTTAGATGTCTCTCTCTATATATAAATGTGCACCCAGAGACATCTGAAAACAATGGTCATGAGAGCATTATTTGGAATAGCCCAGGTTGAAACCACCCAATGTCCACTAGCAGTTGAAGGGCTAAATAAATGGTGGTATATTACAGAAGGGCACAGTACATAGTAATGAAAAAAAAAGAAACCACAGCTGTATGTAACAGCATAAATGAATTTCACAAGCAAAATGTTGAGCAAAAGAAGCTAAACAAATAAGCGTGCAAACTGCATAATTCCGTTTATATAAGGTAAAAACAAAAACAAACACAAACTCAGCTAAGGGGATCTACAGTGTTAGGAGTCAGGATGGGGGTTCCCTTTGAGGAGGAAAGAGAAAGTGTTTGGGAAGGGCCATGGGTGGATTCTGGGGTGCTGTCAATGCTCTATTTCTTGACTTGTGTGTTACAAATGTATATTTTGGGCTGGGTGCAGTGGCTGATGCCTGTGATCCCAGCACTTTGGGAGGCCGAGGCAGGTGGATCACCTGAGGTTAGGAGTTTGAAACCAGCCTGGCCAACATGGCGAAACCCGGTCTCTACTAAAAATACAAAAAATTAGCCAGGCATGGTCGCAGGCACCTGTAATCCCAGCTACTTGGGAGGCTGAGGCAGGAGAATCGCTTGAACCTGGGGGGCAGAGGTTGCAGTGAGCCAAGATCACACCACTGCACTCCAGCCTGGGCAACAAGAGCAAAACTCTATCTCAAAAAAAAAAAAAGTGTATTTTGTGATGAAGTCGTGTGATCTATATATTTTTGAGGAGAGCGTCGTTCTGTGATGAACAATAAAAAGGTTTTGTTTCATTTTTATTCTGTATTATTTCAAAATATTTTGTAAAATTTAATATCTAAATATGCTATTTTAGATATTCAAAATTTCTGATGATGGTTTCACTTTTCCATCATGACATTTTTGCCGTTCAATCAATTAATCTCTTTGGGAGGCCAAGGCCAGCAGATCATCTGAGGTCAGGAGTTTGAGACCAGCCTGACCAACATGGTGAAACCCTGACTCTACTAAAAAGACAAAATAGGCCAGGCGCAGTGGCTCACGCCTGTAATCCCAGCACTTTGGTAGGCCGAGGCGGGCGGATCACCAGGTCAGGAGATCCAGACCATCCTGGCTAACATGGTGAAACCCCGTCTCTATTAAAAATACAAAAAAATTAGTCAGGTGTAGTGGTGGGCACCTGTAGTCCCAGCTACTCCGGAAGCTGAGGCAGGAGAATGGGGTGAACCTGGAGGCAGAGCTTGCAGTGAGCCGAGATCGCGCCACTGCACTCAAGCCTGGGAGACAGAGCGAGACTCAGTCTCTAAAAATAAAAATAAAAATAAAGACAAAATATTAGCTGGGCGTAGTGGCGCATGCCTGTAATCCCAGCTACTTGGGAGGCTGAGACAGGAGAACCACTTGAACTCGGGAAACAGAGGTTGCAGTGAGCCGAGATCGAGCCATTGCTCTCCAGCCTGGGCAACAAGAGTGGAACTCCATCTCAAAAAAAAAAAAAAAAAAAAAAATCAATTAATGTGATTAAATCAATCAATTTTTGTGGTTGGGTCGGTTCTGTGATTGAGTCATTTTGTGCTTAGATTAAGCCCAGACAGCCTTTAAGAGTGCCAATAAGTATATATACATGTAATTTTTTTTTTTTTTGAGACAGAGTCTTGCTCTATTGCCCAGGCTGGAGTGCAGTTGCGCGATCTCGGCTCACTGCAAGCTCTGCCTCCTCGGTTCATGCTATTCTCCTGCCTCAGCCTCCCGAGTAGCTGGGACTACAGGTGCCCGCCACCATACCCAGCTATTTTTTTTTTTTTTGTATTTTTTAGTAGAGACGAGGTTTCACTGTGTTAGCCAGGAAGGTCTCGATCTCCTGACCTCGTGATCTGCCCACCTCAGCCTCCCAAAAGTGCTGGGATTACAGGTGGGAGCCACCATGCCCGGCCATATATGTGTAATTTCTTTTATATAATTTCAACTTTTATTTTAGATTCAGAGAGTACATGTGCAGTTTTCTTACATATTGTGTGATGCTGAAGTTTGGGGTACGAATGATCCCATCACCTAGATAATGAGCATAGTACCCAATCACTAGTTTTTCTGCCCTTGCCTTCCCTCTCTCTTCCCTCTGCCCCATCTAGTAGCCTCCTGTCTGCTATTCCCATCTTTATGTCCATATGTACCCAATGTATGTCCATATATCCCATTTGTAAGTAAGAACATGCAACATTTGGTTTTCTGTTTCTATGTTAATTCTGTTAGGATGATGGCCTCTAGCTGCATCCATGTTGCTGCAAAAGACATGTTTTTTTTTTATGGCTGTGTAGTATTTTACAGTGTATATGTACCACATTTTCTTTATCCAGTCCACTATTGATGGGCATCTAACTTGACTCCATGTCTTTACTATTGTGAATAGTGCTGTGATAAACATACAAGTGCATGTGCCTTTTTGGTAAAATGATTTATTTTCTTTTGGGTCTATACCGAGTAATGGGATTGCTGGGTAAATGGTAGTCCTGGGCAGATTGCTTGAGGCCAGGAGTTTGTGACCAGCCTGGGCAACATGGCAAAGCCCCGTCTCTACTAAAAATACAAAGAAATTAGCTGGGCATGGTGGCACATGCCTGTAGCTCCAGCTACTTGGGAGGCTGAGATAGGAGAATCACTTGAACCCAAGAGATGGAGGTTTCAGTGAGCTGAGATCACATCACTGCACTCCAGCCTGGGTGACAGAGCAGAACTGTCTCAAACAACAACAACAAAAAAGACAATGTGAGAATATTGAAAGCTCAGAGAAAAGAGCAACTCTCATAGACAAGGGATCTGGATAACATTAGCAGCTGATTTCTTGGCAGAAAGCTTGAAGGCCAGTAGGCAGTGGATTATATATTTAAAATAATGAAGAAACCTGTCAATTGAGAAATCTATAGCTGGAAAACTTGTCCTCCAAAAATGAGGGAGAAATGAAGACATTTCCAGATTTTTTTCCCCTCGTTCATATTTCCAGAAATCTTTTTTATTTCTTTAGATATATAAACACTGTTACTTTATATTGTGACAATTCTAGTATCTGGGTCTACAGAGTCTATCTGTTGCTTCTGCTGGGTCTCATAGTGTATTGTTTCCTTGTGGTGTCTGTGAATTTTTAAAACTGGAGATCTCATTCTCTTTTTTTTTTTTTTTTTTGGTAGAGATGGCGTCTCTCATTATGTTGCCCAGGCTGGTCTCAAACTCCTGGCCTCAAGTGCTGGGATTCCAGGCATGAGCCACCACGCCCGGCCAAGATGTTCCTTTTCCTTGGAACTTGATCAACATAAAATCCTGAGGCCTGGTGTGGTTGTGTTCCTCTGGGGCAGATTCTCAACCAGGGACATTTCTGCCCCCAACGACACATTCTGACATCCTAAGACATTTCTGGGTGTCATAACTGTGTGTGCACGCACGTGTATGTACCTGCACATGCTACTGGCACCTCGTGAATAGAGGCCAGGGATGCTGCTCACATCCTGCAAGGAGATTGACCCGCCCAGTGTCACTAGGGTGGGCTCCAGGCAGGGTCCGCATGTGCCTCTGCCAGCCACCTGGACCCTGCCAGCCAGGGCCACTTTAAATTCTCTTTAAATTAGCTGGGTGTGGTGGCACATGCCTGTAGCCCCAGCTACTTGGGAGGCCGAGATGAGAGAATGACTTGAACCCAAGAGACGGAGGTTTCAGTAAGCTGAGATCACACCACTGCACTCCAGCCTGGGTGACAGAGCAGGACTCTGTCTCAAAAAAACGACAAAAAAAGACAATGTGAGAATATTGAAAGCTCAGAGAAAAGAGCAACTCTCACAGACAAGGGATCCAGATAACATTAGCAGCTGATTTCTCGGCAGAAAGTGGTCTCCAGGGCCACACACTAGCCTGATTACAAGCTGTAAACTTGGAGGACCTATTTTTTTTTCACCTTGCATGGAACACCAAGGCTGAGATGCAGTTTTTCCGGAGGTGCCAGCCTGTCTCACATTTCCACTTTAGCCGTGGGGTCCAGCTCTACGTGGGCGATCTCCTGATGAAGTCACCCTGGGACAGACACTGTTCTGTCTTCTGCTTGCAGTCCTATAAAGATGCCAGGATCCCCCAGGGCATGGTAGGCACCCTCAAAGGCAGATGTGGGGAGGCCCTGGTGGGCAGACCCCAGCATGTTGATGAAGTGCTTCTCTCTGGCTGCTGCTGGCCCACCCACTGTACTGCAGTCCACCTGGTGCTGGGGCTGTGGGCGACAGGCCTTCAGGACTGGCTCCCTTTCCTGCCCAGGAGGTCCAGGCCTGGCATCCTTATGTCCCCTGGAAAGCCCACTCCCATCCTCAGGGTAGGAGGGCAGCTGCACACTGGACTGGCTTGGGCCTATCCTGTGACACCCCTGCAGGCCAGGTGCAGCAGGGGATATGGTTCTGTGGGGTTGCTGTGGGCAGGTTAGCGTGGAGCTGGGTTCCAGAAGGGAGTCGCCACGCTGTCTACCAGGACTCCTCTTCTGAGACACGGGTGCCTTGTGGGACAGTGCACCAAAGTGCCCTGGACACAGGAGGTCCCTGCGCCTCACACACAATGACCCTGCATCAGGATCCCTGCACCCCACACACACTGACCCTGCATCAGGGGTCCTGCTCCCCACACACACTGACCCTGGATCGGGGGCCCTGGGCTGCAGAACCCATCCATGATGTTGCTGTGCCCCTCGCTCTGGTGGCACTGGGACCCTCCAGGCTGGGCTGAGCAGGGGCCCCCCACCAGTGCGTACCAGCGGGAGTGGGCCTGGATTGGGGGGCATGGATTGACACCCAAGGGGACCTGCCCCAGCCTCCTCCTGTACCGTGGGGGTTCTAGTTTTCCTTGGCTGAGGGAAGTGGCCTCTCCCTGCTGAAACCTGGGGTTGGGCTGGGTGTGAGAGGAAATGGGGGTGAGCAGGACCCCAAACCTGGGGAATCCTGAGTGTGTGTGTGTGTAGGGGGCCAGGCCTATGATGTGCCTGGGAGCTGTCTGGGTGCCCTCCTGGGGAGCCAGGCTCACAGACTGTTGTGTGGGACTCAACGTGGGGCAGTGTCCTGGCCAGGATGAGGAAGGCCATCACCCCGGGGTCTGCGGGAGGTACATGCAGGCTAAGATCTCGCCCACCCGGCTCCCCGATCCACTGCAGCCAGAGTCCCTCAGCCTTGGCCAGGACCTGAAGTCCGAGCGCCATCCCTGGGGCTCCCCGGCCAGGCGGGCACCCCCGCTTACAGGTCATCCCCACCCCCTCCATCTGCTTCCGTTGGAGTGACAGCTACAGTGTCCTGGTGCCCTGGTTGAAAGGGGAAGCTGCCCTTGGACCCGCATCGGAGCCACACGGCGCCTTCTGTTGGCAGTTGTCGGAAGTGCAGCCTGGTGTGAGCAGTGCCTTTCCCTGTAGATGGGACCCAGGGCAGCACAGCTGGAAATGGGGGATGGTAACTTGTGAAGGGGATCCCCACTGTCCACTGACAGTGGCAGTAGTAGCTGCGGACTATGCAGACTCAAGACGGCCCCAGCCCATGTCAGCACCAGGAGCTAAAACGGAGTCAACGGTTTGGTGTGGGGACCAGCCGGGGGCAGGCCTGGGGAGCCCATTTGGCAAGGGGGGCAGGAAGGTGCCCACTCTGGGACTGTGTCTGGGCCTGCCGGGGGTCTCCAGCCAGAGGGTGGGTGTGATGGGGCGCCCACCCTCGAAGGGCTGAGTGCCAGGCCGGCCCTGGGGGCCCGCGCTGCCCACACGGACTAAAGTCTAGAGGCACCCCCCGTCCCGCTGGCTCAGGGCGCGGGCCTCAAACAGCTGCTTAATGAGTGCTGACTTCTCCTGCTCCAGCTGCGTGATGCGCTGACTAGTCTCTGTCACCTCCTGGGTGAGGAGTCGGTTCTGCTCATTCAGCATAAGGATGGTCTGCTGCTGCCGGCCCAGGGGCGAGGTGGACGTGCGGGCAGGACAGGGTGGGGGGCGGAGGAGGACGTGGACAGGGCTCGGCTGGCACAGGCCGCAGCCAGCAGCTCCCTCAGGCACCGGGCCACCTCCTGTGCCTTTGGCAGTAGCCGCCTCTGTGGGCGGGGGCTCCCGCAGCCCCATAGTCGGTGCTGGCACTCCTGCACTCGTCGCAGCTGCTGCTGGTACCAGCCGCGGCCCCTCGCCATCATCTCCAAAGCCTGCAACAGCACCGCCTTCTCCTGATCCAGCTTCTTTATCTGCTTCAACAGGCCGCAGTCCACGCCGCTGGTGATGGTGTGCCTCCGACGTTCCCCTGGGGCACTGGGGGCCCGCCAGGCATCCCCTGAGTCTGCCTCCTGGGCCCTGGGCCCTGCAGGCCACTGCACCTGCGTCCGCGCTCCGGCTCGGTTCCAGCGCGGTGCTCTGGGACAGCTCCGGCTCCGCAGGGCAGGGCGCCGCCTCGGCCCGGGAGCACAGCTGCTCCGGGCTTTGGGCCGAGCCGCTGGGACCGGCCAGAGGGCCGCCCACGCCCAGGGACTGGGGCTTCCTCTCCAGGACCGTCCGCAGCTCTTCAGCGGGCGCGAACACCAGGCGCTGCGGCGGTGGCGGCTGGTCCCTGGTCCCGGCCGCGGCGTGTGTGGGGTCCCGGGGGCCGCCATCGGGCTCAGCAGCGTGGTGAGCAAGCCGGCCACGAAGCCCCTGAAGTCAGGTAGCCGCTGGCCTGGGCTACCTGGCACAGGCCCTCCAGCACCCCGCGTGGCAACTCCCACGTGTTGGCACCCTCCCAGCGAGACTGGATCTCGTACAGGTGCATGCAGCCGTAACGCCTGTTGTCCAGGATGTGGAACAGGGTGTGCAGGCTCTGCAGCAAGGCGCGCGGCAGCCCCTCAGTGCTGGGCGTGGGCGCGGGCGCAGGCACGGGAGTAGGCACGCGGCCCCGCTCGGCCACGGCGGCCATGGTCACAGGTGCCCGGGCTCGGTCCCCTCGTCCCCCTGCGTGCGTCCCCGGGCGGCCCCATGGAGGGGCCGGCCCAGAGCGCTCCCAGATTTTTTAAAGCAGAAAAAAATTCATTTATCTCTAAATTTGTCATACAAGTAGTGTTAAATTCCTTCAGGTTCAAATAAATGAACTCTAGGCAGTACCTATATAAGTAAATAAGCAAGCTATATGAATATATAAAGCTCTTTGGTAAAGGTAAACACAAACATAAAAACAGTATTATTGTAATTTTGGTTTGTAACTGCACGTTTTATTTTCTACAGAATTAAAAAGACAATGCATAAAATGTAATTATAAATCTGGTAGGTGGTATACAATGAATAAAGATATAATTTGTTACATCAATAACGTAAAAAGAGTAGAGCTATATAGCAGTAGAATTTTGGTATGTGATAAGCTGATATAAATTCAAATTAGAATGCTATAACTCTAGGATGTTGTATGTAATTCTCATAGTAACCAAAAACGAAATATACATCGAATATAAACAAAAGAAAATGAGAATAGAAACAAAAACAAAAATAAAACTGAAAATAAACGAAGTAAATAATTGAGAAAATGACTGGCAAAAATCAGTAACACTGACTTATTAAAACTTTCCATGCTACATAAATCTGGAAACTCTATTTCACGTAAAACTGGAGCTGAAAGAGACAAATATTTACTTATAAAGTTAAAAGTTATATAGGAAACAAACACTAAATTTTTTTAGAAAAAATTATGAAAAGAGTAAAAATATGCCTTATACTATCATATAGTTTCATGTTTTATAGCTCTGGGAAAATAGAAAAGAAAATGTTCTCTTAGCATGAATCCTTCTGTGCCCCAAAAAAGCCCTATGGATTATACCATTATTACCTAAAAAGTCTATTCTCAAATGCAGCAGAGTGATAATTTTTACAAGGTAGATATTATTTTTAGATATGGAATAATATTGGTGATTTCAATTTTAATAACATTGGATTAAGATGAAATAATGAGAAGATAAAGGTCCCTCAGCAACATAACTCACAAACATTTTCAAAAGCAGTAAGAATTTACATTAATTATCTTTTTAAAGTCAATAATCTACATTTTTAATGTATGCATATAGCATAGCTAATGTACTATCGCTGGGTCCATTTATTCAATGAAAAATTGCTGCTATGTATCAGACATTGTTCTAGGCCTAGGAATGGATACATAAGTGAACAAAGCAAAGATTCTGGTTCTTGTAGAGTTTCCATTAAAAGACCATTTAGTAAAATTTTCTTTCCCCCAAATTTAAAATCCGTAAGATCATTTAACAACATGTATAAAAGTCACTGTGGACCGGGCACGGTGGCTCACTCATACCAGGTGTGGTGACTCATAGTGCTCTGTCACCCAGGCTGGAATTCAGTGGCACAATCTCTGCTCACTGCAACCTCTGCCTTCCGGGTACAAGTGATTCTCCTGTGTCAGCTTTCCAAGTAGCAGCGACTACAGGTGCACACCACCACACCTGGCTAATTTTTGTATTATTAGTACAGATGGGGTTTCGCCATGTTGTCCAGGCTGGTCTCGAACTCCTGACCTCAAGTGATCCCCCCCCACCTCGGCCTCCTAAAGTGCTGGGATTACAGATGTGAGCCACCACACCCAGCCTTATTTTCTACAACTTTGATAACTTTAGCATATACCCCAAATCTGTAAGACCTAATATTATCATTCAAATGCAACTCATGGCTTCTCATTGTACTCTGACTTACTCTAACTTTTGAATTCTTGATTCTAATATCAGTTTTAAGTCTGACACAAAAACATGGGAGTTCTAATCAAAATCCCACCTTTTATCATAATAAAAACTATCAAGAAATTATTAGTAGAATTTAAGAAGGAAAATAGGCCTATTAACATAATATTTTATGCCTATGGGCCCCAACAAAGCCTCCAGCTTCTATTTAGATACAAAATGTAAAAGTCACTACTGGATCCACAAGTGGGTCTATGGTAAAGAAATTTCTCCACCTAACCAGCTCCTTTTACATGATGTTACATGTTTCCATTGTTTTTTCATTTTGGCAAATATTGATTGAATGTCATCTTTGTGTTTGTCTAAGTGCTGGGATACAGAATCTGAAAAGATGGACACAGGACCTGCGTTCAGGGAGTTCACACATTTTTTTTTTTTTTTGAGACAGAGTCTCACTCTGTCACCCAGGCTGGAGTGCAGTGGCATGATCTCTGCTCACTGCAAGCTCCACCTCCTGGGTTCATGTCATTCTCCTGCCTCAGCTTCCCAAGTAGCTGGGATTACAGGTGCCAGCCACCGTGCCTGGCTAATTTTTGTATTTTTAGTAGAGACAGGATTTCACCATGTTGGTCAGGCTGATCTTGAACTCCTGACCTCAGGTGGTCCACCCACCTCAGCCTCCCAAAGTGCTGGGATTACAGGCATGAGCCATCACACCCCACTAGGTGTTCATGCTTTAGTTGGGGAAAATATACAATAAGCAAGCCAATTTTTAAAATGAGAACTGCAATCAGAGTTAAATGCTACAAAGACAATCTCACAGGAAGATGGGATGTAGAATGATAAGGCTGTCAAACAGAATAAGAGAAACTATTATTTCTTACGATCTTTGTCTTTCTTTGTATTGGTGCTCAACTGAGTCGGCCGTGCTTCAGAGGCAGCCTTCATTTTATAAAATCTATTATTTCTCCTTCCAGTTTTTTCTCTTCCTCAAGCTTCCTTATCTCCTCCTGTTGAATCATTTTAAGACGCATGAACTTGTCCTGCAGCTGTGAAACCAATGTGCAGTTGTGACACCAAAGCATGATGTGGCTGAACACCCAAAAGAATATGTTTTTTTCTGATTATCAAACACACCCAAATCATCACAGTAGAGCATGATCTTAATAACAATCTCAAACACTCAGGAGTTAAACACTCAGATATGGAATTTTTCTTTTCTTTCATTTTTCCTTTTTTAAGATGAAGTCTCACTCTGTTGCCCGCTGGAGTGCAAATGCATGATCTCGGCTCACTGCAACCTCCATCTCCTGGTTCAAGTGATTCTCTTGCCTCAGCCTCCTGAGTAGCTGTGACTACAGGCATGCACCACCATGCCCAGCTAATTTTTGTATTTTTAGTAGAGACAGGGTTTCACCATGTTGGCCAGTCTGATCTTGAACTCCTGATTTCAGGTGATCTTCCCTCTGTGGCCTCCCAAAAACTTTTTTTTTTTTTTTTTAATATAGAGACAAGGTCTCACTATGTTGCCCGGGCCAGTCTCAAACTCCTGAGCTCAAGTGATCCTCCCACCTCAGCTTTCTGAAGTGCTAGGACTAACTGGATGCAGTGGCTCATGCTTGTAATTTCAGCACTTTGGGAGGCCAAGGCAGGAGGATACAAATACAAAATCAGCCAGGCATGGTGATGCAAGCTTGTAATCCCAGCTACTTGGGAGGCTGAGGCAGGAGAATCACTTGAACCCAGGAGGCGGAGGTTCTGGTGAGCAAAGATTGTGCCATTGCACTACAGCCTGGGCAACAAGAGAGAAACTCCATCTCAAAAAGAAAAATTGCATATCTTGACACAAACGAAGATTAAAAAACAACATATCAATGGTTACGAGATACAGCAAAAGCAGTTTAAGTTCACTCTCACTAAAGGCCTATATTAAGAAAAAAGAAAAAGATCAAATAATGTAATTTCACACCTCGAGGAAAGAGAAAAAGAAAAACCAAGTGCAAAGTCAGTAAAAGCAAGAAAATAGTAAAAATTGGGCTGGGCACGGTGGCTCACACCTGTAATCCTAGCACTTTGGGAGGCCAAGGCGGGCGGATCACCTAAGGTCAGGAGTTTGAGACCAGTCTGACCAACATGGAGAAACCCTGTCTTTACTAAAAACACAAAATTAGCCAGGCATGGTGGTGCATGCCTGTAATCTCAGCTACTTGAGAGGCTGAGGCATGAGAATTGCTTGAACCTGAGAGGCAGTGGTTGCGGTGAGCAGAGATTGTGCCATTGCATTCCAGCCTGGGCAACAAGAGTGAAATGCTGTCTCAAAAAAAAATAGTAAAAATCATAGCAGAAATAAATAAGATATAGACTAGAGAAACAACAGAAAAAAAATTAGTGAACTAAATCTGTTTTTAGAAGATAAACAACCCTTAGAAAAACTAAGAAAAAAAGAGAAAACTCAAACAAATAAAATCAGAAATGAAAGGTGACACATTACCGCTGATACCAAAGAAATACAAATGATCATGAGACTACTATGAAAAATTATAAGCCAATAAAATTTGATAACCTAAAAAAGAAATTGGATAAACTTTGTTAATAAATTCCTACAACCACACAATCTACAAAGATTCTATCATGAAGAAACTGAAAATCTGAAAAGACTACTAATAGGTAAGAAGATTTAATCAGTAATAAAAACTGCTACCAAAGAAAAGGTAGTACTAGGTGACTTTGCTGGGGAAGGCTATGAAACATTTAAAATTGAAATAGTAGGCCAGGTTCAGTGGCTCATGCTTGTAATCCCAGCAGTTTAGGAGGCTGAAGCAGGCAGATCACTTGAGCTCAGGAGTTCAAGACCAGCCTGGACAACATAGTGAGACCCCATCTCTACTAAAAGTACAAAAAAAATCCAGGCAAGGTGGTGCATGCCTGCGGTCCCAGCTACTCGAGAATCTGAAGTGGGAGGATCACTTGGGCCTGAGAAATGGAGGTTGCAACAAGCTGAGATTGTACCACTTCACTGCAACCTGGGTGACAGAGTGAAATCTTGTCTTAAATAGATAAATAATATGGAAATAGTATAAAAATACATCCCAAACTCTTCCAAAGAATTGGAGAGTACGCTTCTTCTTTTTCTTCTTATTTTATTTTTATTTTTTGAGACGGAATCTCGCTCTGTTTCCAAGGCTGGAGTGCAGTGCGGTGGCATGATCTCGGCTCACTGCAACTTTCACCTCCTGGATTCAAGCGATTCTCCTGTCTCAGCCTCCTGAGTAGCTAGAAAGACAGGTGTGCACCACCACGCCTGGCTAACTTTTGTATTTTTAGTAGAGATGGGGTTTCATCATGTTGGCCAGGCTGGTCTTGAACTCCTGACCTGAGGTGATCTGCCTGCCTTGGCCTCCCAAAGTGCTGGGATTACAGGCATGAGCCACCACGTCCGGCCAGGATAATACACTTCTAAATGCATTTGAAGAAGACATTATTACTCTGATACTACAGCCAGAAGAGGACATTATGATAAAAAAAATTATAGGCCAACATTTGTGATAAGCAAACTAGCAAATCCTCAACAAAATACTAGCAAACTGAGTTAGATCACACATTAAATACCAGATAGTCCAAGTGGAATTTATTCTTGGAATGCAAGGATGATTCAACTACATGAATCAATAAATGTGACCACATGCAGAAAAACAAAATTAGATCTTTATCTCAAACCATATGCAAATCTCAACTCAAAATGGATGAAATACTTAACTGCTGTAAGATCTAAAGCTGTACAACTACTTTAAAAAATTAGGTATAAGTTGCTTAACTTGGTCCGAGCAATGATTTTTTGGATACAAACTCCAAAGCATAGACAACATAAGCAAAAATGTACAAATAAAATTATATCAAACTAAAAAGCTCCTGCACAGCCAAAAAAAAATCAACAAAGAACCATGAAATGTGAGAAAATATTTGCGAACCATACATCTCATAAGGGGTTAATGCCCAAAATATACAAGAACTCAAACAATTCAATAGTATGAAAACAACCTCATTCCAAAAATGGGCAATGACCCTGTAATTTTTTTTTTTTTTTTTTGAGATGGAGTCTCACTCTGTCACCCAGGCTGGAGTGCAGTGGCATGATCTGGGCTCACTGTAACCTCCACCTCCTGGGTTCAAGCGATTCTCCTGCCTCAGCCTCCTGATTAGCTGGGACTACAGGTTTGTGCCACCACATCTGGCTAATTTTTGTACGTTTAATAGAGATGGAGTTTCACCATGTTGGTCAGGCTGGTCTTGAACTCCTGACCTCAAATGATCTGCCCACCTCCTGACCTCAAATGATCCGCCACCTCAGCCTCCCAAAGTGTTGGAATTACAGGCATGAGCCCTGCGCCCGGCTGAATCTGAACATTTTTTAAAAGAAGACATAAAAGGCAAATAGGGATATGAAAAAATATTCAACCTCATTAATCATCAGAGAGATGCTAATTTAAAACACAATTAGATGGCACCTCATATCTGTTAGAATGGCTATTACCAAAAAAAGAAAGATAAGTGTTTACAATAATGATTTTATAAAATGTTGATGAAAATGTAAATCAGTACAGCTATTATGAAAAACAATATGGGAATTCATTAAACAATTGAAAATAGAATAACCATATGGTTCAGCAACCCCACTAATAGTTACATATTCAAAGGAAATAAAATCATTATGTCAAAGGGATATCTACACTTTCATGTTTATTGCAGCATTAATTAACAATAATCAAGATATGTAATCAACCCTAAGGGACCACATAGCTGAGATATCAAAAAGAAACTAATCTCCAGAAAGAAAAAAAAAAAGCAGCAGATGTACAGGAATAAGGTTCATAACTAAGGGAAGTGAGGTGGGAGAGAAAGAGAAAATTTAAATGGTTGCTTTGGTTTCTGGTCACTTCCTAGTTTCAGTTTAAGTCTTCATGAGATCCAGCTATGCCTCTTGTTCTTGGATGCCATGACGTACCCCTGTATACCTCCAGACTTTTCCTTTATACCTAAGCTAATGGATTTTTTTTTTTTTTGAGAAGGAGTCTCACTCTTGCCGAGGCTGGAGGGCAGTGGCGCGATCTTGGCTCACTGCAACCTCCACCTCTCAGGTTCAAGCAATTCTCCTGCCTCAGCCTCTCAAGTAGCTGGAATTAAAGGCATGCACCACCAGGCCTGGCTAATTTATTTTTAGTTGAGACGAGGTTTCATCATGTTGGCCAGGCTGGTCTCAAACTCCTGACCTTAGGTGATCTGCCTGCCTCTGTCTCCCAAAGTGCTGGAATTATAGGTTTGAGCCACCACACCCAGCCAAAATTTTTATTACTTATAATTCAACTGTCTTTGAGTGAGACATCTGGCCTATAGTGCCTAATTACCAATTTATTTTTATGAAAAAGGAAGTTCATGTTCCAGTTTACCTAACAACACTAAATGTTCTTAAACTAAAGCCACCTACACTTGAGAGAAAGAAATTATGGTTTCAAAAATATGTCTTCACCAAAAACGTATTTGTGGCAATTAAAACTATATTAATAGCCTTCTTTTCCATTTTATTAGAAATGGCATGGAATAAAATAATTTACCAACTTAAAATTTTCTCATTAATCAAGGCCAGCATTAGTCAACATTTGCTTATTTATAAAATGAAGACAATTTTCTAGTGCATTAATAGCATTAGACAGTACAAGACTCTTCTCAAAAGTAAATGGCTTGGGTTTGTCACAAATTAAACTTTGTGCATGAAAATTTAAATTATAAATAAAATAAATAAATTTTTATAAAATGATCTTAAGGGTTATTTAAGTGGAAAATTATCTAAGTTCTCTTGAAAAAACACTACAGACTATACTTTTATAAAGGCTATATTCCAATCTACATGGTAAAAACTTACTTTTTGAAAAACAGCAAGTATCCTCCAAAAACTAAACTCTTGAGATTAAACCCCTGAATTAATCGGGCACCCAAAAATTAATGCAAATTATATCCAACTTCAGTACTGACTTCTTTTTTGGCTTCTTTCAATGTTGCTTCTTTCTCCTTGACTCGCTGCATAAATCTCTGTTTCAACTTTTCTTCCTCCCTCTGACATTGATCATAGAACTCTTGTCTTTTGGCTTCAGAGATTTCTTGAAAACTAAAGAGAAATGTTTTCTTAGTCATATTAAAATGAGGTAGGAGAATCGCTTGAACCTGGGATGAGGAGGTTGCAATGAGCCAAAATTGTGCCACTGCACTCCAGCCTGGGAGACTGAGCAAGACTCCATCTCAAAAAAAAAATAATAATGCTAGTATAAACATGTAAAAAATATATATTGTATGTAAGGTCCTATATAAGGAAATTTACCAACATTCTCTCATGTTTAGCAGCACAAAATGGAAATTTCCATATCATAAGATGTAAAAACCAAGGCATAATACTTAAGATCAGAATATATAGAGAGTATATGTAAAGAATACCAGAATTTTCCAACACTTGTATGAGTGAATTCTTATCCCCACCACTTTCCAGCATGTCATACTTCTTCACATCTTTTGACCATAAAATTCAGGGAAACCTCTAATGTATGAGACAATTTTCAAAAATAGTCTAAAATAAGGCAAATAGTCTAAAATAAAGCAATAATATTTTGAAATAAATTTCAAAATATTATTCATTTAAGATGGTTAAATTTTTGGTGTCTGCAGAGAACAATGAATGATATAACTGGATTATATACACTGCAGTGCCATATTTTTGCAACATGAGTCCTACTTGTCTTTTTTTTTTTTTTTTTTTTTTTTTTTTGAGGCAGAGTCTTTCTTTGTTGCCCAGGCTGGAGTGCGGTGGCATGATCTTGGCTCACTGCAACCTCTGCTGACCAGGTTCAAGTGATTCTCCTGCCTCAGCCTCCAGAGTAACTGAGATTATGGGCACCCACCACCATGCTCGGATAATTTTTTTTGTATTTTTAGTAGGGACAGGGTTTTACCATGTTGGCCAGGCTGATCTTAAACTCCTGACCTCAGGTGATCTGCCTGCCTTGGCCTCCCAAAGTGCTGGGATTACAGGCAGGAGCCACCACACCCAGCTGTATTATTCTTCAAGTTAGAGAAGTACACCTGCTCTCAAACTTTTCTCATTTAACTTCCAGGACACTGCACTACAGCTTTTCAGCTGGTTCCTCCATCAAACTCTTCTTAATATCTTTTGTCAAACTTTGCTAATATTTTTCTATCTTTTTCTTTATCTTTTATTTTGAGATAAATTCTAGCTCTGTCGCCCAGGCTGGAGTGCAGTGATGCAATCTCAGCTCACTGCAAACTCCGCCTCCTGGGTTCAAGTGATTCTCCAGCCTCAGCCTCCCGAGTAGCTGGGATTACAGGCACACACCACCATGCCCAGCTAATTTTTGTATTTTTAGTAGAGATGGGGTTTCACCATGTTGGCTAAGCTGGTCTTGAACTCCTGACCTCAGATGATCCGTATGCCTTGGCCTCCCAAAGTGCTGGGATTACAGGCATGAGCCACTGTGCCCAGGCTATCCTGTCTTTCATATAATAAATATACCTTTCATATAAATACAAAAAAAATAGAATACTGGGTTTTTTCTTTGATACACATTTCAACTTATATATGTACTGTATATACATATTTCAGCATAAAAATGAGATCTCACATTATGTTGTTCCTACTAACTATCTCTATCTTCATCAAAAGATGATTAAAACATCTAACATTCAGGATTTTTCTTTAGGATGGTTCAAGATGGGAGAAGTATAATTATTCTCATACCCAAATTATTGTACCTTGTGTTTGTAGGGGACTCCTAAATTATCCATTTGGTTGTGCTAGCAATATTTTTACTCACCTTCCTACTTCTGTAAAGCCCATTTTCTGCAGTTTTTGGTACCTATAACATTCATAGTGCTGAGTGTGGGTTTTTTCTTTTAGATTTTCCATATTGGTACAAAGAAGCGTATCTCAGAGCTTAATGAAGTCACAGTGATTTTCATTTTCCACTAGTAAAAAAATAATAGTGAATCAACCACATTCATTATCAATCCCTGACAATCATGAATGAATGAAATCATGAAATAATGAATGAATACATTATTAATAGCTATTAATAGCTATAATTCTTTAAACCACATAAGTGTGGTTGTACTATACGTACCAACTATAGGCAGAGATTATATATAGGTTAGCAAATTTGCTTTAAAGTTATTACCTGAAGAATAAGCAAGAAAGAGTGAAATATTTTATATGCATATATGCTATAGGTTTTTATTAACAATTGTGTTGTATGTTATAAACTACCTCTGGGTATTTTGGAGTGCTAACAATATGTAATATAACATCACTAGTGTAAATAATTTTATCAAAGTAAATTCTGCTAGCAAAAAGGCCTTACAATTATACATACTTTAGTTGGAAAGATATTCCATGCAATTAGAAACTCAAAGAGGGAGCACAGAGAGCTATACTCCTATCACAGAAGATAGACTTTAAGTCAAAAACTGTAAAATGATATGAAGAAGGTCATATAATGATGAAGAGGTCAGTTCATTAAAAAAAATTGTAAATATATATGGACCCAATATCAGAGCTTCTAAATATATAAGGCAAATATTAATAGACCTGAGGGGGAGATAGACTATATTACAATAATAGTAAGAAACTTACATACCCTACTTTCAGGAATGGATAGATTATCCAGCCAGAAAATCAGTTAAAAAAAAAAAAAAGTCAGATTTAAACTACACTTTAGACCAAACAGACCTAATTGACATATGTGGAATATTTCATCTGACAGCAATGTAATACACATTTTTCTCAAACAAACACAAGACATTCTTCAGGACAGATTATATGTTAGGCCACAAAATAAGTCTTAATATATTTTAAAAGACTGAAATAAAAATGTGAGTGCAGATATCTTTTGACAGATCAATTTCATTCCACTAGGGTACATACCCAGAAGTGGTACTGCTGGATCATACAGTAATACTATTTTTAGTTTTTGAAGAACCTTTATATTATTTCCCAAAATGGCTGTACCAACTTAAATTCCCACCAATGGTGTTTAAGAATTCCCTTTTCTCTTGGGAATGTATATAAACTGCTGGTGGGAATATAAATTAGTTCAGCCATGGTGAAAAGTAATTTGATAATTTCTTTCTTTCTTTCTTTTTTTCAGACAGAGTTTCACTCTTGTCACCCAGGCTGGAGTGCAGTCGGACGATCTCAGCTCACTGCAACCTCTGTCCTCCTCTTAGGTTCAAGTGATTCTCCTGTCTCAGCTTCTCGAGTAGCTGGGATTACAGATATCTACCACCACGCCCAGCTAATTTTTGTATTTTTAGTAAGAGATGGAGTTTCACCATGTTGACTAGGCTGGTTTCAAACTCCTGATCTCAGGTGACCCACCCTTTTCAGCCTCCCAAAGTGCTGGGATTACAGGCATGAGCCACCGTGTCCAGCCTGACAATTTCTTAATGAAGTTAAAACAGAACTACCATTTGACCCAGCAATCCTATTACTGGGTTTATACGCAAAGGAATATATATTGTTCTACCATAAAGACACAGGCATGTGTATCACAGCACTATTCACAATAACAAAGACATAGAATCAACCTAAATGCCCATCAGTGGTAGACTGGATAGAGAAAACATACATATACACCATGGAATACTGCACAGCCATAAAAAAAAAGAACAAGATCGTGTCCTTTGCAGCAACATGAATGGAGCTGAAGCCATTATCCTAAGTGATGTAATGCAGGAACAGAAAACCAAATATCACACATCCTGTCTTTTATAAGTGGGAGATAAATATTGAGAACACATGAACACAAACAGAGGAACAACAGACACTGAGGCCTCCTTGAGGGTGGGAGGAAAGTGAGGATAGAAAAACTACTGTTTTTCCTTTTTTTTTTTTTTAGTATACGTGCTGCCAAAGTGAGCATTTTCTTTCTTGTTGTTTTTGAGATGGAGTCTCGCTCTGTTGCTGAGGCTGGAGTGCAAAGGCACAATCTCAGCTCACTGTAACCTCCGCCTCCCGGGTTCAAGAAATTCTCCCACCTCAGTCTCTTAAGTAGCTGAAATTACAGGCGCATACCACCATGCCCGGCTAATTTTTGTATTTTTTAGTAGAGATGGGGTTTCACCATGTTGGTCAAGCTAGTCTTAAACTCCTGACCTCAAGTGATCCACATGCCTCTGCCTGCCAGAGTACTGGGATTACAGACTCGAGCTACTGCATCCAGCCAGTACTATGCTTATTATCTGTGTAATGAAATAATCTGTACACCAAACTCCCATGACATGGAATTTGCCTGTATAACAAACTTGCACATGTACCCCTGAACATAAATACAAAATTTTTTTTAAAAAGAATTCTTTTTTCTCCATATGCTTGCCAGCACTTGTTATCGTTTGTCTTTTTGATAATAGTCATTCTAACAGACATGAGGTGATACTTCATCATGTGTTTAATTCACATTTTCCTGATGACTAGAGATAGTATTTTTTTCATATTGCTTTTGGCCATTTGTGTTTCTTCTTTTGAGAAATGCCTGTTCAGATCCTTTGCCCATTTTTCCTTGTGTTGTTTTCTTGCTATTGAGTTGTTAGAGTCATACCAAAAATATTGTATATTTTGGACATTAGCCCCTTATCAGATGTATAATTTGAAAATATTTTTTTCCAGTCTCTGGGTTATATCTTCATGCTATTAATTGTTTCTTTTGGTTTTGTTGCTGGTGCTTTTGAAATTCTTCTTTTTATTTTATTTTATGTTATTTTATTTGAGGCAGAGTCTCGCTCTGTCATCCAGGCTGGAGTTCGGTGGCATGATCTCGGCTTACTGCAACCTCTGCCTCTCAGATTCAAGCAATTCTCCTGCCTCAGCCTCCAGAGTACCTGGGATTACCGGCACCCGCCACCACACCCAGCTAATTTTTGTCTTTCTAGTAGATGGGGTTTCACCATGTTGGTCAGGCTGGTCTGAAACTCCTGACCTTAGGTGATCCACCCGCCTCAGCCTCCCAAAGGGCTGAGATTACAGGCATGAGTCACTGCACCCTGCCAGCTTTTGGAGTTCCATTCAAGAAATAATTGTCATGACCAATGTCATGGAGCTTTTCCCCTGTTTTATTCTAATGGCTTTATAATTTTAAGTATTGAGTTTAAGACTTTTATGCATTTTGAATTGTTTTTTTGCATGCTGTGAAATAAGAGTCCAATTTTATTCTTCTGCGTGTGAATATCCAGTTTTATCAATACTATTTATTGAAGAGACCATACTGTGCCCAGTATGTGTTCTTGGCACCTTGGTCAAAAATCAATTGACTATACTTAAGTTTATTTATGGGCATTCTATCCTGTTATGTGGATTAATGTGTCTGTTTTTATGCCAGTGCCATGCTGTTTGGATTACAATTGCTTTATAATATATTGTGAAATCAAGGAGTACAATACTTTCAGCTGTGTTGTTTTCTCCCAAAATTGTTTTGACTATGCAGGGTTTTTTCTGGTTTTGTATAATTTTAGGAATTTTTCTATTTCTGTGAAAAATGACTTAGGAATTTTGATAGGAATGGTATTAAATCTGTAGAGCACTTTGTGTAGTATGGACATTTTAACAATATTATTTCTTCTAATCATGAAAATGGGGTAACTTTCTATTTATTTGTGTCTTCTCCAATTTTTTGTAAACACAAAACCAGAATTTATTGAAAGCAGGTACCAGCTCTGATTACAACCAATCAGTTTAGAGATACCATTACTCAGAAGAACAATATATACAAAATATATATATATGTGTGTATGTCTGTGTGTATATATATGTGTGTATATATATATATGTATATATATATACACACAATATACACAAAAATCTCAAAGAAAGGAGAATAAAAGAACTTAAAAGAATTAAACTTGAACAGGACTGTATTACTAAAATGGTCTTGTTGCAAAGTAATAACAAATATCACAATGAGCCCTACTTGAGAAAACCATGTGCCCTCAAGCCTGGGGGTGAGGACTCTAGTTCTCAAATTCTTAGAACACAGCACAGGATTCTCTGGGGCAGAGAGCTGGCTGCAGCATGAGGGCCTCACTGTTGACTCCATTTAACCAAGTCCATGCCCCAGACACAGGATAAACACAGAGAATGAGGCCACCAGGCAAATCACACCAGCCCCTGCCCCCATGAGCCCCATAAAAGAGAAGTGGTTTCTGAAATCAACAGACTTGGCAGGGACCACTGGGCCATAGATAGCTTAAAGAGAATTATTTTGTGATCAGTCACATAAAAACCCTAGAATCTAAGCCCTACAATTCCCTTATCCAAATTCCCACTGACTAGGGAGGTAGAAGAGTAAGACACAGAAGCTGTCACCAAACCAGTATTTGGTCTTCTGTAAACAGGGATAAACATAAAACAATGTTTCAGCCGGGCACAGTGGCTCATGCCTGTAATCCCGGCACTACAGAAGGCTGAGACAGGTGGATCACTTAAAGGTCAGAAGTTCAAGAACAGCCTGGCCAACATGGTGAAACCTCATCTCTAGTAAAAATACAAAAATTAACCAGGTGTAGTGGCATGTGCCTGTAATCCCACCTACTTGGGATGCTGAAGCAGGAGAATTTCTTGAATCTGGGAGATGGAAGTTGCACTGAGCCAAGATCATGCCATTGCACTCCAGCCTGGGTGACAGAGCGAGACTCCATTTCAAAAAAAAACCAAAAAACAAAAAACCAAACACTGTTTCACAAGTGGGCTTCAAAGTGCTACTGGGCACAGCAGGTGAAAGATCCCAAAGTCCCATTGAGCACCTCCCACAGGAGGAGGAAAAGGATGGGGAGGGGGAGGAGAGATGAGTGCCTGAGGGGAGATGTGCATGTTCCCTGCTGAGGTTACTGATGCCAACTGTCCTGCTCTGCTGATTTGTACAGTTCCCCCTACTTTCTGGAATAGCTCTCTCATGGCCCAAAGCTCACTTCTCTGAGTCTAAACCCAGCCATCCCATTACTGGGTATATACCCAAAGGACTATAAATCATGCTGCTATAAAGACACATGCACATGTATGTTTATTGCGGCATTATTCACAATAGCAAAGACTTGGAACCAACCCAAATGTCCAACAGTGATAGACTAGGATTAAGAAAATGTGGCACATATACACCATGGAACACTATGCAGCCATAAAAAATGATGAGTTCACGTCCTTTGTAGGGACATGGATGAAATTGGAAATCATCATTCTCAGGAAACTATCGCAAGAACAAAAAAACAAACACCGCATATTGTCACTCATAGGTGGGAATTGAACAATGAGAACACATGGACACAGGAAGGGGAACATCACACTTCGGGGACTGTTGTGGGGTGGGGGAGGGGGGAGGGATAGCACTGGGAGATATACCTAATGCTAGATGACGAGTTGGTGGGTGCAGCGCACCAGCATGGCACATGTATACATATGTAACTTACCTGCACGTTGTGCACATGTACCATAGAGCCTAAAGTATAATAATAATAATAATAATCATAATAATAATAAGAAAAATAAATAAATAGATTTGCCAAAAAATAAAAAAAAATAAAAAAAAATAAACCTCCCAGTCTCAAGCATAGAGAGCAGAAATGCCAGATGCAAAGGCTTTCTGGGTAGGGGTGGTGGAGGCAGTCTTCTAGAGAACATGGAGTTCTTGTGCACCACCTCGGTTGCAGGCAGGGCAGGGCAAAGAGGATGCTGAGGTACAGGGGGCAGAAGGCAGCCGCTCAGAGAGCAGGGAAGATTCAGTTGGAGACTGACAGGATGTTTCCATGGCATGGTCCCTGTAAGCAATGGCTGGGGTCAACTGGGATGGAGGGCTGAACAGCACAGCTCTACCTAACTGGTGTGGGAAGAGCATGTCTCTCCCCTTCCTGAATTTCCCCAGAGGAACATGGCTCCTAGCTTTGGAACTTTACACTCAAACAATAAGCCTGAAGGGAAGAAGTCTTGGCTGGGCACGGTGGCTCAAGCCTGTAATCCCAGCATTTTGCAAGACCAAGGCAGCGGGATTACCTGAGGTCAGGAGTTCGAGACCAGCCTGACCAACATGGTGAAACCCTGTCTCTATTTAAAACACAAAAAATTAGCCAGGCATGGTGGTGGGCACCTCTAATCCCAGCTACTCAGGAGGCTGTGGCAAGAGAATCACTTGAACCAGGGAGGCAGAGGTTGCAGTGAGTGAAGATCATGCCATTGCACTCCAGTCTGGGTGATAAGAGCAAAACTCTGTCCCAAGGAAAGAAAAAAAGTCCATCCTGTCAACTTTGGTTTCTCATTTATGGGTGCGTGTGCTGCTGCAGATTTGGGCAAGATGGTTGGAGAGCTTCTTAATGTTTCCCAAAGCCTACGGATCTAGCTGGGCAATACTGAGCCTCTGCAAGTCACTGGCAAATAATCACATGCACTCTTTGCCACCCACTGGCACAGTGAAGAAGATCTCTTTGCTGTGGGCAAGAGGGCTGCCATTTCCTGAGATGTTGTAAATCTGCTCTCCTGTGGCAGGAGTGCACAGGCCAGGGATCATGAAGACCCTCGAGTCAAATCTGGGTATCAGGCCTGGAGCTGGTTTCACTATGGACACGTCCAATCAGCCCACAGCTCGGGTAACAGTGTTAGCACAGCTTGACCTTTCTCTTCTGCCTTTTTCTTGTACAGACTGAGTTCTCTTCTTGGATGGAGGTCACCTTTTGACTCTTGCAGTTTGAAGATCCCTGTGTATATTTTCCTCTTCTTCGTTCTCTTCCACTATCATTTCATCTACTTGTATCATCCTTCATGCTTTAGTAGATTTCAGGGGTGTTTGAATAGCTCCTGCAGTTAGTTTGCTTATTTCAGTGATATCCAGGTCAGCTTTTGCTGCCTCTTCTAAGCCTTGTTTGTTTCCTCCAAAGGAGAAGTAGTTGAGACATTCATCTTTGCGCAGCGCCTAGGGGAGCCACAGGATCTGGATGTTGTAGAGGTTATCCATCTCCTTGAAGAGGTTCTGCCTGACTGACTCAGTTGGCTTGATTCATATTTCCACTTCACGGTCAAAGTCTTTAAGAAAGGAGGTGAGCTTCCACCTCCCTAAGGAGTTGGTCTTGGCTACCCAACTGCTGCCCTTCCTAGGAGCCATGATGCTCGGTGGAGGCTGTGGGGAGCAACAGATAAGGAGCAGGAAGGCAAACTCTTCTTCAATTTTAAATCGAGTTTTACAGCTCTCTTTTCTTTTTTTGAGGTGGTCTTGCTCTGTTGCCCAGGCTGGAGTGCAGTGGTGCGATCTCGGCTCACTGCAACATCCGCCTCAAGGTTCAAGTGATTCTCCTGCCTCAGCCTCCCAAGTAGCTGGGATTACAGGCATGCACCACCACATCTGGCTAATTTTTATTTTTTTATTTTTTAGATGGAGTTTTGCTCTTGTTGCCCAAGCTGGAGAGCAATGGCGCAATCTCGGCTCACCACAAACTCTGCCTCCAGGGTTCAAGCAATTCTCCTCCCTCGGCCTCCGGAGTAGCTAGAATTACAGGCATGCACCACCACACCCAGCTAATTTTGTATTTTTTAGTAGAGACGGGGTTTCTCCATGTTGCTCAGGCTCATCTCAAACTCCTGACCTCAGGTGATATGCTCGCCTCAGCCTCCCAAAGTGCTGGGATTAGAGGCGTGAGCCACTGCACCCAGCCTAATTTTTCTATTTTTTTAGTGGAGATACGGTTTCCCCATGTTGGCCAGGCTGGTCTTGAACTCCTGACTTCAGGTGATCTGCCAGTCTCGGCCTCCTAAAGTGCTGGGATTACAGGTATGAGACACTGCACCCAGTATTTTTTTGTTTGTTTGTTTGTTTTGAGACAGAGTCTTGCTCTGTCACCCAGGCTGGAGTGCAGTGGTGCAATCTCAGCTAACTGCAATGTCCACCTCCCGGACTCAAATGATTCTCCTGCCTCAGCCTCATGAGTACCTGGGATTACAGGTGCCCACCACCACACATGGCTAAGTTTTTGTATTTTTAGTAGAGATGGGGTTTTGCTATGTGGGCCAGGCTGGTCTCAAGCTCCTGGCCTCAAGTGATCCACCCGCCTCAGCCTCCCAAAGTGCTGGGATTACAGGTGTGAGCCACTGCACCTGGCCAAGATTTACAGTTGTTAGTGCACAGATATTTTACTTCCTTGGTTAGATTTATTCCTAAGCATTATATTTTTCATCATTATTCACAATAGCCAAGACATGGAAGCAATCAAAGTGCCCATCAACAAGGTGCAGAATAAAATACTGTAGAGCTTTTAAAAAGAATGAAATCCTGTCATGTGTAAAACATGAATGAAACTGTAGGACATTATGCTAAAAAAAAAAAAAAAACCAGGCACAGAAGGACAAATACTGCATAATCTCACTTATATGTGGTTAACTAAAAACGTAAATCTCACAGAAATAGAGAGCAGACAGGTGGTGACTGGAGGAAAGTGGGGAGGCAGAGGGATGGGGAAATGGAAAATACTGATCAAACAGTACAAAATTTTAGTTAGACTGGAGGAGTAAGCTTCAGTGATCTATTGCACTGCATGGTGCCCAAAATTAATAATAAGCTACTGTATATTTCAAAATTGCTAAAATGGGGAGTGGGGTGAAGGAAAGTTGCTGAATAGAACCCCTCCTCAGTCAGCCCCCTATATAAACACCAAATTGAACAATTATCCATGCATGAAGGCACCTTCATAAGAATGAAAAATCAGGTGAGCAATCACAGTACCTGCTTTTAACATTATATCAAGAAAAGAGGCACTGAAGATTGTAG
The DNA here is from genome assembly GCF_028885655.2 of Pongo abelii. NCBI lineage: Eukaryota > Metazoa > Chordata > Mammalia > Primates > Hominidae > Pongo > Pongo abelii. The sequence goes on from NC_071991.2 coordinate 22,785,715, forward strand.
TAAAGAGTCTTGTGTAACCTGCGTCTGCTGACGTTCATCCCCCAGCAGCACCATACTGAACAGAGAGAGAATCTGTGTGCTTTGGGGAGGGAGAGTGAAGTGACTGTGGGACTTTGCATTGGAATTCAGTGACTGCCCTGTCACAGTGGAACACAACACAGGGCAGAATTCTGCTAGGGCCCACAAAGGGAGCATTTTTTTTTTTCACCCAGGCTGGAGTGCAGTGGCACGATCCTGGCTCACTGCAACCTCCAATTCCCAGGTTCAAGTGATTCTCCTACCTCAGCCTCCTGAATAGCTGGGACTACAGCTACACACCACCACGCCTGGCTAATTTTTGTATTTTTAGTGGAGACAGGGTTTCACCATATTGGCCATGCTGGTCTTGAACTCCTGACCTCAGGTGATCCATCTGCCTCAGCCTCCCAAAGTGCTGGGACTACAAGTGTGAGCCACCACTCCTGGCCAAAGGGAGCATTTAACCTAGAACCCACTAAAGAGGAATCACCCATGCCAGAGATAGATAGGAAGTTAAGTTCCAGCTACCTCCACCACATGTTAATTAAAGTGCCCTGGGGTCCTGGATAAATTTGAAAGGCAGTCAGGCCACAAGGTCTGCAGTCCTTGGGCAAGTCCAGGTACTGAGCTTGCTCAGAGCCAGTGGAATGGGAATGCCTGTGACCCAGCAAGATGCCAGTTTTGGTGGCCAAGAAATGCTTGTATCACACCTCCCCCAACTCCAGGCAGTGCAGCTCAAAGAGAGATGCCTTCCACTTGTGGGAAAGAGAAGGACAATTAGAAGAGAACTTTGTCTTACAACTTGAGTAGCAGCTCAGCCACAGTAAAACACACACTAAACCGATTCCAGGACCTACTTCCTGGACGTTTCTAGACCCACTCTGGGACAGAAGGGAACTTGCTGCACTGAAGAGGTGGACCCAGCCCGGCAGGACTCACCACTTGCTGACTAAAGATCCTTTGGGCCTCAAACAAACATAAGTAGTAGCAAGGCAGTAGTTGCCATGGGCCTTGGGCAGGACCCAGTAATTTGCAGGCTTCATATGTGACCCAGCACAGTCCCAGCCGTGGTGGCCACAGGAGGGACTATGTCACCCCTTCCTCAACTCCAAGCAACCTAGCACAGACAGAGAGACTCCTTCTGTTTGGGAGAAAGTGAGAAAGAGTTTGAGAGATTCTGCCTAATAATCCAGGGAATTCTCCCAGATATTATCTAAGACCACTGAGGCAGTATGAGTCTGCTAGAGTCACAGTGTTACTGGGCTTGGGGTACTCCCTAGTAAATTCCCTTTGAATACTTAGAAAACCCTCTCAAGAAGAACAGGCACAATTGAGCCCAGACTGCAAAGATTACAATACATATATAACTATTCAATGCCCAGATATAGATAAACATTGACAAACATCAAGACCATCCCAGAAAACATGACCTCACCAAATGAACCAAATAAGGCACTAGTGACCAATCCCAATCTCATGTCTCAGGACAGAGATAAGTAACCCTTCAGAGAACTCAAAATAGCTGTTTTAAAAGAGCTCAATGAAATTCAAAATAACACAGAGAAGAAATTCAGAATTATATTAGATAAATTTACCAAAGAGATTAAAATAGTTTTTAAAAATCAAGCTGAAATATTGAAACTAAAAAAATTAATTGACATACTGAAGAATGCATCAGAGTCTCTTAACAGCAGAACTGGTCAAGCAGAAGAAAAAATTAGTGAGCTTGAAGAAAGCTATTTGAAAATACAGTTAGAGGAGACAAAAGAAAAATGAATTTAAAAGTAAAGTTTACCTACAAGATCTAAAAATTGTCTCAAAAGGGCAAATTTAAGAGTTATTGGCCTTAAAAAGGAGGCAGAGAGGGAGAGATAAGAGTAGAAAGATTATTCAAAGGGATAATATCAGGGAATGTCTCAAACCTAGAGAAAGATATCAATGTTCAAGTACAAGAAAGTTATAGAACACCAAGCAGATCTAACCCATAGATTACCTCAAGGGATGTGATAATCAAACTCCCAAAGGTCAAGGATAAAGAAAGGATCCTAAAAGCAGCAAGAGAAAACAAACAAATAACATACAATGGAGCCTCAATGTGTCTGGCAGCATACTTTTCAGTGGAAAACTTACAGGCCAGGAGAGAATGGCATGACATATGTAAAATGCTGAAGAAGAAAACCTTTTAGCCAAGAATGGTATATCCAGCAAAAATATCCTATGAACATGAGGGAGAAATGAAGACTTTCCCAGACAAATACAAGTTGAAGGATTTCATTAGCACCAAACCTGTCCTAAAATAAATACTAAAGGGAATTCATATATATATATTACATTGATGGGCAATAAGAAACCATTTGAAGGTACAAGACTCACTGGTAATATTAGGTTGGCTCAAGAGGAAATGTGGGTTGTGCATGGTGGCTCATGCTTGTAATCCCAGCACTTTGAGAGGCTGAGGCAGGAGGATCACAAGGTCAGGAGTTCAAGACCAGCCTGGCCAACACAGTGAAACCCCATCTCTACTAGAAATACAAAAATTAGCTGGACGTGGTAGTGGGTGCCTGTAATCCTAGCTACTCGGGAGTCTGAGGCAGGATAATTGCTTGAACCTGGGAGGTGGAGGTTGCAGTGAGCCGAGATCATGCCACTGCACTCCAGCCTGGGTGACAGAGCTAGACTCTGTCTCAAAACAAAACAAAAAAAAAAGAGGAGCTGTGTTTTTTGCCATTACTTTTAATGGCATAACTTTTAATAGCAAAACTGCAACTACTTTCGCACCAACCTAATAGTAAGTATACAGATACACATGGAATGTTATAACAAGCTTATTGTGGTGGGTAAAGCACTCATATCTGGAGTAGAAATACTAAAAGGTAAACCTATCAAAAATGATAACTACAACTTTTCAAGACATAAACAGTATAAGATAGAAATAGAAATTTTTTAAATGTTAAAAAAGTGGAGGGATGAAGTTAAAGTGTAAAGTTTTTATTAGTTTTTTGCTCATTCATTAGTTTCTTTGTTCATTTATGCAATCAGTGATAAGTTGTCATCAGTTTAAAATAATGGGTTATAAGATGCTATATGCAAGCCTCATGGTAACCTCAAATCAAAAAACATACAACAGATACACAAAAAATAGAAAGCAAGAAATTAAAGTATACCATCAGAGAAAATCACCTTGGCTAAAAGGAAGACAAGAAGCTAGGAAAGAAAGAAGAGAAGACCACAAAGTCACCAGAAAACAAATAACAAAATGATGAGGAAGTCCTTACTTATCAATAATAACCTTGAATGTGAGTAAATGGACTAAACTCTCCAATCAAGAGACATAGAGTGATTAGCTGGGTGTAGTGGTGGGCATCTATACTCCCAGCTACTCAGGAGGCTGAGGCAGGAGAATCACTTGAACCCTAGAGGTGGATGTTGCAGTGTGCTGAGATTGTGCCATTGCACTCCAGCCTGGGTGACAGAGCAAGACTCTGCCTCAAAAAAAAAAAAAACCAAAAACCAAAAAACAACAACAACAAAAAAACAAGACCCAATGATCTGTTGCCTACAAGACCACACTTAAAATGACACAAATAGACTGAAAATAAAGGGATGGGAAAAGATAATTCCATGCAAATGGAAACCAAAACAGAACACAAAAATGTATACTTATATCAGATAAAATACATTTCAAGACAAAAACTGTAAAAACAGACAAGGAAGGTTCATCACATATGAATAAAGGAATCAATTCAGCAAGAGGCTATAACAACTATAAATATGTATGTACCCAACATTGGAGCACTTAGGTATATAAAGGAAATATTATTAGAGCTAAAGAAAAAGAAAGATTCAAATACAATAATAGCTGGCGACTTCAACACTCCACTTTTGGCATTAGACAGACCATCCAGACAGAAAATCAGCAAAAAAATCCCGACTTAATCTGCAGTATGGACCAAATGGACCTAAAAGATAGTTACAGGACATTTCATCCAATGGCTACAGAATGCACATTCTTCTCCTCCACATGTAGCATATTCTCAAGGATAGAGCATATGTTAGGCGACAAAACAAGTCTTAAACAATTCAAAATATGAAATCAGCAAGTATTATCCCTGACTACAATGGAATAAAAGTATAGATCAATAACAAGAGGAACTTTGGAAACTACACAAACACATGGAAATTAAGCAATATGTTCCTGAATGACCAGTGGGTCAATGAGGAAATAAAGAAGGTAATTTTAAAATTTATTGAAACAAATGAAAATGGAAATATAACATACCAAAGCCTATGGGACACAGCAAAAGCAGTACCAAGAACAAAGTTTATAGCAATAAGTGCCTACATCAAGAAAAGTAGAAAAACATCAAATAAACAATCTAACAATGCATCTTAAAGAACTAGAAATGCAAGAGCAAACCAAACCCGAAATTAGTATAAGAAATAATAAAAATCAGAGCAGAAAGAAATGAAAAAAATACCAAAGATCAATGAAATGAAAAGTTTATTTTTTGAAAATATAAACAAAATCTGTGAACCTTTAGCCAGACTGAGAAAGAAAAAGAGTAGATCCAAATAAATAAAATCAGAGATGAAAAAGGAGACATAATGGCCAGGTGCAGTGGCTCATGCCTGTAATCCCAGCACTTTGGGAGGCTGAGGCAGGAGGATGGCTTGAGCCAGGAGTCTGAGACCAACCTGGGCAACATAGTGAGACTCCCATCTGTAAAGACAAAAAAAAAAGAGAAAGAAAGAAAAAGGAGACATTACAACTGAGGCTGCAGAAATCCAAAGGCTCATTAGAGGCCACTGTGAGCCACTATATGCCAATAAATTAAAAAACATAGAAGAAATTGATGAATTCCTAGACATATACATACTATCAAGATTGAACCATGAAGAAATTGTAAACCTGAATGGACAAATAACAAGTAATGAGACCAAAATCATAATAAGAAATCTCCCAGCAAAGATAAGTCCAGGATCTGATGGCTTCACTGATGAATTTCAGCAAACATTTAAAGAACCAATACTAATTCTACTCAAACTATTCTAAAACATACAGGAGAAGGGAATAAATCAGAACTCATTCAACAAGGCCAGTATTACCCTGATACCAAAACCATACAAAGACACATCAAAACAAGAAAACTCCAGGCCAATATCTCTGAGGAACATTGATGAAAAACCCCTCAAAAAAATACTAGCAAACTGAATTCAACAACACATTAAAAATCATGCATCATGACCAAGTGGGATTTATCCCAGGGATGCAAGGATGCTTCAGCACACACAAATCAATCAATATGGTACATTATATCAGTATGGTACATTCCTATCAGAATGAAGGACAAAAACCATATGATCATTTCAACTGATGCTGAAAGGGCATTTGATAAAATTCAATATCCCTTCATCATAAAAAAATTTAAAAAACTGGGGTAGAAGGAACATACCTCAACATAATAAAAGCCATGTATGGCAGACTCACAGCTAGTATCATACTGAATGGGAAAAAACTTAAAGCTTTTCCTCTAAGATCTGGAAAACGACAAGGATGCCCACTTTCACCACTGTTATTCAACTGGAAGTCCCAGCTAGAGCAATAAGACCAGAGAAAGATATAAAGGGTTTCCAAACTGGAAAGGAAGAAGTCAAATTATCCTTGTTTGCAGATGATATGATCTCCTACGCAGAAAAGCCTAGACTCCATCAAAAAAAACTATTAGAACTGATAAACAAAAGTAATAAAGTTACAACATACAAAATCAACCTACAAAAATCAGTAGCATTATTATATGCCAACAGTGAAAAATCTGAAAAAGAAATAAAAACTAATCCAATTTACAATAGCTATAAATAAAATAAAATACCTAGAAATAAACATGACCAAAGAAATGAAAAATCCCTACAATGAAAACTATAAATACTGATGTAAGAAATTGAAAAGGACGCAAAACAATGAAAACAGAGTTCATGTTCATGGATTGGAAGAATCAATAATATTGTTAAAATGTCCATACTACCCAAAGCAATCTATAGATTCAATGCAATACCTATCAAAATACCAGTGACATTCTTCAAAGAAAAAGAAAAAACAATCCTAAGATGTATATGGAACCAAAAAAATACTTAAAGCAATTCTGGGCAAAAATAACAACACTGGAGGAATCGGATTACCTGACCTCAAATTATACCACAAAGCCATAAGTGAAACAGCATGGTACCAGCATAAAAACAGACACACAGACCAATGGAACAGAATAGAGAACCCAGGAATAAATCCATACAGCCACAGAGAACTCATTTTCAACAAAGGTGCCAAGCACATACATTGGGGAAAGGATAAGCTCTTCAATAAATGGTGTTGGGAAAACTGGATATCCATATGCAGAAGAAAGAAACTAGACTTTTATCTTTCACCACATATAAAAATCAAATCAAAACGGATTAAAGACTTAAATCTAAGACCTCACACTATGAAACTACTATAAAAAACATTGGGGAAACTCTTCAGGACATTTATTAATACCCCACAAGCACAGGCAATCAAAGCAAAAATAGACAAATGGGATCATCTCAAATTAAAAAGCTTCTGCAAAACAAAGGAAACAATCGACAAAGTGAAGAGAAAACCTACACAATGAGAAAATATTTGCAAATGATTTATCTGACAAGAGATTAATAACCAGAATATATTTAAGAAGCTCAAGCAACTCAATAGGAAAAAATCTAATAATCCAATTTAAAATGGGCAAAAGATCTGAATAGACATTTATCCAAAGAAGACATAAAAATGTCTTCTTTTGTCTTACTGATAATAGCCGTTTTAACATGTGTGAAGTAACTGCTCATTATGGGTGTTTTAAAATGCCAAACAAGCAAATGAAAAGGTACTCAACATCACTGATTACCAGAGAAAGGCAAATAAAAACTACAATGAGATATCATCTCACCCCAGTTAAAAAAGCTTTTAACCAAAAGACAGGCAATAACTAATGCTGGTGAAGATGTGGAGAAAAAGGAATCCTTGTACACTGTTGGCAGGAATGTCAATCAGTATAGTCTTTACGGAAAACAGTATGGAATTTCCTCAAAAAAACTAAAAATAGAACTACCGTATGATCCAGCAATCCCACTAGTGGGTATATACCCAGAAGAAAGGAAAGTAGTATATTAAAGAGATAGCTCCACTCCCGTGTTTGTTACAGCAGTATTCACAATAGCCAAAATTTGAAAGCAACCTAAGTATCCATCATCAGATGAATGAATAAAGTAAATGTGATACATATACATGATGGAGTACTCTTCAGCCATAAAAAATAATGAGATCCCGTCATTTGCAACAACATGAATGGAACCGAGGATATTATGTTAAGTGAAATAAGACACAGGAAGACAAATTTCACATGTTCTCACTCATTTGTGGAGCTAAAAATTAAAACAATTGAGCCCATGGGGATAAAGAGTAGAATGTTTATTACCAGTAACTAGGAAAGGACTGGAGAGGGAGAGAAGTGGGGATGGTTGATGGTACAAGTAAATAGTTACATAGAATGACTGAGATCTAGTATTTGATAGCACAGAAGGTGACTACAGTCAACAATAATTTATTGTACATTTTAGAATAACTAAAAGAGTATACTTGGATTGTTTGTGACACAAAGAAAGGATAAATGCTTGAGTTGATGGGTACTCTATTTATCCTGATGTGAGTACTACACACTGAATGCCAGTATCAAATATCTCATGTGCCCTATAAATACATACACCTACTGTGTATCCATAAAAATTAAAAATTAAAAAACCCAGGCCCAGTGTGGTGGCTCATGCCTGTAATCCTAGCAGTTTGGGAGGCTGAGGCAGGCAGATCACCTGCGGTCAGGAGTTTGAGACTAGCCTGCCCCACATGCCAAAACCCCATCTCTACTAAAAATTCAAAAAAAAAATTACCTGTTTATGGTGGCATGTGCCTGTAATCCCAGCTACTAGGGAGGCTGAGGAAGCAGAATTGCTTGAACCCAGGAGGCAGAGGTTGCAGTGAGCCGAGATCACACCATTGTACTCCAGCCTGGGCAACAAGAGCTAAACTCCATCTCAAAAAAAAAAAAAAATTTAAAACACAATAAGCTGTTACTTCACCCATGCTAAAATGACCAAGACAAACAAGTGCTGGTGAGGATGTGGAAAAAAGGGAATGCTTGTACACTGTTGGTGGCAATGTAAATTAGGATAGCCATTATGAAAAACAGTATTGGAGTTTCTTCAAAAAATTAAAAATAAAACAACTACCATATGATCCAGCCATCTCACTACTGGATATATTACCTCCCCAAAATGAAGTCAGTATGTCGGAGAGATACCTACACTACCATTACTCACAAGAGCCAAGATACGGAAGCAATCTCAGTGTCCATGTATGGATGCATGAAGAAAAAACGTGTGGTATATATACACAATGGAATACTATTCAGCCTTACACATCAGGAAATCCATCATTTGCAGCAACATGGATGGAACTGGAGGACTTTACACTAAGTGAATATGCCAAGCACAGAAAGACAAATAGTAAATGATCTCACTAACATATCAAATTTTTAAAAGTTAAACTTGTAGAAACAGAGAGTAGAATGCTGGTTACATGAGTTAGGTAGAGGGTATGGTAGAAGAGATGTTAGTCAAAGGATACAAACTTTTAGTTTAGTTAAAGAGATCTACTGCACAACATAGTGACTACGTTAATAACAATATTTTATACTCCTGAAAATTGCTAAGATAGATGTTAAGCTTTCATCACAAAAATAATTGCGATAACACAGGTTAATTATATCAATTTAGCCATTCCACAATGTATATGTATTTCATAACATCATGTTGTACATGATAAGTACATACAATTTTGTCAATTAAGATTAATTAATGAAAAATAATTTGTATGGCTCTCTCCTGTGTTTATCAGGTCCAGAAGATTGATAATATATGGTTTATTGTGATTAATACTGTGACCAAATTTTACACATCAATATATAGTACAGATATATATTTTATAACACATACTAATATATAATACAACATAATATATATTAAAACATTAAGTTTTAAGTATGTTTAACAAATTTTAAAATTTCTAATATGTCAATTTTTGAAAAACATCATTCGGGGCTGGGCATGGTGGCTCATGCCTATAATCCCAGTACTTTTAGAGGCCAAGGCAGGTGGATCACCTGAGGTCGGGAGTTTGAGATCAGCCTGACTAATATGGTGAAACCCCGTCTCTACTAAAAATACAAAAATCAGCCAGGTGTGGTGGCAGGCACATGTAATCACAGCTACTCAGAAGGCTGAGGCAGGAGAATCACTTGAACCTGGGAGGCAGAGGTTGCAGTGACCCAAGATCATGCCACTTGCACTCCAGCCTGGGTGACAAGAACAAAAATCTGTCTCAAAAAACAAACAAAAAAACCCAAAAATATCATTTGGAAACCAGTACAAGTAGAAATCTTCCATTCCGCAATAATTAGTACCATAAGTATATGAAAAAGATAATAAATTACTGCTTACTACACTATTCTAACTCATTATGATGCTAAATAATAATATAAATGTCAAAGGTATAATCTTTAGCCAAAGGTAAATTGTACTTTGTTTTAAAATGTTTATCATTCTTTTTTCTAGTGACCAGTTTAAAATGGTTTCTACATTAGCTAGCAATGAGTTTATGCAACACGTCTACACACTAGTATTTTTGCTTCCATTTTGTTTAAAGTGCTTTCCAGCATTCTCAATGTCATAATTTATACAAAGACAGATAATATGCATGTGGCACATTGGGAGCATTGGGATAAACAAAGAGGTTCTTCCCAGCCTCTGGAGATTTTGGCTTAAAGCAGCGTTCAGCAAACTTCTATGAGAATGAGTTATTGTCACAGTAAGCATTAATTTACATAAAACAGAGTTTGCCTTCCTCATTAGTAATTGTTAACTTACAGATTAGCAAGAGTTACGAATATTAGCTCAATTTAAAATGTTACTTTGAGACTATGAATGATACACATATATTTAACTTAATCATTCCAGAGTCTGCCCTCTTTCATATTTACCTTGCAAAACTCCCCAAGGGTAGTAACAGCTTCTGACCATCCTTTTTCCAACTTTCACTTCATCCATACTCCCTACCACAGCAAACAGTAACAGTCCCTAGAAAACAAGAATGATATGAATTGAATTTTCTAGCACCAATAAAGCTTACTATATTACTCTCACTCCTGTTATAAAAATGACAGCGATGATGATATTGTAATAAATTTAATCAGGGATCTACCCTGTGTCTCATTTTAAGACTTGACAGTATGCGCTAATTGGTTTCTGTCAGCATCAGTCGCAGGCGGTGCACACAACTGGAAACTGTCTACTGAGCACAACCTAAAGCAAGGTATCCTGCTGAGGGAAACACAAAGAAAAAAGATTTTCAGTAGACATCATTTTTCTCACACTATCTTTACCGTGAACCACCTTTACCCTGAATGTTGAAGAAATAACACGCAAGTAACTTTTAACTCTCGTATAAAAGTTAAAAGACAAAATATTAAAAATGACTACCACTATTATAATAATTAATAGATACAATATAAAATGTATTAATAAACAATACGGTATACATCTCCATAAATTATGTTTATTTTTTGAGACAGAGTCTGACCCTGTCACCCAGGCTGGAGTGCAGTGGCATGAGCTTGGCTCACTGCAACCTTCACCTTCCAGGTTTGAGTGATTCTCCTGCCTCAGCCTGAGGAAAACCTCAGGGACTATCTAAATAAATGGAAAGATATTCCATGTACATGGATAGAAAGACTCAATATTGTCAAGATGTCAATTTTCCATAACTTAACCTATGGATTCACCACAATCCCAATCAAAATTTCACCAAATTATTTTGTGAATAACAAATAACAAATAACAAAATAACAAATAACATGTAATAACAAACAAATAATAACAAACTAACTCCAAAATTTATATGAAAAGGCAAAAGAACTAGAATAGCCAACACAATACTGAAGAACAACAATTTACCACAAAGCCATAGTAATTAAAACAGCATGGCATGGGCAAAATGACAGACAAACAGATCAATGGAACAGAGTAGAGAGCCCAGAAATATGCCTACGCAAACAGTGTCAATTGATATTTGACAAAGAAGCAATGGGAATTGAATGGAGAAAAGATATTCTTTTCAACAAATGGTGCTGGAACAGGATATTCACATGCAAAAATAATAATCTATAAACAGACCTTACGTATTTCACAAAATTAACTCAAATTGGATCATAGGCCTAAATGTATAGCATAAAATGACAAAATTCCTAGAAGATAATGTAAAGTCCCAATTAGGGAAGGGGAGTCAGGCTTGTGGGAGCAGAGGAAAGAAAAAAAAAAAGCAGATAAGCTGCAAGTCTGCCTTTCTTCATAATCCAGAACACACAGCCCTCCTGCACAAATAACTCACAATCTTCCTGTGTCTAGGTATCAGCAGACCCTTGGCTGATACAAAAAATTGCAAGTTAAGTCACTGCCACTGATAGTGGCAGGAGGTGGACAAATGCCTAGGCAGACAGGGGCAAGTCCCCAGGGAAATCCCACCTCCAAGCCAAAGACAGTTTAAAGCCTGAAAGCCAAGCTACAAGTCAAATCCATGGACTGGATTGAGAACCTGTCTTCCTGCTTGGTGCACATTCCTCTGACTGATCCCCACCCTTCAGCTGTTTTACATATACCTATGCTTCCTAATTTTTTTTATATAGTTGTGCCCACCTTTGGGTGGTGCCTTTGTTTTAACCTTTTTGCATACTCACAAACCAATCAGCATGCACTCCCCTATTCTGAGTCCACAAAAGCCCTGGGCTTAGCCACACAAGGAGAGAAACCACCCACAGGTCCCCTCTCCACTGAAAGCTGTTCCATCACTCAATAAAATTCTTCTCTGCCTTCCTCATCCTTCAATTGTCAGGGTATCCTCATTCTTCTTGGATGTGGGAAAAAAGCTCATGAATCACTGATCTCGGGTAGAACCTATAACACAGGCAGGCTAGGGCATGATGGCCCAGCCACAGGCTGAGCCACTGTGCAAGCCAGACTGGGCCAAGTGGACAGGGAGCCTCCTGTGTGGCAGGCAGCATGCCCAAGCAAGGCCCAGGTGGGGGTGTCACTGGCCAGAGGTCCCTGGCTGAGAATGACTGAGGAATCCTGCATCACAACCTCGGCGTTATCAGCACTACACAAAGCCCTCTTCAGCATACAGCCTAAGAACTATCCTATATAATCTCCAGCAATCCTTTGTTGGTTTGCAGTCAGCTGCTTTCTTGCAAGCTGCCCATTGCCTCCCTAGCAATGTATTTTTCTACTTTCTTTAATAAATCTACCTCCCCTACCTACAACAAGGTAAATTCTTTCTTTCTTTTTTTTTTCCAGAGAGAGTCTCACTCTGTCACCCAGGCTGGAGTGCAGTTGTGCAATCTTGGCTCATTGCAACCTCTGCCTCAACAAGGTAAATTCTTTATGCCTGTGCCACCAGTCCAGATAGTCATCACTCCCTCACAACAGATAACATAAAAGGAAATATAGGAGACTTTGGGTTTAGCAATGACTTCATCGATATAACACTGAAAACATGATCGATGAATAGAAAGAATCAATGAGTTGCACTTCATTAAAACTAAAACTTCTGGGCTGGGTGTGGTGGCTCATGCCTGCAATCCCAGCACTTTGGGAGGCTGAGGCAGGTGGATCACAAAGTTAGGAGTTCAAGACCAGCCTGGCCAACATAGTGAAACCTCGTCTCTACTAAAAATACAAAAATTAGCCAGGCATGGTGGTGGGCATCTGTAATCCTAGCTACTCAGGAGGCTGAGGCAGAAGAATTGCTTGAACCTGGGAGGGGGAGGTTGCAGTGAGCCAAGATCACACCATTGCACTCAAGCCTGGGCGACAGAATGAGACTCCATCTCGGAAAAAAACAAAACAAAATGAAACACTAAAACTTCTGGTAGTCAAAGACATTGTTAAAGATAACAAGGTAAGCCATAGACTGAGAGAAAATCTTTGTAAAACACACACTTGATAAAGGACTGATGTCCAAAATATACAAAGAACTCTTAGAACTCAACAACAATAAAATGAACAACCCAATTAAAAATGGGCACAAGATCCAAATAGTCACCTCAACAAAAAAGATATTCAGATAACAAATTAAGATGTAAAAAAGATGATCAACATCATACATCCTCAAGGAATTGCAAATTAAAAGAAAAATACATGGTACTACACATTTATTAAATTTCCACCCAGTGAATCTAAAATAAAAGTTAAAAATTGTTTTTAGGTTGGGCACAGTGGCTCACACATATAATCCCAGCACCTTGGAAGGCTGAGGCAGGCAGATCACCTGAGGTCAGGAGTTCGAGACCAGCCTGACCAACATGGTGAAAATCTCTACTAAAAATACAAAAAAAAAAAAGTAGCCAGCCATGGTAGTGCAGGCCCGTAATCCCAGACACTTTGGAGGCTAAGGCAGGAGAATAATTTGAACCCAGGAGGTGGAGGTTGCAGTAAGCCAAGATCACGCCACTGCACTCCAGCCTGGGTGACAGAGTGAGACTCCATCTCGAAAAAAAAAGAAGACAAAAGAAATTATTCATTTTGTAAACTGAATCTTTGTATACCCTTGCCTATATCACAAACAGAATTTTGAGAGCAGCAAGAGGAAAGCATCTTGTCCCATATAAGGGAGCCTGCATTAGACTATCAACAGGTTTCTCAACAAAAATCTTGCAGGTCAAGAAACAGTGGGATGATTCAATGTACTAGAAGAAAGAGAAAGAACAAAAGGAATACTTTACCCCCAATAAACTGTCCTTTAAGAATAAAGGACAGGCTGGGTGCAGTGGCTCATGCCTGTAATCCTAGCACTTTGGGAGGCTGAGGCAGGCAGATCACCTGAGGTCAGGAGTTCAAGACCAGCCTGACCAACATGGCAAAACCCAGTCTCTACTAAAAATACAAAAATTAGCCTGTGAGATGGTGGGTGCCTGTAATGCCAGCTACTCAGGAGGCTGAGGGAGGAGAATTGCTTGAACTCAGGAGGCAGAGGTTGCAGTGAGCTGAGGCCCCACCATTGCATACCAGCCTGGGCAACAAGAACAAAACTCTGTCTCAAAAAAAGAAAAAAAAAAAGAATAAAGAACAATGCTCCCATCTGATCATTTCAGCTGTGGCCTGGCACTCTTCTGAGAGCCCAGCCCCCAGGTAATCTGCCCTGGCACTGCTGTCACTTTAGCATTCTGCAATTGCCTGAGCATTCTTCCTGACCCTGCCTAAGTTTATTGCCAGCTGTGTGGGGGCCAACCTGCCCCTCTCTATCACAGCCAGCACCTGAACCCTGGGTACCTGAGGACACATATGCCAGCCTTTTCCTGATGCAGTCCCTCCAGCACTTATGCATGCCATCCAGAGCACCATATAGGGATCTGAGAATCAAAAAAATGGCTAGCCTAGTCCACCACTGGCACCTGATCACTCCCTCTGGAGACTAAGGCTGTGCTGACCCAGCTAGCCAACACTACAACAGCTGAAATCCACCCTCATGTGCTGAAAGGTGAAGCTGCTTCCCCTATGTACACAAAGTAGCAGCATTCCTGCATGAGAGAACAGGCAAGCCACAGGGCTGTCTGTATTGGGCTGAGGGAAGAGGTCCTACCCTGAGGTTGCTCCTAAGAAGAGCCACAAGACAGGCATTTTCAATGGCTCTTGGCTACATTATGACCTGGAGATAGATGACAGTGTCTGTCTGAACTGAGAGTCATGAGCTCTGGGACAGGGGTATGATAGGGAAACAGATCATTTTCCTACCTACACAGGAGATAGAGCTGGTACAACTCCTCCCTCCCTACAGAGACCTGTGAGCATTTCACTAGGAGCTGCCCCAGCCACCCCTGTAAAGGCTACTGTTCACATTCATCATTGAGATGTTGGTGGGTAAGCTTTGTGGTCCAGCTCTGCCCAGCTTTGTCTTCCCCTCTTTGCTGAACAGGCAACTCAGAGTCTAGGCATTGCATAGACTAGCTATCACCTGAAACTACAGAGAGGAAATCACAGTAAACAAAGATCAAACACACACTATCTGCTTCTGCCATAGCTGGCTCTTATTCATAATTTCCACTTACTGGCATGCAGGTTAAACTGCACAAACCAATAAAAAGTCTACTGACAGAAGGGAACAGGGCTAAAGAAACAAAGCCAAAGCCTGCTACCTGATATATGCTATAGTTACACCCACAAGGGGGAAAAGCCCCATCTAAATTAAAGTAAATTCAAAAATAAGAATTGGCAACCTTCCCACATGAGAAGAAACCATCATAAGAACTTTGGCATCATGAATAAAAAAAAAAAAAAAAGCAGAATATTTTGACACTACCAAAGGACACACTAGCTCTCTGGCAATGGGTCCTAACTAACCAAAATGAAAATTCTGAAATGAAAGATAATTAATTCAAAATATGGATTATAAGGAAGCTCAAAGAGATCCAAGAGAAAGTTGAAAATCAACACAAAGATATCAGAACAATGCAGAATGTGAGCGAAGTACAGATATCTTTAAATACAAACAATGGAATTTCTGGAAATGAAAAACACACTGAAGGGCTGGTTTACAGTTGAAAGGTTTAACAATAGGCTAGACTAACCAGAAGACAGACAGAAAATAGGATCCCAATACCTTCTAGCATGTAAAGTTTCTTCTGAGAAGTCTGCTGTTAGTCTAATGTTGATTTCCTTTATAGAGGATTTGAAAAGTCTCTCTTGCTTCTTTCAGAGTATTTTCCTTCTAGTTGAGTTTGGATAGTCTGGTGAAGTTCATCTTGCAAAATATTTCCAGGTATTCTCTGAGCTTCTTGCATCTGGATGTGTACCTTTCTAGCAAGGCCAAGAGAATTTTCTTGATTATTCCCTCAAATATGTTTCTAATCTTTTTACCTTTTCCTCTTCTCTCTCAAGAATGCCTACAACTCATAAGTTTGGTTGCTTTACATAATTTCTTATTTCTTGAACTCTTATTTAAATTTTCTTTATTTTTTGTCTGACTGTGTTAGTTCAGAAAACCTGTTTTGTTTTTTGAAAAGATAAGAAAATTGATATGGTGCCAGGCTGGGCACAGTGGCTCATGCTGTAATCCTACCATTTTGGGAGGGTGAGACAGGTGAATCGCCTGAGCTCAGGATTTCAAGACCATCCTGGGCATGATGGTGAAACCTTATCTCTACTAAAATACAAAAGATCAGCTGGGCATGGTGGCAGATGCCTGTAATCCCAGCTACTCAGGAGGCTGAGGCATAAGAATTGCTTGAACCTGGGAGGCAGAGGTTGTAGTGAGCTAAGATCGCTCCATTGCACCCCAGCCTGGACAACAAAGCAAAACTCTGTCTCAAAAAAGCAAATAAAAGAAAGAAAATTGATATGGTGCTAGCTAGATTAACCAAGAAAAAAGAGAGAAGATTCAAGTAAGCACAAGCACAATCAGAAGTGATATAAGTGACATTACAATGGATACCACAGAAAACAAGATCATCAGAGACTATTATGAATATCTTTATGCATACAAACTAGAAAACCTAGATAAAATGGTTAAATTCATCCCTCCCTGCTCAGATGTGGCTCAAGCAGGAGGGGCACAGGGACAGAGATGCCACAGACCTTCGACCCAGAGCAGCTTGAAGGCAGTGAATAATAGCTCTTCAGATCTGCAATAAAAAATGGCCTCTTCTAGAGAATTGTTTGAATCCAGGAGGTGGATATTGCAATGAGCTGAGATGGCACCACTGCACTCAAGCCTGGGCAACAGGGTGAGACTCCGTCTCAAAAAAACAAAAAAGCCCTCTTCATAGCTTAAATTACAAAAGTTAACTAAAATACTTGCATGTTTTTTCTTTACCCCAACTCATTCCTTACATGTAGGCTCAATCTTTTCAGTATTTGCTTTACTCGTTCAGCAAAAGCCAGGAAAAACAACTTTGTGGTAATCAGGATGTTATCCAACTGTATATTGTTTACCTTATTGTAAATACTGGTGAACAGTGGTGAATAATAGTTTTATATTCCTTTAAAAAATAAGAAAATGGATAAATTCCTGGAAACATAAAACCTCTTAAGACTGAACCAGGAAAAAATAGATACCCAAAATAGATGAATAACAAGTAATAAAATTGACTGAGTAATAAAATAATTTCAAACAAACAAACAAACAAAAAGAACAGATGGGTTTACAGCCAAATTTTGCCAGAAGTATAACGAAGAGCTGGTATCAATCTTACTGAAACTATCCCAAAAATTTATGGAATTTTTGGATTGGAAGAATAAATATAATTACAAAGACCTTACTAACCAAAGCAATCTACAGATTCAACACAACTCCTACCAAATTACCAACATCATTTTTCATAGGATTAGAAAAAGCGATCCTAAATATCATATGAAACCAAAAAAGCATCTAAATAGCCAAAGTAATCCTAAGCAAAAAGAACCAAGTCAGAGGCATCATGTGTCTGACTTCAAATTATATTATAGTGTTAATGCTATACTAAATAAAACAGTATGGAATTGGTACAGAAATAGTTAGATTAATGGAACAGAATAGAGAGTTCATTGTTAGGAAGGATACAGCTAAAAAAAGGACAAAAAAATTGTGAAAGAAAAGAGAATAAAGAACCAGTAATAAAGCCACATGCCTACAACCAAGTGATCTTTGACAAAGTTGGCAAAAATAAACAATGGGGAAAGGGCATTCTGTTCAATCAATGGTGCTGGGAAAATTGGCTACCCATAGGCAAAAGAATGAAACTGAATCCCCATCTCTTATCATATACAAACTTTAACTCAAGATGCATTAACGACTTAAATGAAAGACCAGAAGCTATAAAAATCCTAGAAGAAAATTTAGGAAAAACTCTTCTACATATTGGCCTAGACAAATAATTCATAAATTAGACCTGAAAAGCAAATGCAACAAAACCAAATATACACAAACGGTACTTAAACTAAAGAGCACAGCAAAAGAAATAATCAAAAAACAGATAACCTACACAATAGGAATAAAATATTTGCATCTGACAAAGGACTAATATCCAGAATCTAAAAAAGAACACAAACAACTCAACAACAACAAAGAACAACCCCATTAAAAAGACTGCAAAGGATATAAACAGACATTTCTCAAAAGAAGACATACAAGTGGCCATCAAACACATGAAAAATTGCTCAATACCTCCCACAAAATAATAATGGGAAACTTTAACACCCCACTGTCAACATTAGACAGATCAACAAGACAGAAAGTTAACAAGGATACCCAGGAACTGAACTCAGCTCTGCACCAAGCAGACCTAATAGACATCTACGGAACTCTCCACCCTAAATCAACAGAATATACAATTTTTTCAGCACCACACCACACCTGTTCCAAAATTGACCACATAGTTGGAAGTAAAGCTCTCCTCAGCAAATGTAAAAGAACAGAAATTATAACAAACTATCTCTCAGATCACAGTGCAATCAAGCTAGAACTCAGGATTAAGAATCTCACTCAAAACCACTCAACTACATGGAAACTGAACAACCTGCTCCTGAATGACTACTGGGTACATAACGAAATGAAGGCAGAAATAAAGATGTTCTTTGAAACCAACGAGAACAAAGACACAACATACCAGAATCTCTGGGATACATTCAAAGCAGTGTGTAGAGGGAAATTCATAGCACTAAATGCCCACAGGAGAAAGCAGGAAAGATCCAAAATTGACACCCTAACATCACAATTAAAAGAACTAGAAAAGCAAGAGCAAACCCATTCAAAAGCTAGCAGAAGGCAAGAAATAACTAAAATCAGAGCAGAACTGAAGGAAATAGAGACACAAAAAACCCTTCAAAAAATTAATGAATCCAGGAGCTGGTTTTTTCAACGGATCAACAAAATTGATAGACTGCTAGCAAGACTAATAAAGAAGAAAAGAGAGAAGAATCAAATAGACGCAATAAAAAAAGGATAAAGGGGATATCACCACCGATCCCACAGAAATACAAACTACCATCAGAGAATACTACAAACAACTCTACACAAATAAACTAGAAAATATAAAAGAAATGGATAAATTGCTCAACACATACACTCTCCCAAGACTAAACCAGGAAGAAGTTGAATCTCTGAATAGACCAATAATAGGATCTGAAACTGTGGCAATAATCAATAGCTTACCAACCAAAAAGAGTCCAGGACCAGATGGATTCACAGCCAAATTCTACCAGAGGTACAAGGAGGAACTGGTACCATTCCTTCTGAAACTATTCCAATCAATAGAAAAAGAGGGAATCCTCCTTAACTCATTTTATGAGGCCAGCATCATCCTGATACCAAAGCCTGGCAGAGACACAACAAAAAAAGAATTTTAGACCAATATCCTTGAGGAACATTGATGCAAAAATCCTCAATAAAATACTGGCAAACCAAATCCAGCAGCACATCAAAAAGCTTATCCACCATGATCAAGTGGGCTTCATCCCTGGGATGCAAGGCTGGTTCAATATACGCAAATCAATACATGTAATCCAGCATATAAACAGAACCAAAGACAAAAACCACATGATTATCTCAATAGATGCAGAAAAGGCCTTCGACAAAATTCAACAACCCTTCATGCTAAAAACTCTCAATAAATTAGGTATTGATGGGACGTATCTCAAAATAATAAGAGCTATCTATGACAAACCCACAGCCAATATCATACTGAATGGGCAAAAACTGGAAGCATTCCCTTTGAAAACTGGCACAAGACAGGGATTCCCTCTCTCAACACTCCTATTCAACATAGTGTTGGAAGTTCTGGGCAGGGTCATTAGGCAGGAGAAGGAAATAAAGGGTATTCAATTAGGAAAAGAGGAAGTCAAATTGTCCCTGTTTGCAGATGACATGATTGTATATGAAGAAAACCCCATTGTCTCAGCCCAAAATCTCCTTAAGCTGATAAGCAACTTCAGCAAAGTCTCAGGATACAAAATCAATGTACAAAAATCACAAGCATTCTTAATACACCAATAACAGACAAACAGAGAGCCAAATCATGAGTGAACTCCCATTCACAATTGCTTCAAAGAGAATAAAATACCTAGGAATCCAACTTACAAGGGACATGAAGGACCTCTTCAAAGAGAACTACAAACCACTGCCTAATGAAATAAAAGAGGATACAAACATATGGAAGAACATTCCATGCTCATGGATAGGAAGAATCAATATCATGAAAATGGCCATACTGCCCAAGGTAATTTACAGATTCAATGCCATCCCCATCAAACTACCAATGACTTTCTTCACAGAATTGGAAAAAACTACTTTAAAGTTCAGATGGAACCAAAGAAGAGCCCACATCACCAAGTCAATCCTAAGCCAAAAGAACAAAGCTGGAGGCATCACACTACCTGACTTCAAACTATACTACAAGGCTACAGTAACCAAAACAGCATGGTACTGGTACCAAAACAGAGATATAGACCAATGGAACAGAACAGAGCCCTCAGAAATAGTGCCACAGATCTACAACTATCTGATCTTTGACAAAGCTGAGAAAAACAAGCAATGGGGAAAGGATTCCTTATTTAATAAATGGTGCTGGGAAAACTGGCTAGCCATATGTAGAAAGCTGAAACTGGATCCCTTCCTTACACCCTATACAAAAATTAATTCAAGATGGATTAAAGACTTAAACATTAGACCTAAAACCATAAAAACCCTAGAAGAAAACCTAGGCATTACCATTCAGGACTTAGGCATGGGCAAGGACTTCATGTCTAAAACATCGAAAGCAATGGCAACAAAAGCCAAAATTGACAAATGGGATCTAATTAAACTCAAGAGCTTCTGCACAGCAAAAGAAACTACCACCAGAGTGAACAGGTAACCTACATAATGGGAGAAAATTTTTGCAACCTACTCATCTGACAAAGGGCCAATATCCAGAATCTACAATGAACACAAACAAATTTACAAGAAAAAAACAAACAACCCCATCAAAAAGTGGGTGAAGGATATGAACAGACACTTCTCAAAAGGAGACATTTATGCAGCCAAAAAACACATGAAAAAATGCTCACCATCACTGGCCATCAGAGAAATGCAAATCAAAACCACAATGAGATACCATCTCACACCAGTCAGAATGGCAATCATGAAAAAGTCAGGAAACAACAGGTGCTGGATAGGATGTGGAGAAATAGGAACACTTTTACACTGTTGGTGGGACTGTAAACTAGTTCAACCCTTGTAGAAGTCAGTGTGGCGATTCCTCAGGGATCTAGAACTAGAAATACCATTTGACCCAGCCATTTCATTACTGGGTATATACCCAAAGGACTATAAATCCTGCTGCTATAAAGACACATGCACATGTATGTTTATTGTGGCACTATTCACAATAGCGAAGACTTGGAACCAACCCAAATGTCCAACAATGATAGACTGGATTAAGAAAATGTGGCACATATACATGATGGAATACTATGCAGCCATAAAAAAGGATGAGTTCATGTCCTTTGTAGGGACATGGATGAAATTGGAAATCATCATTCTCAGTAAACTATCACAAGGACAAAAAAACAAACACTGCATGTTCTCACTCATAGATGGGAATTGAATAATGAGAACACATGGACACAGGAAGGGGAACATCACACTCTGGGGACTGTTGTGGGTTGGGGGAAGGGGGGAGGGATAGCTTTAGGAGATATACCTAATGCTAAATGACGAGTTAATGGGTGTAGCACACCAGCATGGCACATGTATACATAGGTAACTAACCAGCACATTGTGCACATGTACCCTAAAACTTAAAGTATAATAATAATAAAATGAAAAAGAAAAAAAAGAAAAAGAAAAATTGCTCAACACCACCAATCATCAGAGAAATGCAAATTAAAACCACAATAAAGGCCGGGCACAGTGACTCATACCTGTAATCCTCGCACTTTGGGAGGCCAAGGTGAGTGGATCACCTGAGGTCAGGAATTCAAGACCAGACTGACCAATATGGTTAAACCCCATCTCTACTAAAAATACAAAAATTAGCTGGGCATGATGGTGGGCGCCTGTACTCCTAGCTACTTGGCAAGCTGAGGCAGGAGAATCCCTTGAACCCAGGAGGTGGAGTTTGCAGTGAGCCAAGATCACACCACTGAACTCCATCCTGAGTGACAGAGTGAGACTTGACTCAAACACACACACATACACACTTACACACACACAATAAGATATCATCTTACATAGTCAGAATGGCTATTATTACAAATGCAACAGATGTTGGTGTGGATGCAGAGAATAATGAATGCTTATTCACTGCTGGTGGGACTATAAATTTGCACAACCTCTACGAAAAACAATATAGAGATTTCTCAAAGCACTAAAAATAGAGCTACCATTTGACACAGTGATTATACTACTAGGCATCTACCTGAAAGAAAATATTATATAAAAAAATCACTTTCCCTCATATGTGTATTACATTCCTACTCATAATAGTAAAGTCATGGAATTAACCTAAATGTCCATTAACAGTGGACTGGATTTTTTAAATGTGGTATATATACACCATGGAATACCACACAGCCATAAAATAAATGAAATCATGCTCTGTGCAGTAACATGGTTGGAGCTGGGGGACATCATCCTAAGTGAAATAACTCAGAAACAGAAAATCAAATACCACATGTTCTCACTTATAAGCAGGAGCTAAACAATGAGTACACAAGGACATAAAGATGGAAACAGTAGATAGTGAGACTCCAAAAGGGAGAGATTGGGAGGGGGCTGATGGTCAAATAATTATCTATTAATAGTGAGATGTGATCACACCACTGCACACCAGCCAGGGCGACAGAGTGAGACTGTATCTCAAAAAAAAAAAAAAAAAAAAGATCTGTTGGTTAAAATGTTTTACTATCTCAGGGATAGGTACACTAGACACCAAACCTCACCATTATGCAATATATCTATTTGACAAATGTGCACATATACCCTCTGAATCTAAAATAAAAAAACAAAGGAAGTTTATAGTAGCAAACACCTACATCCTTTTTAAAAAGATCTTGCCCACAAGTGGTGGCTCACACCTGTAATCCCAGCACTTTGGGAGGCTGAGGCAGGCGGATTGCCCGAGGTCAGGAGTTTGAGACCAGGCTGGCTAACATGGTGAAATCCCTTCTCTACTAAAAATACAAAAAAAAAAAATTAGCAGGGTGTGGTGGTGCACACCTGTAGTCACAGCTACTCAGGAGGCTGAGGGAGGAGAATCGCTCGAACCTGGGAGGCGGAGGTTGCAGTGAGCCAAGATTGCACCACTGCACTCCAGCCTGGTGACAGAGGGAGACTTCATCTCAAAGAAAAAGATCTCAAATAAACAACCTAACTTTACACCTCAAAAAAAAAACCTTAAACCAAAAATTAGTAGAAGGAAAGAAATAACAAAGATTAGAGCATAAATAAATGAAATAGAGAATAAAATATTTTTTTAATCAGCCGGGCACAGTGGCTCACATCTGGAATCCCAGCAGATATCTTGAAGTCAGGAGTTTGAGACCACCCTGGCCAACATGGTGAAACCCTGTCTGTACTAAAAATACAAAAATTAGCCAGGCGTGGGGGCATGCTCCTGTAATCCCAGCTATTTGGGAGGCTGAGGCAGGAGAATCACTTGAACCCTGGAGATGGATGATGTAGTAAGCCGAGATCATGCCACTGCACTCCAGCCTGGGCATAGAGTGAGACTCTGTCTCAAAAAAAAAAAAAATTAATCAATGAAGCTAAGAGTTGATATGGAAAAATAAATCAAAACCAAAGCCATTACCTAGACTAAGAACAAAAAGAGAGAATATGTTAATAAAATAAGAAATGAAAGAGAAGACATTACAATTTCTTACAGAAATAAACAGAATTATAAGGGACTACTATGAACAATTATACACTAACCAATTTGACAACTTAGAAGAAATGGTGAAATTACTAGAAATACATAACCTACCAACATTGAATGGAGAATAGATAGCTTAAAGAGACCATTAACAAATAGAGAATCTAAAGAAGTAATTTTCTAAAACTCCAAAACATAGCCTAGGACCAGATTACTTCATGAGGAAATTCTACCAAACTTTAAAAGAAAATTTAATATAAAAAATCCTCAAATTCTTTGAAAAAATAGAAAAAGGAGGTAACAATTTCAGAGTCATTTTATGAGGCAAGCATCCCACTGATATCCAAGCAAGAAAATATACTTCCAAGAAGAAAATTATAAACCAATATCCTTGAGGAATATGGTGTATGAATTAAATCTAAATAAATCTGTTTACAAAGAATCAATTCTCAGCAGAAGTTTTCCAAATTAAAAAAATAAAAAAAATTCTCACACTGGATTCTGGATAAAAACTCATTTATAGCCTCTTTGTCAGATATTGTTACTGAAACTTATGTTAATGGAGGAGTTCGCTTGAGCAGTAGCTTCTTCATCTGTTGGGAGCTGATATATCTGGATGCCACTGCTAATCAATTCACTCATTATCTTACTCTTAAAAGTCTGTAAATAATTTTTAGAAATTGTGTCTGCTTTGGCAATCAGCGGTATAATGTTCACCTATTAAGATGACAAAATCTCAGCATCAAGGATTCATTGTTCATCCTATAGTTTTTACAGTAAAGCCTTCACAGTCTCTGACAACAAATTGTGTAACTAGATAATCACTGGCTGTCATGCCTTTCTTAAAAATTATTTTCCAAAATTATCAATACTTTTGAGATTCATCTTTTAACTAAATTCAGGTTTACAAGTCTCAACATTGTTTCCTTTTAAAAATCCCTTACACCTCTACACATATGGAGTTAGTAAAACGTAAATAGTAGGACAATGTAAATTATTTATTTTCAATTTTCTTATAAGGCTGAGTGATTAAAGACAGATTGAATGATGTTTCATCAAAATTGTGGAAAAGATTTTGTCTTTCTACTTTTTCCATCAATTAATCTTAATTAATGTCCCATTTTCATATACTCTTGCCCCACCTAGATGTGTTTGCAGATAGATTTGATTTTGTTTTCCAAAGACCACCTAAAAAGAATTTCTTTTTTTTTGAGACAGAGTCTTGCTCTGTCACCCAGGCTATAGTGCAATGGCATGATCTTGGCTCACTGCAACATCCACCTTCCAGGTTTAAGCGAGTCTCTACCTCAGCCTTCCGAGTAGCTGAGATTATAGGGGCGTGCCACCACACCCGGTTGATTTTTGTATTTTTAGTAGAGATGGGGTTTCTCCATGTTGGCCAGGCTGGTCTCGAACCCCTGACCTCAGGTGATCTGCCCACCTCAGCCTCCCAAAGTGCTGGGATTATGGGTGTGAGCCACCGCACCCAGCCTGGTTACCATAGTCTAAAGGCTGTGTGTGTGTGTGTGTATGTGTGTATGCGTGTGTAAGAGCACCTTGCAAACAAATATATTCATTCTTTTGTAAAAAGACATAATTTCCACATTGGAAGTTGAATAGTTGCATATTTGAGGTTGAATTTTTACCCACAACGTTTTTTCCTAGTGCTTCAACATGATCACTCCTGTGTTTTGCATTTGCACTTAAATAAACTTTTTAGAAAATAACAATATACAAAATTATAAAATGTTTTATTACTGTTAAAATATCTTATTAAATTATAGCTCCACAAAATCAGTATCTGTAATACAGTACAAATATATAAATATAAATTTTAGGCAGACTGCTTTTTAGATTGCTCAAAGCACATTTTTCAAAAAATCCATGGACAGGCCGGGCACAGTGGCTCACGCCTGTAATCCCAGCACTTTGGCAGCCCAAGGGGGGTGGATCACCTGAGGTCAGGAGTTTGAGACGAGCTTCGCCAACATGGTGAAGCCCTGTCTCTACTAAAAATGCAAAAATTAGCTGGGCATGGTAGTGGGCACCTGTAGTCCCAGCTACTTGGGAGGTTGAGGCAGGAGAATCACTTAAACCCAGGAGGCGGAGGTTGCATTGAGCCAAGATCATGCCAAGACCAAAACTCCATCTAAAAAAAAAAAAAAAAATTAGCCAGATGTGTTAGCAGCACCTGTAGCTCCAGCTGCTCAGGTGGCTAAGGTGGGAGGATCACTTGAGCCCAGGAAGTCGAGGCTGCAGTGAGCTGTGATCTGACAAAAAACAAAAACAAAGAAACAAAAACCAAACAACAACAAAAACTCCATAACCTGACCTCCTCGCTATGAACAAAGCTGGATAGGACACCTCTTTTCTCTCACTGTCCATCATGAGGACTGCTACAGCACTCTGTAAGCTCCCTCATAAAGGCTTTGGACTGATCACCCTGGCATTTTAGTAGTTCGCCCTGTGGAATTCAAACCAGCCCCATCTCTGGACCATTTGGGGCACTCCTTTGTGGGAATTCATCTGCACCACTTTTGAGGCAGCTCCAGCCAGCCTTGAATTTGACATGACATAACATAGTGATGGTAAATCATTAACATAAAGAAATGGAAACTTTCGGCTGGGCGTGGTGGCTCAGGCCTGTAATGCCAACACTGGGAGCCTGAGGCGGGCGGATCACCTGAGGTCATGAGTTCGAGACCAGCCTGGACAACAGGGTGAAACCCCATCTCTACTAAAAATACAAAAATTAGCCAACCATGGTAGTAGGTGCCTGTAATCCTAGCTACTTGGGAGACTGAGGGAGGAGAATCCCTTGAACCTGGGAGGTGGACGTGGCAGTGAGCCAAGATCATGCCACTGCACTTCAGCCTGGGCCACAGAGTGAGACTCTGTCTTGAAAAAAAAAAAGAGAGAGAGAGAAAGAAAGAAATGGAAACTTTCTATGTCAATAATTCCTCAGGTGTTCAGATTTAAGGGGAAAGGCATTCATTGCAAGGAGAACTGACCAACTTGAGAAAGAAGACAAGCAAGGCATGGTGGCTCACACCTGCAATCCCAGCACTTTAGGAGGCTGAGACCAGCAGATTGCTTGAGCCCAGGAGTTCCAGACCCATCTGGACAATACAGCAATAACCCTCTCTCTACAAAAAATTAAAAATTAGCCAGGCATGCAGGTACACGCCTGTGGTCCCAGCTACTTGAGGCTGAGGTGGGAGAATTCCTTGAGCCTGGAAGATCAAGGCTGCTGTGAGCCTGGTTCATGTCACTGCAACTCCTGCCTGGGCAACAGAGTGAAATCTTGTCTCAAAGAAAGAGAAAAGAAAAAGACAGTAGCCATATACTCTTGCCTATCCCTTTATATAATGGTTTTGTGAATATTAGAGATTTTATATTCTGGAAAATGGCTTGATAATAACAAGTGAACATGAAATTAAGAGTGCGTATCCCAGCTGGGTGTGGTGGCTCACGCCTGTAATCCCAGCACTTTGGGAGGCTGAAGTGGGCAGGTCACCTGAGTTCAGGAGCTCGAGATCAGCATGAACAACATGGAGAAACCCTGTCTCTACTACAAATAAAAAATTAGCTGAGTGTGGGACATACATATATATAGTATATAGTATATATAGGGCTCTGTACCATGCATGCTTTCAGGCATCCACTGGGGATCTTGGAACTTACCCCCAAGGGTGCTACTCTGTAGGCAAATGGCCATGATCGGTAAGGTAAGTCAAGATAGAAATCTATCAAATGTGAATTGTCTCCCCCAACAACCAAAAACTTTGTATGTTGAAGCCCTAACCCCCAGTACATCAGAATGTCATTTTAATGGAGATAAAGCCTTTAAAGAGGTGATAAAAGAGTGAGACTGAGCTGGGCACAGTGGCTCATGCCTGTAATCCCAACACTTTGGGAGGCTGAGGTGGGTGGATCACCACAGGTTAAGAGTTTGAGACCAACCTGGCCAACATGGTGGAATCTCGTCTCTACTAAAACTACAAAAATTAGCCAGGTGTGGTGGTACATGCCTGTAATCCCAGCTACTCAGGAGGCTGAGCCAGGAGAATCACTTGAATCTGAGAGGCAGAAGTGGCAGTGAGTCAAGATCATGCCATAGCACTCCAGCCTCAGCATAAAAAAAAAACTGAGACAGTTATAGTGGGGTCCAATCCAAACTGACTGGTGCCCTTATAAGAAGATAAAATGTAGGGCTGGGTGCAGTGGCTCATGCCTGTAATCCCAGCACTTTGGAAGGCTCAGGCGGGCGGATCAACTGAGGTCAGGAGTTCGAGACCAGCCTGGCCAACATGGTAAAACCCCGTCTCTACTAAAAACACAAAAAATTAGTCAGGGATGGTGGTGCATGCCTGTAATCCCAGCTATTCAGGAGGCTGAGACAGGAGAACTGCTTAAACCCAGGAGGCAGAGGTTGCAGTGAGCTGAGATTTCAGAACTGCACTCCAGCCTGGGCAAAAAAAGTGAAACTCGGTCTTGAAAAAAAAAAAGATAAAATGTGGATACCCAGGAGACACCAGGGAAAACACCATGTGAGAAAACAGAGATAAGGTTGTCATCTGCCAGACAAGGACAGAGATTTTCCAAGAAAGCACATCTTCTGATACCTTGATCTTGGACTTCTAGCCTCCAAGACTGTGGGAAAATATTTTTCATTGTTTAAACTACCCAGTGTATGGCATTTTGCTATCCCAGCCCTAATACACTAATGCAAATGCCTTAACAATTAACAGAAAAAAATAATTAGGATATACACATATAATACAAAATAACAGGTACAGTCATGCACATGCATAATGCCATTTCAATAAATGCTGGGTCACATATATGATGGTAGTCCCATAATATTGTAATACTGTACCTTTGCTTTTTGTTGTTGTTATCATTTATTTATTTATACATGTATTTATTTATTTAGAGACTGAGTCTTTCTCTGTCACCCAGGCTGGAGTGCAGTGGTGTGATCTTGGCTCACTGCGACCTCCGCCTCCCAGGTTCAAGCAATTCTCCTGCCTCAGCCTCCTGAGTAGCTCGGATTACAGACACACACCACCACGCCTGGCTAATATTTGTATTTTTAGTAGAGGCGGGATTTCATCATGTTGGCCAGGGTGGTCTCAGACTCCTGACCTCGGGTGATCTGCCCACTTTGGCCTCCCAAAGTGCCAGGATTACAGGTGTGAGCTTCTATGCCTGGCTATTTATACATCTATTTATTTAATTTCTGGATTCAGGGGATATATGTGCAGGTTTGTTACTTAGATACATTGCATATTAGTGAGGTTTTGGCTTCTAGTGTGCTCATCACTCAACTAATGAGAATTGTACCCAATAGGTAATTTTTCAAATATCAACCTCCTCCCACCCTTCCCCCTTACAAATGGCCCATTGCCTATTATTTCTGTCTAATACTGTACCTTTATTTGTTTACATACAGAGATACAACCGGGTGCGGTGGTTCATGCTTTGGGAGGTCGAGGCAGGCAGACCACTTGAGGTCAGGACTTCGAGACCAGCCAGGCCAACGTGGCAAAACTCTGTCTCTATTAAACATACAAAAATTAGCTGGGCCTGGTGGCACAGGCCTGTAGTCCCAGCTACTCAGGAGACTGAGGTGGGAGAATCACTTGAACCTAGGAGGCGGAGGTGGCAGTGAGCTGAGATCACGCCACTGGACTCCAGCCTGGGAGACAGTAAGACTCCATCTCAAAATAAAATAAAATAAAATAAAATAAAAATAGATAAACAGATGCTTGCCATTGTGTTATAATTCTACAGTATTCCATACAGTACCATGCTGTCCAGGTTTGTAGCCCAGGAGCAATAAGCCATATCATAAAAGACTATAGTCTAGGTATAGTCTAGGTGTGTAGTGGGCTATATCATCTAGGTATGTGTAGGTACACTCTATGATGTTTGCATAATGATGAAATCACCTAAGGCTAGGTAACTACACTTGCATGCATGTGCCTTCAAGATGTGTTATTATCTCAAAATTAATATTACATCGTGAAAGGTTGGGACCAGGAACAATGGCTCACACCTGTAATCCCAACACTCTGGGAGGGCAAGGTGGGTAGATCACTTGAGCCCAGAAGTTCGAGTTCATCCTGGGCAACATAGTGAAACTCCATCTCTATAAAAAATATAAAAAATAGCTGAGCTTGGTAGCAAGCTCCTGCAGTCCCAGTTACTTGGATGGCTGAGGTGGGAAGACTGCTTGAGCCCAGAGATGGAGGATGCAGTGAGCTATGATGGCACCACTGCACTCCAGCCTGGGTGACAGAGCAAGACCGTGCCTCAAATATAAAAAAAAAAAAAAAAAAAAAGGAAAACTTGGTGGATTTACCAAGCATGCTTTACTGCCAAGGTTCTTCATTATTAATAGATCAAGAGACTTCAGGGAATGTCCTGTAGGTGAAATGAAGTAAAGACACATGTGGACACGAGAATCATGGTACTCAAGGAATGCTTAATCTTCAGTTATTCTTGAAGACAGGCCATAAATTGGGCATCTATGTAGTCAATTATTGGTTGGTAGCTAAAAAAATAATTTATACATTTAGCATAGCAGTTTAATAAAATCTGAAGCCTGCTTTTTTGATCACTTAACAGTTAACATGTATGCTAAGCAGTTTTCTATAGTGATAAAGAAAAACTTGATAACATGTCCATACAAAGATATTAATTCCAAATGAATAATAAGGCTCATGCTTTGCTCTACGGTTATGCAAAATGTAAACATAGAGGAAAGCTGGGTGCATGCCACAGAGGACTAGTATCCAGAATATACAAAGAACGCAAGCAACTAAACAATAACAGCAACAAGAACAAATAATTGCATTAAAAATTGGGCAAAGGACATGAATAGACATTTTTCAGAACACCAAAATACAAAGTAAAACCACAATGAGATATCATCTTACCTCAATCAGAATGGCTATTGTTAAAAACATAAAAAATAACAGGCCAGGTACAGTGTCTCATGTCTGTAATCCCAGCACTTTGGAAGGCTAATGTGGTAAGATCACTTGAGGCCAGGAGTTTGACACCAGTCTGGGCAACACAGCAAGACCCCATCTATACAAACAATTTTAAAAATTAGCCAGGCATGATGGCATGTGCCTATAGTTCCAGTTACTCAAGAGGCTGAGGCAGAAGGATCAGTTGAGCCTGGGAGGTCGAAGGTGCAGTGAGCCGAGATTGTGCCACTGCACTCCAGCCTGGGTGAAAGAGTGAAACATTATCTCAAAAAATAATAAAAATAAATAAATAACATAATTTGGCAAGGATACAGAGAAATGGGAACCTTTAGACACTGTTGGTGGGAATGTAAATTAGTACAACCTCTATGGAAAATTTGTACAAATAAAGTTAAATAAAGAAATAAGGAAGCCAGGCCCAGTGGCTCATGCCTGTAATCCCAGCATTTTGGGAGGCCAAGGTGGGTGGATCACCTGGGGTCAGGAGTTCGAGACCAGCCTAACCAACATAGTGAAATCCTGTCTCTACTAAAAATACAAAAATTAGCTGGGTGTGGTGGCAGGTGCCTGTAATCCCAGCTACTCAGGAGGCTGAGGCAGGAGAATCACTTGAACCCGGGAGGCGAGGTTGCAGTGAGCTGAGATCATGCCATTGCACTCCAGCCTGGGGGACAAGAGCGAGACTTCATCTCAAAAAAAAAAAAAAAAAAGAAAAGAAATAAGGAAATAAGCTAAAACTAATAGAAGCTATATTTAAAACCTTTTGCTATAACTGTTTAAAAATCTAAAAATCTTGTAAAAAATCAATTAAATACAAAAGTATTAATCCTACAAGAAAAGAACATTACTTAGGAAAATAATAAAATCTGGAAGAAAGGGTATTACTTATACAAATTAGTCTATGTCAAAGGAAGGAAAGTTCCTTGAAAGAAGAAAAGCTTTTTGAATTTAAATAAGAAAACACTAACCTGGCTTCTTTGTTTATTTGATCACCATATCCCACTGTCTCCACAACAGTCAATTTCAACTGAACATTGCTTTCCTGAAGTTCATATGTCTGAATTTAAAGTCCAACATTTGAGTAAAAATGTGAGGATTTGTTATCTTTCAAGTTAGTATTAAACAATGTGCCAATCAGTGTTGATTTTCCAATTCTAATTTCCCCGTAATAGATGTAGACTCATTGTCATAGGGGCATAAAGGGGCTGAGAAGGAGCAACACTTTGAATTCTTATGGTGGTTTTTAAAATCTTAGAAAGTTTAACTCATAGAAGTAGAGAGTAGAATTTTGGCTACCAGAGGCTGGGGAAGCAGGGAGAAAGGAAAGGTGGAGTTGTTGGTCAAAGAGTACAAAGTGTTTTTTTTTTTAACTTTTATTTTAGGTTTGGGGGTACACGTGCAGGTTTGTTATATAAACTCATGTCATGAGGGTTTGTTGTACAGACTATTTCATCACCTAGGTACTAAGCATGGTACTCAATAGTTATTTTATCTGATCCTCTCCCTCCTCCAAACCTCCACCCTCAAGTAGACACCAGTGTCTGTTATTCCCCTTTTTGTGTCCATGTGTTATCATCATTTAGCTCCCACTTATGTGAGAACATGGCACATGTTCTCAGCCATAAAAAAGAAAGAGATCATGTCCTTTGCAGGAACATGGATGGAGCTGGAGGCCGTCATCCTTAGGAAACCAACAGAGCTCACTGCAGCACTATTCACAATAGCAAAGATATGAAATCAACCTAAATGCTCATCAATGGTAGACCGGATAAAGAAAATGTGGTACATATACACTATGGAATACTACACAGCCATGAAAAAGAATGAGTTCATGTCCTTTGCAGGAACATGGATGGAGGTAGAGGCCACCATCCTTAGCAAACTAACAGTTTCAAACAGAGAGGAGAAATAAGTTTTGAGATCTATTGCACAGCAGAGCGACTACAGTCAGTGTATTCTATACTTCAAAATAATCAAGAGAGTTAATTTCAAATGTCTCATCATAAAAAAATGATAGGCAAGCCAGGTAATAGATATGTTATTTCACTTGATTGAATCATTCCACAATGTAAACATTTATCAAAACCTCACATTGTATCCATACATGTAAATAAGCATGATTTTTCAATTAAGAATAATATTAATTGTAAAAATAAATAAAGGGTCTCAAATACTTCAAAGATGGGGATGGCCTTGAAAGTATACATGCTAGCCCTGATTCAGTCATTAACATAATACAGAAAGAAAGTACACACTAAGCTACATCAGACTTTTAAGAGGATAGGAATGTTTCAATTTTTAACAATCATTACAGGTCGAGTATGGTGTCTCATGCCTGTAATCCCAGCATTTTGGGAAGCTGAGGTAGGTGGGTTGCTTGAGCCCAGGCAGCTGAGGTTACAGTGAGATGACCACACCACTGCACTTCAGCCTGGGCAACAGAGTGAGAACCTATCTCAAAAAATAAAAGGATTACATAATATGGCTAAGATGAGAATCACTGTAAACATGAAGATATATTTGAATTAATAGCATCAATGTTACACTGCTTAAGATAAGTTGAAATGAACATTGGGAAAAATGAAGTAGTAGTTCAGATGAGGTGTTTGACACTTACCCACACAGAGGATATTAAAAGTGAATCCTTGTCGGATAGATCTGTT
Organism: Pongo abelii; assembly: GCF_028885655.2. NCBI lineage: Eukaryota > Metazoa > Chordata > Mammalia > Primates > Hominidae > Pongo > Pongo abelii. Next base: position 22,819,390 of record NC_071991.2, read on the forward strand.
CATCAACCGATTGGGCAAACATTCAAAACCAAAATGACCAATCGTATTTAAACAACAAATATTATTTTCTTTTGGCTTAAATAAAACACAAATTTAGAGTTTTGTGTTAGAATAGAAAATAAAGTCATTTGAAAGGAAAATGATTATAGTACATCAAAGAAATTAGAATAGATTATCATTTATCATACCTGAGACAAGATGCAAATATATTAAGTAAATTTGTGAAAATAAAAGTGTGTGTTCAAACACATAGATTTGCCTATTATTTTTATAAATAAAGTGAATCTATCTCTCAGCACACTCAAAGATGCTCTGTTTCTAAATTTTAAAAGAAATAGGGGACAAACACGGTGGCTCACGCCTGTAATCTCAGCACTTTGGGAGGCTGAGGCAGGCAGATCACGAGATCAGGAGTTCAAGACCAGCCTGGCCAACACTGTTGAAACCCATCTCTATTAAAAATACAAAATTAGCCGGGCATGGTGGTGCACACTTGTAATCCCAGCTACTCAGAAGGCTGAGGCAGGAGAATCACTTAAATCTGGGAGGCGGAGGTTGCAGTGAGGCAAGATCACACCACTGTACTCCAGCCTGGGTGAAAGAGTGCTCCATCTCAATAAATAAATAAGGGAATTAAGGAAATACTACAAGAAACTCTAACGTATTACTCTAACACAATAAATTATTTATTCTATAAGAAAAAAGAGAAAAATTTTAACATCCTTTCATTCTGCTGCAGTGTGTTAATTTATTGAAAAAATCCCACACATGTTAATCCAGATGATTCTCAACTTATGATGAGGCTATGTCCCAACAAACCCATCATAAATTGAACATATTGTAAGTCAAAAATGCATCTAATATACCTAACAAAACTGAACATTATAGCTCAGCCTTGCCTGCCTTAAACATGCTCAGAACACTTACATTAGCCTACATTTGGGCAAAATCAAGTAACACAAAGCTTATGTTATAATAAAGTATTGAATATCTCATGTAATTTATTGAATAAAGTAAAAAACAGCACTATCACAGAGTCAACAATTTAAGTTCAATGATTGTAAGCTGGAGATCCTCTACATAAGTGAGAAACAAAAATCAATTTGAAATTTTTAAAAAATCAAATGATTTTTACTTCCAATTTGTTATATACCCTCTGAGGGCTTGTGTTATATTGAAGAAATCTACTACTAATAACACCATTCTAGAAAATTAGAAATCCATCAATATTATATACAAAGTTACCAACTGATCATTTTTAAAAGGTTAAAAGGTAATTCTTTTTTTATTTCTAAGCACTTCTATTTTAAAAATGAGAATTATATAACCCCCTCCACACCTATAAACACATTAAATACCACTTTGCAATGACAGCTCAGCATGCTTCACAGTTCTTAACACTATTTTATGAGGAATACAAAATGCCTTTTTATCTAAATTAACATGCTTTAAATAATGTTTTAGTATATGTGAGAATAAAGGAATTATAAAACAGTAGGAAAGATGTTAAGGTAGAAGCATCAACAATCAGCTTGTTAGACGTTGTCTACATTTATTTTGTACTTTTATAAAACAAGAACATGCTAACGAGCCTGGGAGGCAGAGGTTGCAGTGAGCTGAGATCTTGACTCACTGCAACCTCCATCACGTGGGCTCAAGCAATTCTCCAGCCTCAGCCTCTCGAGTAGCTGGGACTATAGGTGCGTGCCACCATGCCCTGCCAATTTTTGTATTTTTTGTAGAGAAGGGGTTTCACCATGATACACTGCATTTGGATAATTTTTGTATTTTTGGTAAAGATGGGGTCACAAACCACATTGCTTGGGCTGGTCTTGAACTCCTGAGCTCAAACGATCCTCCTGCCTTGGCCTCCAAAGGGCTGGGATTACAGGTGTGAGCCGCTGAGTCTGATTGAACTCCTGAGCTCAAACGATCCTCCTATCTTGGCCTCCAAAGGGTTGGGATTACAGGTGTGAGTCACTGAGTCTGATCTACTAACAGAGATTTTAAAACCATTATTATAAATGTGCAGAGACATAAAGGAAAGTGTGGATATACAATGAGTCAAAAGGTAAAAATCCCAGGAGAAAAACAAAAATCATAAAATTAAGATAAAAGCAGAAAGCACAGCTGGCCATGTTGGCTCATGCCTGAAATCCCAGCACTTTGGGAGGCTGAGGTGGGTGGATCACTTGAGGTCAGGAGTTTGAGACCAGCCTGACCAACATGGTCAGTTCAGAAACTGAGCGTGAGCATTTAGAAACTTGTAGAGGCCAGGCATAATGGCTCATGCCTGTGATCCAAGCACTTTGGGACACTGAGGTAGGAGGACTGCTTGAGCCCAGGAGTTCGAGACTAGCCTGGGCAAAATAGCAAGATGCTGTCTCTATTAAAAAAAAAACAAAACAACAACAAAACTTTTATACACATTCAACAATGCCATGACATACAAGTGCATGACCAGTGATTTGTCTTGCTGAACAGAGAGTAATAACTGATCTAGGTGCTGTCAAGCTCATGTGGGGAGGTGCATATGGCATGATATGTACTAGGCAGGTATGGCAGAATCAAGTTACATGGGAAATGCTATGGCTATTTTACCAACTACCTAAATGTATACAAAAATCTGAGAAAATGCACAGGTTTATTCATTTTTATAACTAATTTTGCGAACATTTTCATCTTAAGCCTGTTTTTATATTTGTAATTTAACATGAGTTAAACTAGAGCACTGAAGTTTACATTCTTTTTAACCAAATTTACATACGGATAAACAAGCTTCAGTTGATTGTGCAGCATCTTTTCAGTGGAAAAGACACGTCTCTGAATACAGTAAACCATAGGACAGCGAAGGAAGTTAATCCAAAGAGATGAAAACCAAGATGCCACACCACTTTCACTGAGGAGTGGGGCTGAGCCCTCATATACTGAGTTCAGGGTTGTAGCCATAATTAATGGTGAAGTGTAATGTCACAGTGTGTTAACTGCAGAGATATACTGGTTAATGGAGCAACAAAATCATCAAAATTTAAGAGGCATTTATAAAGAAAATATACAGACATAAGAAAATATACAGACAGAATTCTTTGAAAGACTATTAAATTTGAAAGGCTAACAGGAGCAGATGATCAGTATTTTATCTATAAATGTTTTAGAGTCTTCCTGTCCCAGCACTTTGGATTGCTAAAATAAAAATGCTAAATACAATTGTCAAGAAACAAGTGAATATTACTTACATCAAAGGATATATCTGCACCTTCCAATGAAAGCACAGCCTGCTACCTTTGGAAACTAATGATACAGGAGACCAATTTACAAAACACAACTTGCAAAGTGCTTTTCACTGTACCTTGACAAGTGTGCAGATATTGCTAATGTGCTCTCCAAAAATGATGGTGATGTGAAGGAAGAATTCTTGTTCTCAGTTTTACATCCACCAAACAGAACTAGTTCTGAATTAAGTAAAACAAAGAGAATTATGTTGGCAACAAAACTGGTTTGGAATTTTGTATACAAGAATGTTCTGACAGAAGAGCTGCAATGACAAGGATACATTCTGGAACAGTTCCCCAGATTAAGCAGCTTGCACTAGAAAGAAAATCACACACTGCTTCTTTCATTGACAAGATCTTGGTACAAAAAATGTCAGTTGAACTAAACAGTATGTGTGTAGTGTCATAATAAAAATCATGAGAATGCAAATACACATAAACAATTATTCTCATGTGCTAATAAAAAAGGATACTGTTAGTGAATTAATGTTAAAACAATATTCATATTAAAACAATGGTACTGAGTAGAAATTTGAATTAAAGAACAGACTCAGTGCTTCTGCAAGGTAAGAAACAAGTTTGTTTCCAACTTTTAAAAGATGTGAACTGGTTAGCCAACTTGTCTAATATCTTCAGTACTTTTAATTATCTTAATACTTCCTTATGAGGAAGGAAAGCAACATGCTTTTTAACAACAGGTAAGATTAAAAGGCAACAATGAAAGTTAGAAGCTTCACAGAACAATTTCAACAGATTCACCAAATGCCTTATAAATGTAACAGAACATTTTGAAATTTAATTTTCCAACCAATGAGATCCACACACAGGAAATGTAATAGAACCAAATCTATTTCTTTCACCTAAAGATAATTTAACTCTTCATGGCATAAACTGTTAGAATTGGCTAATGCTGAAAGATAAAGGATAAAAGAGACTTGCTTTATTTTGGATAAAATTGGAAGTGCATATCCTGAACTTGATGAAATTGTTTTTAAGATCTCTTCCTTCATTCCCATCAAGACATCTCAGTAACAATGGTTTCTCTACTTAAGAGTATTATTAAATCAAAACACAGCAAAGTGTAGCTTTATATTGTCACTTGAAAGTGGTGCTGTGCCCGGGCAAGGTGGCTCATGCCTGTAATCCCAGCACTTTGGGAGGCCAACTTGGGTGGATCACTTGAGGCTAGGAGTTTGAGACCAGCCTGGTCAACACAGCGAAACTCCATCTCTATTAAAAGCACAAAAATTAGCCAGGTGTGGTGGTGTGCACCTGTAATCCCAGCTACTTGGGAGGCTGAGGAAGAATTGCTTGAACCCAGGAGGTGGAGGTTGCAGTGAGCCAAGATTGCACCACTGCATTCCAGCCTGGGCAACAGAGCAAGACCCTCCGTCAAAAAAAAAAACTAGTACTGTCTTCAATCCAGCCTAGATAAATTAACAAGATGTAAGCTCATCTATCACATTATTTCATCACTTTTAATTCAGTTACAATTGCAAAATAACTATGTATATGACTCTAAAAATCCAGTTTTTATAATTCTTTATATTGCATTTATTGATATTATTAAAATGTAATTCAGCTGAATTACTTCAGCTTGTATTTTACATGTCTGATGTTTTTATTTTTTATTTTATTTATTTATTATTTTTTAACACTCTAAGTACTCTGGAAGCCAGGTGTCAAGTCTCAATTTGCTACTACCTATGTTATCTTGGGCAAGTCACTTAACCTCTGAATCTCAGACAAAGCAAGGAGCAGTAAATGCTTCTAGGTTCTATTTTATTTTATTTTTTGGAGATGGCTTGAACCCTGGAGGCGGAGGTTCCAATGAGCCAAGATTGTGCCATTGCACTCCAGCCTGGGCGACAAGAGCAAGACTCTATCTCAAAAAACAAAACAACTTAAGCATACAATAAAGTACTCTTTCCATGCCCCAATGTTAAAAGTTCTATTTATTATAGACTACTTGTTTCAAAACAAATCTAAAATTGGTAATAATTCTGCTTAAATTCCATATTAAACTAGGATCAAAAGTTATTTTTAGTTCTTGTTTCTTAAACACTTGAAATGTGCTGCTACATGTTTTCCTTATATATTTATTCATCCAGCTAACTTTGGGTGGAAAGTACTTGTAAGTTTAAAAGTCCTTTCTGAAAGTGGAAATAACAAAAATATTTGTACAGAAGACAATCAATGGTTCTCAGAGGGTATCTGAGAGTCTAATCAGCCTATTAACTTTGTCCTGAGTAGCCAACAACAAATGTGAGCTTTTTGTCACATCTATGTATTTTCCTCTGTAAACTGATAACTACATCTCAAATGCATTTTTAAAATGTTTCACTTGGCCCTATGATAATTATTTCCCCTGTAAAAAGCTACAGGATTTTGGCTTAAGAGCAAATGAGATAGAGTATCTGGTCCATGAAAAAGGTTAAGTGCAAAGATCAGCTGCCTAAAGTTTGTAACCAATAACAAGACAAACTCCAGTGCTACCTTGTTCATGTAATCAACAACATGTGAGTCGAAATAAACTGGTGAGCTATACATTTCTGATATATACCAATTTACCAATCAGCAGGAGGGGAAGAAATCGCTCAAATGTGACTACTGTTAACAAACATCTAAATAACAGACAAAGTTTCTATTAAAATCAAAACTTACCAATTTTGAAATCATTCCTTCGACTTTGTTATGTTTTTAATCCCCCAATGAAAAAAAAAACAGCAGCCACTTTTAAAATGTAAATTCCTCCCTTTTTCAAAGTAACTTGTCTAGGAAAATTTAGTGCATTAAAATAAAAAGTAACAGACAAACCAATTACAACACTAAAAAATAAAAACTAAAATGACCAGTAACACAAACCAATCGCTCTAGTTTCGCAAAGCATGTGTTTTTCATCTGTTGTGGGTATCCTATTATACTAATAAGCAACAATGTTTAAAAGTCATCCCAATGCCTAAAACACCGCCATATACGTAACATACTTGTCCTTTACTCCAATGAAGCTTAAACTAGACTCGAACTCAGACCATTTCCCCCCCCGGCACGCTGAAATATAAGAGGGGGAATCCAAGAAATCAGATCTGTTAAGTGCCACTATCTTCTTCCAGAGTAGGGTCAAATTCGTGTTTGCCCACAAATGTCACCGTCCCAGTAAGTCTGCAAATTCTCACCAGCCCTGGAGTACAAAGAGGCCTGACCACGGAAACACCTACCTGTCCTAGCACCAGGAAGACAGTGGGAAACGCAACCCTCCTTGGGTCTGGGTGGCCCCAAAGCCTCCGCTGCAGCGATGGGGGGACAAGAGGCGGCCGCTGGTCTCGCGGGTGCGGCGCACAGGGTCCCACACCCCGCCTCCCGAGAACCAGGAAACCTATCAAGCTGGCCGGGACCCACCCTCCGCAGCCCCCTCGCGCTCCTGCCTAGCCCGCCCGACCGTTCCCCGTCTGCCCCAGCCTCCAGGCTGCACTCTGCCACCTCATCCCTCCCCGGCGGCCTCGCGGACCCCCACCTCCTCCCGGCGACCTGGGCTCGGGTCGGCCCGGGCAGGAGCGCCCGGTCGCCGCCCTCCGCCCGGCCCCGACCCTGACCCCATCAGTCCCCTTGCGGCCGGTCCCCGCCGCCTCCAGGCCCGAGCTCCAGCGGCGCGCTCCCCAGCCCCAGACACCGCCCTCATCCCGCTCAGCCGCTCCTGGCCCACTCTCCCACGACGGCTACCTGGAGGCAAGCGCAGCGGAGCACTTCACTCAGGGTCCCAGGTCGCAGAGGGCCCGGTGCTCGGGGTCCCACTCCTTCTCCAGCTCCACCGCTGCCGCCTCCCTCCGCCTCCACCCTGCCACACCCGCCTCCACCTCACCGCCGCCGCCAGTCTGGGCCCGGGACATCTTCAGCGGCAACAGCCACCGCCGCCGCCGCCGCGACCCATCGCTTGGTCGCCTGCTCCGGGCCCCGCCCCGACAGGCGTGCGGCCCAACCATCGCGAAAGGAGGTGGGCGGGGCGAGGAAGGCGCGCGCCAATGCGGAGGGAGTGGGCGGAGCGCTTAACCGCCAGGGAGGTCCCATCTGCCCGCAGAGACTGTGGCTGCCAGGCGTGGGGCCCGGGGGAGAGAGGGGCGGGGCTGGGGAGGGGCGGGGCCGGGCGGGCCAGCGCGGGAGGGACTTAGGGGAGCGGTGCAAGGAACGCATTGCAAGGATGCCATTGTGGGTGACTGGGTGAGGCCTCGGCCCCTCCCTCTGGGGATGGCAATCAATTGCCATCCTTTTTCCCTTTTTTGTCGTTATCACTTGATATTTCTGACCCAATTCAAATCAACCCTGGCCAATGCTTGGAGCTTTAAACACACTCCTATGACCCCATCTTCCCACTACCAACTCCAGGAACTCTGTGTTCAACCTGTGCAAAACTTTTTTTTTTTAATGTGCAAAACTGTTTTAAATTAAAAAAAACTGTTTTAAAAAAATGATTTATGGGCCGGGCGCGGTGGCTCATGCCTGTAATCCCAACACTTTGGGAGGCCGAGGCAGGTGAATCACTTGAGGTCAGGAGTTTGAGACGAGCCTGGTCTACATAGTGAAACCCTATCTCTAATAAAAATACAACAACAACAACAAATTAGCCAGGTGTAGTGGTGGGCGCCTGTAATTCCAGCTACTCGAGAGGCTGAGGCATGAGAATTGCTGGAACCCAGGAGGCAGAGGTTGCAGTGAGCTGAGATCGTGACACTGCACTCCAGCCAGGGCAATAGAGTGAGAGTCTCAAAAAAAAAAAACGAATGCCTTGCTTTTCTGTAAGCTGAATTTGAGGTGGCTTGCTATAATTCACATAATATAGGAAACTATAAAGATTAGCTAATACAATCAGGACAAAGAAAATGAAAAGACAGTAAAATGAAAGGCCAGGAATAAGAACACAGATAAGCAGGCCATAGGGGCCTACACAATTATTAAGATTGCATCATAAATTTGGCTCTGAGCTTCCCGGTGGCCAAAACTAAAAGGAAAACAGATGTATGTGCTTTTCTCACTGTCTTTAAGAAAAAACAGTGTCCTTGGAGATTTTCAGTGTTTCCCTGGTTGCAGCTTTCAATTTTTCAGGGGCTTTATATATTGATTTTGAGTAATAAGCAATATCGTTGTATTCGTTATCTATTGTTGGGTAAAAATCGCCCCAAATTCAGCAGCTTAATAAACAATAAACTTTTTTTTTTCTCAGTTTCCATGGGCTAGGAATCTGGTTAGGGTTAGCTGTGTCCTCTGGCTCTGGCTCTCACGAGGATACAATCAAGCTGTCAGCCAGGGCTGCAGCTCTCTCAAGCCTTCAGAATCCTCTTTCAAACTCACTTCCACAGCTGCTGGCAGGCCTCAGGCGCTCTCTGGCTGTTGGCTGGAGACGTCAGTTCCTGTCCACTTGCACCTCTTCATAAGAAGCAGCTGGCTTACCCCAGGGCTAGGGAGGGGAAAGAGGAAGAGACAGAAAAAGAAAATGAGAGAGAGTGAGATCACAGTCCTTTTTGTAACCTAATCCCAGAACTGACATTCCAAGATAAATAAGTATAATACATATTGTATTACATGGTGGTAAATGCTAAGGAAAGTAATCAAAATTCTCCATGTGTTATTAGCTCATAGCACAGAGGTTAAGAGCTTGAGTCCAGGAGGTAGACTTGCGGTTTGAATTCTGGTTCTGAAACTTATTACCCATGTGATTTTGGGAGGCTCTATTGCCTCTCTGAGCCTCAGTTTCCTTATTTCATGATTGTCAGTACAGAGAAAATGCTCATTTTTAAAAACCTGGAGGAAGAGTGGACCAGTAAACATCATTTGTACACACAGGACCCGCTGACCCACCAGGCAAAAAAGAGGCCTCCATTAAGCAAGTCTACCTTCCAGATGCTAGGTCATATTTAAACTTCATGGGATCTGTCCAGGCACAGTAACTCATGCCTGTAAATCCCTGCAGGTTGAAGTGGGAGGATTGCTTGAGCCCAGGAGTTCAAGGCTGCAGTGAGCCATGATTGTGCCACTGCACTCCAGCCTGGGAGACAGAGCGAGACCCTGTCTCCACAAATAAATAAACATCTTATGATCTGTACCAGGGTACAGGCAGCTGTTACTATCCCCACTTTTCATCCTCAACTCTGAGTTGAGTCATACATCAACTCTGATGACCTTTGTTTCCACTCCCCTTAAGCTACATCCACAGGAACAGCTACTTTACATAGAAAAGTCAATCTCAGAGGGTTGAGTAACTTGCACAATTACTGTAAAAGGTAGACCTTCAATTAGCCCCAAAGCCCATGTGATGCTAGTATTCCCTCTCCACCCCTCCATGTGGCTTCCTGGTATTTATTAATTTAATTTTTTTTTTTTTTTTTGAGATGGAATTTTACTCTTGTTGCCCAGATTGGAGTGCAATGGTGCAATCTTGGCTCACTGCAACCTCCATGTCCTGGATCCAAGCGATTCTCCTGCCTCAGGCTCCCAAGTAGTTGGGATTACAGGTGCCTGCCACCACATCCAGCTAATTTTTGGGGGTTTTTTTTTGCTTGTTTTGTTTTGTTTTTTTTTTTGAGATGGAGTCTTGCTCTGTTGCCCAGACTAGAGTGCAGTGGCATGATATCAGCTCATTGCAACCTCTGTCTCCTGGGTTCAAGCAATTCTCCTACCTCAGCCTCCCAAGTAGCTGGGATTACAGGCACCCACCACCACATCCAGCTAATTTTTGCATTTTCAGTAAAGACGGGGTTTCACCATGTTAGCCAGGCTGGTCTTGAGCTCCTGATCCACCCTCCTCAACCTCCCAAAGTGCTGGGATAGCAGGCATGAGCCACCATGCCCGGCCTTGTCTTCCTTTTAATAAATCACCACTCAATTTGATGTGGAGGTTCTGTTCATTCCCAGAATATAATGAATGCATTATTTCCCAACCCACTGCCTCTGTTTTATCAGTGTAATCAAGGGCCAGGGTGTTCCCTTGTTCTTGCCTCAAGGTGAAACAGAGGGAGCTCCCCTGTGCTCTGCAGCAGGTTAGACCTAGGCTTAAATCCTAAAGTGTGCAGAGACTTCACTGCACACTGCCATCCCAAGGCCCCTGTGATGTGTCTCGACTAGGGTCCTCTCCCTCCAAGCTCTGTGAACTTCAGCACTGGGACCCTGAAAATACTTTAAGACAGGCATAAACAAGACCCTGGCCACAAGCCTAAACTTAGTCTCAGAGCTCAGTTACCTTCAGGAACCCTGAAGCCCATGACTTCTCACAACCCTGCCATCCTATTCTTTGTCTAAAAGAATTTAAACATTTTATTTATTTTTATTTTTTAATTTGTTCTTTTTGAGATGGAGTTCTGCTCTGTCACAGAGGCTGGAGTGCAGTGGCATGATTTCCGCCCACTGCAGCCTCTGTCTCCTGGGTTCAAGTGATTCTCCTGCCTCAGCTGAGTAGCTGGGATTACAGGAATCTGCCACCATGCCCGGCTAATTTTTGTATTTTTAATAGAGACAGGGTTTCAACATGTTGCCCAGGCTGGTCTCGAACTCCTGACCTCAGGTGATTGGCCTCCCAAAGTGCTGGGATTACAGGTGTGAGCCACTGCACCTGGCTGAGACTGTATATTTTTTATTAAAAAAGTGATTTTTGAGGCCAGGTGCAGTGGCTCAAGCCTGTAATCCCAGTACTTGGGGATGTTGAGGCAGGCAGATCATTTGAGGTCAGAAGTTTGAAACCAGCCGGGCCAACATACTGAAATCCAGTCTGTACTAAAAATACAAAAATTACCTGGGTATGGTGGTGTGTGCCTATAATCCCAGCTACCTGGGAGGCTAGGGTAGGAGAATCACCTGAGCCTGAGAGGCAGAGGTTGCAGTGAACAGAGATCACACCACAGCACAATGATAGCTCACTGCTGCCTCAGATTCCTGGGCTCCAGTGATCCACCTGCCTCAGCCTCCTGAGTAGCTGAAATTGCAGGCATGCACCACCACACCCAGTGTCAGAAACAATCTCACCTGTCCAAACCCAAAGAATGGACTCAGAGACCCAGAGAACAGTGAAAGTGAGACTTTTAATGATGGTCTTGCAGGATCAGATGTCTGGCACCAGACACACCCAGCACAGTTCCAACAAGAAATTTAACCCTTCATGTGCAGGTCCCTCCCCTAGTTCCTCATAGGCTGAGTACTATGGGGTCACAATATTCCTGGATGTCACCTATTGGTTGTTGGGTAGGGGCTTTCGGTGTTTTGTTTAGGATTGTTGTTAGAAATACCAAAATTGTTAGAAATAGATAATTGGTGCCATGAAGAAAAGCCAGCATGAGGACAAAAGATCTCTCAGCCAAGCAATCTTTACTTTCTGCAGAAAGGGTGCTCAATCACAGATGGAACAATGGCAAGAGCACATTCAAGCAAAGGAAAAGCAGATCTATTTATCCCTTATCCATTTGGGTCATCCTTACTGCTGTGTCCTGCATCCATTGGCTGGAGCTGAACCTCACAATCTTAAACTGATATCCGATTTGCTAATAGCCTAAAACTTTTCTAAATAGGTAAGTGTAGGGAAGAACAAAGAAGGAGAGGAAGTTGCTTAGGAAAGGTTTAAGGAAGCAGTAACATTTCCAAATAAGAAAGAGTCATAAACTGTGAGCTGAGACTTGCCTGGGCCTGTCCAGACATGCCTGAGTAAGCCAAGCAACTTAATGGGCTGAAGTGTAAGAATAGTTAATAGGAGGCTTTAGAGTAAGGAGCTATTATTCCTAGTGTCTGTTATTTTATGTTTAAACCAAGATGAGATTTGAAGAGAAACTTTTCTACTTTTGACAGTTGTCCTGCTGCATTTTTTTGCAGCCCACAATGTGTTGAAATCCTAGTTACCTCAGAGCCTCTTCAAGTATTTGACTAATGACCCAAGTAGCTGGGCAGGCTGATAAGAACAGAAAAAAACAGCTGTTTTGCAGGCTAGTAAACTTTCATCTTATACTAAACTTCTTTGGTTCAGGAGGGGGCAACTAAAATGGTGAGGGTGGTGACAAGCAGGCATTCAGTGTCCAAGCAGGGGCCTAGTATATATGGTTTATTTTGTAGTTTGCTGACCTAACCTGATTTAAGGCACTTTGTCTTGGAAATGGACAACTTCCAGCCTGGGTGACAGAGCAAGACTCTGTCTCAAAAAAAAAAAAAAAAAAAAAAAAAAAAGAATAGTAGAATAGTTATCCAAGTATAAACACATTAAACAGAAACTCTCAAACATGCATCAATTCCAAAACTACAGCAGCTGTGGGTGACAATAGAAACTGCAGGTTAAAAAGAATCATGATACTTCTATTGTCTTTTTTCATAATTTTAATGAATGTTGAATAAAAAGATATTGAGAGGTGACAGCATGCTGGCAGCCCTCACAGCCCTCACTTGCTCTCAGCGCCTCCTCGGCCTTGGCACCCACTCTGGCCAACCCACCGCTGTACTGTGGGAGCCCCTTTCTGGGCTGGCCAAGGCCAGAGCCGGCTCCCTCACCTTGTGGGGAGGTGTAGATGGAGAGGCATGGGCAGGAACCAGGGCTGCGTGCAGTGCTTGCGGGCCAGCACGAGTTCTGGGTGGGTGTGGGCTCAGCGGGCCCTGTACTCGGAGTGGCCAGCTGGACTGCAAGTCCTGGGCAGTGAGGGGCTTAGCACCTGGGCCAGCAGCTGCTGTGCTCAGTTTCACACTGGGCCTTAGCTGCCTCCCTGTGGGGCAGGGCTCGGGACCTGCAGCCATGCCTGAGCCTCCCTCCCCCTCCATGGGCTCCTGTGTGGCCCGAGCCTCCCTGACAAGCACCACCCCCTGCTCCACGGCGCCCAGTCCCATCAACCACCCAAGGGATGAGGAGTGCGGGTGCATGGTGAGGGACTGGCAGGCAGCTCCACCTGCAGCCCCAGTGTGGGATCCACTGGGTGAAGCCAGCTGGGCTCCTGAGTCTGGTGGGGACTTGGAGAACCATTATGTCTAGGTAAGGGATTGTAGATACACCAATTGGCACTCTATATCTAGCTCAAGGTTTGTAAACACACCAATCAGCACCCGGTGTGTAGCTCAGGGTTTGTGAATGCACCAATCAACACTCTGTATCTAGCTACTCTGGCGGGGACTTGGAGAACCTCTATGTCTAGCTAGAGGATTGTAAATACAGCAATTGGCACTCTGTATCTAGCTCAAGATTTGTAAACACACCAATCAGCATCCTGTGTCTAGCTCAGGGTTTGTGAATGCACCAATCGACACTCTATATCTAGCTACTCTGGTGGGGACTTGGAGAACTTTGTATGGACACTCTGTATCTAGCTAATCTAGTGGGGACGTGGAGAACCTTTGTGTCATGTCTGGCTCAGAGATTGTAAACACACCAATCAGCACCCTGTCAAAACAGACCACTCAGCTCTCTGTAAAATGGACCAATCAGCAGGATGTGGGTGGGGCCAGATAAGAGAATAAAAGCAGGCTGCCTGAGCCAGCAGTGGCAACCTGCTGGGGTGCCCTTCAACACTATGGAAGTTTTGTTCTTTTGCTCTTTGCAATAAATCTTGCTGCTGCTCACTCTGGGTCTACACTGCCTTCATGAGCTGTAACACTCACCACGAAGGTCTGCAGCTTCACTCCTGAAGCCAGCGAGACCATGAACCCACCAAGAGGAATGAACAACTCCAGATGTGCCACCTTAAGAGCTGTAACACTCACCGCGAAGGTCTGCAGCTTCACTCCTGAAACCAGCGAGACCATGAACCCACCAGAAGGAAGAAATTCTGAACACATCCGAACATCAGAAGGAACACACTCCAGACATGCTGCCTCTAAGAACTGTAACACTCACCACAAAGGTCCACGGCTTCATTCTCGAAGTCAGTGAGACCAAGAACCCACCAATTCTGGACACAATATCACTTTCACATAGGCATTTATCTGAAGTTCAGAAATTCTCCTACCTTACTTTAGTTTCTTCAGCTTCTGTGGTATCAAGCAAAATGAAAATTATATATATTTAAACTAAAACACATATAAAAAATGTAAAGTTATTTATGGTTTTGAGACAGTGTCGCTCTGTTGCCAGGCTGCAGTGCAGTGGTTCGATCTCGGCTCACTGCAACATACGCCTTCCAAGTTCAAGTGCTTCTCCTGCCTCACCCTCCCAAGTAGCCAGGATTACAGGCAACCGCCAGCACACCCAGCTAATTTTTGTATTTTTAGTAGAGACACGGTTTCACCATGTTGGCCAGGATTGTCTCAATCTCCTGACCTCGTGATCTGCCTGCCTCGGCCTCTGAAAATGCTGGGATTACAGGTGTGAGCCACCATACCAGGCAAAGTTATTTTTAATCCATTAATATATCTACCTACCTAACTACCTATTTGCACAAAAAGAGGTAGGAATTTCACTTTGTTTTTTCTGTTTTTTTTTGAGACAGAGTCTCTTTCTGTTGCCCAGGCTGGAGTTGGAATGGTGTAATCTTGGCTCTCTGCAACCTCTGCCTCGGAGGCTCAAGCGATTCTCATGCCTCAGCCAGGGATGAGCTATCAGGCCTGGCCATATCATGTAATATTAAGAGTTATTTCTTGGTGGTTGAAAATTTCATGATTTATTACTTGCTTCTTTGTACTTTCCTTGTTTTTCTCTCTCTTCTCTCTCTCTCCCCCATGCCCTCTCTTTGACAGAGTCTCACTCCGTTACCCAGGCTGCAGTCTTAAACTCCTGGGTTCTAGTGATCCACCTGCCTCAGCCTCCAGAGTAGCTGGGACTACAGGTGCACATTACCATAACTGGTTTTTAATTTTTTATAGAGATGAAATCTTGCTATGTTCCTCATGCTGGACTCATACTCCTTGCCTTGAGCAATCCTTCTACCCTGACTTCCAAAAGTGCTGGGATTACAGGTGTGAGCTATAGCACCCGGCCTGCTTTGTATTTTTCTATAGGACTTAAGATTGTATATAATAATTACAAATAATTTTTACAAAACCCATAGTCATTCTAAACTTTTCAAAATTAAACAGTGATTAAGAATGAGGTACAGAAAGTAGTATTAATTCAGCACTTATTATATACTAGATATTTTGCATATAGTGGATAACCTAGTCCACATATCAAGGCAGGAATTATAATCTTTATTTTCCAGGAGACAAAACTGTGGAATACAAGCATTTGTTAATTCTAGAGTTACACAGCTGCTGCCACAACAAGTTCCCTCTTCCCAGCAGCCTGTCCCTTGTTGGTTTTATCAAATTCAACACCCCTCCACTTCCAACCCCACATCTATGAGCAAGAATATTCACACACACACACACATTTCTGCTATATCTGCCTAGGCCAGGAGATTGTCATGACAAACCAAATGCAATACGTATTTCCTGACCAAAGCTATTATTCAATATCTCTACGACTTGAGAAATAGTTTGATTTCAACCTGACAAGGATCACACTGAGGTCTTAAAAGAAGTAATAATTATAAACCATCCAAGTCTATGTGAAAGGGTGTGATGTTCAGATATATCCAGCACTTTGAGATGCTCTGCTGGAAGGTGGTTGAGGTGCAAAGTAATATTGACTCATGGTCATCTTGGTTCATGGTCATTAATAATGATAGTTTATACTTCTTTCATGTTTGTGCTAAGGGTGCTTTCAAAACCTGGAAGAAGCCTATCAATTTCTAGGTATTCCAAATATCTCTTTCACAATGTAAATGTGTGTGTGTGTGTGCGTATGCTATGAAAATATATACACACATATATTCACATATGAATATACACACACACATATTTATATATTTACATTATACTATTAAAAAGTAAATTCATTTTTTTTTGAGATGGAGACGCACTCTGTCACCCAGGCTGGAGTGCAGTGGCATGATCTCTGCTCACTGCCACCTCCACCTCCCAGGTTCAAGCAGTTCTCCTGCCTCACCCTCCAGAGTAGCTGGGATTGCAGATGCCTGCCACCACACCAGGCTAATTTTTGTATTTTTAGTAAAGACAGAGTTTCACCATCTTGACTGGGCTGGTCTTGAACTCCTGACCTCGTAATCCACCCAATTCATCCTCCTAAAGTGCTGGGATTACAGGTGTGAGCCACGGTGCTGCCATAAAGGAAATTCTTAATAATCCATGAAAAGAAAATGGTAGACCAGGTGTGGTGGCTCCCACCTGTAATCCCAGCACTGCAAGAGGTTGAGGGGGTGGATGGCTTGAGCCCAGGAGTTTCAAACCAGCCTGGGAGATATGGTAAGACCCACTCTCCAAAAGAAATATAAAAATTACCTGGGCATGGTGGCTCATACCTGTGTTCCCAGCTACTCAGCAGGCTGAGGTGGGAGGATCACTTAAGACAAGAAAGAAGAGGTTGCAGTGAGCTGGGATAATAACACCACACTCCATCCTGAAAAAGTGGTACATTGCCTCAAAAAAAGGGAAAAAAATTAGTTATCCATGAAAAATTTAAAGTATCTATATATACATGAATCTATATAGAAATAGTATATTAATCAAAAAGTAAATTCTTAATAGTTCATTCCAAGCAAATAGCAGGCCAGGCATGGTGGCTCATGCTTGTAATTGTAGCACATTGGGAGGCTCAGAACCAACCTCTCAGAAAAAAATCAGCAATTAGCCGGGCGTGGTGGCATGTGCCTGTAGTATCAGCTACCCAAGATGCTGAGTTGGGAGAATCACTTCAGGTCAAAAGACCAAGGCTGCAGTAAGTGATGATGACATGACTACACTCTAGCCTGGGTGACAGAGCAAGACCCTAACAAAACAAAAAAGATTACAGTAAAAAATATAAACATAGAAAACATGAAATGAGAAGCTGCCATTTCCAGAGTGAAGAAAAAGGGCCCAAGCAGAGGCTCATTCCCATTGCCACTGAAAGAAGACAAGAAAAATGATGAGACACTAAATAAAATAAAAATCAGTATGAAACCACGCAGGCAAAATTTATTACAAATTTGTTAGAAATCCACTGTCAAGGTTAAAAGAAGAGACAGGTGTTTTCCTAAGGCACTCTGCTGTGAAGTTACAAATAAAAAAGAGTCCAAGGAAGACTTAGGCTCCTTGATGCTGTTGACCATCAAAGAATAAAAATCTGGATCTGGAAGAGGTGAATGCGAGGCATGAGCAAAACCAGAAGAGGCCAGGATGAGGCAGAAGATGGATTTGAGTCGCCACTATGAGGTCAAAGATGGGCCAGAAGAGGCCACCATGAGACAGGAGCTGGTATAAATGAGACCACAGTGAGACAGGAGCTGGGAATTGGGAGGCACACATGAGGAAACAGATGGGCCAGGTGAGGACAGCGAGAGACAGCAGCTGGGCCTAGAGGGGCCAGTGTCAGGGAGGAGCTGGGTTGGTTGAGGCAGGTTTAAGAAGCCATTGTCACGCAAAATTTAGGTTTGTTCAGCCTAAAACCAGGAAGGCAGTGAAATTCGAGGGCTGGAATTCAGAAAGATAGTGATATAGAAAGGACACAAGGAGCTGGATAGGAGCAGTCTAAAAGAGGTAGTTGTGAGGAAAACATGAACAAATAGATGCACCTGAGAAGAGGCGATGGGCCAGACGAGGATTCCACAGTGCTGCAGGTGGGCTTGGAAAAGCAAACTTCAGAAAGTTCTCACCATACAAAGGCCGAGAAAAGAAAAAAACTCGGCATAGAAAGGCTGTATTGAGAAGTAAAGTGGACTTGACGAACACATCCCAAGGCACCAACTGGGCATATCGAAGGTTCCGGAAGGCAGGGGCTTTGGACTAGGTGGGACATAGGGAGGCCAAGAGTTGGAGGTGGAGACTCCGTTGTGAGGCAGAGCCTGGGCATGTCTATGGGCGCTCGTGAGGCAGGAGGCTGGGCCTGGAAAGGCCGACCGGAGGTCAAGACCTGGGCCTGAAGAGGCCGCCAAAGTCAAACGCAGGGCCTGGGAGGGCCGCCGGGAGGCATGAGACGGGCTGGGCCTAAAGAGGCCACTGCGAGGCAGGAGGAGCTGGGCCTGGAGAGGCCAACTGGAGGAAGTTGTGCACCTGGAGAGGCCGCCGAGAGGCAAGAGCTGGGCCGGGGGTGGCCGAATGGAGGACGACTTGGGCCCGCAAAGGCCGGCGGGAGGCAGGAGCTGGCCCTGGAGAGGCCCACTTGAGGACAACTTGGGCCTGCAGAGGCCGCCGGGAGGAAGAGCTGGGCCCGGAGAGGCCGACTGGAGGAAGTTCAGGGCCTGGCGAGGATGCAAAGGAGCAAACGCCAGGCCTGGAAAGGCCGCCGTGGAGGCAGGAGCTTGGCCTACGGACGCCACGCGGAGGCAGGAGCTGGGTCTGCAGAGGCTGCCGAAGGGCAGGAGCCTGGCCCGAGGAGGCCACGGTGAGGCAAGTGGTGGGCCTGGAGGGCCCATTGCGAGGTCGAGGCTGGGCCGGGAGAGGCCTCCAACAGGCAGGGGCTGGGACCGGGGAGGCCACGAGAGGCAGGAGCCGGGCATCCACGGCCCAGCATGAGGGAGGACCTCAGCCCGCACCGGCCAGTGTGAGGCAGGAGCTCACACCGCTGGGCGGGTTGCGAGAGGCATGAACTGGGCCGAAAGAGGCCACCGTCAGGGAGGAGCTGGTCCTGTCGAGGCTGCCGGGAGGCAGGCAGGAAGCTGGCCCCGGGAAGCCGCCGTGAGGCCATGCGAGAGCCGGGCCCGGAGAGGCCCCTGGGAGGCAGGAGCAGGGCCTGCAGGGGCTGTTCTTCAGTCAGGGCTGCGTCTGCGCAGGCCACCGGGAGGCAGAAGGCGGGCCTGCAGAGCTTCGGCTGGAGAAAGTGCTGGGCCAACAAAGGCTGGCGGGAGCCGGGCAGGAGCTGAGCCCAAAGAGCTTGTTTTGTTTTCTTGGGAGGCAGGAGTTGGGCCTGCAAACGCAGCCAGGAGGACGAGGAAGAGCCAGGCCCAGAGGGGCCGCCATGAGGGAGGCAGAGGCTGGGCCTCTAGAGGCCGACGGGAGGCAGAAGCTGGCCCTGGAGGGGCCTACTCAAGGACGTGCTGCGCTCACAGAGGACTCCGGGAGGCCGGACGTGGGCCCGGGGAGGCCGACTTCCCGACGAGTTGGGCCCACAGGGGCCGCCGGGAGGCCCAAGCTGGGCCGAGAGGAGCCCACTGGAGGAAGTCTGGGGGCCCAGAGACGCCGTCGGAGGGCGAGGAGCTGAGCCCAGTGAGGCCACCATGGAGGCCTGAGCTGGGCCGGGAGAGCGTGGCTTGAGGAAGTTTTGGGACAACAAAGGCCGCCAGGAGCTGGCCAGGAGCTGAGTCCCAAGCGGTGGCTGTGAGGCAGGAGCCGGGCCCGTAGACGCAGCTGGGAGGAAGAGCTGGGCCTGGAGAGGACGCCGTGAGGCTGGAGCTGGGTCGGGAGAGGCCGACTTGAGGAGGAGCTGGGCCTGGAGAGGCCGCCAAAGGGGACAAACCGGGCCCGGAAAGGCCGTCGTGACAAGCGAGCTGGGCCTAAAGAGGCCGTCGGGAGGCAGGAGGTGGGCCTGGACAGGCCGACCGGAGGTCGAGCTCTGGGCCTGAAGGGGCCGCCAAAAGTCAAACGCGGGGCCTGGGAGGGCCGCCGGGAGGTGAGAGCCGGGCTGGGCCTAAAGAGGCCACTGGGAGGCAGGAGGAGCTGGGTCTGGAGAGGCCGACTGGAGGAAGTCGTGCACCTGGAGAGGCCGCCGAGAGGCAAGAGTTGGGCTGGGGGAGGCCGACTGGAGGCCGACTTGGGCCAGCAGAGGTCGGCGGGAGGCAGGAGCTGGCCCTGGAGAGGCCCACTTGAGGACAACTTGGGCCTGCAGAGGCCGCCGGGAGGAAGAGCTGGGCCCGGAGAGGCCGACTGGAGCAAGTTCAGGGCCTGGCGAGGATGCAAAGGAGCAAACGCCAGGCCTGCAAAGGCCGCCGTGGAGGCAGGAGCTTGGCCTACGGAGGCGATGGGGAGGCAGGAGCTGGGCCTGCAGAGGCCGCCGAAGGGCAGGACCCTGGCCCAAGGAGGCCACGGTGAGGCGAGAGGTGGGCCTGGAGGGCCCACTGCGAGGTCGAGGCTGGGCCGGGAGAGGCCGCCAACAGGCAGGGGCTGGGCCCAGGGAGGCCACAAGAGGCACGAGCCGGGCCTCCACGACCCAGCGTGAGGGAGGACCTCGGCCCGCACAAGCCAGTGTGAGGCAGGAGCTCACACCGCTGGGCGGGTCGCGAGAGGCATGAGCCGGGCCGAAACAGGCCACCATCAGGGAGGAGCAGGGCTTGTCGAGGCCGCCGGGAGGCAGGCAGGAAGCTGGCCCCGGGAAGCCGCCGTGAGGCCAGGCGAGAGCTGGGCCCGGAGAGGCCCCGGTAGGCAGGAGAGGGGCATGCAGGGGCTGTTCTTCAGTCAGGGTTGCGTCTGCGCAGGCCACCGGGAGGCAGAAGGCGTGCCTGCAGAGCTTCGGCTGGAGAAAGGGCTGGGCCCACAAAGGCTGGCGGGAGCCGGGCAGGAGCTGAGCCCAAAGAGCTTGTTTGCTTTTCTTGGGAGGCAGGAGTTGGGCCTGTCGACGCAGCCAGGAGAACGAGGAAGAGCCAGGCCCTGAGGGGCCGCCATGAGGGAGGCAGAGGCTGGGCCTCTAGAGGCTGACGGGAGGCAGGAGCTGGCCCTGGAGGGGCCCACTCGAGGACGTGCTGCGCCCGCAGAGGCTGCCGGGAGGCCGGACATGGGCCCGGGGAGGCCGACTTCACGACGAGTTGGGCCCGCAGGGGCCGCCGGGAGGCCCAAGCTGGGCCGAGAGGAGCCCACTGGAGGAAGTCTGGGGGCCCGGAGACGCCGTCGGAGGGCGAGGAGCTGAGCCCAGAGAGGCCACCGTGGAGGCCTGAGCTGGGCCGGGAGAGTGTGGCTTGAGGAAATTTTGGGCCGACAAAGGCCGCCAGGAGCTGGGCAGGAGCTGAGTCCCAAGCAGTGGCTGTGAGGCAGGAGCCGGGCCCGTAGACGCAGCCGGGAGGAAGAGCTGGGCCTGGAGAGGACGCCGGGAGGCTGCAACTGGGTCTGGAGAGGCCAACTTGAGGAGGTGCTGGGCCTGGAGAGGCCGCCAAAGGGGACAAACCGGGCCCGGAAAGGCCGTCGTGAAGAGCGAGCTGGGCATAAAGAGGCTGTCGGGAGGCAGGAGCTGGGCCTGTCGAAGCCGCCGCAAGGCAGGAGCTTCAGACTCGGGGGGGCGGCAGGGAGGCCAAGAGCGGGGCGTGGAGACTCCGCTGTGAGGCAGAGCCTGGGCCTGTCTACGGGCCCTCGGGACGCACGAGGCTGGGACTGGCGAGGCCGACCGGAGGTCGAGCTCTGGGCCTGAAGGGGCCGCCAAAAATCAAACGCGGGGCCTGGGAGGGCCGCCGGGAAGCGTGAGCCGGGCTGGGCCTAAAGAGGCCACTGGGAGGCAGGAGGAGCTGGGCCTGGAGAGGCCGACTGGAGGAAGTTGTGCACCTGAAGAGGCCGCCGAGAGGCAAGAGCTGGGCCGGGGGTGGCCGACTGGAGGATGACTTGGGCCCGCAGAGGCCGGCGGGAGGCAGGAGCTGGCCCTGGAGAGGCCCACTTGAGGACAACTTGGGCCTGCAGAGGCCGCCGGGAGGAAGAGCTGGGCAAGGAGAGGCCGACTGGAGCAAGTTCAGAGCCTGGCGAGGATGCAAAGGAGCAAACGCCAGGCCTGGAAAGGCCGCCGTGGAGGCAGGAGCTTGGCCTACAGAGGCCACGGGGAGGCAGGAGCTGGGCCTGCAGAGGCCGCCGAAGGGCAGGAGCCTGGCCCGAGGAGGCCACGGTGAGGCAAGAGGTGGGCCTGGAGGGGCCACTGCGAGGTCGAGGCTGGGCCGGGAGAGGCCCCTGGGAAGGAGGAGTGGGGCCTGCAGGGGCTGTTCTTCAGTCAGGGCTGCGTCTGCGCAGGCCACCGGGAGGCAGAAGGCGTGCCTGCAGAGCTTCGGCTGGAGAAAGGGCTGGGCCTACAAAGGCTGGCGGGAGCCGGGCAGGAGCTGAGCCGGAAGAGCTTGTTTGCTTTTCTTGGGAGGCAGGAGTTGGGCCTGTCGACGCAGCCAGCAGGACGAGGAAGAGCCGGGCCCCGAGGGGCCGCCATGAGGGAGGCAGAGGCTAGGCCTCCAGACGCCGACGGGAGGCAGGAGCTGGCCCTGGAGGGGCCCACTCGAGGACGTGCTGCGCCCGCAGAGGCCGCCGGAGGCCGGACATGGGCCCGGGGAGGCCGACTTCACGACGAGTTGGGCCTGCAGGGGCCGCCGGGAGGCCCAAGCTGGGCCGAGAGGAGCCCACTGGAGGATGTCTGGGGGCCTAGAGATGCCGTCGGAGGGCGAGGAGCTGAGCCCGGAGAGGCCAACGTGGAGGCCTGAGCTGGGCTGGGAGAGCGTGGCTTGAGGAAGTTTTGGGCCGACAAAGGCCACCAGGAGCTGGCCAGGAGCTGAGTCCCAAGCGGTGGTTGTGAGGCAGGAGCCGGGACCGTAGACGCAGCCGGGAGGAAGAGCTGGGCCTGTAGAGGATGCCGGGAGGCTGCAGGTGGGTCTGGAGAGGCCGACTTGAGGAGGTGCTGGGCCCGGAAAGGCCGCCAAAGGGGACAAACCGGGCAGGGAAAGGCCGTCGTGAGGAGCGAGCTGGGCCTAAAGAGGCCGTTGGGAGGCAGGAGCTGGGCCTCTAGAAGCCGCCGGAAGGCAGGAGCTTCGGACTGGGGGTGGCTGCAGGGAGGGCAGGAGTGGGGCGTGGAGACTCCTCTGTGAGGCAGAACCTGGGCCTGTCTACGGGCCGTCGGGAGGCACGAGGCTGGGCCTGGAGAGACCAACCGTAGGTCGAGCTCCGGGCCTGAAGGGGCCGCCAAAAGTCAAACGCGGGGCCTGGGAGGGCCGCGGGGAGGCGTGAGCCGGGCTGGGCCCAAAGAGGCCACTGGGAGGCAGGAGGAGCTGGGCCTGGAGAGGCCGACTGGAGGAAGTTGTGCACCTGGA
Organism: Pongo abelii; assembly: GCF_028885655.2. Taxonomy (NCBI): domain Eukaryota; kingdom Metazoa; phylum Chordata; class Mammalia; order Primates; family Hominidae; genus Pongo; species Pongo abelii. Next base: position 22,842,614 of record NC_071991.2, read on the forward strand.
GAGGCTGCCGAGAGGCAAGAGCTTGGCCAGGGGAGGCCGACTGCAGGACAACTTGGGCCCGCAGATGCCGGGGGGAGGCAGGAGCTGGCCAGGGAGAGGCCCACTTGAGGACAACTTGGGCCTGCAGAGGCCGCCGGGAGGAAGAGCTGGGCCCGGAGAGGCCGACTGGAGCAAGTTCAGGGCCTGGCGAGGATGCAAAGGAGCAAACGCCAGGCCTGCAAAGGCCGCCGTGGAGGCAGGAGCTTGGCCTACGGAGGCGATGGGGAGGCAGGAGCTGGGCCTGCAGAGGCCGCCGAAGGGCAGGAGCCTGACCCGAGGAGGCCACCGTGAGGCAAGACTTGGGCCTGGAGGGCCCACTGCGAGGTTGAGGCTGGGCCTGGAGAGGCCGCCAACAGGCAGGGGCTCGGACCGGGAAGGCCACGAGAGGCACGAGCCGGGCCTCCACGGCCCAGCGTGAGGGAGGACCTCGGCCCGCACAGGCCAGTGTGAGGCAGGAGCTCACACCGCTGGGCGGGTCGCGAGAAGCATGAGCCGGGCCGAAACAGGCCACCGTCAGGGAGGAGCTGGGCCTGTCGAGGCCGCAGGGAGGCAGGCAGGAAGCTGGCCCCGGGAAGCCGCCGTGAGGCCATGCGAGAGCCGGGCCCGGAGAGGCCCCTGGGAGGCAGGAGCGGGGCCTGCAGGGGCTGTTCTTCACTCAGGGTTGCGTCTGCGCAGGCCACCAGGAGGCAGAAGGCGGGCTTGCAGAGCTTCGGCTAGAGAAAGGGCTGGGCCCACAAAGGCTGGCAGGAGCCGGGCAGGAGCTGAGCCGGAAGAGCTTGTTTGCTTTTCTTGGGAGGCAGGAGTTGGGCCTGTCGACGCAGCCAGGAGAACGAGGAAGAGCCGGGCCCCGAGGGGCTGCCATGAGGGAGGCAGAGGCTGGGCCTCTAGAGGCCGACGGGAGGCAGGAGCTGGCCCTGGAGGGGCCCACTCGAGGACGTGCTGTGCCCGCAGAGGCCGCCGGGAGGCCGGACCTGGGCCCGGGGAGGCCGACTTCACGACGAGTTGGGCCCGCAGAGGCCGCCGGGAGGCCCAAGCTGGGCCGAGAGGAGCCCACTGGAGGATGTCTGGGGGCCCAGAGACGCCGTCGGAGGGCGAGGAGCTGAGCCCAGAGAGGCCACCGTGGAGGCCTGAGCTGGGCCGGGAGAGCGTGGCTTGAGGAAGTTTTGGGACAACAAAGGCCGCCAGGAGCTGGCCAGGAGCTGAGTCCCAAGCGGTGGCTGTGAGGCAGGAGCCGGGCCCGTAGACGCAGCCGGGAGGAAGAGCTGGGCCTGGAGAGGACACCGTGAGGCTGGAGCTGGGTCGGGAGAGGCCGACTTGAGGAGGTGCTGGGCCTGGAGAGGCCGCCAAAGGGGACAAACCGGGCCCGGAAAGGCCGTCGTGACGAGCGAGCTGGGCCTAAAGAGGCCGTCGGGAGGCAGGAGGTGGGCCTGGACAGGCCGACCGGAGGTCGAGCTCTGGGCCTGAAGGGGCCGCCAAAAGTCAAACGCGGGGCCTGGGAGGGCCGCCGGGAGGTGTGAGCCGGGATGGGCCTAAAGAGGCCACTGCGAGGCAGGAGGAGCTGGGCCTGGAGAGGCCGACTGGAGGAAGTTGTGCACCTGAAGAGGCCGCCGAGAGGCAAGAGCTGGGCCGGGGGTGGCCGACTGGAGGATGACTTGGGCCCGCAGAGGCCGGCGGGAGGCAGGAGCCGGCCCTGGAGAGGCCCACTTGAGGACAACTTGGGCCTGCAGAGGCCGCCGGGAGGAAGAGCTGGGCCCGGAGAGGCCGACTGGAGCAAGTTCAGGGCCTGGCGAGGATGCAAAGGAGCAAACGCCAGGCCTGGAAAGGCCGCCGTGGAGGCAGGAGCTTGGCCTACGGAGGCCACAGGGAGGCAGGAGCTGGGCCTGCAGAGGCCGCCGAAGGGCAGGAGCCTGGCCCGAGGAGGCCACGGTGAGGCAAGAGGTGGGCCTGGAGGGGCCACTGCGAGGTCGAGGCTGGGCCGGGAGAGGCCCCTGGGAGGGAGGAGCGGGGCCTGGAGGGGCTGTTCTTCAGTCAGGGCTGCGTCTGCGCAGGCCACCGGGAGGCAGAAGGCGTGCCTGCAGAGCTTCGGCTGGAGAAAGGGCTGGGCCTACAAAGGCTGGCGGGAGCCGGGCAGGAGCTGAGCCGGAAGAGCTTGTTTGCTTTTCTTGGGAGGCAGGAGTTGGGCCTGTCGACGCAGCCAGGAGGACGAGGAAGAGCCGGGCCCCGAGGGGCTGCCATGAGGGAGGCAGAGACTAGGCCTCTAGACGCCGACGGGAGGCAGGAGCTGGCCCTGGAGGGGCCCACTCGAGGACGTGCTGCGCCCGCAGAGGCCGCCGGAGGCCAGACATGGGCCCGGGGAGGCCGACTTCATGACGAGTTGGGCCCACAGGTGCCACCGGGAGGCCCAAGCTGGGCCGAGAGGAGCCCACTGGAGGAAGTCTGGGGGCCCGGAGACGCCGTCGGAGGGCGAGGAGCTGAGCCCAGAGAGGCCACCGTGGAGGCCTGAGCTGGGCCGGGAGAGCGTGGCTTGAGGAAGTTTTGGGGCAACAAAGGCCGCCAGGAGCTGGCCAGGAGCTGAGTCCCAAGCGGTGGCTGTGAGGCAGGAGCCGGGCCCGTAGACGCAGCCGGGAGGAAGAGCTGGGCCTGGAGAGGACGCCGTGAGGCTGGAGCTGGGTCTGGAGAGGCCGACTTGAGGAGGTGCTCGGCCTGGAGAGGCTGCCAAAGGGGACAAACCGGGCCCGGAAAGGCCGTCGTGACGAGCGAGCTGGGCCTAAAGAGGCCGTCGGGAGGCAGGAGGTGGGCTTGGACAGGCTGACCAGAGGTCGAGCTCTGGGCCTGAAGGGGCCGCCAAAAGTCAAACGCGGGGCATGGGAGGGCCGCCGGGAGGTGTGAGCCGGGCTGGGCCTAAAGAGGCCACTGGGAGGGAGGAGGAGCTGGGCCTGGAGAGGCCGACTGGAGGAAGTCGTGCACCTGGAGAGGCCGCCGAGAGGCAAGAGCTGGGCCGGGGGAGGCCGACTGGAGGCCGACTTGGGCCCGCAGAGGTCGGCGGGAGGCAGGAGCTGGCCCTGGAGAGGCCCACTTGAGGACAACTTGGGCCTGCAGAGGCCGCCGGGAGGAAGAGCTGGGCCCGGAGAGGCCGACTGGAGCAAGTTCAGGGCCTGGCGAGGATGCAAAGGAGCAAACGCCAGGCCTGCAAAGGCCGCCGTGGAGGCAGGAGCTTGGCCTACAGAGGCGACGGGGAGGCAGGAGCTGGGCCTGCAGAAGCCGCCGAAGGGCAGGAGCCTGGCCCGAGGAGGCCACGGCGAGGCGAGAGGTGGGCCTGAAGGGCCCACTGCGAGGTCGAGGCTGGGCCGGGAGAGGCCGCCAACAGGCAGGGGCTGGGCCCGGGGAGGCCACAAGAGGCACGAGCCGGGCCTCCACGGCCCAGCATGAGGGAGGACCTCGGCCCGCAGAAGCCAGTGTGAGGCAGGAGCTCACACCGCTGGGCGGGTCGCGAGAGGCATGAGCCGGGCCGAAACAGGCCACCGTCAGGGAGGAGCTGGGCTTGTCGAGGCCGCCGGGAGGCAGGCAGGAAGCTGGCCCCGGGAAGCCGCTGTGAGGAGAGGCGAGAGCCGGGTCCGGAGAGGCCCCTGGTAGGCAGGAGCGGGGCCTGCAGGGGCTGTTCTTCAGTCAGGGTTGCGTCTGCGCAGGCCACCGGGAGGCAGAAGGCGTGCCTGCAGAGCTTCGGCTGGAGAAAGGGCTGGGCCCACAAAGGCTGGCGGGAGCCGGGCAGGAGCTGAGCCCAAAGAGCTTGTTTGCTTTTCTTGGGAGGCAGGAGTTGGGCCTGTCGACGCAGCCAGGAGGACGAGGAAGAGCCGGGCCCGGAGGGGCCGCCATGAAGGAGGCAGAGGCTGGGCCTCTAGAGGCTGACGGGAGGCAGGAGCTGGCCCTGGAGGGGCCCACTCGAGGACGTGCTGCGCCCGCAGAGGCCGCCGGGAGGCCGGACATGGGCCCGGGGAGGCCGACTTCACGACGAGTTGGGCCCGCAGGGGCCGCCGGGAGGCCCAAGCTGGGCCGAGAGGAGCCCACTGGAGGATGTCTGAGGGCCTAGAGATGCCGTCGGAGGGCGAGGAGCTGAGCCCGGAGAGGCCACCGTGGAGGCCTGAGCTGGGCTGGGAGAGCGTGGCTTGAGGAAGTTTTGGGCCGACAAAGGCCGCCAGGAGCTGGCCAGGAGCTGAGTCCGAAGCGGTGGCTGTGAGGCAGGAGCCGGGCCCGTAGACGCAGCCGGGAGGAAGAGCTGGGCCTGGAGAGGATGCCGGGAGGCTGCAGGTGGGTCTGGAGAGGCCCACTTGAGGAGGTGCTGGGCCTGGAAAGGCCGCCAATGGGGACAAACCGGGCAGGGAAAGGCCATCGTGAGGAGCGAGCTGGGCCTAAAGAGGCCGTTGGGAGGCAGGAGCTGGGCCTCTCGAAGCCACCGAAGGCAGGAGCTTCGAACTTGGGGTGGCTGCAGGGAGGGCAGGAGTGGGGCGTGGAGACTCCGCTGTGAGGCAGAACCTGGGCCTGTCTATGGGCCCTCGGGAGGCACGAGGCTGGGCCTGGAGAGACCGACCGTAGATCGAGCTCCGGGCCTGAAGGGGCCGCCAAAAGTCTAACCCGGGGCATGGGAGGGCCGCGGGGAGGTGTGAGCTGGGGTGGGCCTAAAGAGGCCACTGGGAGGCAGGAGGAGCTGGGCCTGGAGAGGCCGACTGGAGGAAGTTGTGCACCTGGAGAGGCCGCCGAGAGGCAAGAGCTGGGCCGGGGGAGGCCGACTGGAGGACGACTTGGGCCCGCAGATGCCGTGGGGAGGCAGGAACTGGCCAGGGAGAGGCCCACTTGAGGACAACTTGGGCCTGCAGAGGCCGCCGGGAGGAAGAGCTGGGCCCGGAGAGGCCGACTGGAGCAAGTTCAGGGCCTGACGAGGATGCAAAGGAGCAAACGCCAGGCCTGGAAAGGCCTCCGTGGAGGCAGGAGCTTGGCCTACGGAGGCGATGGGGAGGCAGCAGCTGGGCCTGCAGAGGCCGCCGAAGGGCAGGAGCCTGACCCGAGGAGGCCACCGTGAGGCAAGACGTGGGCCTGGAGGGCCCACTGCGAGGTTGAGGCTGGGCCGGGAGAGGCCACCAACCGGCAGGGGCTCGGACCGGGAAGGCCACGAGAGGCACGAGCCGGGCCTCCACGGCCCAGCGTGAGGGAGGACCTCGGCCCGCACAGGCCAGTGTGAGGCAGGAGCTCACACCGCTGGGCGGGTCGCGAGAAGCATGAGCCGGGCTGAAACAGGCCACCGTCAGGGAGGAGCTGGGCCTGTCGAGGCCGCCGGGAGGCAGGCAGGAAGCTGGCCCCGGGAAGCCGCCGTGAGGCCATGCGAGAGCCGGGCCCGGAGAGGCCCCTGGGAGGCAGGAGCGGGGCCTGCAGGGGCTGTTCTTCACTCAGGGTTGCGTCTGCGCAGGCCACCAGGAGGCAGAAGGCGGGCTTGCAGAGCTTCGGCTAGAGAAAGGGCTGGGCCCACAAAGGCTGGCGGGAGCCGGGCAGGAGCTGAGCCGGAAGAGCTTGTTTGCTTTTCTTGGGAGGCAGGAGTTGGGCCTGTCGACGCAGCCAGGAGGACGAGGAAGAGCCGGGCCCCGAGGGGCTGCCATGAGGGAGGCAGAGGCTGGGCCTCTAGAGGCCGATGGGAGGCAGGAGCTGGTCCTGGAGGGGCCCACTCGAGGATGTGCTGTGCCCGCAGAGGCCGCCGGGAGGCCGGACCTGGGCCCGGGGAGGCCGACTTCACGACGAGTTGGGCCCGCAGGGGCCGCCGGGAGGCCCAAGCTGGGCCGAGAGGAGCCCACTGGAGGATGTCTGGGGGCCCAGAGACGCCGTCGGAGGGCGAGGAGCTGAGCCCAGAGAGGCCACCGTGGAGGCCTGAGCTGGGCCGGGAGAGTGTGGCTTGAGGAAGTTTTGGGGCAACAAAGGCCGCCAGGAGCTGGGCAGGAGCTGAGTCCCAAGCGGTGGCTGTGAGGCAGGAGCCGGGCCCGTAGACGCAGCCGGGAGGAAGAGCTGGGCCTGGAGAGGACGCCGTGAGGCTGGAGCTGGGTCGGGCGAGGCCGACTTGAGGAGGTGCTGGGCCTGGAGAGGCCGCCAAAGGGGACAAACCGGGCCCGGAAAGGCCGTCGTCACGAGCGAGCTGGGCCTAAAGAGGTCGTCGGGAGGCAGGAGGTGGGCCTGGACAGGCCGACCGGAGGTCGAGCTCTGGGCCTGAAGGGGCCGCCAAAAGTCAAACGCGGGGCCTGGGAGGGCCGCCGGGAGGTGTGAGCCGGGATGGGCCTAAAGAGGCCACTGCGAGGCAGGAGGAGCTGGGCCTGGAGAGGCCGACTGGAGGAAGTTGTGCACCTGAAGAGGCCGCCGAGAGGCAAGAGCTGGGCCGGGGGTGGCCGACTGGAGGATGACTTGGGCCCGCAGAGGCCGGCGGGAGGCAGGAGCCGGCCCTGGAGAGGCCCACTTGAGGACAACTTGGGCCTGCAGAGGCCGCCGGGAGGAAGAGCTGGGCCCGGAGAGGCCGACTGGAGCAAGTTCAGGGCCTGGCGAGGATGCAAAGGAGCAAACGCCAGGCCTGGAAAGGCCGCCGTGGAGGCAGGAGCTTGGCCTACGGAGGCCACGGGGAGGCAGGAGCTGGGCCTGCAGAGGCCGCCGAAGGGCAGGAGCCTGGCCCGAGGAGGCCACAGTGAGGCAAGAGGTGGGCCTGGAGGGGCCACTGCGAGGTCGAGGCTGGGCCGGGAGAGGCCCCTGGGAGGGAGGAGCGGGGCCTGGAGGGGCTGTTCTTCAGTCAGGACTGCGTCTGCGCAGGCCACCGGGAGGCAGAAGGCGTGCCTGCAGAGCTTCGGCTGGAGAAAGGGCTGGGCCTACAAAGGCTGGCGGGAGCCGGGCAGGAGCTGAGCCGGAAGAGCTTGTTTGCTTTTCTTGGGAGGCAGGAGTTGGGCCTGTCGACGCAGCCAGGAGGACGAGGAAGAGCCGGGCCCCGATGGGCCGCCATGAGGGAGGCAGAGGCTAGGCCTCTAGACGCCGACGGGAGGCAGGAGCTGGCCCTGGAGGGGCCCACTCGAGGACGTGCTGCGCCCGCAGAGGCCGCCGGAGGCCAGACATGGGCCCGGGGAGGCCGACTTCATGACGAGTTGGGCCCACAGGTGCCACCGGGAGGCCCAAGCTGGGCCGAGAGGAGCCCACTGGAGGAAGTCTGGGGGCCCGGAGACGCCGTCGGAGGGCGAGGAGCTGAGCCCAGAGAGGCCACCGTGGAGGCCTGAGCTGGGCCGGGAGAGCGTGGCTTGAGGAAGTTTTGGGGCAACAAAGGCCGCCAGGAGCTGGCCAGGAGCTGAGTCCCAAGCGGTGGCTGTGAGGCAGGAGCCGGGCCCGTAGACGCAGCCGGGAGGAAGAGCTGGGCCTGGAGAGGACGCCGTGAGGCTGGAGCTGGGTCTGGAGAGGCCGACTTGAGGAGGTGCTCGGCCTGGAGAGGCTGCCAAAGGGGACAAACCAGGCCCGGAAAGGCTGTCGTGACGAGCAAGCTGGGCCTAAAGAGGCCGTCGGGAGGCAGGAGGTGGGCCTGGACAGGCCGACCGGAGGTCGAGCTCTGGGCCTGAAGGGGCCGCCAAAAGTCAAACGCGGGGCCTGGGAGGGCCGCCGGGAGGTGAGAGCCGGGCTGGGCCTAAAGAGGCCACTGGGAGGCAGGAGGAGGTGGGCCTGGAGAGGCTGACTGGAGGAAGTCATGCACCTGGAGAGGCCGCCGAGAGGCAAGAGCTGGGCCGGGGGAGGCCGACTTGGGCCCGCAGAGGTCGGCGGGAGGCAGGAGCTGGCCCTGGAGAGGCCCACTTGAGGACAACTTGGGCCTGCAGAGGCCACCGGGAGGAAGAGCTGGGCCCGGAGAGGTCGACTGGAGCAAGTTCAGGGCCTGGCGAGGATGCAAAGGACCAAACGCCAGGCCTGCAAAGGCCGCCGTGGAGGCAGGAGCTTGGCCTACGGAGGCCACGGGGAGGCAGGAGCTGGGTCTGCAGAGGCCGCCGAAGGGCAGGAGCCTGGCCCGAGGAGGCCACGGTGAGGCAAGAGGTGGGCCTGGAGGGGCCACTGCGAGGTCGAGGCTGGGCCGGGAGAGGCCCCTGGGAGGGAGGAGCGGGGCCTGCAGGGGCTGTTCTTCAGTCAGGGCTGCGTCTGTGCAGGCCATCGGGAGGCAGAAGGCGTGCCTGCAGAGCTTCGGCTGGAGAAAGGGCTGGGCCTACAAAGGCTGGCGGGAGCCGGGCAGGAGCTGAGCCGGAAGAGCTTGTTTGCTTTTCTTGGGAGGCAGGAGTTGGGCCTGTCGACGCAGCCAGGAGGACGAGGAAGAGCCGGGCCCCGAGGGGCCGCCATGAGGGAGGCAGAGGCTAGGCCTCTAGACGCCGACGGGAGGCAGGAGCTGGCCCTGGAGGGGCCCACTCGAGGACGTGCTGCGCCCGCAGAGGCCGCCGGAGGCCGGACATGGGCCCGGGGAGGCCGACTTCACGACGAGTTGGGCCCGCAGGGGCCGCCGGGAGGCCCAAGCTGGGCCGAGAGGAGCCCACTGGAGGATGTCTGAGGGCCTAGAGATGCCGTCGGAGGGCGAGGAGCTGAGCCCGGAGAGGCCACCGTGGAGGCCTGAGCTGGGCTGGGAGAGCGTGGCTTGAGGAAGTTTTGGGCCGACAAAGGCCGCCAGGAGCTGGCCAGGAGCTGAGTCCCAAGCGGTGGCTGTGAGGCAGGAGCCGGGCCCGTAGACGCAGCCGGGAGGAAGAGCTGGGCCTGGAGAGGATGCCGTGAGGCTGGAGCTGGGTCTGGAGAGGCCGACTTGAGGAGGTGCTGGGCCGGGAGAGGCCGCCAAAGGGGACAAACCGGGCCCGGAAAGGCCGTCGTGACGAGCGAGCTGGGCCTAAAGAGGCCGTTGGGAGGCAGGAGCTGGGCCTCTCGAAGCCGCCGGAAGGCAGGAGCTTCGGACTGGGGGTGGCTGCAGGGAGGGCAGGAGTGGGGCGTGGAGACTCCGCTGTGAGGCAGAACCTGGGCCTGTCTATGGGCCCTCGGGAGGCACGAGGCTGGGCCTGGAGAGACCGACCGTAGATCGAGCTCCGGGCCTGAAGGGGCCGGCAAAAGTCAAACGCGGGGCCTGGGAGGGCCGCGGGGAGGCGTGAGCCGGGGTGGGCCTAAAGAGGCCACTGGGAGGCCGGAGGAGCTGGGCCTGGAGAGGCCGACCGGAGGAAGTTGTGCACCTGGAGAGGCCGCCGAGAGGCAAGAGCTGGGCTGGGGGAGGCCGACTGGAGGACGACTTGGGCCCGCAGATGCCGGGGGGAGGCAGGAAATGGCCAGGGAGAGGCCCACTTGAGGACAACTTGGGCCTGCAGAGGCCGCCGGGAGGAAGAGCTGGGCCCGGAGAGGCCGACTGGAGCAAGTTCAGGGCCTGACGAGGATGCAAAGGAGCAAACGCCAGGCCTGGAAAGGCCTCCGTGGAGGCAGGAGCTTGGCCTACGGAGGCCACGGGGAGGCAGGAGCTGGGCCTGCAGAGGCCGCCGAAGGGCAGGAGCCTGACCCGAGGAGGCCACCGTGAGGCAAGACGTGGGCCTGGAGGGCCCACTGCGAGGTTGGGGCTGGGCCGGGAGAGGCCGCCAACAGGCAGGGGCTCGGATCGGGAAGGCCACGAGAGGCACGAGCCGGGCCTCCATGGCCCAGCATGAGGGAGGACCTCGGCCCGCACAGGCCAGTGTGAGGCAGGAGCTCACACCGCTGGGCGGGTCGCGAGAAGCATGAACCGGGCCGAAACAGGCCACCATCAGGGAGGAGCTGGGCCTGTCAAGGCCGCCGGTAGGCAGGCAGGAAGCTGGCCCCGGGAAGCTGCCGTGAGGCCATGTGAGAGCCGGGCCCGGAGAGGCCCCTGGGAGGCAGGAGCGGGGCCTGCAGGGGCTGTTCTTCAGTCAGGGTTGCGTCTGCGCAGGCCACCAGGAGGCAGAAGGCGGGCTTGCAGAGCTTCGGCTAGAGAAAGGGCTGGGCCCACAAAGGCTGGCGGGAGCCGGGCAGGAGCCGAGCCCGAAGAGCTTGTTTGCTTTTCTTGGGAGGCAGGAGTTGGGCCTGTCGGCCCAGCCAGGAGGACGAGAAAGAGCCGGGCCTGGAGGGGCCGCCATGAGGGAGGCAGAGGTTGGGCCTCTAGAGGCCGACGGGAGGCAGGAGCTGGCCCTGGAGGGGCCCACTCGAGGACGTGCTGTGCCCGCAGAGGCCGCCGGGTGGCCGGACCTGGGCCCGGGGAGGCCGACTTCACGACGAGTTGGGTCCGCAGGGGCCGCCGGGAGGCCCAAGCTGGGCCGAGAGGAGCCCACTGGAGGAAGTCTGGGGGCCCGGAGACGCCGTCGGAGGGCGAGGAGCTGAGCCCAGAGAGGCCACCATGGAGGCCTGAGCTGGGCCGGGAGAGCGTGGCTTGAGGAAGTTTTGGGGCAACAAAGGCCGCCAGGAGCTGGCCAGGAGCTGAGTCCCAAGCGGTGGCTGTGAGGCAGGAGCCGGGCCCGTAGACGCAGCCGGGAGGAAGAGCTGGGCCTGGAGAGGACGCCGTGAGGCTGGAGCTGGGTCGGGAGAGGCCGACTTGAGGAGGTGCTGGGCCTGGAGAGGCCGCCAAAGGGGACAAACCGGGCCCGGAAAGGCCGTCGTGACGAGCGAGCTGGGCCTAAAGAGGCCGTCGGGAGGCAGGAGGTGGGCCTGGACAGGCCGACCGGAGGTCGAGCTCTGGGCCTGAAGGGGCCGCCAAAAGTCAAACGCGGGGCCTGGGAGGGCCGCCGGGAGGTGTGAGCCGGGATGGGCCTAAAGAGGCCACTGCGAGGCAGGAGGAGCTGGGCCTGGAGAGGCCGACTGGAGGAAGTTGTGCACCTGAAGAGGCCGCCGAGAGGCAAGAGCTGGGCCGGGGGTGGCCGACTGGAGGATGACTTGGGCCCGCAGATGCCGGGGGGAGGCAGGAACTGGCCAGGGAGAGGCCCACTTGAGGACAACTTGGGCCTGCAGAGGCCGCCGGGAGGAAGAGCTGGGCCCGGAGAGGCCGACTGGAGCAAGTTCAGGGCCTGACGAGGATGCAAAGGAGCAAACGCCAGGCCTGGAAAGGCCTCCGTGGAGGCAGGAGCTTGGCCTACGGAGGCGATGGGGAGGCAGCAGCTGGGCCTGCAGAGGCCGCCGAAGGGCAGGAGCCTGACCCGAGGAGGCCACCGTGAGGCAAGACGTGGGCCTGGAGGGCCCACTGCGAGGTTGAGGCTGGGCCGCGAGAGGCCGCCAACAGGCAGGGGCTCGGACCGGGAAGGCCACGAGAGGCACGAGCCGGGCCTCCACGGCCCAGCGTGAGGGAGGACCTCGGCCCGCACAGGCCAGTGTGAGGCAGGAGCTCACACCGCTGGGCGGGTCGCGAGAAGCATGAGCCGGGCCGAAACAGGCCACCGTCAGGGACGAGCTGCGCCTGTCGAGGCCGCCGGGAGGCAGGCAGGAAGCTGGTCCCGGGAAGCCGCCGTGAGGCCATGCGAGAGCCGGGCCCGGAGAGGCCCCTGGGAGGCAGGAGCGGGGCCTGCAGGGGCTGTTCTTCACTCAGGGTTGTGTCTGCGCAGGCCACCAGGAGGCAGAAGGCAGGCTTGCAGAGCTTCGGCTAGAGAAAGGGCTGGGCCCACAAAGGCTGGCGGGAGCCGGGCAGGAGCTGAGCCGGAAGAGCTTGTTTGCTTTTCTTGGGAGGCAGGAGTTGGGCCTGTCGACGCAGCCAGGAGGACGAGGAAGAGCCGGGCCCCGAGGGGCTGCCATGAGGGAGGCAGAGACTAGGCCTCTAGACGCCGACGGGAGGCAGGAGCTGGCCCTGGAGGGGCCCACTCGAGGACGTGCTGCGCCCGCAGAGGCCGCCGGAGGCCAGACATGGGCCCGGGGAGGCCGACTTCATGACGAGTTGGGCCCACAGGTGCCACCGGGAGGCCCAAGCTGGGCCGAGAGGAGCCCACTGGAGGAAGTCTGGGGGCCCGGAGACGCCGTCGGAGGGCGAGGAGCTGAGCCCAGAGAGGCCACCGTGGAGGCCTGAGCTGGGCCGGGAGAGCGTGGCTTGAGGAAGTTTTGGGGCAACAAAGGCCACCAGGAGCTGGCCAGGAGCTGAGTCCCAAGCGGTGGCTGTGAGGCAGGAGCCGGGCCCGTAGACGCAGCCGGGAGGAAGAGCTGGGCCTGGAGAGGACGCCGTGAGGCTGGAGCTGGGTCTGGAGAGGCCGACTTGAGGAGGTGCTCGGCCTGGAGAGGCTGCCAAAGGGGACAAACCAGGCCCGGAAAGGCTGTCGTGACGAGCAAGCTGGGCCTAAAGAGGCCGTCGGGAGGCAGGAGGTGGGTCTGGACAGGCCGACCGGAGGTCGAGCTCTGGGCCTGAAGGGGCCGCCAAAAGTCAAACGCGGGGCCTGGGAGGGCCGCCGGGAGGTGTGAGCCGGGCTGGGCCTAAAGAGGCCACTGGGAGGCAGGAGGAGGTGGGCCTGGAGAGGCTGACTGGAGGAAGTCATGCACCTGGAGAGGCCGCCGAGAGGCAAGAGCTGGGCCGGGGGAGGCCGACTTGGGCCCGCAGAGGTCGGCGGGAGGCAGGAGCTGGCCCTGGAGAGGCCCACTTGAGGACAACTTGGGCCTGCAGAGGCCGCCGGGAGGAAGAGCTGGGCCCGGAGAGGTCGACTGGAGCAAGTTCAGGGCCTGGCGAGGATGCAAAGGACCAAACGCCAGGCCTGCAAAGGCCGCCGTGGAGGCAGGAGCTTGGCCTACGGAGGCCACGGGGAGGCAGGAGCTGGGTCTGCAGAGGCCGCCGAAGGGCAGGAGCCTGGCCCGAGGAGGCCACGGTGAGGCAAGAGGTGGGCCTGGAGGGGCCACTGCGAGGTCGAGGCTGGGCCGGGAGAGGCCCCTGGGAGGGAGGAGCGGGGCCTGCAGGGGCTGTTCTTCAGTCAGGGCTGCGTCTGTGCAGGCCATCGGGAGGCAGAAGGCGTGCCTGCAGAGCTTTGGCTGGAGAAAGGGCTGGGCCTACAAAGGCTGGCGGGAGCCGGGCAGGAGCTGAGCCGGAAGAGCTTGTTTGCTTTTCTTGGGAGGCAGGAGTTGGGCCTGTCGACGCAGCCAGGAGGACGAGGAAGAGCCGCGCCCCGAGGGGCCGCCATGAGGGAGGCAGAGGCTAGGCCTCTAGACGCCGACGGGAGGCAGGAGCTGGCCCTGGAGGGGCCCACTCGAGGACGTGCTGAGCCCGCAGAGGCCGCCGGAGGCCGGACATGGGCCCGGGGAGGCCGACTTCACGACGAGTTGGGCCCGCAGGGGCCGCCGGGAGGCCCAAGCTGGGCCGAGAGGAGCCCACTGGAGGATGTCTGGGGGCCTAGAGATGCCGTCGGAGGGCGAGGAGCTGAGCCCGGAGAGGCCACCGTGGAGGCCTGAGCTGGGCTGGGAGAGCGTGGCTTGAGGAAGTTTTGGGCCGACAAAGGCCGCCAGGAGCTGGCCAGGAGCTGAGTCCCAAGCGGTGGCTGTGAGGCAGGAGCCGGGCCCGTAGACGCAGCCGGGAGGAAGAGCTGGCCCTGGAGAGGACGCCGTGAGGCTGCAGCTGGGTCTGGAGAGGCCGACTTGAGGAGGTGCTGGGCCTGGAGAGGCCACCAAACGGGAAAAACCGGGCCCGGAAAGGCCATCGTGAGGAGCGAGCTGGGCCTAAAGAGGCCGTCGGGAGGCAGGAGCTGGGCCTGTCGAAGCCGCCGGAAGGCAGGAGCTTCAGACTGGGGGTGGCCGCAGGGAGGCCAAGAGTGGGGCGTGGAGACTCCGCTGTGAGGCAGAACCTGGGCCTGTCTACGTGCCCTCGGGAGGCACGAGGCTGGGCCTGGAGAGGCAGACCGGAGGTCGAGCTCCGGGCCTGAAGGGGCCGCCAAAAGTCAAACGCGGGACCTGGGAGGGCCGCCGGTAGACGTGAGCCGGGCTGGGCCTAAAGAGGCCAGTGGGAGGCAGGAGGAGGTGCGCCTGGAGTGGCCGACTGGAGGAAGTTGTGCACCTGGATAGGCCGCCGAGAGGCAAGAGCTGGGCCGGGGGAGGCCGACTGGAGGACGACTTGGGCCCGCAGAGGCCGGCGGGAGGCAGGAGCTGGCCCTGGAGAGGCCCACTTGAGGACAACTTAGGCCTCCAGAGGCCACTGGGAGGAACAGCCGGGCCCGGAGAGGCCGACTGGAGCAAGTTCAGGGCCTGGCGAGGATGCAAAGGAGCAAACGCCAGGCCTGGAAAGGCCGCCGTGGAGGCAGGAGCTTGGCCTACAGAGGCGACGGGGAGGCAGGAGCTGGGCCTGCAGAGGCCGCCGAAGGGCAGGAGCCTGGCCCGAGGAGGCCACGGCGAGGCAAGAGGTGGGTCTGGAGGGCCCACTGCGTGGTCGAGGCTGGGCCGGGAGAGGCCGCCAACAGGCAGGGGCTGGGCCCGGGGAGGCCACGAGAGGCACGAGCTGGGCCTCCACGGTCCAGCGTGAGGGAGGACCTCGGCCTGCACAGGCCAGTGTGAGGCAGGAGCTCACACCGCTGGGCGGGTCGCGAGAGGCATGAGTCGGGCCGAAACAGGCCACCGTCAGGGAGGAGCTGGGCCTGTCGAGGCCGCCGGGAGGCAGGCAGGAAGCTGGCCCCGGGAAGCCGCCATGAGGCCAGGCGAGAGCCGGGCCCGGAGAGGCCCCTCGGAGGCAGGAGCGGGGCCTGCAGGGGCTGTTCTTCTGTCAGGGCTGCATCTGCGCTGGCCACCGGGAGGCAGAAGGCTGGCCTGCAGAGCTTCGGCTGGAGAAAGGGGTGGGCCCACAAAGGCTGGCGGGAGCCGGGCAGGAGCTGAGCCCAAAGAGCTTGTTTGCTTTTCTTGGGAGGCAGGAGTTGGGCCTGTCGACGCAGCCAGGAGGACGAGGAAGAGCCAGGCCCCGAGGGGCCGCCATGAGGAAGGCAGAGGCTCGTCCACTAGAGGCCGACGGGAGGCAGGAGCTGGCCCTGGAGGGGCCCACTCGAGGACGTGCTGCGCCCCCAGAGGCCGCCGGGAGGCAGAACCTGGGCCCGGGGAGGCCTACTTCACGACGAGTTGGGCCCGCAGGGGCCGCCGGGAGGCCCAAGCTGGGCCGAGAGGAGCCCACTGGAGGAAGTCTGGGGGCCCGGAGACGCCATCGGAGGGCGAGGAGCTGAGCCCGGAGAGGCCACCGTGGAGGCCTGAGCTGGGCCGGGAGAGCGTGTCTTGAGGAATTTTTGGGCCGACAAAGGCCGCCAGGAGCTGGGCAGAAGCTGAGTCCCAAGCGGTGGCTGTGAGGCAGGAGCCGGGCCCGCAGACGCAGCCGGGAGGAAGAGCCGGGCCTGGAGAGGACGCCGGGAGGCTGCAGCTGGGTCTGGAGAGGCTGACTTGAGGAGGCGCTGGGCCTGGAGAGGCCGCCAAAGGGGACAAACCGGGCCCGGAAAGGCCATCGTGAGTAGTGAGGTGGGCCTAAAGAGGCCGTCGGGAGGCAGGAGCTGGGCTTGTCAAAGCCGCCGGAAGGCAGGGGCTTCGGACTGGGTGGGGCCACAGGGAGGCCAAGAGCAGGGCGTGGAGACTCCGCTGTGAGGCAGAGCCTGGGCCTGTCTACGGGCCCTCGGGAGGCACGAGGCTGGGCCTGGAGAGGCAGACCGGAGGTCGAGCTCTGGGCCTGAATGTGCCGCCAAAAGTCAAACGCGGGGTCTGGGAGGGCCGCCGGGAGGCGTGAGCCGGGCTGGGCCTAAAGAGGCCACTAGGAGGCAGGAGGAGCTGGTCCTGGAGAGGCCGACTGGAGGAAGTTGTGCACCTGGAGAGGCCGCCGAGAGGCAAGAGCTGGGTCAGGCGAGGCCGAGTGGAGGACGACTTGGGCCCGTAGAGGCCGGCGGGAGGCAGGAGCTGGCCAGGGAGAGGCCCACTTGAGGACAACTTGGGCCTGCAGAGGCCGCCGGGAGGAAGAGCTGGGCCCGGAGAGGCCGACTGGAGCAAGTTCAGGGCCTGGCGAGGATGCAAAGGAGCAAACGCCAGGCCTGGAAAGGCCACCGTGGAGGCAGGAGCTTGGCCTACGGAGGCCACGGGGAGGCAGGAGCTGGGCCTGCAGAGGCCGCCGAAGGGCAGGAGCCTGGCCCGAGGAGGCCACGGTGAGGCAAGAGGTGGGCCTGGAGGGCCCACTGTGAGGTCGATGCTGGGCCGGGAGAGGCCGCCAACAGGCAGGGGCAGGGCCCGGGGAGGCTACGAAAGGCACGAGCCGGGCCTCCACGGCCCAGCGTGAGCGAGGACCTCGGCCTGCAGAGGCCAGTGCGAGACAGGAGCTGACACCATTGGGCGGGTCACGAGAGGCATGAGTCGGGCCGAAACAGGCCACCGTCAGGGAGGAGCTGGGCTTGTCGAGGCCGCCGGGAGGCAGGTAGGAAGCTGGCCCCGGGAAGCTGCCGTGAGGCCAGGCGAGAGCCGGGCCCGGAGAGTCCCCTGGGAGGCAGGAGCGGGGCCTGCAGGGGCTGTTCTTCAGTCAGGGCTGCGTCTGCACAGGCCACCGGGAGGCAGAAGGCGGGCCTGCAGAGCTTCGGCTGGAGAAAGGGCTGGGCCCACAAAGGCTGGCGGGAGCCGGGCAGGAGCTGAGCCCAAAGAGCTTGTTTGCTTTTCTTTGGAGGCAGGAGTTGGGCCTGTCAACGCAGCCAGGAGGACGAGGAAGAGCCGGGCCCGGAGGGGCCGCCATGAGGGAGGCAGAGGCTTGCCTCTAGAGGCCAACAGGAGGCAGGAGCTGGCCCTGGAGGGGCCCACTCGAGGACGTGCTGCGTCCGGAGAGGCTGCCGGGAGGCCGGACCTGGGCCCTGGGAGGCCGATTTCACGACGACTTGGGCCCGCAGGGTCCGCCGGGAGGCCCAAGCTGGGCCGAGAGGAGCCCACTGGAGGAAGTCTGGGGTCCCGGAGATGCCGTCGGAGGGCGAGGAGCTGAGTCCGGAGAGGCCACCGTGGAGGCCTGAGATGGGCCGGGGGAGCGTGGCTTGAGGAAGTTTTGGGCCGCCAAAGGCCACCAGGAGCTGAGCAGGAGCTGAGTCCAAAGCGGTGGCTGTGACGCAGGAGCCGGGCCTGTAGACGCAGCCGGGAGGAAGAGCTGGGCCTGGAGAGGACACCGGGAGGCTGCAGCTGGGTCTGGAGAGGCCGACTTGAGGAGGTGCTGGACCTGGAGAAGCGGCCAATGGGGACAAACCGGGCCTGGAAAGGCCATCATGAGGAATGAGCTGGGCCTAAAGAGGCCATCGGGAGGCAGGAGCTGGGCCTGTCGAGGTCACTGGGAGGCAGGCTGGAACTTGGCCCTGGGAAGCCGCTGTGAGGCGAGAGCTGGGCCTGAGAAGTCCCTGGGATGGAAAAGTGGGGCCTGTAGGTGTTGTTCTGCAGCCAGAGCTGCATGCGTTCCAGCCAGCTGTGGGTATAAGTTGGGCCTACATAGATTTGGCGGAAGAAAAGTTTGTTCCTGCAGATCCTTGTCTGGAGAAAGGCTTGTGGCTACAAAGGCTGGCATTATCGGGGTAGTATCTTAGCCCAGAGACGTTTGTTGTGAGGTGGTAGGTTGGCCTGTTGACGCAACCACGAGGAACACCTGGGCATGGAGTGGTCGCCACGCACAAGGAAGAGTGTTGGCCTCTAGACGCCGACGGGATTCAGGAGCTGGTACCGGATGGGCCCACTTGAGGACACGTTGCTCCTGGAGAGGCTGCCGGGAGGCTGGATCTTGGCCTCAAGAGGCAGACTTCAGGACGCTTTGGGCCAGCAGAGGCTGTCGAGAGGCCCAATCTGGGATTAGAGAAGCCGAATGAAGTTTGCGGGCCTGAAGACTCACATCAGTGGGCAGGAGCTGAGTCTGGCAAGGCCTCCATGAGGCGTGAGGTGGGCCGGGAGAGCTTTGTTTGAGGAAGTTTTGGGCCTACAATGACTGTTAGGAGCTGAGTAGAAGATGAGTCTGAAGAGGTTGCTGTGAAGCAGCAGTTGTGCCTGTAGATGCAGCGGGGAGGAACAGCTGGGCCTGGAGAGGAGGCTGGGAGGCTCCAGCTGGGTCTGCAGAGGCCTACTTTAGGAGGTTCTGGGTGTGGAGAGGCCACCAAAAGGGACAAAATGGGCCTCGAAAGGCCCTTTTGAGGAGTGAGCTGGGTCTAAAGCGGCCATTGAGAGGCAGGAGCTCGTCCTGGAGAGGCTGATTTGAGGAAGTTTTGCTCCTGGAGAGATCACTGAGAGGCAAGAGCTCCTCCTGGAGAGACGGACTTCAGGAAAATTTGGGCTTGCAGCCGCCACGTGGATGCAGGAGGCTAGCCCTGTAGAAGCTGAGATGAGCACCACTATTTCAGACTGCAGAGGTCGCTGGAAGAGCTTCGCCTGGAGAGACCGACTGGAGGAAGTTCAGGGCCGGTAGAGGATGCAAAGAAGTCAACGCTTCGCTTGTACAGGCCGCCGTGAGGCATGAGGTTGGCCTACAGAGGCCACTGGGATGCAGGAGCTGAGCCTGTAGAGGCTGACTTCAGGATGATTTTGGGCTGCAGAGGCTGTTCAGAGGAAGAGCGTGGCCTGGACATGCCGACTGCAGGAAGCTGTGGGCCTGGAACAGATGTCAAAAAAGCAAAGGCCGCCGAGAGGCCTGAGCCTGGCCTATAGAGGACATTGGGAGGGAGGAGCTGGGCCTGTAGAGGCTCCTGAAAGGCAGGAGTTTGGCCTCAGGAGGCCACGATGAGGCAAGTGGTGGGCCTGGAGGGTCCACCGTGAGGTAGAGTGTAGGCCTGTGTACGCCGATGTGAGGCAAGAATTGGGCTGGGAGGAGCCGTCTTTGGACAATTTGGGCCTGCAGAGGCTGCCAGGATGCAAGAGCTGTGCCTGGAGATTCCGCCTTTTTGCATGAGCTGGGCCTAAAGGGGCCATTGTGAAGCAGCACCTGGACTTGTCGTGACTGCTGGGAGGCAGGCGGATTTGTGGCCCGGGTAGGCCACCATGAGGCAAATGCTCAGTTTTCGGAGGATGCCGTGATGCAGGCAGAAACTCAGCTTTCAGAAGCTTCCGTAAGGGAATAGTTGTTCCTGTCGAGGCTGCCGGGAGCCTGAAGGTAGGCCTGGAAAGCTTGACTTTAAGAATTCTGTGGCCTACACAGACTGCCAGCAACTTGGCAGGAGTTGGGCCAAAGGAGGTTGTTGTGAGGCAGGAGATGGGCCCATTGATGCAGCCGGGAGGATGAGCTCGTCCTGGAGATGCCAAATTGAGGACATTCTGGAGAGGCTGCAAAAGGCAAAAGCTGTGCCTGGAAAAGTCACCATGGGGCATAAGCTTGGCCTAAAGAGGCCATTCAGAGGCAGGAGCTGGGCCTGTAGAGGTTGCTGAAAGGCAGCTGCTTGTTCTGAGGATGCTACAGTGAGACACGAGCTGGATCTGAAGGTTCCACTGTGAGGCAGAGGCTGGGCCTGTAGAGGCCAACAGAAGGTAGGAGCTAGGCCTGAAATGGCTGATTTGAGTAAGTTTGCAGCTCTGAGAGTCCACAGGAGGCAGGAACTGGGCCTGCATAGGCGACGACAGACATGAGTTGGCCCTAAACAGCCCAGTGTGAGGGAGGACTTGTGCCTGTCGAGGCTGCTGCCAGGCAGGCAGAAACTTGGCCTGGGGCAGCTGCCATGAGGCAAGAGCTCGGCCTGGAGAGGCCCCTGGGATGCAAGAGTGGGCCCTGCAAAGATTGTTCTCAAGTCAAAGTTGGGCCTGAACATGCCACTGGGAAGCAGGTGGGCCTGGAGAGTTTGACTTGAGGAAGTTTTGGGCCTACCGCAGCTGCCATGAGCTGTGCAGGAATTGGGCCAAAAGAGGTTGTTGTGAGGCAGCAGACTCAGCCACGAGGAAGAGCTGAGCCTAGAGAAGCCATCCTGAGGCAGAGGCTGGGCCTGTAGAGGCCGATAGGAGGCAGGAACTGGGCCTGGAGAGGCCAACTTAAGGAGCCTTTGGGCCTTCAGAGGCTGCCAGGAGGCAGTAGCTGGGACTAGAGAGGCTGAATTAAGGAAGTTTTAGGCCTGGAGACGACATCCCAGGGCAGGAGCTGGGCCTGGAGAGGCCACCATGAGGCATGAGCTGGGTGTAGAGGCCAGTGTGAGATAGGACCTGGGCCTGTCCAGGCTGCTGGGAGACAGGCAGGAACCTGACCAGGGGAAGGTTGCCGTGAGACAAATGCTGGGCCTGGTAAGGCCCTTGTGACTCATAAGCTTGGCCTAAGAAGGCCACCAAGTGGCAGGAGCTGGGTGTGTAGGGGCTGCTGAAAGACAGGAGCTTGGCTTGGGGGGGCCGCAGTGAGGCAGATATTGGGCCTGAAGAATCTGCTGTGAGGCCGATGGGAGGCCGGAGCTGGGCCTGGAGAGGCCACCAAGATGCAGGAGCTGGGCCTGGAGAGGTTGCCAATAAGCATGAGCTGGGCCTAAAGAAGCCAGTGTGAGGCAAGAGATTAGCCTGGAGAGGCCAACTTGAGGAAGATTTTGGCCTGGAAAGCCTGTCAGGGGCAGGAGCTGGGCCTGGAGAGGCCACCGTGAGGCATGAGCTGGGCCTAATGACAACAATGTGAGGCAGGAACTGGGCCTGTCGAGGCTGCTGGGAGGCAGGCGGGAACTTGGCTGGGGGACGATCTCCTTGAAGCAAGAGCTGAGCCTGGAGAGGCCACTGTCACACGGGAGCTGGCCCTGTTCAGGCCACCGGGAGACAGAAGTGTGTGCTAGAGAACTTGATGTGAGGAAGTTTTGGGCCTACAAAGGCCACCAGGAGCTGAGCAGGAGCTGAGTGGAAACACATTGTTGTGAGGCAGGAGGTGGGCCTGGAGATGCAGCCAGGAGGAAGAGCTGGGCCTGGAGAGGCCCACTTGAGGAAGTTCTGGGCCTGGAGAGGCTGCCAAAAGGCAAAAGCTAGGCCGGAATGGCCACTGTGAGGCATGAGCTTGGTCTAGAGAGGTCATTGGGAGGCAGGAGCTGGGCCTGTAGAGGCTGCTGAAAGGCAGCAGATTGGCCTGGGGGGCTGCGGTGAGGCAGAGGCTGGGCCTGGAGAGTCTGCTGTGAGGCAGAGGTTGAGCCTGTAGAGGCAGGAGTTGGACCTGGAATGGCAGACTTGAGAACATTCTTGGTCTGGAGAAACCACCAGGATGCAGGAGCTGGGCCTGGAGAGGCCACCGAGAGGCATGAGCCATGCCTAAAGAGTTAGGCAGGAGCTCTGCCTGAAGAGGCCGACTTGAGGAAGTTTTGGGCATGGACAGCCTGTTGGGGGGCAGGAGCTGGGCCTGGAGAAGCCACCGTGAGGCATAAGCTGGCACTAATGATGTTAGTGTGAGGCAGGATCTGGGCCTATCAAGGCTGCCAGGAGGCAGGTAGGAAACTGTTCAGGGAAGACCTCCATGAGGCAAAAGCTGGGCCTGGAGAGTCTGCTGGAAGGTAAGAGCTGGGCCTGGAGAGGCCATTGTCACGCAGGAGCTGGGCCTGGAGAGGCCATTTTCACGCAGGAGCTGGGCCTGTCCAGGACATTGAGAGGCAGAAAGTGGGCCTGGAAAGCTTGACTTGAGGCAGTTTTGGGCCTACAAAGGCCACTAGGAGCTGGGCAGGAGCTGAGCCAAAAGAGGTTGTTGTGAGGCAGAAGTTGGGCCTCCAGGCACAGCCAGAAGAAAGAGCTCGGCTTGTAGAGGCCACCTGCAGGCAGCAGCTGGGCCTGGGAGGCTGACGAAAGGCAGGAGCTGGGCCTTGAGAGGCCGACTTGTGGACATTTTGGGCCTGGATAGGCCACCTACAGGCAGGAGCTGGGACTAAACAGGCTGTTTTAAGGCAGGAGCTGGGCTTGTACAGGCTGCCGGGAGGCAGAAGGTGGGCCTCAAGACACCACTGTAAAACAGGAGCTAGGTCTTGGAGGGTGGCTGTGAGGCAAAAGCTGGCCCTTGGGAGGCTGATGAGAGGCAGGAGCTGGGCCTGGTGAGGTCAATTTGAGAAAGCTCTGGGCCTGGAGAGAAGGCTGGGAGGCAGGAGCTGGGCCTAAAGAGGCCGTTGTAATGATGGAGCCACGCCTGTGGAGGCTGCCATGAGGCAGTAGCCTCAACTGCAGACTGTTGTGAGGTAGGGTATGGGACTAAATAGGACATTGGATGCCATGAGCTTGGTCTGTAGAGGCTGACTGGAGAAAGTTCTAGGCCTGAAGAGGCTGCTGGGAGGCAGGAGCTGGGCCAAAAGAGTCAAGCACATTACATTTATTAGGTACTTTATTTCCCCTATTATGTTGTAAGATATAATGAAATTATAGAATTCACCATAATGTAGCATCAGTGGCTGTGTTAAGCCTGTTTTCCTGTGACTAGATGGTCCCATCCTCTGAGCATGATGGGAGAAAGTGACAGATCATCAGGCATTAGATTCTCATAGGGACAGCGCAACCTAGATCTCTCACATGCACGGTTCACAAATAGGGTGTGAGCTCCTATGAGAATCTAATGCTGCTGCTGATCTGAGAGAAGGTGGAGCTCAGGCAGGAATGTGAACAAAGGGGAGTGGCTGTAAATACAGATGAAGCTTCCCTCACTCTACACCACTCACCTCCTGCTGTGTGGCTCCTTACAGCTATATGGCTCAGGGGTTGGGGACCCCTGCTCAAGTGCATCCAAAAGGACCCTTCCCACACCACTCTTCACAGTGGTCAAGTGCAGCAACCACTTAACTCCCAAGGCATGTGCCTCAGCTGGCATTTCATCACAATCAACAGTAAGTGGTAGCTTGAGTTATTGTGAGGTCACTTCCTGGAAATCACCAGCATCCCATTTCCCATTGGCAAGGAGCTCAGCACTGCCCCTTGGATAACCAAACCTATGCCCAAATCCCATCTGTGTGGGTTTATCTCCTGGGACCCTTCCTAGCATATTAGTCAGAGTCCAATCAGGAGATATAAACCACTCAAAAGTTTAAAGTGGTAAAATTTAATACAGAGAATTATTCATTATAACAGGGGAACAGCACAATGAGAGATTGGCTAGCACAAAGTAAAGAGAACTCCAGAAAATAAAAGACTAGCACAGGCCAGACATCACGGCTCATGCCTGAAATTCCAGCAATTTCAGAGGCCAACGCAGGAGGATTGCTTGAGGCCAGGAGCTAGAGACCGGCCTGGACAGCACAGCAAGACCCTGTCTCTATCCAAAAAAAGAAAAAAATTAGCTGGGAGTGCTGGTGCACACTTGCAGTCCCAGCTACTCGGGAAGCTGACATGGGAGGGTAGTTTGAGCATGGGAGGTCAAGGCTGCAGTGAGTCATGATTATGCCATTACAGTCATCAAGCCTGGGTGACACAGCAAGACCCTGTCTCAAAGAACAAAACAACAACAACCATTTACAGACAGAAAAGAAATAGAGCTAATGAGCTAAGGAAAGATGTTAAAATGTGACAAATAAAGTAACATGAGGTCTTTTATCTGTTTAAAACAATGAAAGAAAACTTATTAAATTATAATACCCTGTGCTGGCAGAGGTGCAGTGAAATGGACACTTTCTTATACTATGAGGGGTGTTTTAAGTAGTACATAGCATTCCAGGGTAAAGCTTGGCAATTTTTTAAAATAATAGAGACAGGGTCTTACCTTACTGCCTCCTCCAACTCTTGGCCTCAAGCAATTGTCCTGTCTTAGCCTCCAAAGGGCTGGGATTATAGCTGGGAGGCACCTAAAACCTTGTCAGTTTACACCAAGGGCAAATAGAATGTCCATTCACCATGACTCACAGTAATCTTACTTCTGGAAATACCTTGGGGAAGCAATTCAATCTAAACAAAAGGTCAACTGTACAAACTCAAGTGAAAATCTAGGAGTGATTGAAGACAGAGTAGTTAAGTGAAATAAGAAACAGTTATAAGAAACTAAACTATGATATTTATAGGCACCTAGTAAAAGGTCACTTCATGTTAGCTGCTTCTTTTTTGAGACGGAGTGTCACTCTGTCACTCAGGCTGGAGTGCAGAGGCCTGATCATGACTCACTACAGTCTCAGCTTCCCTGAGCTCAAGTGATCTTCCCACCTCAGCCTCCCAAGTAGCTGGGACTACAGGAACACATCACCACACTAGGCTAATTCATGTATTTTTCTGTAGGGACGGTGACTCCCTTTGTTTCTGAGACCTGTCTCAAACTCTTGACCTCAAGCCATCCTCCTGCCTCAGCCTCCCAAAGTATTGTGATTAATGGTGTGAGCAACCACACTTGGCCAACTGCTACTTTTATCAATATTATTATTCCACCCTATTAAAAATTATTTGTCATTACAAATTATTATTTTAAAGGCTACAGAACTGTATGTGTCCTACAGCATAATTGTAAAACCACATACAGTTGTCCCTTGGTATACAGAGAGAATTCGTTCCAGCCACCTATCTCTGCATATACCAAAATCTATGCATACTCACGTTTCGCAGTCATCCCTCTGGAACCCACATACAGAAAAAGTCCAAATATGAGTTGGGCATAGAGGTAAGCACCTATAGTCTCAGCCACTTGGGAGGCTGAGGTGGGAGGATTGCTTGAGTCTGGGAGGTTGAGACTACAGACAGCTCTGACAGCACCACCACCACACTCCAGCCTGGACAACCAAGCAAGACCTTGTCTTGTGGGGGGGGGGGAACAGGTTAGAAATTATCTAATGAGGTTTGTTGGGTAAAACTCCATATAAGCAAAATATATATTAATGAAGCAAATCATGATAAATTAGTACAACGGACTTTTTGGAGTCTCTGACAATAAAGGTAAGAAAAATGCAAAACACAGAGATAGATGGTAAAAAAAAAAAAAGAAATTAGGGAAGCATTCTATATGTCTAATAAAAAGATGCTAGCCATGTTTGTGCAGCAGCAGTATGTCACAATACGACATACCTTGGAGAAAAGTTAACCAATGAGGAAGTTGATAAAAATGATCAGAGAAGCAAAATACTGATACAGATAGTCAATAAACCACGAAGAATTTCCATAACTGATGTCAGCAAAGTGGGAATATTGTACAGTGTGTGTTGAAGTTCTTATACAACAGTTTATTTGCCTTTTTTTTTGTAAGGAACATATATACTACAAGTTCTTCTTGCTGTCGAAAGAATATGTGTGAATAAGTTATTTGAACTTACTCTTCTGTTTTTCTACTTTTCCTGCCATCATCCCACAGCCTTTAGACATTTTTTATCTTTTTAGAAAATTGAGCAAGTGCTTGTTGTCATGGTTCATACCTCTAGGATGGGAGGCAGGGGTGGAAAGGTCACCTAAGGCCAGGAGTTTGACACCAGCCTGGCCAATAAAGTGAGACCCCATGTCTACAAAACAATTTAAAAATTAGCCAGGTGTCATCATGTATACCTACAGTCCCAGCTACTCAGGAGGCTGAGGCAGGAGGATCCTTAGCCCAGGAGTTCAAAGCTGCAGTGAGCTGTGATGGCACCACTGTACTCCAGCCTGAGTGACAGGGTGAGACCCCATCTCCTAAAAGAAAAGAGAAAGAAAGAAAATAGATTAAGTAGCAAGTTCCATGTACCTTACTTTGAATACTTCTAAACTAGAAGTTCTCAATCTTTTGGGGTCTAGCATCCTTTTACATTTTTTAACTTTATTGAAGATCTCTAAGGCTTTTTCTTTATATAAATATATTAAAATTAGAAAATATAACTAAATTTTAAAAATATTATTACATATTAATAAAACCATTACATGTTGATATAATACAAATTTTAAAAAATATTTAATATTCATTACATATTAATAATAAAATCATTACATGTTAATACTCTTTTTTTTTTGGAGATGGAGTCTCGCTATTTCGCCCAGGCTGGAGTGAAGTGGCGCGATCTCGGCTCACTGCAACCTCCACCCCCAGGCTCAAGTGATTCTCCTGCCTCTGCCTCTCAAGTAGCTGGGCAGGTGCCCACCACCAGGCCCGGCTAATTTTTGTGTTTTTTCAGTAGAAACGGGGTTTCACCATGTTGGCCAGGCTGGTCTCGAACTCTTGACCTCAGGTGATCCATCCCCTTTGGTCTCCCAAAGTGCCAGGATTACAGGCATGAGCCACTGCACCTACCCCAATTAATACATTTTTAAAAACACTGATTAGTCAGGCAACAACACTGGGCAGGGGTCTCCTCATTCCCAGAAATACAAACCCCACTGCACAGCTCCGAGGTTGCAAGGGCTGCAGAGACAAAAGGCTCTAACTTGAGATTTCATTATTTTATTTGTATTTCTGTTTGTACTGTGAGACAGGTCGTGCTCTGTCACCCAGACTTGAGTGCAGTTGTGTACTTACAGCTCACTGCAGCCACAATCTCCTGGGCTCAAGCCATCTTGCTGTCTCATCTCCCCAGTAGCTGGTACTACAGTTGAGTGCTACCATACCTGGCTATTTTTTAAATTTTTTGTAGAGTGAGGGGTCTTGCTATATTGCCCAAGCTGGCCTCAAACTCCTGACCTCAAGAGATCTGCCCACCTCAGCCACCTGAGTAGCTGGGACTACAAGTATACATCACCATGCCTAGCTACATTTATTTTATTAAATTTTGAAAAACATTTTTGTAGAGAGGAGGTCTTGCTATGTTGGCCACGCTGGTCTTGAACTCCTGCCCTTAAAAGATACTCCCATCTCTGCTTCCCAAACAGCTGGGACTACAGGCATGAACCACTGCACTGAGAATGAAGAGATTTCTTT
The DNA here is from genome assembly GCF_028885655.2 of Pongo abelii. Classification (NCBI taxonomy): domain Eukaryota; kingdom Metazoa; phylum Chordata; class Mammalia; order Primates; family Hominidae; genus Pongo; species Pongo abelii. Next base: position 22,869,333 of record NC_071991.2, read on the forward strand.
AATCTAGCATCCCATACTTGGTAGGATTGAGAAAGGCAGTAGTGTTTTTTAAAATTACTTAATAATTCAGTAAGAATCAAACTCAACCTTGACCCCTGCCTTCTCTCACACCCCACATCTAGTCTGTCAGGAAATCCTGTTGACTGTCTTCAACACGTACTGAAGATCCCCACCCAGCAACTCCCTGGCCTCCTCCCCTACTTCTCTCCTCTGACCATCTCTCAACACCACCAAGACCCTGGTCAAGACCACTAACATCTCCTGCCTGATGTTGCCACAGCTTGGCCCCCATGCTTCTACCCAAATCTTCCCACAGCCTTTCTCAACTCAGCAGCCAGAGAATGCTTTTATATCGGGAGACAGATCATGTCGCCTCTCTGCTCAGAACCCTCCCACAGTTCCCATCTCAGTCAGAGTAAAAGCCAAAGCCCCAGCAATAACCTCCCAGGGCTTATGCGATATGTACTGATCCCTTCCCCTAATTCTCTCCCTCTATCCTTCTGCTCCACTGGCCTCCTTCCAGAGCCTTAGACACACCTCAGACACTTTATTCTGTTTTTCTGCCTATAATCCTCTTCCCTCAGCACCTTGGCCAACTCCTTCCCCTCCTTCAAGTCTTTGCTCAATTTTCACTTACGAGGCCACCCCTGACCATTCTATTTAACATTGCCATCTGTCCCCATGCCCACCATGCTCATGTCTTCTCTTTTTTTTCTTTTCTTTCTTTCTTCTTTCAGTCCCTCTCTCTTTCTTTCACAAGATCTCACTTTGTCACCAAGGCTGGAGTGCAGTGGTGCAATCACAGCTCACTGTAACCTCAAATTCCCAGGCTCAAGTGGTCCTCCCACTTCAGCCTCCCTAGTAGCTGGGACTACAGGTGTATCCTATCATCCCTGGCTCACTTTTCTTATTTTATTATTTATTTTATTTTATTTTATTTTTTATATATTTTATTTTATTTATTTATATATTTTATTTATTTTATTATTTTATTTTAAATTTTGAGACAGAGTTTCACTCTTCTTGCCCAGGCTGGAGTGCAATGGTGCAATCCCAGCTTACTGCAACTTCCACCTCCTGGATCCAAGTGATTCTCCTGCCTCAGCCTCCCAATAGCAGGGATTACAGGTGCTTGTCACCATGCCTGGCTAATTTTTGTATTTCTAGTACAGACAAGGTTTTGCAATGTTGGCCAGGCTGGTCTCGAACTCCTGACCTCAGGTGATTTACCCACCTTGGCCTCCCAAAGTGCTGAAATTTCAGGCATGAGCCACCGTGCCCAGCCAATTCTTTTATTTTTCATAGAGACAAGGTCTCACCATGTTGCCCAGGCTGGTCTTGAACTCCTGGCCTCAAGTGATCCTCCTGTCTAAATTCCTGAAGGGCTGGGATTGCTGGCATTAGCCACCATGACTGGCTTCATGTTCATTTCTTCTTGCTGCTGCAACAGTTTGCAGTTTCTTACATTTAGTGGCTTAAAACACCACCAATCTACCATCTTACAGTTCTGGGGGCCAGAAGCCCAAAATAGGTCTATTAAGGCTAAAGTCAAGGTGTCAGCAGGATGCATTCCCTCTGGAGACTCTAAGGTGTTCCCTTAGCTTTTCCAGCTTCTAGAAGCCACCCACATTCCTTGGATCATGGCCCTTCACTCCATCTTCAAAGCTAGAAGTGAAGCATCTTCAAATCTCCCTCTCTGACCTCTGCTTCCATCACCACATCTCCTGCTCCAATTCTAACTCTCCTACCCTCTTTCTTTCATAAAGATCCTTGTGATTGCTGGGCATGGTGGCTCCCACCCATAATCCCAACACTGGGAGGTCAAGGCAGGAGAAACACTTGAAGCACAAAGTTCAAAACTAGCCTGAACAACATAGTGAGACCCCACCTCTAGAAAAAAATTAAAATAAATATTAGCCAGACATGGTGGTGTGCACCTGTAGTCCCAGCTACTTGAGAGGCTGAGGTGAGAAGACCACTTTAGCCCAGGAGTTTGAGATCAGCCTGGGTGACATAACTAAATCTCATCTCTATGAAAATGAGCTGGGCATCAGTGACGTGCATGTGTAGTCCCAGCTACTTGGGAGGCTGAGGAGGGAGAATGGCTTGATCTCAGGGGGTCAAAGCTATAGTGAGCTATGATCATATCACTACACCCCAGTCTGGATGACACAGGGAGCTTCTGTCTCAAAAAAAGAAAATAAATACATATTTAATCTCTGTCCCTGGTTCCTGGCACAGAGCTTCTAAAGCTCTTACAAAGACCTCAGTGATAGACATGATAGGAGCATCTTTTGTTTTTAATATTTAGTCTTGGTCCCAGGTTTCTAATACAACAGCCTCTAAGAACTTTGGGGGCAACCACATGATCAGAGGCTTGGAACTTTCAGCCTCATGCACTGAACTCCAGGAGGAAGAGGGGCTGAAGATTGACTTAATCACCAGTGGCCAAAGATTTTATCAATCATGCTTGCGTAATAAAGCCTCCATAAACACCCTGAATGGGGTTTGCAGAGCTTCTGGGGTTGCTGAACACAGGAGATGCTGGGAAGGTGGCATGTTCAACAGAGGGCATGGGAGCTCTGTGCCCCTCCTAACTTACTTTGCCCTGGGCATCTTTCTTTTCTTTTGAGACAGGGTCTGGCTCTTTTGTCCAGGCTGCAGTGCAGTGGCACAATCTCAGCTCACAGCAACCTAAGCCTCCCCAGTCCCCAGCTCAAGGCATCCTCTTGGCTCACCTTCCTTGGTAGCTGGAATAATAGGTGCACAACACTGCACCCGGGTATTTATTTTTATTTTTCTAACTTTTTGTAGAGATGGGTTTTCACCATGTTGCCCAGGCTGATCTCAAACTCCTGAGTTTAAGTAATCCTCCCACCTCAGCCTCCCAAAGTGCTGGAATTACAGACATGAGCCACCACATCCGGGAAGTACATCTCTTTCACTGGCTGTTTCTGAGATGTATCCTTTACAATAAGCCAGTAATAGGAAATGAACTGGCCAGATACAGTGGCTCACATCTGTAATCCTAGCACTTTAAGAGGCTGAGGATCACTTGAGCCCAGGAATATGTGGCCAGCCTGGGCAACACAACAAGACCCCATCTCTACAAAAAATAAATTAGCCAGATGTGGTGGTGCAGGCATGTAGTCTCAGCTACTAGGGAGGCTGAGGTGGGAGGACCACTGGAGCCCAGGCAGTTGATGCTGCAGTGAGCTATGACTGCACCATTGCACACCAGCCTGTGCAACAAAATGAGAACCTGTCTCTCAGAAAAAAAGAAAATAAACTCTTTTTCCGAGTTCTGTAAACCGTTCTAGCAAATTATTAAACCCAAGAAGAGGGTCATGGGAACCCCTGATTTGTAACAGGTTGGACAAAAGTACAAGTGACAACGCAGGACTTGCCATTGGCATCTGAAGTCAGGATAGTCTTGTGGGACTAAGCCCCTAACCTCTGGGGTCTGTGCTAACTCCAGGTAGTTTCAGAATAAAATTGTGGGATACCCAGTTAATATCCAGAACACTGGAGAACTTGGTGTACAAACTCCACACACACGTTCAGTCAAAAGTGCATGAGTAGAGACAAACACAGGCTTTTCTGTCACCTGTCTACCTGCTTAACTGCATAGGAGAGGCAATACGTGGTGCTCATGAACAAAGCAAGCATTAAAGTCAGACCAGACCCAACATTTGACTCAGTCTTAATATCCAGGTGAGCCTGGGCAAATCATTCATTATTCCTAAGTCTTCATCACTTCATTCATAAAATGGGGATAACTGTGGCACCTACCTGTGATTTTGTGAGAATTAATGAGATATTACGCTTGGTGTTATTGTGATCACTATACCTATTCCAAATTATTTGACAAGGACAGGGATGGATGATAACATCAAAACATTAGAAACTGTAGTGAGGTCTCTCAGGCAACATTCCATACAATCAAATTATTGTCGCTACAAAGCATTACTGCCACACTTAATTCACCATTTCCTGAAAAAAAAATGTGCCAGCTTCATTGTTCAGGTCATTACAGTGCTGGTTTCCCTGCCTGGGCAGCTCACTCCATCCCATCCCAGCCCTTTCCCCATCCCTCCACCTCCCCCCTTCCCTCCTCATTCTCATACAACTCTTCCTCATCTTTCAGGACTTGGCTTCAAAGGTCACCTTAACTGGAAGCTTCTCTCACCCTCCAGAAGAGCTTCCCATTGCACTTGATGCATGCACTATTATTTGATCATTTTTGAGTTCTATTCCAAGTCTTTTTGTACCTGAATAACATGTTGCCCAGTCAGTCTCTCTTCCTGGACTCTGAAGTCTTTCATGGTAGATCCAGCTGGAAGTTGACAAAAAGACATTCTTTTGAAATAGAACGATGACACAGACAGACATAAGTTCTTAAATGTTTTAAATGGTATGTGAAACTTTAACAAAATTCAAAGGCTTCTGGGGAACATTTAGGAGGGAAAGTTACTGGGAATGTCATAAAGGATTAATTTGTATTTTATTTTATTTTATTTTATTTTGAGACAGAGCCTCAATTCTGTCACCTAGGTTAGAGTGCAGTGGTGCAATCAGGGCTCACTACAGCCTCGACCACCTGGGCTCAGGTAATCTCATTTAATTTTTATTTGGTTTAAAAAACTCACGTGTTGGTTGAGCGTGGTGGCTTATGCCTGTAATCTCAACACCCTGGGAGGCTGAGAGAGGTATATTACTGGAGGCCAGCAGTTTGAGATCAGCCTGGAAAACATATTAAGGCCCTGTCTCTACCAAAAAATAACAGAGCGAATGTGTGGAAGGCAATTTTTCCACAGACTGGGGGTGAAGGAAATGATTTCAGGATGATTCAAATGCATTACACATATTGTGCACTTTATTTCTATTATTATTACATTGTAATATATAATGAAATAATTCTACAACTCACTACAATGTAGAATCAATCAGTGAGATCGCTGAGCTTGTTTTCCTGCAACTAGACTGTCCATCTGGGGTGACGGGAGACAGTGACAGATCATCAGGCATTAGATTCTCATAAGGAGCACAAAACCTAGATCCCTCACATGCACATAACAGGGTTCGTGCTCCTCGGAGAGTCTAATGCTGCTGCTGATCTGACAGGACATGGTGCTTAGGTGGTCATGCAAGTGATGGGAGGGCTAGAAATACAGACGAAGTTTCCCCTCACTCGCCTACTGCTCACCTCCGGCTCTGTGGCCCTGTGGTTGGAGACCCCTGCTCAAGTGCATCCGAAAGGATCCATCCCATGCCATTCTTCAGAGTCATCTTTACTGCCACAGTGGTCAAGTGTAGCACTCCTAAGCTCGCAGGGCCTATGGCTCAGCTGGCATTTCATCACAATCAACAGTAAGTGGTAGCTTGAGTCATTGTGAGGTCACTTCCTGGAAATGACCAGCATCCCATGTCCCATTGGAAAGGAGCTGAGCACTGCTCCTTGGATAACCAAACCTATGCCCAAATCCCATCTGTGTGCATCTATCTCCCGGGATCCTTCCTATTATCAATTCTGTATTTGTAGGAGTCCAATCAGGAGACACAAGCCACTCAAAAGTTTAAACTAGAATGAGGAAAGTGGCTCACACTTGTAATCCCAGCATTTTGGGAGGCCAAGGTGGGTGGATCGCTTTGAGCTCAGGAGTTTGAGACCAGCCTGGGAAACATTGTGAAACCCCATCTCCACAAAAAACACAAAAACTAGCCAGATATGGTGGCATATATCTGTAATCTCACCTACTCAGGAAGCTGAGGCAGGAGAACTGCTTGAGCCTGGCAGGTGGAGGTTACAGTGAGCAGAGATTGTGCCACTGCACTCCAGCCTGGGTGATAGCATGAGACCCGATTTCAAAAAAAAAAAGAAGAAGAAGAAGAAGAAGAAAAAGAAAAACAACATATGTAAAATTAATATAAAAAGTATTAATTTTGGCCAGGTGCAGTGGCTCACGTCTGTAATCCCAGCACATTGGGAGGTAGAGGTAGGCGGATCACCTGAGGTCAGGAGTTCGAGACCAGCCTGACCAACATGGAGAAACCCCGTTCCTACTAAAAATATAAAATTAGCCAGGCGTGATGGCACATACCTGTAAATCCCAGCTACTTGGGAGGCTGAGGCAGGAAAATCGCTTGAACCCTGCAGGTGGATGTTGCGGTGAGCCGAGATCACACCATTGCACTTCAGCCTGGGCAACAAGAGCTACACTCCATCTCAAAAAAAAAAAAAAAAATTAATTTTAACAGAGGATCAGCATACTGAGGGACACACTAGCACAAATTAAAGACAACTCTAGAGAATACAGAACTAGCAGAGGCCAGGCATGGTGACTCAACCCTGTAATCCCAGCAATTTGGGAAGCCTAGGCAGGAGGATCGCTTGAGGCCAAGAGTTGGAAACCAGTCTGACAAACATAGTGAGACCCTGTGTCTACCAAGAAAAGAAAAAAATTAGCCAGGTGTGGTGGTGGTGCACACCTGTAGTTCCAGCTACTTGGGAGTCAAGGGTGGGAGGATCCCTTGAGCCTGGAAGTCTAGGCTACAGTGAGCCAAGATCCTGCCACTGCACTCCAGCCTGGGCAACAGAGACCCTGTCTTAGAAATAAGATAAGATAAGATAAGACAAGATGGGATGAGGTAAGATGAGATAAAATAAAATGAAATAAAAGTGTTAATCCCCCTATGGGAATCTCCTCCGGCCCTCTCTGGAACCTCACTTGTCAGTTCTTCCTCCCACTTCCCTGTATCTTTAACCTATCACCCGCTTTTAGCTCCTTCCCACCATCATTTAAATTACTCAAACGTCTTCTATTTTAAAAACCTCTCCCTAAACTCAGTGTGTCCCCTGCTTTAGGTCTCCAGCACACCCACTGAGCCATCTGCTCCCCCTGGTGCCTTCTCCACACAGCAGCCTGAGCCATGTCTCTAATCCATTAATCTCATCACGTTACTCCCCCATTTACATCACTTCTCCTTGTCTCGGGGATTAAGTCCAAACTCCTTAAAAGCCCCTGCTCTGCCCTGCCTTGCAAGGCAGCCTCACTGCTTGCCCTTCTCCATTTTACCTGCTGTGGAGTCCAACTGAGCCTCATCTGCCCCCTGAATTGGGAATTAGATTCTCATAAGGAGCTGAATCCTGAATCCACATTCTTTGCCCTCTGGGAGTCTCTGAAGTAGGTGATGCCCTCTGCTTAGAGTACACTTCCCCTTAAATCTCTACTCTCTTCCTGGCTAGCTTTGGCTCCTGTCACTTGTCCACTTTGGCATGACCTCCTCCTGGAAGCCTTCCTTGACTCTCCAGATTCTCAGGAGCATGGGAGGTGAAGTGCTCCTCCCATGAATGGATGGAGATTAGCGAGTATGCGTTATTCATGCTTAATTCACCAGTGCTTAGCTGAGTGCCTGGCACAAAACAGTTACTGTGGTGGCCAAAGTAATGACCCCCCCCCCCCCACCAATTGCTCATGTCCTATATTACAATGCACAAATACATAGGAAGGGGGAATTAAGAGTGCAGATGAAATTAATGTTGCTAATCAGCTGACCTTAAAACAAGATTATCCTGGAGTATCTAGAAGAGCCCATGTAATTACAAGTGCTCTTTAAATGTGGAAGAGGGAGGCAGAAAGTTAAGAACCAGAGATGGTGGGCACAATGGTTTATGCCTGTAATACCAATACTTTGGGAGGCCAAGGCAGGAAATTCCCTTGAGTGCAGGAGTTCAAGGCCAGCCCTGGCAACATAGTGAGAGGCCCCATCTCTACCAAAAAAATAATAATAATAATCACCGTGTGTCACAGTGCTTACCTGTAGTCCCAGCTACTGGGAAGGTTGAACTGGTAGGATCGCTTGAGCCTGGGAGTTTGAGGCTACAATGAGCCATGATAGGACCACTGAACTCCATCCTGAGTGACACAGCAAGGTCCTGTTTCTTTTTTTTTTTTTTTCTTGAGATGGAATCTTTTATTGATGAAAATGCTGTAAACACTGTTAAAATGACAACAAAGGATTTAGAAAATTATATAAACTTACTTGATAAAGTAGTGGTGTGGTTTAAGAGGATTGATTCTGATTTTGAAAGAAGTTCTACATTTGAGTAAAAGGCTGTAAGTCAAAGAGCATCTCATGCTGCAGAGTAATCTTCTGTGAAAGGAAGAGTCCATTGATGCTGCAAACTTCACTGTTGTTTTATTTTTAAAAACTGCCACAGCCACTCTAACATTCAGCAACCAGCACCCTGATCAGTCAGCAGCCATCAACATCGAGACAAGACCCTCCACCAACAAAAAGATTACAACTTGCTGAAGGCTCAGATGATCCTTAAAATTTTTCAGCAACAAAGGTCCTGTTTCTAAAGAAAAAAAAGGACATTGGAATCAGGAACCCCTCCATCCTAAGGTGCCTACAATGCATCTCTCTCTGCAAATGAGTAAACATCATCCTCCAACTCCTCACAGAGTGGAGCAGCAGGAAAACTCCCTCACCTCATTTCTGTGCAGTTTGGGAGGCCTGGACAGACCAATAACCAGCTCCTTGCTGATGAAGCAATCGGGAAATGGCTGGAGTTGAGCTAAGGAGAATTTGGATCCTTCTTTCTTTTGGTTCTCAAGAGGCAGGGTAGGGGTCAGGCATGGTGGCTCATATGTGTAATCCTTGCACTTTGGGAGGTCAAGGTGAGAGGATCGCTTGAGGCCAGGAGCTCAAGATAAGCCTGGGCCACACAGCGAGACCCAGGTGGCATGCACCTGTGGTCCCCACTACTTGGTAGGATGAGATGGGAGGATTGATCACTGAATCCCAGCAGTTTCAGGCTGCAGTCAGCCATGATCACACCACTGCACTCCAGCCTGTGTGATAGAAACAGACCATGTCTCAAAAAGTAAAAAAAAAAAAAAAAAAAAAAAAAAGAGAGAGACTATAGGCAGGCACCACCACACCACCACATCTGGCTAATTTTTAAATATTCTGCAGAGATGAGGTCTTGCTAGGTTGCCAAGGCTGGTCTAAAACTCCTGGCATCAGGCTGGGCATGAGGGCTCATGCCTGTAATCCCAGCACTTTGGGAGGCCAAGGCAGGCAGATCACCTGAGGTCAGGAGTTTGAGACCAGCCTGACCAACATGGTGAAACCCCATCTGTACTAAAAGTGCAAAAATTAGCTGGGCAGTAGTGGCATGTGCCTGTAATCTCAGCTACTCGGGAGGCTGAGGCAGAAGAATCACTTGAACCTGGGAGGCGGAGGCTGCAGTGAGCCGAGATCGCACCACTGCACTCCACCCTGGGCGACAGAGTGAGACTGTCTCAAAAAAAAAAAAAAAATACAAAGAAACAAAAACAAAAACAAAAAACAAAAAAAACTCCCAGCATCAAGAGATCTTCCTATCTCACCCTCCCAAAGCCCTGGGATTATAATTTTTGTTTAGAATAATTGAAGACACTTGTTCTTACACTGCTTTAAGGTATAAAGAAAAAAAAAAGATAATAACAAATGTTGGTGAAGGCCGGGCACAGTGGCTCAGCCTGTAATTCCAGAATTTTGGGAGGCTGAGGTGGGCAGATCACTTGAGGCCAGAAGTACGAGACCAGCCTGGCCAACATGGTAAAACCCCATTACTACAAAAAAATATGAAAATTAGCCAGGCATGGTGGTGTGCACCTGTAATTCCCAGCTACTCAGGATGCTGACATGAGAGAATCACTTGTGCCTGGGAGGTCAAGGCTGTAGTGCACTGTGATGGCATTACTGTGCTACAGCCTGAGAGACAGAGCAAGCCCCTGTCTAGAAGAAAAAAAAAATGTCAGTGAAGATGTGGAGGAATTGGAACCCACATACATTACTGGTGGGAACATAAAATCATGTAACCACTTTGTTTGGGTATTTCTTTTCCTGTCATTTTAATTGGATTTTTCAAAAAATCAAGACAGGGTCTCACTATCTAGCCTAGGATGGTCTTGAATTCATGGGCTCAAGCCACCTCCCAACTGAGCCTCCTGAGTAGCTGGGATTACAGGTGTGAGCCATTGCACCTAACTGGTATAGCCACTTTAGAAAACAGTCTGGCAGTGTCTCAAAATGCTAAATGTACAGTCATCATATAATGCAACAATTTCACTCCTAGGCATATATCCCAGAGAAATAAAAATATATGTCCACACAAAAACTTGTACAGCAATCTTCATAGCACCATTATTCATAATGGCCAATACATGGAAAAAACCCAAATGTCCACCAACTGATGAACAGATAAACAAAATGCAGTGTGTCTCTAACACAGAATATTACTCAGACATAGAAGGAATGAAATATTGATACACACTATGACATAAAGGAACTCTGAAAACATTGTGCTAAGAGGGGAAAAAAAGCCACAAAAGACCACATATTATACAATTCTATTTGTCCAGGTTAGGCAAATCTATAGTGGCAAAAAATCAATCAATGGTTGCCTAACGCTGGCAGCCAAGGCAGGTGGGGGGAGTAGGAGGTAGTGGCTAAGGGGTGCGGATTTCTCCTTTCATATAGGGTAATGAAAGATTCTAAAAGTGACTGTGGTGATTGACGTACAGCTCTGGGAATATTCTAAAACCTACTGAATTGCAGATTTCAATAAATAAAGTGAATGGTATGTGAATTGTATTTTAATAAAGCTATTATTTTAAATAATAATAATAAGGGGCTGGGCACAGGTGGTCATGCCTGCATGTAATCCCAGCTCTTTGGGAGGCTGAGGCAGGAAGATTACTTGAGGTCAGAAGTTTGAGCCCAGTCTGAGCAACCTAGCAAGATCCCGTCTCTACGATAAAAAAATTAAAAAATTAGCTGGGCATGGTGGCACACGTCTGTAGTCCCAGCTACCTGGGAGACTGACATGGGAGGATTACTTGAGCCCAGGAGTTTGAAGCTACAGTGACCCATGATCATGTCACTGTACTGCAGCCTGGGTAACAGAGCAAGACCCTGTCTCTAAAAAGGAAAGAAAAGAAATGCAAGTTTTTATCACTTTGTGAGTGTAGCCAAGTTGGTGGAGAAATAGACAAGAATAAAAGGGCATTGAATAATGAGGGTGAGTGGCTGGTTAGGCTCAGCTGCCAGCTAATCAGTTTCTAAAAAATTCATTAGTAAAGTTACAGCTCTGGGGATAGCCATGCAGTCAAAGAATGAATGCTAAATTCATTACAAATGCTCATGGTCTTTCTTTACATGCCTCCTAGTGAAAAATTCCTAAGTGTCTGAATAGGAAGTCTGCAATGATAGCAGCTATTTATTAAAGACTACAAAAAAGAAATGGATGCCATACATGGTGGCTCACGCCTGTAATCTCTACACTTGGGGAGGCCTAGGCAGGCAGTTCACCTGAGGTCAAGAGTTCGAGACCGGCCTGGTCAACATGGTGAAACTCCGTCTCTACTAAAAATACAAAAATTAGCTGTGTGTGGTAGCACTTGGCTGTAATCCCAGCTACTCGGGAGGCTGAGGCAGGAGAATTGGTTGAGCCCAGCAGGAGGAGGTTGCAGTGAGCCAAAATCATGCCATCACACTCCGGCTTGGGCCACAAAAGCAAGACTCTGTCAAAAAAAAAAAAAAAAAAAGAAATGGCATCTTCTTCAAGAATGACATAGTTTCATGATAAAAAAAAGTTCTAATTTTGCGTTTTGATTTGATTTAGCCAATATGACACCAATCTTGGATAAAGTGCAAACAACGCAATTTCATTTTCTCATTAATCAAAACTGATTTGGTAGTCTAATATCAATTCTGATCTTTTAAAAAACTGATCAGATAAAAAAAATTACGGAATGATGGAGCCAATAAGATGTTACAATTTCTTTCGAGAAGAATTTCAAAACCCACACATATCTGAGATGAGGAAGTATGAGGAAACATATTTGATTACTATATTTAAAAATAAACTGATTATGTAGCCAACAGCAACTGGAAAGAGGTCTCCTCATCCACAGCCACACAAACCCGATCACACAGCTATGCGGTTGCAAGGACTGCATAGCCTAGAAGGGACTGGTCTGACTTCAGATTTCATTTCATTTGTATTTGTATTTTGAAACAGGGTCCCACTCTGTCACCCAGGCTGGAGTGCAGTGGTATAATCATAGCTCACTACAGCCTTCACCAACTGGGCTCAAGAGATGCTCCTGCCTCAGCTGCCCCAGCACCTGGGAATACAGGCAAGTAACACCATGTCACGCTATTATTTTTTTAATTTTTGTAAAGAGAGAAGTCTTGCTATATTGCCCAAGCTGGCCTCAAACTCCTAGCTTCAAGAGATCTGCCTACCTCAGCCTCCTGAGTAACTGAGGCCACAGGTACACACCACCATGCCCAGCTATATTTATTTTATTTTATTAAATTTATTTTTGTAGAGAGGAGGTCTTGCTATGTTGCCCAGGCTGCTCTCGAACTCATGGCCTTAAAATGTACTCCCATCTCTGCCTCTCAAGCTGTTGGAACTATAGTTGTGAGACACTGCATCTGGCCTGACTTGAGATTTCTTTAATCTTGCATCCTTTACTTAGTAGGACTGGGAAAGGTAGCAGTGTTTTTTTTTAATTACTTAATAATTCAATTAGAATCAAACTCAAGCTTGACTCCTGCCTTCTCTCGCAGTTCACATCCAGTCTGTCAGGAAATCCTACTGACTGACTTCAACACGTATCCGGGCTCTGACCATCTCTCACCACCACCATGACCCTGGTCAGGACCTCTACCATCTCCCACCTGGATGTTGCCACAGCTTGGCCCCCATGCTTCTACCCAAATCTTCCCACAGTCTTTCTCAACTCAGCAGCCAGGGGGTGCTTTTAAATCAGGAGACAGATCATGTTGCCTCTCTGCTCAGAACCACCACGCAGTTCCCATTTTAGTCAGAGGAAAAGTCAAAGCCCCAGCAATGGCCTCCCAGGGCTTACACGATCTGTACTGATCCCAGCCCAGCAACTCCCTGGCTCCTCCCCTACTTCTCTCCCTCTATCTCTTTGCTCCACTGGCCTCCTTCCAGAGCCTCAGACACACCAGGGAGTTTCCTCCCAATGCCTTTATCCTGTTGATTCAGCCTACAATGCTCTTCCCTCAGCACCTCGGCCAGCTCCATCCCCTGCTTCAAACTTTTGCTCAATTTTCACTCATAAGGCCAACCCTGACCACTCTACTTAACATTGCCATCTGTCCCCATTCCCAACATGCTCATTTTTTTCTTTCTTTTTGAAACACAGTCTTGCTCTATTGCCCCGGATAAAGTACAGTGGTGCAGTCACAGCTCACAGCAACCTCAACCTCTCAGGCTTAAACAATCCTCCTGCCTTGGCCTCCCTAGGAGCTGAGACACCTGGCTAATGTTTTTTTCAATTTTTTTTTTTTTTTTTGAGACAGAGTCTCGCTGTCACCCAGGCTGGAGTACAGTGACGCAATCTCGGTTCACTGAAACTTCCGCCTCCTGGGTTCAAATGATTCTCCTGCCTCAGCCTCCTGAGTAGCTGGGACTACATACAGGTGCCCGCCACCATGCCCAGCTAATTTTTGTTTTTTTAGTAGAGACCGGGTTTCACCACGTTGTTCAGGTTGGTCTTGAACCCCTGAACTCAAGCGATCCACCACCTTGGCCTCCCAAAGTTCTGGGATTACAGGCTGAGACATGCATCTGGCCCCAACCACATTTTTTGAGGCTTGGAACTTTCAGCCTCACTCGCTGAACTCCAGGAGGCAAAAGGGGCTGGAGATTGACTTAACGACCAAGGGCCAATGATTTTATCATGCTTCCATGAAAACCCTAAACAATACGGTTTGGAGAGCTTCTGGGTTGCTGAACACAAGGAGGTGGTGGGAGGGTAGTGTGCCCAACAGAGGGCATGGAAGTGCCCCTTCCCACTTACCTTACCCTGTGCATCTCTTTCATTGGCTGTTCCTGAGATGCAGCCTTTACATTGAGCCAGTAATAGAAAATAAACTGGCCAGATGTGGTCGATCATGCCAATAATCCCAGCACTTTCCCAGATCTTTTTACCTTGACCTCCAAAGTGGCTGGGACAATAGGCATGCATTAGTGTACCGTCATACCTGGTTTTTTTTTTTTTTTTTTTAGTAGAGACAAGGTCTCACCATGTTTCCCAGACTTGTTTCAAACTTCTGGGCTCAAGCAATCCTTTTGCCTCAGCATCTCAAAGTGCTGGGGTTACAGGTGTGGGCCGTGGCCCAGCCTGGAACCATGCTACTTGTATAGTCTGCAGAACTGTAAGCCACATAAACCTTTTTCCTTTATAAACCACCTAGCCTCAGGTGTTTCCTTATAGCAATGGAAAATGGACTAATACAGGAATTGTATATCAACACTTACCAGACTGTGATGAGCACAATGACAGAAGTATAGAGTGGGAATGAAATGCTCCCAAGGGGCTTCTTGTTGCATCATAGAGAGTGGGGTGAGACATCTCAGCTGTGGCTAAAGATGAGCAAAGATGAGAATGAAAGAGTGATGATGGGAGTAGGGAGAGAGTTTCCTGAAGGACCAGTAAAGTCCCGGAAGGAAACTGACATTCTGTGTGGTTGGAGGGTAGGTGAATTCAACTGTCATTGCAATTCAGCAAACCGCACATTTAAGTTTGTGTTTGATTTTCAATAACATCAGCCCCGCGGATACAAGAAATAAGGAATTGTGTTTGCGCTATCATGGAAGCTCTCTGGATCTTAGGCCGTGACTTATGCTGAGAGGTAGACTTGTGCGTTTTGTTTTTCTCTCTGTGAGTGCTCAAGTGCAGCGGTCCCCAATTTTTTTGGCACCAGGGACCGGTTTTGTGGAAGACAATTTTTCCACAGACTGGGTGCAGCAGGTCAGTTTTGGAATATTTCAAGTAAATTACATTTATTGTGGACTTTATTTTTATTATTATTACATTGTAGTATATAATGAAATAATTATGTAACTCACCATAATGTAGAATCAGTGGGAGTCCTGAGCTTGTTTTTCTGCAACTAGACGGTCCCATCTGGGGGTGATGTGAGACAGTGATAGATTACCAGGTATTAGATTCTCATAAGAATAGAGCAAGGTAGATCCCTCACATGCACAGTTCACAATAGGATTCACACTCCTATGAGAATCTAAAGCTGCTGCTGATCTGACAGGAGGCAGAGATCAGGCAGTAATGTGGGGAGTGCCTGTAAATACAGTTCAAGCTTCACTCACCCACCCGCTGCTCACCTCCTGCTGTGTGGCCCAATACAGGCCTGTGAACCAGGGATTAGGGGCCCCTGCTCAAGTGCATCCAAAAAGGCCCTTCCCACACCAGTCTTCATAGTGGTCAAGTGCAGCAACTACTTAGCTCCCAAGGTATGTGCCTCAGCTGGCAATTCATCACAATTAACAGTAAGTGGTAGCTTGAGTCATTGTGAGGTCACTTCCTGGAAATGACCAGCATCCCATATCCCACTGGCAAGGAGCTCAGCACTGCCCCTTGGATAACCACACCTATGCCCAAATCCCATCTGTGTGGGTCTACCTCCTGGTACCCTTCCTAGCACCAATTCTTTATTTGTAGGAGTCCAATCAGGAGACACAAACCACTCGAAAATTTAAAGTGGTAAAATTCAAAATAAAAAAGTATTAATTATAACAGGGCAACAGCATAATGAGAGATTGGCTACCAAAAAGCAAAGAGAAGGCTAGAGAACATAGGACCAACGGAGGCCAGGTATTGTAGCTCCTGCTTATAATTCCAGCAATTTCAGAAGCCAAGGCAGGAGGATTGCTTGAGGCCAGGAGTTTGAGACCCGCCTGGGAAGCACAGTGAGGCGCTGTCTTTAAAAAAAACAAAAAAAAAACAAAAAAAAAAAAACAAAAAAAACCCCACGAAAACAAAAAACCTCCAACTCAAAAACAAATAATAAAAATAAACAAACAAATAAAATAAAAAATAAAAAATTTAGCTTTGCATGCTGTTGTACATCTGTAGTCCCAGCTCCTTGGGAAGCTGAGGTGGGAGTATTGCTTGATCCCAGGAGTTTGACACTACAGCGAGCCATGATCACACCACTGCACTGCAGCCTGAGTAACAGAGCAAGACCCTCTATCTACAAAGGAAAGAAAAGAAATGCAAGTTTTTATCATTTTGTGAGAGTAATAAAGTTTGAGGAGAAACAGAGAAGAACAAAAGAGCACTGAATGGTGAGGGTGGGTAGCTGGTTAGGCTCAGTTCCTAGCTAAGTGGCTTCTGAAAAATTCTTTAATAAAATCATAGCTCTGGGGGTCAGTCATGCAGTCAAATGATGAATGCTAAATCCATTACAAATGCCCATCGTCTTTCTTTACATGCCTTGTAGTGAAAAATTCCTAACTGCCTAAATAGCAAGTGGTCTGAAATCACAGCAGTTGTTTATGAAAGAAATAACATCTCAGCCAGGTGCGGTGGCTCATGCCTGTAATCCCAGCACTTTGGGAAGCCAAGGCGGGCAGATCACCTGATGTCAGGAGTTGGAGAACAGCCTGGCCAGTATGGCCAAACCCCTGCCTCTACTCAAAATACAAAAAATTAGCTGGGTATGGTGGCAGGCACCTTAATCTCAGCTATTTAAAGGCTGAGGCAGGAGAATCACTTGAACCTGGGAGGCGGAGGTTGCAGTGAGCCGAGGTCACACCACTGCACTCCAGCCTGGGCAACAAGAGCAAAACTCCATCTCAGAAAGAATAAAAAAAATCTCAATTTTTAAAAACCATGAGTCAAATATTATTTTCCTCCTCCCATTTTACAGGTGTGCAACCTAAATAACAGAGAATTTAAGCAATTTTCCTAAGTGGCAGAGTGCAGATTTAAACCCTATCACTTTGGCCTCAGAATTTGTGCCTTATATTATTTTATTATTTTAAAATTCATCTTTTTAAAACCAAGAGACTTATGCAAAATTGTGCTAGGATTCAAAAAAATCCTCTTGCTTTTCCTGACCATGGGTGCAGGCAGGGCTCATGCTGCATTTTCTTTACTTATTTATGTCCAGCTTGGATGGAGACATGATGACAGGAGCTCCCTCCATCACCGTGCACCAGAAAGAAAAGTGAAGAGAAGCACAGGGAAGCCAGTCTTACCATGTTTGAGCAACTGAACCAATGTCAGCCTCAGCCTACCAGCACAATTACTTTTATGTGAGAAAAACAGGCATCTCCCTATTTGGAAAATCACAGCTGGCTGCAGTAGTAAACAATCCACAAGTTATTCCTGGTAACACTATTCCTACAGCCCTAACTTGTCTCAAAAAAAAAAAAAAAAAAAAAAGAATAATCCTAATGCAGTTATTTCCTTTTGCATTCATGAGGAGATGGAAGAAATACCCATATTTGATGGTTGGCTGGGAACTGTCTTTGGTATTGTATGAAATATTTCAATATTGTAAACGTGAAAAGATGAGAATCCTGGAGACCCTGTGGGCATGGAGAAAAGGAAGTACATTAGAGGGTGTTGTAGGAAATATTTTCATTCCAGGCACTGCTGTTAAACTACCCCTAAACTTTCTTTCCTTAGAAGAACAGAAAAAACAAAAGAGCACAAAAGATCAAGAAACATTCCAGGTGACCCTCTCCACTCTTATTTGTTGCAATAAAGGAAAAGCGTTTTGGAGATTTTCTTGAGTGCAGTTTATGATGTGATCCAAGTTATTTATTTTCTGCTAATGATTTTCAAAATTTGAATTAAAAACTTTCAGAAATTTAGCTTTATCAAAGGCAGCTATTCACATGTAAAACTAGTTTGGTTACCTTCATCTGTATAAACACATAGCTAGTGAATTGGCATAACTATTAAACTGAAGAATCAACAGAAACATGCCAATGACTGGCCCTTACCTTCCACAGTGACCTCAATTTCAGGAAGCTTTTCATTACTCTCAGGACTTCATGGTCTTTTGGGGGACTGAAAGTTGTAAAATAAGCACAGAATTACTTTAGTGTATTGTAGGAAAAAAAATACAAAAGGAGATGTTTTATAAGAGTAGAGTATTAAACTTCATACAGTTTGACTCTTTTCAAAGAAACCTGCAGAATTAAACTTGTAGTGTAATCCTCCAAAGGCGGCTCAAAAAAGCCATAGAAACATGAATAAAGTAGGATTGCAAATGTGACATTTCCAGTGAAATTTTTTTTTTAAAAAAGAAAAAGAGGTCCATTAAATAAAATACCTTAAAAAGCTAAGAAACTAACTGCAAGCCCCACAAAGATATTGGCCAACGATTCTCTATGATTTTATAAAATGCTAATAAAGAATGTCTTAAGGTAGTGAAATATAACAGGAAGTACATGTAATCTCTTACCTTTAGTGTGGCAAGTAGGAAATAATTAGTTCAAGCCAAGAAAGAATACCAAGAAATGTTACAGAAGCCAGTACAATGGTGGTCTAACAGCTAGTAAAACAGTCCTGATGAGAGTTTTTTCCAAAAGGAGTTCGCAGAGTCACCCTGTAATGTAACAATAATTCCTATCATTGTGGACAAAAACCCTGACTTTTCCTTCCCATGACTGGCAAGTAATTGTATGAAGAATAAATTACTTCTTTCATGAAAAAGAAAATTAACACTAGTGTATTTTCTTCAGCCACTAAAATTCTGCAGAAACATATAGTAAGAAACTCAATCATCACATCAGGCCGGGTATGGTGGCTCATGCCTGTAATCCCAGCACATTGAAAGGTCACGGTGGGTGGGTCACTTGAGTTCAGGAGTTCAAGACCAGCCTGACCAACTTGGTGAAACTCCATCTCTACTAAAAACACAAAGATTAGCCAGGCATGGTGGCGCATTCCTGTAATCCCAGCTACTCAGGAGGCTGAGGCAGGAGAATCGCCTGAACCCAGGAGGCGGAGGTTGCAGTGAGTGGAGATCACACCACTGGACTCTAGCCTGGGCTATGAGAGTAAAACTCTGCCTCAAAAAAAAAGAAAAGAAAAGAAACTCAATCATCAATATTTAGTCACTCTTAAGACTGACCCAGGAGTAACAGAGCAGATAAAACCCAGCAAATTAGACTTCATTCAACTACTTAGGTGTACTGTGAGCCACCATGGTGCCTCTAAACACCATGGAGGCAGTGGTCACTATTCTTGCACTGATGAAGATGGCTGTGTACAGGATGGGGAACTTCAGGGGCAATGGAGAGTGCTAGGACTGCAGCTCAGAGCCAGGCTTTTCCATGAAGGTCTTATGGCCACACTTGTCACCTCTAGCTAGAAAAACATTTTAGTAGAAATGTCATTTTATTGTTTTAATTCCAGAAATGACTTCAGTGGCAAATAGAAATTACTTTTTTACTGTCGTTGTTGTTGAGGCAGAGTCTCACTCTGTTGCCCAGGCTGGAGTGCAGTGCTGTGATCTCAGTTCATAGCAGCCTCTGCCTCCCAGCTTCAAGTGATTCTCCTGCTTCAGCCTCCCAAGTAGCTGGGATTACAGGTGCCAGCCACCATGCCTGGCTAATGTTTTGTATTTTTAGTAGAGATGGGGTTTCACCATGTTGGCCAGGCTGGTCTCGAACTCCTTACCTCAGGTGATCCACCCACCTCAGCCTCCCAAAGTGCTGGGATTACAGGCATGAGCCACCACACCCAGCTTAGAACTTACTTTTTAACAACAAACTTCATTTCATTACTCCCATGGATGATTCTTTCAAGTCATGGAATTCCAAACCACGTAGGGCTTTGAAAGGGAATCCCCTCTGGCAAGCCTTCTACATATAGGAACTCGGGGTTTGATTCAAACGCAGAATATGGTACTTTTACTGCCTCAGCGAGCCCAACAGCTTGAGCTGAAAGTGCAAGAGAACAGTTTGTGGAAGATAAAATTTGACACAGACATTCTTTTATTTGTATCTGCATTCTCAAGTACATTATGGACAAGTTCCCTACAATTGAGCAATATCCACTTCATATTGAAGGCGTTTTGCTTAGGTTATTTGGCAAATCTGAAGAACAAGCCTAAAAGATAAGCACTTTTAAAAGATACATTTAACACTTCTTTTTTTGAGAAGGAGTCTTGCTCTGTTGTCCAGGCTGGAGTGCCGTGGCATGATCTCAGCTCACTGTAATCTCCACCTCCCGGATTCAAGTGATTCTCCGGCCTCAGCCTCCCAAGTAGCTGGGACTACAGGCACACACCACCATGCCTAATTTTTTCTATTTTTAGTAAGCGGGGGTTTCACCATGTTAGCCAGGATGGTCTCGATCTCCTGACCTTGTGATCTGCCTGCCCTGGCCTCCCGAAGTGCTGGGATTACAGGCGTGAGCCACTGCACCAGGCCCATTTTTAACACTGTCAATCAAAAGTAGAGTTGTGTTATTAGTCAAAATGACCTCTGTGTTCTAAGCAGAAATGACTGAAGGCCATTCTCCACACAGCAGTGGTCCCTGGTAGCCTTTCCATTCTCATCAAGAGGCAGGGTAGCTGTGCAAAGACAGGTGGTTTCTATGATGCAACTAAGCAGCGCTCAGTAAGTTCGAGTCATCAGACACAGAGTAGTCAGGATTTCTGATAAGGACAGGAAACGTCAACATCAGGTACTGAGATAATGGACAGGAACGCCCTGGGAATGCTGTGAGTGCTCCCCACTCCTTGCTTCCTTCTCCATGAGGGACATACCCAATCAACTGAAACACACTTTCTTGCTGAGCCTCCTCAGAATCATTCGAGACAGCACTACAGGAAACCGCTGTCAATAAATCTAAGTATTTGCCACACATGTGCTAGCCAGATTAGAAATACAGACAGCAGAATGACACTTACCCAACGCCTCCCTTCCTCTCCCATTCTGACACATGAGAAAGCTGAATCCGAGAGAAATGAAGTTGCCTGCTTGGTTTCAATAGCAAATGTAGTAGTAGAAATAAACCAAAGCCTGTCTTCTGGGACCTTCTGTTTTTAGGTCCTGAACTTCTATAATTCATTCAGACATGACCCTTCATTGATACATTACTAAAGACACACTGTAGGGGAAGGGACTATGTGTCCCTTCATGTTCATATGAAAGAGTAAGACTTTTGTCTCCAAAAAATAAAAAGTACAAAAATGTTTCAATTAAAAAAAAAGTGTGATGGTCTTTGGCAATGTTTAAATAAAAAGTATCCCCTTCAAATAAGCTGACACTAACACATAATAACCAGGGTCACAGAATCACAGAGGCCAGTGAGATTAAAAAGTACCCCTGTGATTCTGTGACAGATACACCACCAGGAAAATTTCCTGTTCCTGTCCTCAACAAATCCACAGCAACATAATGTCAGCAAGTGCCTCCCCTACTTCCAGGCAGCCACAGGGAAAGGGGAGAGCAAAGAAACCACTCTCTGTGTCACTGATAAGTGAGGCTCAATGGGAAACATGAGGCATGAGGGGCATCCAAAGGTAGGTGACAATTTCAGTGTCTCCCCTTTGTCTTCCTGCTTCAGATATCATCTGCATCTTCTGCTCTTTTCATGATAAGGAAGGAGGCAGCAATAGCATGTCTACTGTGAAAAGGTGGAACTACTCATTAGGCATCATGGAACTTATTGTAGAAGTTTAGACAATCCTGGGAAGCTTTCAGACCTGGTCTCCTAACATGTACATCTAAGTCTGCTAAGGCTCTTGAAGAGGCAGTAGACTGTGAACCTCCAGGAGTTAACACAGGTTTTCTAGGGTCTTCACACTGCTAAGTACAGTCATGGCAACTCCTTCATTTCCTTTTTAAACAAGTGTTTTCCCAATTATCCCTTTAAAATTGGGCAGTTTAGGCTGAGCATGGTGGCTCACCCCTGTAATCCCAGCACTTTGGGAGGCCAAGGTGGGTGGATCACTTGAGGTCAGGAGTTTGAGACCAGCCTGGCTGACATAGTAAAACGCCATCTCTACTAAAAAATACAATAATTAGCTGGGTGTGGTGGTAGACACCTGTAATCCCAGCTGCTCAGAAGGCTGAGGCATGAGAATCCCTTGAGCCTAGGAGGCAGAAGTTGCAGTGAGCTGAGATTGTGCCACTGTATTCCAGCCTGGGTGACAGAGCAAGGCTCCATCTCAAAAAAGAAATTGGGCAGTTTTGCGCCTCTGATATAGCAAGTGAGTGTGCACAGTGATTAGTAGTGATGAGCTAATAAACATTAACTAGGCCATGGTGGTTTTTTAAAATCGTGATTGGCTGGGCGAGGTGGCTCATGCCTGAAATCCCAGCACTTTGCGAGGCTGAGGCAGGTGGATCACGAAGTCAGGCGATCAAGACCAGCCTGGCCACATGGTAAAACCTCATCTCTACTAGAAATACAAAATTAGCCAGGAATGATGGTGAGCTCCTGCAATCCCAGCTACCCGGGAGGCTGAAGCACAATGTCTGGAACCCGCAAGGCAGAGGCTGCCAGTGATCGGAGATCACACTGCTGCACTAGAGCCTGGGCGACAGAGCGAGACTCTGTCTCAAGAAAAAAAAGGAAAAACTGATAAAACATGTGGGCCCCTAAAATTTGAAAGTTATATGCAAGACTGGGTTAAAATATGTTTAAAACACATCTTCTAAAAAATGTATGAACAGCGCAGGTGTGACAATATGCTAAAAAAATCTATGAGGAGTGTGGAAGATCAAGACAGTGGTCCCCCTTCCCTGCTCCCTTTACAGTTTGATTTCATCCTTGGCTTTTCATAATGGACTTTTGTAAAGAGGGTAGATTTGCATCCAGGTCTAGGATTACAACTATAGGTTTCTGTTTGTTTGTTGAGATAGAGTCTCACTCTACTGCCCAGGCTGGAATGTAGTGGTGCAATCCTGGCTCACTGTAACCTCCGCCTCCTGGGCTTACGTGATTCTCCTGCCTCAGCTTCCAAAGTAGCTGAGATTACAGGTGCCCACCACCATGACCAGCTAATTTATGAATTTTTTGTAGAGATGGATTTTCACCATGTTGGCCAGGCTAGTCTTGAACCCCTGACCTCAAGTGGTCCACCTGCCTCGGACTCTCAAAGTCCCGGGATTACAAGCATAAGCCACTGCCCCCAGCAGAAGTGTATTTTAAGACCACTTTCAGCAGAAGTGTAGCCTCAACTAGATAAATGCAAACATGTTGGCTCATGCCTGTAATCCCAGCACTTTGTTTGTTTTTTTGAGCTGGAGTCTTGCTCTGTTCCCCAGGCTGGAGTGCAGTGGCGTGATCCTGGCTCACTGCAACCTCTGCCTCCTGGGTTCAAGTGATTCACCTGCCTTAACCTCCTGAGTAGCTGGGACTACAGGAATACGCTACTATGCCTGGCTATTTTTTTGTATTTTTAGTAGAGATGAGGTTTCACCATGTTGCCCAGGCTGGTGTTGAACTCCTGAGCTCAGGCGATCTGCCTGCCTCAGCCTCCCAATGTGCTGGTATTACAGGCTCACCATACCCAGCAATCCCAGCACTTTGGAAAGCCAAGGTAAGATCACTTGAGCCCAAGAATTCGAGACTAGCCTGGGCAACATAGGGAAACACTGCCTCTACAAAAATTAAAAAATTAGCTGGGCTTGGTGACATGTACCTATGATCCCACTTACTTGGGGAGGCTGAGGTGGGAGGATCACTTGAGCCTAGAAGGTTGAGGATGCAGTGAGCTATGATTGTGCCATTGGACTCCAGCCCAGACAACAAGATGAGACCTTGTCTCTTAAAAAATAAAAAGATAAATGCAAATGTGAATCACCTACAGAGTTAAAAGGCCACAAATGTTCCAATGTTAGCAGGGAGCCTAGAAGAAGCCTCCACAGCTGCCCCAGTCAACCCAACTAAGAGAAAGAGGTTTAGGTAAGGCAAGCCTTCATTTAAGCCCATCAGGTTCTGCAGAAAAAATATTCCATGGTCATGGGATGATCTGACTGACTGATACAAACTGTCCACACAGCTAGTTGACCTTTGCCTCCTCCCTAGATCCAAAATGTACTGGAAATGAATGCCACATGAGATCTATCCCTGTCCTCCTTATCACACACCCTTTCTAGGAGAGCCCACACTAGCTGATGACTCTGGAATTCTGGTTTCCATGAATCTAGATATCATGCCACTGAGCTCTGTCTTTCCAACTACCTTTTAGACATCTCTACCTGGATGTCCTGAGCATCTTATGTCCAAAGATTAATTCCTTCTCCCTGACAACATATGTTCTTTGTTTCTCCACTTTCCCTGTCTCAGTTAATGACACTGCCATGCACCAAGATACCTGAACCAGAAACCTGAAGGGCATCCTACACTCCTCCTTCTGCTCTCCTCCTATTTCTATTCACTGTGTTAACAATAAGCTGTCCTGATATTTTACCTCCTAAATACTCTCAAAACCTCACTTTCCCTTCATATTCACTGGCACCCCCTATTCAGCATCTCATCACTCATTCAACAATATTTAATGAGTATGAAGCATAGCTAGGTGTTTTAAAACAGAATAAAAACAGTGTGATCTTTGTTTTCTGATGGCTAAACATCTAGTTTTTTCTTTTTTTTTTTCCTGAGATGAAGTCTTGCTGTGTTGCCTAGGCTGGAGTACAGTGGCGCGATTTCAGCTCACTGCAGCTTTTGACTTCCAGATTCAAGCAATTCTCCTGCCTCAGCCTCCCAAGTAGCTGGGATTACAGGTACACACCACCATGCCCAGCTAATTTTTCTATTTTTAGTAGAGATGGGATTTTACCATGTTGGCCAGGCTGGTCTCAAACTTCTGACCTTGTGATCCATCAACCTCAGCCTCCCAAAGTGCTAGGATTACATGAGTAAGCCACCACACCCGGCTAAAATCTAGTTATTTCATATATGAACTATTCAGGTATACTCTTGACTCTTACTTACAATTCATTCCCTAAACAATATCCAGAGTGTCTCCTCCTCACAACTTAAATTAGATCATTTAATTCAGGAGTCAGTGAACTTTTTCTATAAAAACCAGATAGTATTTTAGGTTTCTGGGCCATATGTTCTCTGTTGAAACTACTTAACTCTGCTCTTGTAACACTAAAAACAGCCATGGACAATATGTAAACCCATGGGTGAGACTGTGTTCCAATATGGTTTATTCGTTAAAATAGGCAGCAGGCCAGATTTGACCCATGGGCCGTAGTTTGTCGACCCCTGATTTAACCACAATGCTTCTTACTCCATTGGAATTCATCCAGATTCCTTTCCATGGCCTAGAAGGTCCATCCTCATCTGAATATTACTTGCTCCTCCAGGGTCTACTATGCTCCAGCCACCCTGACCATCTTTATGGCGCTTCAACACTATGCCATGTCTGTTAACATCTCAGGTCCCTGCCCTTGATATTCTACCCAGCAGGACCAGACCAGATCTTGACCAGATCTTCTTCGAGCTGCCTCAGCTCAAATGTCACCTCCTCAGAGAGGTCTTCACTGCCCACCCCAATAGGTCAGTACCCATTCCAACGCCCATAACTCCTACAGCTCTTTTTATTTTCTTGAAATTACTTATCACCATCTGAAAAAATGTCATTTGTTGCATGTACATAGCCTGCTTCCCCACCAGCACACCACCACTAGAACAGAAGCTCCCCGAGAACAGAGACTGACTTACTCATTCTCCCTTAGTTCCCAGGACCTAGATATGTGCCTGGCACTTAGTAGGGGCTCAAAAAATATCTGTTATCTGAACTGTTATTGCCTCTCGTCTCACTCCCTTCAACTCACTGGTATCTTCACTATCACTAGTCACCTTTCAAAAATACAAATGGGGCCAAACATGGTGGCTCACACCTGTAATTGCAGCACCTTGGGAGCCCGAGGCAGGAGAATCACCTGAACCCAGGAGGGTGAGGCTGCAGTAAGCCATGATCATGTGACTGCAGTCCAGCCTGGGAAACAGAGTAAGATCCTGTCTCAAAAAAAAAAAAAAAATAGCAGTGTGTGGTGGTGCACACCTGTAGTCCCTGCTACTCGAGTGACTGAGGCAAGAGAATCACTGAGCCCAGGAGTCTGAGATTACAGTGAGCTATGACTGCACCACTGCATTCATGCCTGGGCAACAGAACAAGACTCTGTCTCAAAAAAAGAAAAAAGCGCGAAGGGAGCAGGGGCTCATGCCTGTAATTCCAGCACTTTAGTAGGCCAAGGCGGGTGGATCACCTAACATCAGGAGTTTGAGACCAGCCTGGCCAACATAGTGAAACCCCATCTCTACCAAAAATACAAAAATTAGCTAAATATGGTGGTACATGCCTGTAGTCCCAGGTACTTCAGAGTCTGAGGCAGGAGCATCGCTTGAACTCAGGAGGTGGAGATTGCAGTGAGCCGAGATTGTGTCACTGCACTCCAGCCTGGGTCAGAGTGAGACACCATCTCAGAAGAAAAAGTAAAATACAAATGAATCATTGAATCATGTCACTCTCCTGCCTAAAACATTTCTATGGCTCCCCACTGGCTTTAAGATACAAATGCAAATTATGTGGCAAGATCACTACAGCTCTTATCACACCTTCCCACACTCTCCCAGTAGTAGACTCTGAGCTCTAAGTGGCAAGGACCAACTCCTGTTTATCTTTTTATCTCAGGTGATCAGGACAGTATCAGGAACACTGTTGGTGTTCCATGAATACAGAATGAAATCAATCAACAGTAGTACAACAACTACCACAAAGCACAAATCTAATGCAATAACTCAGTAAGTACCCAATTTTAAGGAAATGAAGCAAGATTTTGCACAACACTCGTTTTCTTTTCATTTTTTTTCCCCAAGACACAGTCTTGCTCTGCCACCCAGGCTGGAGTGCAGTGACGCAATTTCACTGTATTTTTAGTAGAGACAAGGTTTCACCATGTTGGCCAGGGTGGTCTTGAACTCCTGACCCAGTGGCCTGCCTGCCTCAGCCTCCCAAAGTGCTGGGATTACAGGTGTAAGCCACCACAATTGGCCTCTTTCTTTTCAAGCTACTTGAGTGAGGGCTATGCTTATAACTCTGGATTTGACTTTGGATTTTGCCACCAAGATTTTACCTGGCAGGCAGTACTTATCACTTTCTATAAGAATGAAGGGAGGAGGCAGGAAGATAAGTCATACAAATCTATTTCCCATGATCAGCTCTGGTAAAAGGGTTAGGAAAAGAGACATAACACGGAGGCTAAAATGCAACTTAGCGATTCTCCACAGATTCCAAGTGTCTACATTCTCTTTGTCATCTATTAGCAAAGAAAACCCAATGCTGGCTGGTTTGCTGTATAAAATAATCTAAGAGATTCAGGATGATCTCACCAATGGAATGTAAATTGTTCCTTCTAGAACAATTTCCATTAGCCCTTTGAAATCCTTCAACATTCATTAATGCCAAAGAGGTTTCACCTAATTTAATCTGATGGGTATGTGACCAGAGTCTTTCTAGGGAATACAGACTCCCAAACTGTTCAGATGGAAAGCAAGGAGGGAATTTATTACTCAAAATTAAAGGGAAATAAAAAGAGGTCAACCTAGAATGTCATTATTCTTGCTTGGTGGGGAGGGGAATGGATTCCAGAGTCATTCCGTGACGTTTACATGACCTCCTTATTAGCATCTAAAAGCTTCCAGTGTTGGATGCAACCAGCTATGTTCTCTTCTAATGTAATAAAATCTGCTTCAGCAAAGCTTATGCAAGGCCATCCCCAGACTGCAGAAATAATAGGCTATAAATTACTGGATTTCCCATTTGATATAATGAAGTATAAGCATGGTCCTGTGTGACCGTTAACCTAAGCCCAGGTAGGACCTTGTTTACTAGAGTATTAGGCATGGGTTGGGGCAATGATTCTAACCAGAGAAACTGGCTTCAGTGAGGGCAGGTTTGCAATCCAAGGCATGGCATGCATAGGACTGGTGAAATTCAGGGTGATTGAAGCAAAAGCTTCAGAACAAGAAAGACCACATCTGGGGGTAGAGCACAAAACTCTCAAGAGATGAATCTTTTTAAGAGTGAGGCAGAGCTACATAGCAGTTTTAGGAGATCTGTTGGTGCCCAGCAAGAGCTCCATACTGGCAATAAGCAGGGATGCATGCTGTAGTCTCAAGAGAGGAGGTTCACAAAAGTAATTCAGACCAACAGCCCAAACTGTGTTCTCTACTAAAAGGAATCAAGGCTCCCTACAGAAATGGCTGACTTCTTGTATGGTGCAGTATACAGATCATGGAACATCTTTTATGCTATCAAAGTCCAAAAAGCCATCAAAGTCCAAAAAGATCACATCAAAAAGACATGAGAGTCAACTTGAAGAGATAATTATTAACCTAAATGAGACGATGTATGCATCCAAAACAATAAATAATAACTGCAATGGTCTAAAATACATCAAATGCAAACAATAATCTATGAGTTCACAATGATATTCAGGAAAAAAACTATTGGTCACTAGAGTAGAGGTTACTAGGTCACTAACTCATTACTCTGAAAAGTGACTTAAAATAGGAGGTAGGGTGGAGAATTTGGTATGTATCCAGTTTTTCCTGTACCAACAAATTTTTAGGGAGATTGAATAAGATGAAACAAATCTGGCAAAATGGAGATAGCTGTTTAATCTAGGGATTGGATACATGGAGGTTCATCTTATTTCTTTTGTGTATATTTGAACCCCCTCCCAAAAAAAGCACAAGACAGAATGCGAGCTAAGCAGCTTAGGGTTTAGGAAAGGCTTCTGCCTACAAGAGACACTAGGATATGAGGGGTAGTTTTAGCCCTGATAAGCTGAGCCAACTGGAGGTATATAGACAGGTGCTAAATTGCAGAGGTATCATGTTGCCCAACACTTGATCAAATCCTAGATCCTAGGTCTGCTTGGTAGCATGTTTCCTAGGTGATGGATCTGAGGCTACCTATAGAACTTCCTTTGCAGTCATAATTGGCTCAGAAACTACAAAACGGCTTGCTCTTGAAAATGGAGCCGTCTTTGTCCATTTCATGCTGCTATAAAAGAATGCCACAGACTGCATAATTTACAAAAAGGAATGAATGAAGGAAGGAAGGAAGGAGAGAGAAAGGAAGAAAAAAGGAAGGAGGGGAAAGGGAAGGGGAAGGGAAAGGGAAAGGAAGGAAGGGAAGGAGAAAAGGAGGGAAGGAGGAAAGGAGGGATGGAGGGAAGGGAGAGAAGGGGAGGGGAGGGGGGGAAGGAAAAGAATGGAGAAAGGAAAGGAAAGGAAGAAATTTATTTTGTACAGTTCTGGAGGCTAGGAAGTCCAAGGTTGAAAGGCCTGCATCTGGTGAGGGTCTTCTTGCTGCATCATCCCATGGCAGGACAAGAGAGTGGGAGAAAGCAAAAGGGACTCAACTCTGTTACAATAAGCCCACTCCTGCGATTACTAAACTATTACCACAATAACATTAATTCATTCATGAGGGCTCTCTTTATTAGGCCCCACATCCCAACTGTTACATTGAGGATTGAGTTTCCAACACATAAACTTCCAACACATTTAAACCATAGCAGAGCCCTTATGTAAATTCAACCAAGAGGAGCTGGGAAAATCAAAGGCATGAGAAAGACAGCAAAGTCTAGCAGAGAAGTATGTGCAGGTTAAGGAAAAAAGTCACAATGAATCCTGTAGTGCAGACTACTTTGTACAAAACACCTAAAAATGATCTCATTAACTCCCCCAACTCACCTGCACCCACATCTAAAGAGCCACACACATGGATCACGAGGTCAGGAGATCGAGACCATCCTGACTAACACAGTGAAATCCCGTCTCTACTAAAAATACAAAAAATTAGCCAGGTGCAGTGGCGAGCGCCTGTAGTCCCAGCTACTCAGGAGGCTGAGGCAGGAGAATGGCATGAACCCGGGAGGCAGAGCTTGCAGTGAGCTGAAATCATGCCACTGCACTCCAGCCTGGGTGACAGAGTGAGACTCTGTCTCAAAAAAAAAAAAAAAAAAAGAGCCATACACAGCACCACCAAAGGCAGCATTCTCCTCAAAACATGAGCTGTGAGAATCCAGGCAGACACCCAATCTCAACAGCTCCAGAACAGCCCCAAGACAGCTCCTCCCTAACCACCACTCAAGTAACCAGCTGGGAAAGTATTCAGAAAACCCAAATCCTGACACACCACTACCAAACAACTTAAAACAGCAAAGAACAACCCATTTAAATAGCAATACCAGCTGCCAGGAACAGTAGGGACAATGAGTAGAGGAAAAGCAGACCTCTTGGGGTCCACCAAGACCCGGTCTCTCAGTGTCAACACTTTCAAATGCAGAATCCATTCATCTCTGAGGCCTGTGGTGCTTGAGTCATGTTGTCCTCAAAGATAAATGAGCAGGCAAGCTGGCTAGAAAACCACTCAAGGTATTACTCTTTAAAGAATCTTTATAGGGTCAAAAAGGAATGGGTCTACATGCTATGTGTATTTCCCACAGATTCTGAAGACGATGTCAGTATACCTTTGCAGATGTGTTTAATACTTTGCAGTCACTTGTATTCCTGCCACTGAGCACCAGTGCTTTTCTAATTTGAACTCATTCCAGCTCACGCTGACCCCAGCTCCGTGGATCTGGTTACCATTAGCCAAGACTGTCATCCATACTGTACATTTTAAAGAGTCCTAAAAACAGCTCTTCCCCTACTCTTCCAAGACAAGTAAAAATGTCTGCCAAAGAAATGGGGAAAAAAGATTCAGAGACAGAATACAATTAACATACTATCAAGAGAGCAAAAAGTGAGGGGAGAAGAGAAACTAGGAAAATCATATGTGACCTCACACCTATTTCCAAAGCTGGGCTACTATCCTTTTGCTTGTGTCTAAATAAGGCACCAATTTTAAGCTGCTACTGGAAAAAAGAAAAAGAGAAAGAAAGAAGCAGGCCCAGGCCAGATCCAGTGGCTCACTCCTGTAATCCCAGCACTTTGGGAGGTCGAGGCGGGTGGATCACCCAAGGTCAGGAGTTCGAGACTAGTCTGGCCAACTTGGTAAAACCCCGACTCTACTAAAAATACCAAAAAAAAAAAAAAAAAAAAAAAAATTAGCCAGGCGTGGTGGTGCATGCCTATAATCTCAGCTACTCGGCAGGCTGAGGCAGAATCGCTTGAACCCGGGAGGCAGAGGTTGCAGTGAGCTGAGGTTGCACCACTGCACTCCAGCCTGGGCAACAAGGGTGAAACTCCATCTCAAAAAAAAAAAAAAAAAAAAAAAAAAGAAAGAAGGTGGTCCAAATCTTACAGTAAAACTTTTAGCATAGAAAATATGCTATGGTGAGAATTCCATTCCCTGGTTACTTACCCCATAGGCTGAAGAGCTGCCTCTACCTCTAAGGATCAGGGCACTCTGTGTTTGATGGCAGAACCTAAGTCAGAATCCAGCACAATCCCTGACAAGTGACAACATCAGGGTGAGTTATCCTGACCTTGACATTGCTTCTCCAGCTCTCCGATTAAAAAAATACATATAAGAACCAAGGAAGAGATCCCTCCTTGCCATCTCAGTTGTTTGAAATCAGCTACTCAAGATCCATTTTGTCGAGATCAACAGCTCCCATGAGAGACTGTGAGGCAGATCTGATCACTCAGAGGGCTAAAGGCAACCTCATAAAACCTGATGATGTGAAAGGAGGATGTAGCTGCTGCTCAGAAACTCCACTAGTCCATCTTGGAAAGAAATAATCTATAAACAGAGTAATTCCCAGTTTCCAATTCTAGGCCTTACAGTTTTGCTGGGTGTCTCTAAGCATTTTTTTTTTTTTTTTTTTTTTTTGGAGATAGTCTCACTCTATCCACCAGGCTGGAGTGCAGTGGTGCAATCCCCACTCACTGCAAACTCCACCTGCTGGGTTCAAGCAATTATCATGCCTCAGCCCCCTGAGTAGATGAGATTACAATTACCCACCACCACACCTGACTGATTTTTGGGTTTTTTTTTTTTTTTTTTTTTGAGACAGAGTCTCGCTCTGTCGCCCAGGCTGGAGTGCAGTGGCACAATCTCGGCTCACTGCAAGCTCTGCCTCCCGGGCTCATGGCATTCTCCTGCCTCAGCCTCCCAAGTAGCTGGGACTACAGGCACCCGCTACCACACCCAGATAATTTTTTTGTATTTTTAGTAGAGATAGGGTTTCACCATGTTAGCCAGGATGGTCTTGATCTCCTGACCTCGTGATCTGCCCACCTCAGCCTCCCAAAGTGCTAGGATTACAGGCGTGAGCCACCGCGCCCGGCCTGACTTTTTTATTTTTAATAGAGGTAGGGTTTCACCATGTTGGCCAGGCTGGTCTTGAACTTCTGACCTCTGGTGATCCACCTGCCTCGGCCTCCCAAAGTGCTGGGATTACAGGCGTGAGCCACCACACTGAGCCTTCTGCTCTTTCTTATTTTGCCCACCTAATGTAAGAAAACTAAGCTAAAATAAATTTTATAACCAAACCAAAATTAAGTTCTCTAGGTGGTATGGCTACTATACTCAGCAGACTTCAACTTCCCTTGACCTAAAAATGGCTATCTACAAGTCACCATCCTCAGAGTACATTTCAGGTGCAAACTAGAATACATCGGTGTACAGTACGAAAGTCCAGAGTCTTTGCTTGAGTAAAACTAGATGCAGCAAAACCGTGGGCTTCGTGCATGATTCGTATTGTAAGAGAGGTCATGGGGAGTAGAATTAAATATGACACCTTCAGCCGGGTGCAGTGGCTCATGCCTGTAATCCCAACACTTTGGGAGGCCAAGGTGGGCAGATCACCTGAGGTCAGGGGTTCCAGACCAGCCAGGCCAACATAGTGAAACCCTGTCTCTACTAAAAATACAAAAATTATCCAGGTGTGGTGGCAGGCACCTGTGATCTCAGCTACTTGGGAAGCTGAGGCAAGAGAATCACTGAAACCTGGGAGACAGAGTTTGCAGTGAGCCAAAATCGTGCCACTGCACTCCAGCCTGGGTGACAGAGCAAAACTCTTGTTTCAAAACAAACAAACAAACAAACAAAAACAAATATGACACCTCTTGACTTACGACCAAAGTTCCTTCTAAACTCAGTTTGGGGCACCATATATCACAAACCAGATGGCAAGAAATTAAATAAATTTTGGTCTTTTTCATGCCATCTCAATTAATTACATCTTGGTCAATTCACAAACATGTTTCAGCAAATGCTGGAGGAGTTTTTCTCTCTTTAGGAGTCCTCTTTCACTTTACCTGCTTAACAAAAGACCACACACACTTAGAAAGAGGATGAAAACAGGGCAGCTTCAGGACATGCTGCATAGGGAAAACTGACTATCCCAAAAAGAGGGCTCTACACCCCCGACAACTCCACAATAGACTGGCTACACACAAATGCCTGAAGGAAGTTTATCAAGAAAATGAACAGTTGACTAGGCGCAGTGGCTCATGACTGTAATCCCAACACTTCGGGAAGCTGAGACGGGTGGATCACCTGAGGTTGGGAGTTTCAGACCAACATGGAGAAACTCCGTCTCTACTAAAAATACAAAAAATCAGCTGGGCGTGGTGGCACATGCCTGTAATCTAAGCTACTTGGGAGGATGAGGTAGAAGAATCTCTTGAACCTGGGAGGCGGAGGTTGCAGTGAGCTGAGACCGCACCATTGCATTCCAGTGTGGGCAACAAGAGTGAAACTCCATCTCAAAAAAGAAAACAAAGAAAAGAAAATGAAGCGTTGGTAAGATCAAGACTTCTGGCCCAAAGGGCCTCCAGCTGTTCTGACCATTTATCAAAAAATCTTAATTTAAATGGAGACACACTGGACTGTGACATGCAATACAAGAACTAAAGCAGCAAAGGGTCTTGATTTGGGTTTCCTTTCCACCCTACACAGCTCCAGTGAATGGAGGTGTGAGCATGCCTGTGGTGCTCCTGACACATCTGGGGTAGTTCCCATTGACAGTGGTCAACCTTTGGGATTTTCTACACATTGCAGGGTCATCGTCCATCTATGCTAACCTAGAATGTCCACATAAAAGCTCCTGTTTAGAGACTGGAGAGAAAATTGTCAAATCTGAAAGCCCATGAACTATCTCAGTCTAGGGAGAACACATGTAGGAAAGACTACAGAATCTGATGTCAGAAGCCTAATTTCAGGTTGACCCATACACCTTTATGATTGTGAGTAATTAACTTACTTTTCAAGGCTCTTTTATTCTCTCATCAATGAGAAAAGTGGACCAAATAGTCTCCCAGATCCCTTCCAATCTTAACATCCTCTGACTTTATGATTAAAGGCTGCAGTGGCTCATGCCTATAATCCCAGCACTTTGGGAGGCTGAGGTGGGCAAATCACCTGAGGTGGGGAGTTTAAGACCAGCCTGACCAACATGAAGAGACCCTGTCTCTACTAAAAATACAGAATTAGCCAGGTGTGGTGGTGCATGCCTGTAATCCCAGCTACTTGGGAGGCTGAGGCAGGAGAATTGCTTGAACCTGGGAGGCAGATGTTGTGGTTAGCCGAGATCACACCATTGCACTCCAGCCTGAGCAACAAGAACAAAACTCTGCCTCAAAAAAAAAAAAAAAAAAAGTGATACCAATAAAGCTAAAACTGTGGCTTAACCCCAATAGGAGCCTGCTGGGATTATGCTAAGCAAAAACTATTCCACACAGAGCCACTCTGACCATGCTCCTCCCTACATCAGCTATCATACAGATATGCACCACTGGTATGAGAACTCCCTTCTACAGAGGACACTGACTGATTCAATAATAGGCTGATTTAGTCATTCAACCAAAAAATATTTACTGAGCACCTTCTAGGTATTTAGGTATACAACAGAACAAAACAGACAAAATCCCTTCCCTCATGGAGCTTACGTTTTAGAGAAAGAGGAAGAGGAGTCAGATATCAAATAGGAAATATGAGTTGAGGATATATTTTATGCAGAGCAGCCTGGAGTCCCTTGATAAGGTGACTTCTGAGCAAAAATCCAAAGCACTGCAGAGTGAGCCATGCAGACACTAGGGGAAGAATGTTCCAGGCAGAGGGAACAGCAAGGCCCAGAGACAGGACGGGGTCAAGCATGCCTGGCATGTTAAAGGAAACACCATGAGCTCAGTGTTTACGCAGAGGAGTAAGAGCAGGAGAGTAGCAGGAAGCAGTGAGACAGGTCGTAGGGGCCAGATCATGTAGAAAACAAAGCCACTGGAGAGTTTGAACAGACAGGTAAACATGTTCTGAATTCCACTGTAAAAGGATTGTTCTAGCTGTTGTACTTAGAGTAGAGTGGGAGGGCAGGGTGGCTCAAGCCTGTAATCCCAACATCTGAGAGGCCGAGGCAAGTGGATCACTCGAGGCCACGACTTCAAGATCAGCCTGGCCAACATGGCGAAACTCTGTCTTTACTAAAAATACAAAAAATTAGCCGGGCCTGGTGGCTCATGCCTGTAATCCCAGCTACTAGGGAGGCTGAGGCAGGAGAATCACTTGAACCCAGGAGGTGGAGGCTGCAGTGAGCCAAGATCAAAACATTGCACTCCAGCCTTGGTGACAAAGCAAGACTCCGTCTTCAATTAAAAAAAAAAAAAAAAGAGAGAGAGAGAGTAGACTGAAAGAGGCAAGCATGGAAACAAGGAAACCAGTTAGGAGACTACGGAGATAATCCAGGTGAAAGATGATGGCAGATGGGTCCAGGGTGGCAGCAGTGAGGAGTGAAGAGGGACAGACTCTGGGATATATTCTGATGTTGAATCAACTGGACACTGGAGGACAGGATGATCTTGGAAAATCTTGGGACTACTGCAGAATGGAATGAAGCCAAATGGCACTAAATTCCAACATATACTGTGAAATCCTGGGATCAGGGATTTGTTCACCTCTGTCACCTACTGTCCCACCCAGTACTTGGCACATAATGGGGATATAAAAATCTTCAATTCTTGAATGAATAAATGTAGAACTGAATATATTACAAAGCCAAAAACCCTGCAGTTTGATAGGTCACTTGGAGACCAAAAAGCATCTGGTACTAGACATATTTTACTAACAATGGATCCCCTCCCCTGAGTAAATCTATTTCTCTTTTTTCTTTTTTTTTTTTGAGACAGGGTCTTGCTCTGTCACCCAGGCTGGCAGTGGTACAATGTTAGCTCACTGCAACCTCTGCCTCCCAAGATCAAGCAATTCTCGTGCCTCAGCCTCCCCAGTAGGTGGGACTACAGGAACCCACCACCATCCCCAGAGAATTTTTTGTGTGTGTATTTTAGTAGAGATGGGGTTTCACCATGTTGCTGAGGGTTGTCTCAAACCCCTGAGCTCAGGCAATCCACCTACTTTGGCCCCCCAAAGTGCTAGGATTACAAGCATGAGCTACCACACTCAGCCTGAATCTACTTCTTTTTATAAAAAAAATTCCCTTTATAACTTATTTCACAGTAGTAAGCAATGAAGCTGATGAACAACTTCACATAAATACAGTTCAAAATCTGAACAACTTGGCCATTTCCCTGAGAGGCCAGATGTAGACAACAAACCTCATACCACCTCAGTAACTTCCAACTAAAATACAGGAATAAATGTTACACAAGTAGTAAGCTCATGTTCTTATAAATAGTAAATCATGTGCCAGGCACCATGGCTCACACCTGTAATCCCAGCACTTTGGGAGGCTGAGGCAGGTGGGTCATCTGAGGTCAGGAGTTGAAGACCAGCCTGGCCAACATGGTGAAACCCCATCTCTACCAAAAACTACAAAAATTAGCTGCATATGGTGGTGCGTGCCTGTAGTCCTAACTACTTGGGAGGCTGAAGCATGAGAATCCCTTGAACCTGGGAGGCAGAGGTTGCAGAGAGCCGAGATCATGCCACTGCACTTCAACCTGGGCAACAGGGCGAGACTCTGTCTCAAAAATAAGATAAAATAAAAATAAAGGCATATACGATGTCACTTACATGGACAGGTGTTCAGGGCTTGTGTGGAGGAGTTGTGGATGAGGACGAAAGTCGACTTGGAGACAATGGAGGCTAACTGGAGTTACTGGATGAAGAAAGGAGGGAAAGAGAGAAAAGGAAAAGGGTAAAGGGAGTGGAAGATTCGCCTCAGTGTAGAGGTCATCTCTGATTGCTGACAAAGGAAAATGTTGGAGAAGGTCTGAAAATATTGCTAAAGGTTGGTAGTTTCAGAAAATCTTGTAATATTTCCTTCACTTTAAAAGAAAACTCAGCATCTCAAAGGTTTAGTAGCAGTTGTTTCTTTTCCCCCATGGATTTCAGAGTAGTTGAACCATTCAGCCACAGAAAATAACTCCAGTATCAACCACATTGGAGTACTACCAATAAAGACATGGGACTCTCCTCCTCTGAGGTCGAGCGCTTCATTCACTTGCTGCTCAGCCTCCTCTTCTACCCATCCTCACCTCCTTTTCTGGAATCTGTTCCTCCCATGGAGGACTTCACAGCCTCCTCACAGAGCCAGGTGCCACCTCCCACTCTTCGAGGCTCCATCACCTGCCTGGCTCCACTGCCTTCTCACGTGTGACCTCTACCTTTCACCAAGCTGAGGACACAGTGCACCCATGGTGTGTTTAAGGAGACAGTTCTGATGGCCACAAAATTCTGTCATGTGGTCTGTGATTTGAATTGTCCTGTCCAAAGACTAATGCATGGTCCATGGTCAGGCCAAGTAAGGTTATGTTAAAATGACAAACCACCAAGCACCTTTAATTCCTTCCAAGATCTTTTATGAGTGGGAGAAAGTCGAGTGCTGTTAGTGATGGCAAGAGTGGAGATTCTCCTTCTGGTGACACTGTTGCACTCTGGTGAGGATGGCAGGTCCAGCACTGCTTCAGCACCCAATCCTTGCAGTGTCTTCTATGGCACTTGCACATTCTTTATGTAATACAGGCTTCACAGTTTCTGCAATCACTGTCACATCTGCCCCTAATGAAAGTGGTGACTGTACTCCTCACAACCTTGAATTTGAGCTTTGTCTTCAGAAATGAAGTTTTCTACAGGTTTCATCATCTTCAGACTAATGCAAACTGAAGATCTACCTCCAGTAATATTTTTCTTTCTCTATTACTTCCCTTAGCAAAAAATGTGTAACTTCCAATCTTAAATTCTTCACCAATGCTTTGACACTTTGGCTAAATCAAAAGCATACTGAGGGCAGGGTGTGGTGGTTCACACCTGTACTCTCAGCACTTCGGGAGGCCGAGGTGAGCGGATCACAAGGTCAGGAGTTTGAGACCAGCCTGGCCAACATGGTGAAATCCCATTTCTTCTAAAAATACAAA
This sequence comes from Pongo abelii, assembly GCF_028885655.2. Classification (NCBI taxonomy): domain Eukaryota; kingdom Metazoa; phylum Chordata; class Mammalia; order Primates; family Hominidae; genus Pongo; species Pongo abelii. The sequence goes on from NC_071991.2 coordinate 22,907,489, forward strand.
AATTGGCCAGCCATGATGGCATGCACCTGTAATCCCAGCTACTCTGGAGGCTGAGACAGAAGAATTGCTTGAACCCAGGAGGCGAAGGTTGCAGTGAGCTGAAATCATGCCACTGCACTCCAGCCTGGGAGACAAAGTGAGACTCCATCTCAAAAACAAAACAAAACAAAACAAACAAACAAAAAAACCCATGCTTAACCTATGAGTTAAGCACTGAGTTTTGTCTTCTCCACTGCAGAACTCCCGGACAAGGATAATTTTCTTACCCTACTACAGAATTTCTCAACCATTTTCCATGCCATAATCCACAAAAAATCTATTTGGCACACTGACTGACCTTAAGTAATTGCCCCAAGGTACTGTGAGAGCTGAAGGAGCAGTATTTCAGGACACACCCATTAACCCAACTTGAGAACATTTATTCACCTTAGTATTCATGAGAATGATTAACTGCACAAATTTGTAAACACCTAATACACACACATAATTCATACTTGATTCCCAACACTTATTTCCTGACAATACAAAACTTCATACTAAATGGCCATTTATTAGTTCTTGGCAGCATAAGTTCCTAAGGTAGTGGATGATCTACAAATTGTGGCCACTTACCCTGACAATGCACAATGGCAAACAAAAAGATGGGAAAGAAAGAAAGGTACACTTAGAGCTCTAATAAAGAAACTAGGCCGGGCACGGTGGCTCATGCCTGTAATCCTAACACTTTGGAAGGCCGAGGTGGGCAGATCACTTGAGGACAGGGGTCCAAGACCAGCCTGGCCAACATGGCAAAACCCCATCTCTACTAAAAATACAAAATTTAGTTGGGCATGGTGGCATGCACCTGGAATCCCAGCTACTCGGAAAGCTGAGGCAGGAGAATTGCTTGAGCCTGGTTGCAGTGAACCTAGATCACACCACTGCACTCCAGCCTGGGTGACAGAGTGAGACTCTGTATCAAGAAAAGGAAGAAAGAAAAAAAAATCTTGGGTTACCCCTACACTGCATCTGTTCATATTGATAAATCACAGAGTGCCTATATTGAGCTTCTGCAAAAGATTTCTTGGGGAGGTGAAAGCAGCAACAGTTCCATCATTTTAAAAGATTAATTTTTAAAAGCTTCAAGATTAATCTGTGCTTTTAAAAAGGATTTCACAACTATCTTACCTGTTGTATTTGTTCTTGGCTGAGTGACTTCAGTTGTATTGTGAGTAAGAAGTTCTGGTCTGTAAAAAGAGTTGATATTAATATTATAATAAAACATTTAGAAGATATTTACAGGTCTTTCTCACACAGCTTTGCACTGCTAACTATTATTATTTAAGAAAGAGTCTCATTCTGTCATCCAGGCTGGAGTGCAGTGGCACAATCTTGACTCACTGCAACCTCTGCCTCCCATGTTCAAGCTATTCTCCTGCCTCAGCCTCCCGAGTAGCTGGGACCGCAAGTTTGCACCACCACACCTGGCTAATTTTTGTATTTTTAGTAGACACAGGGTTTTGCCATGTTGGCCAGGCTGGTCTTCAACTTCTGACCTCAGGTAATCCACGCACCTCAGCCTCCCAAAGGGCTGGGATTACAAGCATGAGCCACTGCACCTGGCCAGTTTTTAAACATAATCCATTTTGCCTTCATTTTACAGTGAAAAAAATTCATTTTGGTGACTTGAATTTTGAAAATAGCAATTTTCAGACATTCAGGTGAGACCACTGGATGTCTCCAAAGTCATCTTTTTTGTAAGATAAATATGCAAAAGTCACATTTCCCCCAAACCAGCTCAATTATATTTCTGAATCTTAAGATGAACTGTCCCACAGCACAGCCAGAAGGTGTTTGCTGTATCATCTTAAACCTTTCCTCTCCCTTATAACTCAGTCCCAACGAATATACACAGATGCACAACCTCAATCAGTAAGCAAGACTCTACCCACTTCAACATTCCTTCCACGAACAGAGAGAGGCCTTCTCTTCCTACCCCCAACACTCAAACTACCCATGTGTTTCCATTCAAAATCAAGCAGAATAACTCTTCTAAAGGGCAGATCCAAAGTATTTTAAGAGGAAACTGCTATGAGACCATTTAATGACTGCCACTGCTTCTGTAGGATCCAAGGCCTTCCTCTGGCCACAAAAGTCTATCTAAGCAATCCCACCACAACCACATGGCACCCCTCACTCCACAAAGAATGGGTAATGTATGTGAAGATGTGAGAGATGTGAGCATATTTGACTCCTCTCTGCCTTTACTCATATTTGAAACACACTGCCTCCCTTCTGGATGCACAAGTGACTGATCTGGGTGTGCCATCCTTGCCTTCTCCCCAAAAAATGTTCAATAAATCTTCATTGCATTTTTCTTAGTATTAAGCCTCCCAAGGACACGGTTCTGCTAGACCCAAATTTGCACATCTGACGCTTATACTAAATAAATGTTTGTTCAATAAATGAATCTAAATGTTAATTTTAATATAAAGAAGTCATGATGAAAGGGGAACAAAAGGCCCATCTTTGTCAAATTAATCTCTCCTTAGGGAAGACAATGAATTTGTTTCTGCAGATTATCATCTTACCTCTTCATAACAAATTTAATTCGATTGCCCTCTTGAAAGATGTTTTCCAGCCTTGGGATTCCATACCATGAGGGTCTTCTGAAAGGAATGTTTTCTGGTAGTCCTTCCACATTCACATGTGCTTCAAATTTTTGGTACGATATAGCCTTGGCTTCAGTGCTCCCCAAGGCTTCAGCTGAACACAACCAAAACGATTCAGAAGATTATGTTTGTGTTGAAATCAGATTTTAGTACATTCCAAAGCAAGGTGCAGGTCAATTTTTTTTTAATTGGAAAAACTCTAGAAACATATTTACCAACTATTGAAACAGACTTAAAGCAAAGGTAAGTATAAATGACCCATCATTAGACAGATCAACGAGACAGAAAATTAACAAGGATATTAAGGACTTGAACTCAGTTCTGGACAAAGCAGACCTAATAGACATCTACAGAACTCTCCACCCAAATCCACAGAATATACATTCTTCTCAGCACCTCATCGCACTTATTCTAAAATTGATCACATAATTGGAAGTAAATGCAAACGCAAAAGAACAAAAATAATAACAGTCTCTCAGACCACAGTGCAATTAAATTAGAACTCAGGATTAAGAAACTCACTCAAAACCACACAACTACATGGCAACTGAACAACCTGCTCCTGAATGACTAGAGGGTAAATAACAAAATTAAGGCAGAAATAAAGAGGTTCTTCAAAACCAATGAGAACAAAGACACAACATACCAGAATCTCTGGGACACATTTAAAGCAGTGTTTAGAGAGAAATTTATAACACTCAAGGCCCATAAGAGAAAGCAGGAAAGACTTAAAATTGACACCCTAACATCAAAATTAAAAGAACTAGAGAAGCAAGGGGAAACAAATTCAAAAACTAACAGAAGACAAGAAATAACTAAGATCAGGGCAGAACTGAAGGAGATAGAGACAAGAAAAACCCTTCAAAAATTCAATGAATCCAGGAGCTGATTTTTTGAAAACATCAACAAAATAGATAGACTGCTAGCCAGACTAACAAAGAGACAAGAATCAAACAGACACAATAAAAAATGATAAAGGTGTTATTACCACTGATCCCACAGAAATACAAACTACCATCAGGGAATACTATAAACACCTCTATGCAACTAAACTAGAAAATCTAGAAGAAACAGATAAATTCCTGGGCACATACACCCTCCCAAGTCTAAAGCAGGAAGAAGTCAAATCCCTGAATAGACCAATAACAAGTCCCGAAATTGAGGCAGTAATTAATAAGTCTACCAACCAAAAGTAGTCCAGGACCAGACAGATTCACAGCCACATTCTAACAGAAGTACAAAGTGGAGCTGGTACCATTCCTTCTGAAACTATTCTAAATAATAGAAAAAGAGGGACTCTTCCCTAACTCATTTTATGAGGCCAGCGTCACCCAGATAAAACCTGGTAGAGACACAACAAAAAAGAAAATTTCAGGCCAATATCCCTGATGAACATCGATGCAAAAATCCTCAATAAAATACTGACAAACCGAATCCAGCAACACATCAAAAAGCTTATCCACCACGATCAAGTCAGCTTCATACCTGGGATGCAAGGCTGGTTCAACATACACAAATGAATAAACGTAATCCATCACATAAACAGAACCAGTGATAAAAACCACATGATTATCTCAATAGATGCAGAAAAGGCCTTCGAAAAATTTCAACACCGCTTCATGCTAAAAACTCTCAATAAACTAGATATGGATGAAACATATCTCAAAATAATAAGAGCTATTTATGACAAACCCACAGCCAATATCACGCCAAATGGGCAAAGTCTGGAAGCATTCCCTTTGAAAACTGGCACAAGACAAGGAGGCCCTCTCTCACCACCCCTATTCAACATAGCATTAGAAGTTCTGGCCAGGGTAATCAGGCAAGAGAAAGAAATCAAGGGTATTCAAATAGGAAGAGCGGAAGTCAAATTTCTGTTTCCAGATGACATGATTGTGTATTTAGAAAACCCCATCGTCTCAGTTCCAAATCTCCTTAAGCTGATAAGCAACTTCAGCAAAGTCTCAGAATACAAAATCAATGTGTATCCCTACACAACAATAAAAGACAAACAGAGAGCCAAATCATGAGTGAACTCCCATTCACAACTGCTACAAAGAGAATAAAATGCCTAGGAATACAACTTACAAGGGATGTGAAGGACCTCTTCAAGGAGAACTACAAACCACTGCTCAAGGAAATAAGAGAGGACACAAATAAATGAAACAACATTCCATGCGCATGGATAGGAAGAATCAATATTGTGAAAATGGCCATACTGCCCAAAGTAATTTATACATTCAATGCTATCCCTATCAAGCTATCATTGACTTTCTTCACAGAATTGGGAAAAACTACTTTAAATTTCATATGGAACCAAAAAAGAGCCCACAGAGCCAAGACAATCCTAAGCAAAAAGCACAAAGCTAGAAGTATCAGGCTACCTGACTTCAAACTATGCTACAAGGCTACAGTAACTGAAACAGCATGGTATTGGTACCAAAACAGATATATAGACCAATGGAACAGAATAGAGGCCTCAGAAATAAAACCACACATCTACAACCATCTGATCTTTGACAACCCTGACAAAAACAAGAAATGGGGAAACGATTTCCTATTTAATAAATGGTGTTGGGAAAACTGCTTGAGCCATATGCAGAAACTGAAACTGGACCACTTCCTTACACCTTCTACAAAAATTAACTTAAGATGGATTGAAGACTTAAACGTAAGACCTAAAGCCCTAAAAACCCTAGAAGAAAACCTAGGCAATACCATTTAGGGCATAGGCATGGGCAAAGACTTCATGACTAAAACACCAAAAGCAATGGCAACAAAAGCCAAAGCTAACAAATCAGATCTAACTAAAACTAAAGACCTTCTGCACAGCAAAAGGAACTGTCATCAGAGTGAACAAGCGAACTACAGAATGGGAGAAAATTTGTGCAATCTATCCATCTGATAAAGGGCTAATTTCCAGAATCTACAAAGAACCTAAACAAATTTACAAGAAAAAAAAAAATCAAGTGTTGAGATATGAACAGACACTTCTCAAAAGAAGACATTTATGCAGCTAAAGAACATACGAAAAAAAGGCTTATCATCACCGGTCATTAGAGAAATGCAAATAAAAACCACCCCAGTTAGAATGGCGATCATTAAAAAGTCAGTAAACAGCAGATGCTGGAGGGGATGTGGAGAAATAGGAATGCTTTTACACTATTTTTTGGGAGTGTAAATTAGTTCAACCATTGTAGAAGACAGTGTAGTGATTCCTCAAGGATCTAGAACCAGAAATGCCATTTGATCCAGCAATCCCATTACTGGGCATACACCTAAAGGATTATAAATCATTCTACTATAAAGACACCTGCACAAGTATGTTCATTGTGGCACTATTCACAGTAGCAAAAATTTAGAATTAACCCAAAAGTTCATCAATGATAGACTGGATAAAGAAAATGTGGCACATATACACCATAGAATACTATCCAGGTGTAAAAAAGGATGGGTTCACGTCCTTTGCAGGAACATGGATGAAGCTGGAAACCATCATTCTTAGCAGACTAAAGAAGAGAAAATCAAAAACTGCATGTTCTCACTCATAAGTGGGAGTTGAACAATGAGAACACATGGACACAGGGAGTGGAGTATCTCACATCGGGGCCTGTCAGGGGGTGGAGGGCTAAAGAAGGGATAGCATTAGGAGAAATACCTAATGTAGATGAGGGGTTGATGGGTGCAGCAAACCACCATGGCATGTGTATAGCTATGTAACAAAACTGCACATTCTGCACATGTACCCCAGAACTTAAAGTATAATAAAAATAATAATAATCACAAAATGCGGCCCCCAATCCAAGGCCACAATTTAATTAGAGCCTATAAAACAGGACAAACAAAAATGTCACTCTGTTTCCTTCACTCCACAGCTTGTATGTGTGGCTTACAATGCGTTTACTTTAATATCAGTCTTGATAAACTCTGGGGCAGAAAACCAGGGGTAACCCACCTAATCCTTTCATGAAATGTCTAACATGGCCTCGAGTGTGTGGTATCTTTCTCAAGCCCCCATGCTTCAGTGCCATTTGCTGATGGCCCTTCCCCATGAGTGAAGAAGCTGTGTCACTAGTTGAACACTAGGTACAAGAGAGCATTAGAATCATGCTTGCAGCTGTAGTTAGCTGGGGGGCTAGTGGGCGGCACTGCTCCATGACTGTACATTCTGAGTTCTCCCATTTTAATGATAACTGTATATGTTTTCTATCTTTGAAGATTCTTGCATTTTTACATATCAGAATCCCAAGGCTGATAAATATTTAAAAAATTAAAATAATAATAATAAAAATAGCCAGGCACAGTGGCTCATGCCTGTAATCCCAATACTTTGGGAGGCCAATGTGGGCGGATCACAAGGTCAGGAGATCGAGACCATCCTGGCTAATATGGCAAAACCCCATCTCTCCTAAAAATACAAAAAATTAGCCAGGTGTGGTGGCGGATGCCTGTAGTCCCAGCTACTTGGGAGGCTGAGGCAGGAGAATGGTGTGAACCTGGGAGGCGGAGCTAGCAGTTAGCAGAGATCATGCCACTGCACTCCAGTCTGGTTGACAGAGTGAGACTCCATCTCAAAAATAAATAAATAAATAACAATAAATGACCCATCATTAACAGCCAGATTTTGGCAAATTTAACTGTCCTGGTCCCAAGACAATCTTAATAACTCTAAGATCTTAAAAGAATAAACACTATTTTTCAATATTCTTAGAAAGAGAGAGAAAGAAAATCATTATAGACAATAAAGAATACAACCTAAATACTATTTGTTTTTTTCTTTCTTTCTTTCTTTTTTTTTTTTTTTTTTTTTGAGACGGAGTCTTGCTTTGTCACCCAGGCTGGAGTGCAGTAGCATGATCTCGGTTCATTTCAACCTCCGCCTCCTGGGTTCAAGTGATTCTCCTGCCACAGCCTCCTGAGCAGCTAAGATTACAGGTGCCCGCCACCACGCCTGGCTAATTTTTGTACTTTTCAGTAGAGTTGGGGTTTCACCATGTTGGCCAGGCTGGTCTCAAACTCCTGACCTCAAGTGATCCACCCACCTCAGCCTCCCAAAGTGCTGGGATTACAGGCATGAGCCACTGCACCTGGCCTGCAAATACTATTTGGAAGCAGCCTTTTGCTACTAACTGCTCATGACCGTAATAACCCTCCTCCATTGGCTGCTGCAAACTGGCACATTTCAGGCTAAACTTTCATCTACACAGGAACAACAAGATCAATCTTCTTTACCCCTTTAACCTTGTGAGCATGCTATTAAAAAAAAATTTCCACAAAGAATTAATGGAACGGGAAATTTAAAAAGTAAGCAGAGGCCTGTTTAGATTACAAGAAGCATAACAACCAAAGTTAGCACATGAAGATTGTTTGGATCCAGATTTAAAGCAAAATTTTTCAGATAATAAGAAAATGAGATACTGTTCAGGTAAGAGTGAGGAAACTTGGCTAGGTGCAGTGGCTCACACCTGTAACCCCAGCACTTTGGGAGGCCGAGGTGGGAGGATCACCTGAGGTCAGGAGTTCAAGACCAGCCTGGCCAATATGGTGAAACCCTGTCTCTACTAAAAATACAAAAATTAGCTGGGTGTGGTGGCGTGCGCCTGTAATCCCAGCTACTCAGGAGGCTGAGGCAGGAGAATCGTTGGAGCACAGGGGGCAGAGGCTGCAGTGAGCCGAGATTACACCATTGCACTCCAGCCTGGGCGACAGTGCAAGACTCTGTCTCAAAAAAAAAAAAAAAAAAAAAAGAAAGAAAGAAGAGTGAGGAAACTCAACTAAGGGCTGCATATGAGCTGATACCAAAAAACCATTGTTCATTTTGTCAGATGTGATGAGATAGTGGCTGTGTAGGAATACATAAATGCTGTTCAGGGATGCACACTGAACAGATAAAATGATGTGATGACTGATTTGCTTTACAATATTCCCACAAAGGGAGGTAAAAGAACAGAAGAACAAAATGTGGGACAATCTTAAAGATCACAGAAATTGAGGAATGGGTATTTTAGTAGTCATTGTACTATTTTCTCTACTTCTGAATAGGTATAAAAATTGTAATTTAAAAATGTAAACTAAAACAGCCAGGCGCAGTGACTCATACCTGTAATCCCAGCACTTTGGGAGGCCGAGACAGGTGGATCACATGAGTCAGGAGTTCGAGACCAGCCTGGTCAACATGGTGAAAGCCTGTCTCTGCCAAAAATACAAAAAAACAAAAAAAAATCAGCCAGGTATGGTGGCAGGCACCTGTAGTCCCAGCTACTCAGGAGGCTAAGGCAAGAGAATCACTTGAACCCAGGAGATGGAGGCTGAAGTGAGCTGAGATTTTGCCACTGCACTCCAACCTGGGTGACAAAGTGAGAATCCACCTCAAAAAAAAAAAAAAAAAAAAAAAAAAAAAAAAAAAAAAAAGAAAGAAAAAAGTATAAATGAATTGACTAATCCCTGCTCTGAAGCCACATCCAAACAGAACTCTAAAAAAAAGATTCAAGCAATTTACATGGTGCTGTTTATATACACCTCTCCCTCACACCTCTGTAACATTTAAATATTTTGCAACATGATGGGTGGGAGTGGCTCAAAGCTGGACATGCTGGCATGTGCCTGTAGCCCCAGCTACTTAGGAGACTGAGGAGACTGAGGCAGGAGGATAACTTGAACACAGGAGTTCTAGTCCAGCCCAGACAACATAACAAGACCCTGTTTCTTTTTTTTTTTTTTTTTTTTTTTTTTGAGATGGAGTTTGACTCTTGTTGCCCAGGCTGGAGTGCAATGGTGCAATCTCGGCTCACTGCAACCTCTGCCTCCTGGGTTCAAGTTATTCTCCTGCCTCAGCCTCCCGAGTACCTGGGATTACAGTCACACACCACCACACCCAGCTAATTTTATATTTTTAGCAGAGATGGGGTTTCTCCATGCTGGTCAGGCTGGTCTTGAACTCCCGACCTCAGGTGATCTGCCTTCCAAAATGCTGGGATTACAGGCATGGGCCACCACATCATGTCAATCCTGTTTCTTTAGAAAGAAAGGTTGGGGAGCTGTCAGGGAGCTCATTGATGAATTATTTTGGCAATATCAACAATTGCTATCAAAACACAACTATAAAATCCAAAATTATATCTATTCCCAGATCTTTCTCCTTACTTCCAAACTCATTTATTCAACTGTCTCCTCCACCTCCACACCTCAACTTAAATGTCAACTCAAAATAAATTAATAATCAATTTCTGTGTTCTTAGATTGGCTTTCCTCTAACATCTCAAGACTTGTCTTAAATTCTTACTTAATGTTATTAGCACCAAATCTGAAGGACTCTAGTATAGAGACTCTTTGATATAAGAAACATGTGTTTTTGAGAAACCACACAAAATGAAATAATTATTATAGCTGTAAAAACAAATGTGCCCATAAACAAAAAACAGTAAAGGATTAGAGGCTTTCAGTCACACTAGAGAGTGATGTTAAATTAAATTATTCTGTTAATTCAAGAAAATATATAAACCTAATTCCAACGAATTTGCTATAAAATAAAAAAGAACCAATTGTTGAAGTTGAGAGTGAAAAAAGTGGAAGTTTTAGAAAGAGGTGAGGCCAACTGCAGAATGTGCTCATTACATATCATCAAGGCTGCCCCAATCACACCCCCTACCTCCCCATCCCCTTATTCTACTTAATTCTACCCCAGACCTTAACACCTTACACTGTAAATATCTCCTACTTACTACACGTCTCCCCACCAGATCGAATGCTCCAGAATGTATGGGGCAGTTCCCCCGCACCTCACTCACAGGTGCCAAATGACTGCAGGATTATGAGGCTGGAAGTGTAAATATTTCCTCAATACTTGCAGTGGTTCACAGCAATGAAAAATCTAAGATCTCCTCTCTCCCTTTCAGGAACCTTAAAGAAAGCAGCAATACTGTCAGAGGCATTTGAAAGAGAGCAACTCGATCTTAAATAGGAGCTGGGTAAAATGAGGCTGAGACCTACTGAGCTGCATTCCCAGATGGTTAAGACTTTCTAAGTCACAGGGTGAGGGAGGTCAGCACAATACACACGTCATAAAGACCTTGCTGATAAAATGGGTTGCAGTAAAAAAAGCCAGCCAAAACCAAGATAACCATGAGAGTGACCTCTGCTCATCCTCACTGTGATACTCCCATCAACTCCATGGCAGTTTACAAATGCCATGGCAATGTCAGAAAGTTGTTCTGTATGGTCTAAAAGGTGAACCATAAAATTAATCCACTCCTGGCCGTGTGCAGTGGCTCTCACCTGTAATCTCAGCACTCTGGGAGGCCAAGGCGGGTGGATCACCTGAGGTCAGGAGTTTAAGACTAGCCAGGCCAACAAGGTGAAACCCTGTCTCTACAAGAAATACAAAAAAAATTAGTTGGGTGTGGTGGTACATGCCTGTGATCCCAGCTATTCAGGAGGCTGAGGAAGGAGAATCACTTGAACCCAGGAGGCAGAGGTTGCAGTGAGCCGAGATCACACCAGTGTACTCCAGCCTGGACTCCATCTCAAAAAAAAAAAAAAAACAAAAAAACACAGTATGAGAGGCTGGGCATTGTGGTTCATGCCTACAATCCAAGTATGTTGGGAAGCTGAGGTAGGTGGATCGCCTGAGGTCACAAGTTCAAGACCAGCCTGACCAACATGGTGAAACCCCATCTCTACTAAAAATACAAAAATTAGCTGGGCATAGTGGCAGGTGCCAGTAATCCCACCGACTTGGGAGGCTGAGGCAGGACAACCACTTGAACCTGGGAGGTGGAAGTTTCAGTGACCTGAGACCGCACCACCGCACTCCAGCCTGCGTAACATGAGCAAAACTCTGTCTCAAAAACATAACAATAAGAGAAAACTGAAGCTGAGTCCTACCCATTGTATTTACTTTCCTAAATAAAACAACATTATAAAAAACATTACTCAGTAATATAATTTAGTTGAAGGGGAAAAAAACAGACTTATCAAAGTTTTTTGCAAAAAAGCTGATCCATCATTTTCCATCATTTAGTGATTCTGGCATACCATATTCCTTCCCCATCAAAATCACAGGAACACAAGTTTTCTCAATCTAATGGGTTTAATAACTTGGGTTATTAAATATTATTATAAAATAGGCAGTATTTTTTTTCCTGTGACTATTTTTTTTTTTTGAGATGCAGTCTTGTTCTGTCGCACACGCTGGAGTGCAGTGGCACGATCTCGGCTCACTGCAAGCTCCGCCTCCCGGGTTCATGCCATTCTCCGGCCTCAGCCTCCTGAGTAGCTGGGACTACAGGCGCCCGCCACCACGCCCGGCTAATTTTTTGTATTTTTAGTAGAGACAGGGTTTCACCGTGTTAGCCAGGAGGGTCTCAATCTCCTGACCTAGTGCTCCACCCGCCTCAGCCTCCCAAAGTGCTGGGATTACAGGCATGAGCCACCGCACCTGGCACCTGTGACTAATATTATTTCTAAGACCCAGAATGTATTTATTACCGAAACAATGCTGACATACACTGCACAAAAAAAGAACCAGACATTCATTAAAGCTAGGAAAAAGCAGAACTCAGTGTGTTCAAGAACCACTAGCAAGCAGGACAGGTTGTCTCATGCCTGTAATGCCAGTACTTTGGGAGGCTGAGGTGGGCAGATCACCTGAGGTCAGGAGTTCCAGACCAGCCTGGCCAACATGGTGAAACCCAAACTCTACTGCAAATAAAAAATTAGGCAGGTGTGGTGGCAGGTGCCTGTAATCCCAGCTACTTGGGAGGCTGAAGCAGAGAATTGCTTGAACCCAGGTGGTAGAGCTTGCAGTGAGCTGAGATCACACCACTGAACTCCAGTATGGGCAACAGAGGAAAACTCCACCTCAAAAAAAAAAAAAAAAAAAAAAAAACAGCAAACAGCTAGCAGGTGCCATTTGCTATGGGGAGACTAGGGATATGATCTTGCTGGCAATCCTTCCATTTTAGCAAATCTAAACAGTGTGATTCCATTCTTTTTTGTCTGCACTCCACTCTAGAGCCAAAACAAGAAAATCAATCATATTTCTATTTCTTTCAAAACACACTTAACAATTAAGAGATGATACGCATGGCTCCATGCTCTAAAAGGAACCTTCTTATGTCCTGGGTATCGTGGACATTTGATGAATGCTTGTTCAGTTGGCTAGTGTAGACTTCAATAATAAACTGTTCAGTGCATAATGTCAGATAAATCTTGCATCTGAAAAGTAGGACAAATATTGTTCTTTTAGTTCTGTCTACCCATAAATGCAATACTTACATGTATTTATAATGGGTTAATAAAAAGAAAATGAGTTTAATGTTCAAGAGAGTATTAGAATTTTGACAACATGAATTCTCCTGTCCTGGAACATAATTAAAAGTAAGAGGGATATTATTTCATGTGAAAGGTACCATTAAAAAAATCATTGTTAAGCATTAAATAATTATTTCACATAATCTTCTAATCTGACTTAAGACTGCAGACCTACTGCCTGAAGCTGGTTTATCAAGTTGTAAGTCTTCACGTGTTGAATTCATAAGTTCATGTCTGAAGGGTGAGAATACTTAATATTCACTAGGCAATATTCAGCAAAGTAATATTCACTGGTGCATATTTTACATTTCATTACCAAGGGTGGCTTTGAAAAAAAAAAAAAAGACAGGCTGGCCATGGTGGCTCATGCCTGTAATCCCAACACTTTGGAAGGCTGAGGCAGACAGATCATGAAGTCAGGAATTCAAGACCAGCCTGGCCAACAAGGTGAAACCCTGTCTCTACTAAACATACAAAAATTATACAGGCATTGTGGCAGGTGCCTGTCATCCCAGCAACTCAGGAGGCTGAGCTAGGAGAATCACTTGAACCTGGGAGGCAGAGATCGCCGTGAGCCAGGATCACACCATTGCACTCCAGCATGGGTGACAACAGCGAAACTCCAGCTGAAGAAAAAAAACAAAAGAAATATCCCATTACTTTAAGGCAATGTAGATACAGCCAGAATTTCTACAGAAGTCTGAACCACATTATAAAGCCAGAAAAACATACTAGCTAATATTATTTAATACATATAGCATTAAATGGAAGACGTAATATTTTCTTTTACTTCTTTTTTTTTTTGAGACAGACTCTCGCCCTATCACCCTGGATGGAGTGCAGTGGCAGAAGCTTGGCTCACTGCAACCTCCGCCTCTTGGGTCCAAGCAATTCTCCTGTCTCAGCCTCCTGAGTAGCCGGGACTATAGGCACCCGACACCATACCTGACTAATTTATGTATTTTTGTAGAGACGGGGTTTCATCGTATTGGTCAGGCTGGTCTTGAACTCCTGACCTCAGGAGCTCCGTCCACCTCAGCCTCCCAAAGTGCTGGGATTACAGGTGTGAGACACCATGCCTGGCCGGAAAAGGCAATATTTTCCAAACATATACATTAGTGTAACCTTATTGGACTTATAAAAATAACTTTTTTTAGTAACAGAAGCAGAAGATTCTCCTGAACTCTATCATTTCAGCTAACATTTATTTACTTAAGATTAAAATAATATAACAGCTATAAAAAGTCAAGAGGTAGCCAGGCACAGTGGCTCATGCCTGTAACCCAAATACTTTGGGAGGCTGAGGCAGGTGAATCACCTGAGGTCAGGACTTTGAGATCAGCCGGGCCAACATGGTGAAACCCCATCTCTACTAAAAATAGAAAAATTAGCCAGGCATGGTGGCAATCACCTGTAGTCCCAGCTACTAGGGAGGCTGTGATGGGAGGATCACTTGAACCTCAGTGGTGGAGGTTGCAGTGAGCTATGATTGCACCACTGCACTCCAGCCTGGGTGACAGAGCAAGACTCTGTTTCAAAGAAAAAAAAGAAAAAGTCAAGAGCACGGAGAGTATTAAATTCAGACATAACCAATGGTCTATCATCAGAACAGCTCCATTTTTTTTGCTATCATTATACGTTAAGGTCAATTCGCTAAACACGAATATTTGTACTAAAGTTTTAAGTGTACCATATAACACATTATTGCTGACTTAGGTTTAATGTCCTTTGTCGTACAACATACCTGAATATCATACTTATATATCACAACAAAAGTATCTTTCCCTAAGGCAATTACCATTAATACTGCTTTAAAGTTATAAAATGTGGGCTGAGGGGTGGCTCACACCTGTAATCCCAGCACTTTGGGAGTCCGAGGCAGGCAGATCACAACGTCAAGAGATCAAGACCATCCTGGCTAACATGGTGAAACCCCGTCTCTACTGAAGTACAAAAATTACCTGGGCATGGTGATGTACCCCTGTAGTCCCAGCTACTTGGGAGGCTGAGGCAGGAGAATTTCTTGAATCCGGGAGGCGGAGGTTGTGGTGAGCTGAGACTGCAACTCCAGCCTAAACAACAAGTGTGAAAGTTTGTCTCAAAAAAAAATATATATATATAATATGAGGATTGTTTTTATAATTTTACAACACCTGAGCAATACTGTCTTTAAACTAAATAATCTAATAAATCACCATCACAACAAAAGCCCCACAAGATATTCTGTTTCACCTTATAAAAAGCACTGACATTTAGTGTGTGGTAATTTGTTGCAGCAGCCACAGGAAACTAGTATTGTACGGAAGCCTCAACACCCACATGAAGGGGCTGGGCATGGTGGCTCATGCCTGTAAGCCCAGCACCTTGTGAGGCCCAGGTGGGTGGATCACTTGAGGTCAGGAATTCGAGACCAGCCTTGCCAACATGGTGAAACCCCGTCTCTAAAAATTACAAAAATTAGCTTGGTGTGGTGACACATGCCTATAATCTCAGCTACTCAGGAGGCTGAGACATGGAAACTGTTTGAACCCAGGGTGAGGCGGAGGTTGCAGTGAGCCAAGATTGTGCCACTGCACCCCAGCCTGGGTGACAGAGTGAGGCTCCATCTCAACAACAACAAAACAAAACAAAACAAAACAAAACAAAACAAAATAAAACAAAACAAAACCAAACCCCACCTGAAGAAGGTTTCCGTTCTGTCAACAGTCCCCCACCCAACCCCTCAGAAGCACACAGTCTTTTGCTGTGGGCCATGGAGAGGAAGACGGAAGCGCCTCCTCATTGTAGAGGCCTACCCAGGAGAAACTCAAGGGAAGGCACTGCCAGGCCGGTCCTTCTGCCAAGGCCATTTTCTTTTTTTTTCTTTTTCTTGGGGGGGGGACACAATTTCACTCTGTCTCCCAGACTGCAATGCAGTGGCACAATCTCAGGTCACTTCAACCTCTGACTCCCCAGTTCAAGTAATTCTCCTGCCTCAGCCTCCCGAGTAGCTGGGATTACAGGAACATAACATGTCTAGCTAATTTTTGTATTTTTAGCAGAGATGGGGTTTTGCCATGTTGCCCAGGCTGGACTCAAACTCCTCGCCTCAAGTGATCCACCTATCTCAGCCTCCCAAAGTGCTGAAGAGTGAGCCACCGCACGCAGCACTCACCAAGGCCTTTGGTGGCAGGCTTTTTCCAGGTGACCACTCCTTATCTGGTCTGGTTCTGCCCCACTCTCCCTCTAACCACGTTGGAATCCCTCCCTACTTTTCAGTAGAGGAGAGCGTGTACCCCAATCTCAGCTTGGTATGATTCAGATCTGCATGTACCTCATTAAACCTGGCTGATCCTCAAGCCCTGGAGAAAAAAAGCTCTCTCTGTGAGTATGATACAGGACAGGTCTGTCCCCAGGACCCTGGGAGAGGGAAGCCCAATGTCCCACCAGGTTGGCAGGGCTGGGGAAAGGAAAGTGTTATGGTAGCCCCAAGACTAAAAAGAGGCAGCAGAGGGAGCAGGACATCACTCCCATAGAACTCATGCCACTGCCTGAGTGAGGTGAGGGAGGAGTGCACCTGAGTGACGTGAGGGGGCAGAGAGGCGTGGTTCCAGGGCAGCTCTCACCCTTACTTCCTGCCATGTTACTCTGATCCCCTGCAGGTGAGCCTGCCCACTTTTGGCTTAGGGCTGCTGCTGGGGCCTGTGCTCAAATGCAGCCCCCCATGGCCATGGCTTCAGGAGTGGGGCAGAGCAGGGAGGAGTCCTAGACAGAGGAGAGGCTGGGGCAGGAGGGAGTGGGCCTCAAACTCCAGGAGGGGGCCCTTCTCATAGGTCCTCTTTTCCGGCCTCTCTTTCCTTACCCCTGGGCTGATCACCTGGGGAAGAACTGAGGCAAGCTTTCTCATCCTCAGGTCTGAGGGGTTCAATTACCGGGCCCAAGTAGCTGGGATTACAGGCATGCACCACCACGCCTGGCTAATTTTGCATTTTTAGTAGAGACAGGGTTTCTCCATGTTGGTCAGGCTGGTCTCGAAATCCTGACCTGTTGATCCACCCACCTCTGCCTCCCAAAGTGCTGGGACTACAGGTGCGAGCCACTGAGACTGGCCAAGAAATCCTTTTCTAAAAATGAGCTGGGCTCGGTGGCTCATGCCTATAATCCCAGCATTTTGGGAGGCCAAGGTGGGTGGATCACTTGAGGTCAGGAGTTTGAGACCAGCCTGGGCAACATGATGTAACCCCATCTCTACTAAAATAAATAAATAAATAAATTAGCCAGGTGTGATGGTGGCCACCTGTAATCCCAGCATTTCAGGAGGCTGAGACAGGAGAATCAACTTGAAACTGGGAGGCGGTGGTTGCAGTGAGCCGAGATCATGCCACTGCCCTCCAGTCTAGGTGACAACAGTGAGACTCCATCGCAAACAAAAACAAAAAACCAGATTCCATCTCAAAATAAATAAATAAAACAAAAAATGTGGTATGGCAATGAAAATAATTACTGTGTTAAAGACAGTTTCATAGAAAATAAAAGACCACTCAGATACAATAAGCTGTCTTTTTAGATAAGTATACTTGTTATTCTTATTTTACAGCTAAAGAAACTGGCTCAGAGAATGTTACTTGATTGGATCATGTTGCATTTCTGGACGGTGCAGCTGAGATCAGACTTTGTGTGTAAATCCACTAGCCTACCAGGGTGCTTCTCATAAAGGTAAGAAATGTAAATTTGGCCTAATCTACAAAGTTGCCAGGGCAGCACTGGGTCAATTCTACATACAGTACTTCTATATTCATCAAGGGAAACCTTAAGGGAAGGTGAAAATGCTTCCAGAAGGCAACTGGACACCAGCGCCCTTGCTTGTTGCTTTTGGGCTCTTCCTCTAAGGCCAATAGTGACCTGAAATTACCAACTGTTTCAATCAAGTGGACAAAATGGTAACAAAGTCGTCACCATCAGACAAATTCACTTGAGGACTTATCTATGTGCTTTGAAAGACAAAACTGCTTTTGTAAAGGATACTGTATTTTAGAAAAACAAAATCATATTAACAACTAATAACACTGTAAAATGCTTATGTGTTGAATGCTACTTTAGAAAAACATGTTCAAATCCAGGAAAAAAATTTCTGATAGAAAACTACATAATCGGCTGGGCACCATGGCTCACGCCTGTAATCCCAGCACTTTGGGAGGCTGAGGCGGGTGGATGACGAGGTCAGGAGTTCAAGACCAGCCTGACCAACATAGTGAAACTCCATCTCTACTAAAAATATAAAAAATTAGCCAGGCATGGTGGCGTGTGCCTATAATTCCCGGCTACTCAGGCAGGCAGGAGAATCGCTTGAACCCAGAAGGCAAAGGTTGCAGTGAGCAGGTGAGCCAAGATCACACGACTGCATGTCCATCCTATGTGACAGAACAAGACTCTGTCTCAAGAAAGAAAGAAAGAAAAGAAAAGAAAACTACGTATCAATTATCTAGCTAGCTAGCTAACTATCTAGAGAAATGGTTTCATTCTATTGCTCAGGATGGAGAGCAGCAGGATGATTATAGCTCACTGCAGCCTGGAGCTCCTGGCCGCAAGTGATCCTCCTGCCTTAGCCTCCTAAGTAGCTGTGGCCACAGGTGGACAGTTACACCTGGCTTTTTGTTGGTTTTTTGTTGTTGTTGTTGTACAGAAAGGGTTTCACTACATAGCCTGGGCTGGTCTCAAACTTTAGTCTCGATGTGTCACCCAGGCTGGGGTGCTTGGTGTGATCTCTGCTCATGGCAACCTCCACTTCCTAGTTCAAGTGATTCTCCAGTATCAGCCTCCCGAGCACCTGGGACTACCGGCATGTGCCACCACACCCGGCTAATTTTTTTATTTTTTGTAGAGACTGAGTTTCTCCATGTTGGCCAGGCTAGTCTCGAACTCCTGACCTCAGGTGACCCATCCACCTCGGCCTCCCAAAGTGCTGGGATTACAGGCGTGAGCCACCATGCAGGGCCAAACACTTTCTTACATTATTAAACAGCACAACCCAGGTGGGGCACGGTGGCTCACGCCTGTAATCACGACGAGTCTGAAGGCCAAAGTGAGAATATCAGTGAACCCAGGAGTTTAAAACCGGCCTGGGCAACATAGCGAGACCCCCATCTCTACAAAAAATACAAAAATCAAGCTAGGCGTGCACCGCGCCCATCTAATTTTTGTACCTTTTGTAGAGATGGGGTTTCATCCTGCTGCCCAGGCGGGTCTCGAACTTCCGAGCCCAAGCCATCCTCCCGCCTCGGCCTCCCAAAATGCTGGGATAACTGGGCCCAACCAGCCTCATGTTTTCTTTAAGCAGTCCCTCCCTGTTGCACACTTGGATAGTTTCCTTTTTTACTTTTTTAGACAGGGGTTACCTCAGTCTCGCAGGCTGGAGTGCTGTGGTGGGGTCATAGCTCACTGGAGCCTTGAACCGGGGCTCAAGTAGCTGGGAAGCTGAGGTGAGACTAAAGAGATGGGGTCGCGCCAGGTTAACAGGCTGCTCTTGGCCTGAAAGGATCCTCCCGTCTCGGCCGCCACCGGACACAGTTTCCTATTTTTGACAGACATACACACTGTGCTGGGTGGGAGTTTGTCAACTACCCTTCTCCAGCCAGCAATACACAGGACCTGGAGAGGAGGTGGTGGTTACCAGGCTCCACTGTCAGAAGACTGACCATCTCCAGGCACTACACCGCCCCTGTGACGTCACAGAATGCCAGCTCACAGGACTTTTGGAAAGGGCGCCTCTGAGACGTCAACGAAGGCGCGCCCCTATGGCGTCACAGAGGACCGACCCTCACACGCAGCCAATCGGAAGTGAAGGCGGGGCTGCTCAGCCTTCCTGGAGCGCGCATACATGGGCGAGCAGCCACAAGAATTACAATTTACACCATCGTCCTCTGAGCTTTGGGGATGATGGATGAATAAATACAGGCACAGACAGGTGATCTGCCCAGAGCTGATGAGTAACAAGCCTGCTCTCAGGCCGTGTGACTCCTAGATTAGTACTCTTTTTTTTTTTTTTTTTTTGGAAAGTCTCACTCAGTTGCCCAGGCTGGAGTGCGGTGACACAATCTTGGCTCACGGCAACCTCCACCTCCTGGGTTCAAGTGATTCTCCTGCCTCAGCCTCCCGAGTAGCTGGGACTACAGGCGCCTGCCACCACACACGTCTAATTTTTGTATTTTTATTGGAGACAGGGTTTCACCATGTTAGCCAGGCTGCTCTCAAACTCCTGACCTCAGGCGGTCCTCCCACCTCAGCCTCCCAAAGTGCTGGGATTACAGGTGTGAGCCACTGTGCTTGGCTGCTTTTTTTTTTTTTTCTCTAAATACAGATGGTTAGCAAGATGTGGTGGCACAAACCTGTTGTCCCTCCTACTACTGAGGCTGAGGTGGGAGGATCACTTGAGCCTAGGAGGCAGAGACTGTAGTGAGTCAAGATCATACCACTGCATGCCAACCTGGATGACAGGGTGAGACCCTGTTTAAAAAATAAAAAAGATATGGGGTCTTGCTATGTTGCCTAGGCTGATCTTGAACTCAGCCTCAAGCAATCCTCCGGCCTCAGCCTCCCAAAGTGCTGGGAGTATAGACATGAGCCGTTGCACCTACCCCTGGGAACTTTTTGCTGGGAGAGGTTTGTCTTATCTGTCCTGGCTTCGGGAGGGCAGGACCGCAAACCAAGGGTTTCTTCAAGTGGACAACACTTTGGGAATGAAAGTGGGGCCAGTACTTGGTGTGCAGCAGAGGTGGCTGTAGCCTACAGGGCCTGCTGGAGCCTAGGACAGCACTTCATGGGGAAAGCTTGGGCCTTACCTGCCCAGGATCTCATTGGGCTAATAACTGTCATGGAAGTCCTGTGTGGAAAGAGAGTCCGGCAGTGCTGTGTCCTGGGTCATGCTCAGATCCTCAGCAAGGGAACTCCAGGTGGCTCTGAGAATGGAACACAAAGAAGCTGTCAGCCCTCCTGCCCCAGGGGATGTTTTCCTTGGGGCCTGGAACTGTTTCTCACTCATCCTTGCATCTCCTGGCACCACACTGGCCTACAGTGAATGTTCCAAATAAACGTTTGTGAATTGAGGCCAGGCATGGTGCCTCACACCTATAATCCCAGCACTGTGGGAGGCTGAGGCAGACAGATCACTTGAGGCCAGGATTTTGAGCCCAGCCTGGCCAACATGGTGAAACCCCATCTCTACTAAAAATACAAAAATTAGCCGGATGTGGTGGCACATGCTTGTAGTCCCAGCTACTTCAGATGCTGAGGCAGGAGAATTGCTTGAACCTCGAAGGCAGAGGTTGCAGTGAGCGGAGATCACGTCACTGCACTCCAACCTGGGAGACACGGCAAGACTCCAGCTCATAAAAGAAAAAAAAGCTTCTTTGTAGAGATCGGGATCTTGCTCTGTTACCCAGGCTGGAGTGCAGTGGAACAATCATAGCTTACTGCCGCTACTGCTGCCTCAACCTCCTGGGCTCAAGCTATCCTCACACACTAGCCTCCTGAGTAGCTGGGACTAAAGTATCCCCCAGGCTTGAGTGCAGTGGTGCAATCTCGGCTCTCTGCAACCTCCACCTCCCAGGTTCAAGCGATTCTCCTGCCTCAGCCTCCCAAGTAGCTGGAATTACAGACATCTGCAACCATGCCCGGCTAATTTTTTGTATTTTTAGTAGAGACAGGGTTTCACCATGTTGGCCAGGCTGGTGTCAAACTCCTGACCTCAGGTGATCTGCCCACCTCAGTCTCCCAAGAAGAAACTGTTGGTCTCATAAGTGTCCTTCAGCTGTACCGAAATGGAAATGGCTAGTTCATCTCAAGTAGCAGGGGAGCCCAGGCAGGGGCAGCTGGGGCATGGGGGTCAGGGACCAAGGCTGCTGTCGGCTAACTTCAAAAGCTGACAGGGGAATCAGGAGGGTGCTCAAAGGATGTCAACTGGGGTGTGGGCAGGCCCAGCATTACAGGTGTGAGCCACTGTGCTTGGGCACTTTTTTTTTTTTAGTAGAGATGGTTAGCAAGATGTGGTGACACACACCTGTTGTCCCTCCTACTAGGGAGGCTGAGGTGGGAGGATCACTTGAGCCTAGGAGGCAGAGACTGTAGTGAGTCAAGATCATACCACTGCATGCTGACATGGATGACAGGGTGAGACCATGCCTAAAAAATAAAAAAGATATGGGGTCTTGCTATGTTGCCCAGGCTGATCTTGAACTCAGCCTCAAGCAACTTTATTATTATTATTGTTATTATTTTTAGAGACAGGGTCTCACAGTCTCACCCACGGTGGAATGCAAAGTGCAATCACAGCTCACTGCATCCTCAAACTACTGGGCTCGAGTGATGCTCCTGCCTCAGCCTCCTGAGTGGCTGGGATTACAGGCATGCACCAGCACACCTGGCGCATTCAGCCCAGGGACATCAAACCCCCATCCCCTCACCTGCAACCATCCCTGCCTGGGACCCCTTCTGTCAAAGCAGTGAGGGTCCAGCTGGGAGCCTTGAGCCTGGGTGGTTCTAACTGGCTGAGTGGTGGGGCCACATTCCCTGGCTTGGGCTGTCAGGGCAGAATCACAGGGGGTCATACCACCGTGGGGCTTGGGGCCCTCACTCACTGATGTTGGGGTGCCCTGAGACCTTGTGCAGGATGTCAACCTCCTTCAGTGTGGCTTCTCGCAGCTCCTGTACCTCCTCGGGGGTGAAGCTGCCTCCACTGGTGACGTTGACCTTCACAGCATGCTCCTGGCTCGTGGGCTTGTGGATGCAGCACCTGACCACAATGCTAACACCCCTGGGAGTGCCAAGGACAGATGGCCTCAGGGGCCCTCACCCCACGGGGAGTCCCAGATTCAAGGCTGCAGCAGAGATGTCCTGCCCTTATCTAGAGATTTACACTTTCCTTCAACTTCCTCTGAGCTTTTGGGGATTGTGGATGAATAAATACAGGCACAGACAGGTGATTTGCCCAGAGCTGATCAGTAAGAAGCCTGCTCTCAGGCTGTGTGACTCCTAGTTAAGTGATTTTTTTTTTTTTTTTTTTTTTGGAGAGAAAGTCTCACTCAGTTGCCCAAGCTGCACTGCGGTGGCATGATCTCGGCCCATGCAACCTCCACCTCCCGTGTTCAAGTGATTCTCCTGCCTCAGCCTCACGAGTAGCTGGGACTACAGGCGCCTGCCACCACATGCACCTAATTTTTTTATTTTTACTGGAGATGGGGTTTTTCCATGTTAGCCAGGCTGGTCTCAAACTCCTGACGTCAGGCGGTCCTCCCGCCTCAGCCTCCCAAAGTGCTGCGATTACAGGTGTGAGCCACTGTGCTTGGCCACTTTTTTTAACAGAGATGGTTAGCAAGATGTGGTGACACACACCTGTTGTCCCTCCTACTAGGGAGGCTGAGGTGGGAGGATCACTTGAGCTTAGGAGGCAGAGACTGTAGTGAGTCAAGATCATACCACTGCACGCCAACCTGGATGACAGAGTGAGACCATGTCTAAAAAATAAAAAAGATATGGGGTCTTGCTATGTTGCCCAGGCTGATCTTGAACTCAGCCTCAAGGAATTCTCCCACCTCAGTCTCCCAAAGTGCTGGGAGTACAGGCATGAGCCATTGTACCTGTCCATGGGAGCGGTTCTTAAGCACACTGAATTCTGCTTTTTCCTGGCTTTAATGAATGTCTAGTTCTTCCTTTTTAGGTGCAGTGTATGTCAGCATTGTTTCAGTAATAAATGCATTCCAGATCTTAGAAATAATATTAGTCACAGGTGCCAGGCGCAGTGGCTCACACCTGTAATCCCAACACTTTGGAAGGCTGACGCAGACAGATCATGAAGTCAGGAGTTCAAGACCAGCCTGGCCAACATGGTGAAACCCTGTCTCTACTAAACATACAAAAATTAGCCAGGTATTGTGGCAGATGCCTGTCATCCCAGCTACTCAGGAGGCTGAGCTAGAAGAATCACTCGAACCTGGGAGGCAGAGATTGCAGTGAGCCAGGATCACACCATTACACTCCAGCATGGGCGACAAGAGCAAAACTCCAGCTGAGGAAAAAAAACAAAAGAAATATCCCATTACTTTAAGGCAATGTAGATACAGCCAGAATTTCTACAGAAATCTGAACCATATTATAAAGCCAGAAAAACATACCAGCTAATATTATTTAATACATATAGCATTAAATGGAAAAGGTAATATTTTCTTCTACTTTTTTTTTTTTTTTGAGATGGAGTCTCACCCTATCACCCAGGATGGAGTGCAGTGGCACGATCTTGGCTCACTGCAACCTCGACCTGCCAGGTCCAAGCAATTCTCTCGTCTCAGCCTCCCGAGTAGCTGGGACTACAGGCACCAGCCACCACACCCAACTAATTTTTGTATTTTTGTAGAGACAGGGTTTCACCATATTGGTCAGGCTGGTCTTGAACTTCTGACCTCAGGTGATCCGTCCACCTCAGCCTCCCAAAGTGCTGGGATTACAGGCGTGAGCCACCATGCCTGGCCGGAAAAGGTAATATTTTCCAAACATATACATTAGTGTAACCTTATTGGACTTATAAAAATAACTTTTTTTAGTAACAGAAGCAGAAGATTCTCCTGAACGGTATCATTTCAGCTAACATTTATTTACTTATGATTAAAATAATATAACAACTATAAAAAGTCAAGAGGCACCCAGACGTAGTGGCTCATGCCTGTAACCCACTTTGGGAGGCCGAGGCAGGTGAATCACCTGAGGTCAGGACTTTGAGACCAGCCGGGCCAACATGGTGAAACCCCATCTCTACTAAAAATACAAAAATTAGCCAGGCATGGTGGTAATCACCTGTAGTCCCAGGTGCTAGGGAGGCTGTGATGGGAGGATCAACCTAAGTGGTGAAGGTTGCAGTGAGCTATGATTGCACCACTGCACTCCAGCCTGGGTGACAGAGCAAGACTCTGTTTCAATGAAAAAAATGAAAAAGTCAAGAGCATGGAGAGTATTAAATTCAGGCATAACCAATGGTGTATCATCAGAACAGCTCCTTTTTTTTGCCATCATTATGTGTTAAGGTCAATTTGCTAAACACGAATATCTGTACTAAAGTTTTAAGTGTACCATATAATACATTATTGCTGACTTAGGTATAATATCCTTTGCTGTACAATATACTTGAATATAATACATATCACAACAAAAGTATCTTTCCCTAAGGCAATTACCATTAATACTGCTTTAAAGTTATAAAATGTGGGCTGAGGGGTGGCTCACACCTGTAATCCCAGCACTTTGGGAGTCCGAGGCAGGCAGATCACAACATCAAGAGATCAAGATCATCCTGGCCAACATGGTGAAACCCCGTCTCTATTAAAGTACAAAAATTACCTGGGCGTGGTGACGCACCCCTGTAGTCCCAGATACTTGGGAGGCTGAGGCAGGAGAATCTCTTGAATCTGGGAGGCAGAGGTTGTGGCGAGCTGAGATTGCAACTCCGGCCTGAACAACAAGTGCAAAACTTTGTCTCAAGAAAAAAATATGAAATGTGAAGATTGTTTTTATAATTTCACAACACCTGAGCATTACTGTCTTTAAACTAATCTAATACATCACCATCACAACAAAAGCCCCACAAGATAATCTGTTTCACCTTATAAAAAGCACTGACATTTAGTGTGTGGTAATTTGTTGCAGCAGCAACGGGAAACTAGTATTGTATGGAAGCCTCAACACCCACCTGAAGGGGCTGGGCATGGTGGCTCATGCCTGTAAGCCCAGCACTTTGTGAGGCCCAGGTGGGTGGATCACTTGAGGTCAGGAATTCGAGACCAGCCTTGCCAACATGGTGAAACCCCGTCTCTAAAAATTACAAAAATTAGCTTGGTGTGGTGACACATGCCTATAATCTCAGCTACTCAGGAGGCTGAGACATGGAAACTGTTTGAACCCAGGGTGAGGCGGAGGTTGCAGTGAGCCAAGATTGTGCCACTGCACCCCAGCCTGGGTGACAGAGTGAGGCTCCATCTCAACAACAACAACAAAAACCCCACCTGAAGAAGGTTTCCAGTTCTGTCAACAGTCCCCCACCCAACCCCCCTTAGAAGCACACAGTCCTTTGCTGTGGGCCATGGAAAGGAAGAAGGAAGCACCTCCTCATGGCAGAGGCCTACCCAGGGGAAATGAGGAAAGGCACTGCCAGGCAGGTCCTTCTGCCAAGGCCATTTTCTTTTCTTTTCTTTTTTTTTTGGAGACACAATTTCACTCTGTCTCCCAGACTGGAGTGCAGTGGCACAATGTCGGCTCACTTTGACCTCTGCCTCCCCAGTTCAAGCGATTCTCCTGCCTCAGCCTCCAGAGTAACAGGGATTACAGGAGCATAGCATGCCTAGCTAATTTTTGTATGTTTAGCAGAGATGAGGTTTTGCCATGTTGCCCAGGCTGGATTCAAACTCCTCGCCTCAAGTGATCCACCTATCTCAGCCTCCCAAAGTGCTGAGGAGTGAGCCACCGCACACAGCACTCACCAAGGCCTTTGATGGCAGGCTTTTTCCAGGTGACCACTCCTTATCTGGTCTGGTTCTGCCCCACTCTCCCTCTAACCACGTTGGAATCCCTCCCTACTTTTCAGTAGAGGAGAGTGTGTACCCCAATCTCAGCTTGGTATGATTCAGATCTGCATTTAACTCATGAAACCTGGCTGACCCTCAAGCCCTGGAAAAAAAAAAAAGTCTCTCTGTGGGTATGATACAGGACAGGTCTGTCCCCAGGACCCTGGGAGAGGGAAGCCCAATGTCCCACCAGGTTGGCAGGGCTGGGAAAGGGAAAGTGTTATGGTAGCCCCAAGACTAAAAAGAGGCAGCAGAAGGAGCAGGACATCACTCCCATAGAACTCATGCCACTGCCTGAGTGAGGTGAGGGAGGAGTGCACCTGAGTGACGTGAGGCGGCAGAGAGGCGCGGTTCCAGGGCAGCTTTCACCCTTACTTCCTGCCATGTTACTCTGATCCCCTGCAGGTGAGCCTGCCCACTTTTGGCTTAGGGCTGCTGCTGGAGCCTGTGCTCAAATGCAGCCTCCCATGGCCATGGCTCCAGGAGTGGGGCAGAGCAGGGAGTGGGACAGAGAAGAGGCCAGGGCAGGAGGGAGTGGGCCTCAAACTCCAGGATGGGGCCCTTCTCGTGGGTCCTCTTTTCCGGCCTCTCCTTCCTTACCCATGGGCTGATCACCTGGGGAAGAACTGAGGCAAGCTTTCTCATCCTCAGGTCTGAGGGGTTCAATTACCGGGCCCAAGTAGCTGAGATTACAGCCATGCAACACCACACCTGGTGAATTTTGCATTTTTAGTAGAGACAGGGTTTGTCCATATTGGTCAGGCTGGTCTCGAACTCCTGACCTCAGGTGACCCACCCACCTCGGCCTCCCAAAGTGCTGGGATTACAGGCGTGAGCCACCATGCAGGGCCAAACACTTTCTTACATTATTAAACAGCACAACCCAGGTGGGGCACGGTGGCTCACGCCTGTAATCACGACGAGTCTGAAGGCCAAAGTGAGAATATCAGTGAACCCAGGAGTTTAAAACCGGCCTGGGCAACATAGCGAGACCCCCATCTCTACAAAAAATACAAAAATCAAGGTAGGCGTGCACCGCGCCCAACTAATTTTTGTACCTTTTGTAGAGATGGGGTTTCATCCTGCTGCCCAGGCGGGTCTCGAACTTCCGAGACCAAGCCATCCTCCCGCCTCGGCCTCCCAAAATGCTGGGATAACTGGGCCCAACCAGCCTCATGTTTTCTTTAAGCAGTCCCTCCCTGTTGCACACTTGGATAGTTTCCTTTTCTGCTTTTTTAGACAGGGGTTACCTCAGTCTCGCAGGCTGGAGAGCTGTGGTGGGGTCATAGCTCACTGGAGCCTTGAACCGGGGTTCAAGTAGCTGGGAAGCTGAGGTGAGACTAAAGAGATGGGGTCGCGCCAGGTTAACAGGCTGCTCTTGGCCTGAAAGGATCCTCTCGCCTCCGCCGCCACCGGACACAGTTTCCTATTTTTGACGGACATACACACTGTGCTGGGTGGGAGTTTGTCAACTACCCTTCTCCAGCCAGCAATACACAGGACCTGGAAATGAGGTCGCGGTTACCAGGCTCCACTGTGAGGAGACTGACCAGCTGCAGGTATTACTTCGCGTCTGTGACGTCGCAGAAGGCGCGCGTCTGTGACGTCACGGAAAGCCAGCCTGTAGGACATTGCCGAAGGCGCGCCTCTGAGCCCTCACCGAAGTCGCGCCCTAAGACGTCACTGAGGGCGCGCCCCTATGGCGTCACAGAGTACCCACCGCCGCGCGCAGCCAATCGGAACTGGAGGCGGGGTTGCTGGGGCTTCCTGGAGCGCGCATGCGCCCGCGAGCTGCACAAGGTTAACAGTTTCACCCATCTCCCTCTGTACTTTTGGGGATGGTGGATGAATAAATACAGGCAAAGACAGGTGATTTGCCCAGAGCTGATGACTAACAAGCCTGCTCTCAGGCCTTGTGACTCCTAGTTTAGTGCTGTGTTTTTTGTTGTTTTTTTGTTTGTTTGTTTGTTTTTTGAGAGAAAGTCTCACTCTGTCACCCAGGCTGGAGTGCGGTGGCGTGATCTCCCCTCACTGCTACCTCCGCCTCCTTGGTTCAAGCGATTCTCCTGCCTCGGCCTCCCGAGTAGCTGCAACTACAGGTGCCTGCCACCACAGACATGTAATTTTTGTATTTTTATTGGAGACAGGGTTTCACCATGTTGTCTAGGCTAGTCTGAAACTGCTGACCTCAGGTGATCCTCCTGCCTCAGCCTCCCAAAGTGCTGAGATTACAGGTGTGAACCACTGTGCTGGGCCGCTTTTTTTTTTTTTTTTTTTTTTTGATAGAGATGGTTAGCCAGATGTGGTGGCACACACCTGTTGTCCCTCCTACTAGGGAGGCTGAGGTGGGAGGATCACCTGAGCCTAGGAGGCAGAGACTGTAGTGAGTCAAGATCATACCACTGCATGCCAACCTGGAGGCAGGAGTATTGCCTGAGGCCAGGAGTTTGAGCCAGCCTCGGCAGCATAATGAGATTCCACCTCTATAAAAAATAAAATTTAGCCAAGTGTGGTAGCGTGCACCTGTGGTCCCAGCTACTCGGAAGGCCAAGGCAAGGATTGCTTGCATCCTGGAGGTTGAGGCTGCAGTGAACTATAATTGCGCCATTCCAGCCTGGGAGACAGGGTGAGATTCTCTCTCAAAAAAAGAAAAAATAATAATAAAACTGTGGGGGAAGGATACTCAGACCCCTACTAGAAGCAAGCCTTCCTCATTCCATCATATTCTGCTCATCCTCCAAGGCTCGGCTCAGGGGCCTGCCTCTCCACGAAACTTCCCAGCCCTCAGCCCCCTTCCTTCCTGGTTCCGCAGCACTGATGTCACCTCGTCCTGCCCAACTATGTAGCGTGCAGGCCTCCTTCTTCTACCTGACTGCAGAACCAGAGAGCTCTGGTGCTGTCTGGTTCCACGTGTCCCCACTGGCACCTCACCTGGGATGTTGTCTGCACTAACCAGTGCTAACAATGGAAATAGCAGACATGCCTGACCACGTGCTGAGGCTCAGTGCGCAGCACTGGTCAGCTATGATTTCATCTCAGCCTCTAGCCGCTGGGGTAGCTTAATAATCCCTGGATTTCACAGATGGAAAATGTTAGGAAAGTCTCTAAGCCCCCATGGAAGGTCCCAGAGCCCAAATTCAAACCTAAGTGGAACGTTCCTCTGCTTCACTGTGATCTGGTGTGAATTTTAACCTAAGGTCCTGGCATTTAAGAGCTCGAAGGCACCACGGAGGTGGAGAGCTCAGCCCTGTCATTGGATGGAAGCTGAGAACCCGGTGAGATTCTCACCGGGACTTTTGCAGGGAGTTGGGGGGAATTCTGAAGGTGGTACAGATGTTCTGACCCCAAGACCGTCTCCTCCAGCTGGACCACACACTTGTTTCCTGCTCCTACACCTGTCCATCCTACCCCTTGGATTCTGGGTGTACAGAGGAGTGGGCACATGCTAAGGTCAGCCCTGGGTTAGCCTCATGGACAAGGTGGGCCTGGAGCAGGAACCCCACCTGATAGAAGACAGCTGAAGTGTGTCCGTACACACTTGCTGTGGGCATCACTTGCACGTAGGTGCAGCCTTTGCTCTGGGAAACCACTTTAAATGAATTGATGGCCTCACCACAGTGGAGACATGGCTTGACTCTGGAGAGACTCCATTGTAGATAAATATTTGAGTAAAAGTTTTCGTGTTAGAATAGCATCTGCATGCAAATGACAGGCAATGGGCGGGTGCAGTGGCTCACACCTGTAATCCTAGCTACTTGACAGGCAGAGGCAAGAGGATCACTTGAGCCCAGGAGTTTGAGACCAGCCTGGACCACATGGTAAGACCCCATCTCTATAAAACAAAACAAAAAAAATGTTTAAATTAGCAGGACATGGTAGTCCCTGTAGAGGAAGCTACTCAGGAAGCTGAGGCGAGAGGATTGCTTGAGCCCAGGAGTTGAAGGCAGTAGTGTGCTATGATTGTGCCACTGCATTCCAGCCTTGGCAACAGAGCCAGACCCCATCTCCATCTCTTTTTTTGGAGACGGAATCTGGCTCGTCCCCCAGGTGGAGTGCAGTGGTGAGATCTAGGTTCACTGCAACCTCCACCTCCCAGGTTCAAGCAATTCTCCTGCCTCAGCCTCTGGAGTAGCTGGGATTACAAGTGCCCACCACCACGCCTGGCTAATGTCTGTATTTTTAGTAGAGGCGGGGTTTCACCATGTTGGCCAGGCTGGTCATGAACTCCTGACCTCAAGTGACGCACTGGCCTTGGCCTCCCAGAGTGGTGGGATTGCAGGCATGAGCCACTGCGCCCGGCCCAGACCCCATCTCTTTAAAACAAAAAAGTACATGAGGTAAATGGGGAAAACACCTGTGAGACAAGACCAAAACCTACAGTGGCTGCTAAATGTCAGTACCATGAGCCCAGAATTCTCCTACATCCCAGTGGTCAGGGAGGACCACTGGGCTGTGTGTCTTCTGTGATTCTCCCCTGGCTCTGAGCCCTTTGCACCTGCACCTCACAGCGCCACTCAGATCCCTGGGGGTAAAGTGCAGCGGGAGATGGTGGCCAGTTGTAGTCTGATAGGATAAAAGCCACGGGAGAGTTGTGAAATTCTCTTTTTCTCTCGAGTATGTGTTTCTGCATCTTTACGGAGCCTCATCAATGCTTTTTAAACCTACCCTGGGATTTGAACCAGTGCCCATAGATACAGAAGTCTTGTCAGGTCAGCCAGGTGCTGCTACTGAGGCAGCATCTCTCCCTAGCCCCACACCCACAGGTTCAGAAGGGAAACGCTTCCCCCAAGTGGCTTATGAGACCCAGTACTTCTAGTTTCACTTGTTTAAAAACACCGTACACAAGAAAAAGGCTGTCAAAACACAAGCAGTGTTTGAAACGAAGCTTTGTAGGTCCCCCTGCACTACCACCGTCATGGGCAGCATAGCAGATGAGTTCAGGGACACCAGCTGAAATGCGTGCAAGAGAAACCAGGGCTCGTGGCAGACATGTGTGTCTCTGTTTTGTTGACCAACTTCTGCTAGAATTCATAGCCATCTAGCCTATGTATTGGATTTTTATTTCTGTGACATCTGCATCTTTTAAAAATATCAGTTAGGGCCAAGGTGGGTGGATCACTTGAGGTCAGGAGTTCGAGACCAGCCTGGCCAACATGGCCAAACCCTGTCTACTAAAAATATAAAAATTAGCTGGGCATGGTGGTGTGTGCCTGTAATCCCAGCTACTTGGGAGGCTGAGGCAGGAGAATCACTTTAACTGGGAGCCAGAGGCTGCAGTGAGCCAAGATCGTGCTTCTGCACTCTAGCCTGGGTGACAGAGCGAGACTCCAAATCAAAAAAAATAATAATTTTAAAAATCAGTCAGTAGCCAAGCACCATGGCATATACCTGTAGTCCCAGCCACTTGGGAGGCTGGAGGATCACTTAAGTTCAGGAGTTCAAGACCAGCCTGGGCAACATAGCAAGCCCTCATCTCTACAAAAAATAAAAAATTAGCAGGGCATGGTGGCACACGCCTGTAGTCCCAGCTCCTCAGGAGGCAGGAGGATTTCTTGAGCCTAGGAGTTCAAGGCAAACCTGAGGGACATCATGGGATTCCATTTCAAAAATATGTATCAGTAGGTTAATCCAGACATTGTCACATGGGCCAAGCGACCAAAGTCACATCTTAGAGTTGCGGACAGTGTAATCAGATAAGTGTGACTGCAGTCACAGAAGGTCAGGGTAGAAAGAGGCTTGGAGAGAGGCACACTTCTTCTAGCCAGAGCTTTCCTACTGAGCTCCTTAAAGCTCAGGGGAAAGTGGGATGGGGTGGGGGGGTGACTTAAATCCAACCCCCTCCCATCTTCAACCAGAGCGACCCCATTTGTACCTGCTCAGCAGTATCGTGCATCCATGTAAAATTTTATTTGAAAATGGTCTTCTGCAATTAAAACTACAAAAAAAGATTGAAAGTGGCCAACTTAAACTCCACTCTGTTTCTTTTTTGATTTGGGAGACTGGTGTGCATAGAAGGGAAGTGTCAGCTAATGAGACTGTAACCTCACCACAGATGCCTGCCCATGGCTGGTGGAGCTCCCAAGGCCTGGGCCACACCCTATGTGCCCTGTGCCAAGACAGTGGAGGGGGGTGTGTTCAGCACATGTTTGTAAGATAAAGAAAAACATGGTTCCCAATCGGCCATATTACCCAGAGGGCAATATTGATTTAGATCTTATTTCAGCTTGGCTAGAGAGGCTCAGGTACCAGTGAGCAGAAGTCTGGCCATTGTGGTGGATTCTGGAAGATAATGTGCCATACTATTAGCAGGGGTGCAATTTGGGGTGTGAGACCACCAGAGCTTTGATTCCCCCCGCCACACTTGTATTATTTGGAGTTGTTTTGTTGTTGTTCATGGTAATGACCTGTGATTAGACAACAATCTAGTTCCATTTGCAATAGGGAATAATACATCTGTGACACTTACAGCCTCTAGACCTGGGGAATCTCTGGCCACCCCGAGGGGGCCCTGGTCATCCTGCTGCTGGTCATGTCCAGCTCCGGGTGGCTGGCTAGGTGGCCTGGGTGGGAGGTCCACTCTTTGTCTTTATAAAAAGAAGGGCTTGGGCCAGGCATGGTGGCTCATGCCTGTAATCCAAGCACTTTGGGAGGCCAAGGCAGGCGGATCACCTGAGGTCAGGAGTTCAAGACCAGCCTGACCAACATAGCAAAACCCCGTCTTTACTAAAAAATACAAAAATTAGCCAGGCGTGTGGTGGGTTCCTGTAATCCGAACTACTCGGGAGGCTGAGGCAGGAGAATTGCTTGAACCTGGGAGGCAGAGGTTGCAGTGAGCCAAGATTGCACCACTGCACTCCAGCCTGGGCAACAGAGTGAGACTCCATCTCATAAATAAACAAATAAATAAATAAGATAACAAGGTGTGTTGGAGATGGCCACAGGCCTGTGGCAGCCGCACCATCACGGAAATGGAGTCAGAGAGAGCTGCAGCTGCTCTGATAGGGAGGTGGGTGTGTGCAGGATCCTCTGGGGGTGGCTCAGGCCTCCCAGGGGAGCACTTACCTTTTTATTTCCTAGTATGTCAGAGATGCTGATGCAGGAATAAAGCAAAGTGCCTGCCACTCCACACAACTGCCGTTTGTTCATTCATTCATGTATTTGTTCTTCCTTTACACATGCATGGCAGATTAACAAAAGGGCCTCCACAACCTAGCCGCGTGGTGTCCATGGGTTTTTAGCCTCTCTGAGCAGGTTTGACAGGGCTGCTTTTTCCTCTCCCTAACTCTGACTTCTGTCCCAGCCTCTTCCATTTAGTATCCTTGTTCCTGCACTACACCTCCCAATGCAGACTGGGACATTCTCAGGCTGTGTTTGAGCCACCCCTTCATCCTCTGTGCTTTTCCCTGGCATCCTCAGCTCCCCTCTCCCCATCATGGTGCTCCTGGGCTGTTCCCAGAGCTCCTGTTACTCTCTGTGTCCTCCCAACCCCAAACCCGTCCAGCTCTGTATCCACCTGCCCAGCTGCCATTCATGCTGCAGATGTAGCACTCCCAGAGCCCATGTGTCTCCACTCACTCAGGCATCCTACCTCCTACCCCCGGTGGTGGCCGCAGTGCCCACTGGGCCACCCCAGCCAAGCCCAAGAATAGCCACATGGGAGCCCTTCCTCCATCTCCCCTTCCTCATTCACACATTACCACATCTTGCCAATTTCATCTCCTGAGGACCTCAACTTCCATCATTCTCTCCCCATCATACCACAGTTGCCACTTTTATTTCTCTCCTAGACCTCAGCTGGCATTTCTTGGACAGTCATTTCTTTGGAACCTCCTGGCCAGCTTTGCACACATTTAACTAGACTAAGATTTGAGACTAGACATGGTGGCTTATGCCTCTAATCCCAACACTTTGGGAGGCCAAGGCAGGCAGATCCCCTGAGGTTAGGAGTTTGAGACCTACCTGGGCAACATGGTAAAACCTCATCTCTCCTAAAAATACAAAAATTAGCCAGGTGTGGTGGCACACACCTGTAATCCCACCTACTCGAGAGGCTGAGGCAGGAGAATTGAACCTGGGAGGAGGAGGCTGCAGTGAGCCAAGATCACGCCACCACACTCCAGCCTGGGTGACAGAGTGAGACTCCGTCTCAAACAACAACAACAAAAAAGGAGATTTGAGCTCCCTTCTCAGATCCGTGCCTCTCAACCTGGGCTGAAGGCTTCTACTCTCTCCGGCGTCACTTTCAGGAACCTGCTTGTTACTTCCTTCCTAAGTATGTTCCAGAAGGTCTTGGTTTATCTTCTGGAGGGCATTCAAGAACTCAGAGTCATCTCACATGTCTAGAAGAGAAATATTAAGGCCAGGCACAGTGGCTCACACCTGTAATTTCAGTACTTTGGAAGGCTGAGGCAGGAGGATCACTTGAGCCCCGGAGTTCAAGACCAGCTTGGGCAACATGGCAAGATCTCATCTCAAAAAAAAAAAAAATTAGCCAGGCATGGTGGCACATGCCTGTAGTCTCAGCTACTTAGAAGGCTGAGACGGGAGGATCATTTGAGCCCAGGAAGTCAAGTGCAGTGAGCTGCGATCATGCCACTGCACTCCAGCCTGGGCAACAGAACAAGATCCTGTCTCAAAATTTAAAAAGGGAGAGAGAAACAGAAACACGGCAGCTTGGAAACCTGGCTGGGGGTGATTGTGGGGAACTGCTGCTGGCAGGCTCTCAGGCACACCCCCCACTCCAG
Organism: Pongo abelii; assembly: GCF_028885655.2. Taxonomy (NCBI): domain Eukaryota; kingdom Metazoa; phylum Chordata; class Mammalia; order Primates; family Hominidae; genus Pongo; species Pongo abelii. Next base: position 22,942,775 of record NC_071991.2, read on the forward strand.
CCATTCTGCCTGGCTGCCTTAGGAACCCTCCTCCTACTCTCCTGAGAGTTCCCTCCAGGCAGTCATGGCTCACTTATCCCTGCCACATGAACTCCAGAAAGGATTCTTGGTAGAAACCCACAGAAACTGTTCCCAGTCACAAAGCATGCCAGGTGCATCCCGTTCTTTCTGTCATTAAAAAAAATAAATGTGTCTCTATCCCTCCTTCTTATAAAACAGTACCCTCTCACACTGCGTGGCTTGAATTCTGGTCTTACTTACACCTTTGGATTCAATGACCTTCATCAAATGTCTACAAGACAAGGGCCATTTACAATAAACGTTGTCGGAACTTCACTTAGCAATGTACTCAGGAAATAAATTTTGGTGTCTAAATAGAGAAACAAATGCAACAAATAATCCCACAGACCATTATAACATATCTTTTAGATGGTAGTTGTCAAGGATTAGAGTTACTCGCCCAAAACTGTTGTTGGTGTTTGGAAGCGTCCAAACATTGGCTGGCCCATGTCCCACAGGGGCATCCGCACAGCACCCTGGTGAGCAGAGAGTTGTGTGTATGGGGACTAAGCAGAGTGGTAGGCAGTTTGCAGGAAGCTTGCCAATGCTTATTAATATTTACCAAAGAGATGCAGGACCGGCCGCGGTGGCTCACGATAGTCATCCCAGCACTTTGGGAGGCTGAGGTGGGCGGGTCACAAGGTCAGGAGTTCGAGACCATCCTGACCAAAATTGCAAAACTCCATCTCTACTAAAAATACAAAAATTAACCGGGCATGGTGGTGCACATCTGTAGTCCCAGCTACTCGGGAGGCTAAGGCGGGAGAATCCCTTGAACCCGGGAGGCGGAGGTTGCAGTGAGCTGAGATCACACCACTGCACTCCAGCCAGGGCAACAAAGAGTGAAACTCCATCTAAAAACGAACAAAAAAAGAGGTGCAGGACCATCTGCATATGTTACATTTTGGTGATAATATCTGACCTTCTGGGAGAAGAGATATGTTACATATGTTACATTTGTTACAAGAGAATGTCTTACCCCACCCCCATGGACCCAGAAAGGGTCCTTCTGGGAGAAGAGATATGTTACATATGTTACTTTTGTTACAAGAGAATGTCTTACCCCACCCCCACGGACCCAGAAAGGTGTGCACATGTGGATGGCAGGAGAGTGACTGCAGATACTTCCTGTGTTGCTATCCTCTGCTCCAGGTGGGTACTGGTCACAGGCACAGGACAGAAGGCTCCCCAGAGTCTGATCCTGTCTCGAACCCAGCTGGCTATCCTGCAACCCCCAACCCACTGGCCTTTGGGAGTGGACAACAGCCCACGTCTCCAGGTGGCCAGGCCCCCCTGTGCAGGCATGTTACAGCAAGTTGTGTTTTTCCAGTTTTTCTCTGCCCAGCATGGTGTGACCATGGAGGGGACACTGAACAGACCTGGGGGTGGTGGTACCGAGACAGAGGCAGGTGCACAGTTGTTTCCAAGGGAGAAAATGAATTCATGATCTAAAATGCAAAACCTTAATTATGCTTGACTCCCCTTCCTCCCTCATTTCTCTCCCTCCCTCCATCCATCCTTCCCATGTGTCCTTCCCTCCCTCTTTTCCTTCCCTCCCTCCGTTCCTTCCTCTCTTCCTCTCACCCTTTATTGACCTTCTTTCATTTTGTGACTTTGTCAAATACAGCTCCAGGCTGTCTTCTCTTTCTCCTCTGCTCTGGCCACACACACACCCTTCCACCCTGTGTCTGCCCATAGAAATCTTGGGTCCCTTCCAGTATTCCTGCCCACCATGGCCTCTGTTAGGAGATTCCCGTGCAGTCTCCTAGCAGGGCAGCCCTTCTGGGAATTGCTCCCCGGTGCTTGTGTGCACTCCAGCCCATCCCTTAGAGCTGCTTACCTGGCTTTTGTCTTGTGTCCTCTGACCACCTATCAGGGCCTGTCCATGGGGCTGTGTCTGCATGGGAGCAGCCCCAAACTCAGTCCTTGTCAGCACCCCGATCTGGACCTGAATTGGGCCCTTGCACTCACTACCTGTGGACCAAAGACAAATCAGGGTCTCCCCATCCCCAGAGTGGGGAAAGCAGTAGTGTGGGCTTCCCTGGGGTCCCCATGACAGTGTAGTGAGTGCGGGCACACAGCCTGCTGCACGTCTCTATGGACATTTCCATAACTTTTCTTTTCTTTTTTTTCCCTCTGAGATGGAGCCTTGCCCTGTCACCCAGGCTGGAGTGCAGTGGCACAATCATGGCTCACTGCAACCTCCACGTCCCGGATTCAAGAGATTCTCCTGCTCCAGCCTCTCGAGTATCTAGGATTACAGGTGCCCACCACCAAGCCTGGCTAATTTTTGTATTTTTAGTACAGAGAGGGTTTTACCAGGTTGGTGAGCCTGGTCTCAAACTCCTGAAATCAAATTATCCTCCTGCCTCAGCCTCCCAAAGTGCTGGAATTACAGGCATGAGCCACCGCACCCAGCTAAGTTTTCAGTTTATAAACACTAATACCTACTTATGTCCCGTGGCCTCATCTCAGCCATGTGAGGCTGATGTTGTGCCCATTGTACAGATGGCAGAGCAGGCTCAGGTTCAGGAAGCTGGTGGAAGCCACCCAACCATGAGGTGCAGAGCACAACATCTGGGACAGGGTCTTCGCGACAGCTCTTGCGATCCTGTCTTCTCATGATTGCGATCTCAGAGAGCTTTCACTGTTGGATCAGAGGCTGACTCCAGACTCCACCCCAGTGCTGCTGGACCCTGTGGGCACTGACAGAGCAGTCCTTGCTGGCCTGACTCATATTCCTGAGTCTCGGGGGTTCCTGTGCCACCAGAGAATGAGCTCCCCAAGTGTCAGTCACTTGGTTCAGTGCCTGTATCTTAAACTGGGCACCTTTAGCAAAAGTCCAGTGTGGAGCTATGTACCCTCCTGCCACAGCCCAGGATCTAGTGCAGAGCTGGGTACTGTGCCATCGTAAGCCTCCATAAAGACTGCTGTAGGCATCGCAGTGCAGATGGCAGGACTGTGCCTGGGCTGCAGGTACACATTTACCAGATGTGTGCAATGTGGATGGCAGGACTGTGCCCAGGCTGCAGGTACACATTTACCAGGTGCGTGCAGTGTGAATGGCAGGGCTGTCATGGGCTGCAGGTTCACATTTACTGGGTGCATGCAGTGCAGATGGCAGGGCTGTGCCTGGGATGCAGGTGCACATTTACCAGGTGCATGCAGTGTGGATGGCAGGGCTGTGCCTGGGATGCAGGTGCACATTTACCGGGTGCATGCAGTATGGATGGCAGGGCTGTGCCTGGGCTGCAGTTGCACATTTACCGGGTGCATGCAGTGTGGATGGCAGGGCTGTGCCTGGGCTGCAGGCACACATTTACCGGGTGTGTGCAGTGTGGATGGCAGGGCTGTGCCTGGACTGCAGTTGCACATTTACCAGGTGTGTGCAGTGTGGATTTCAAGACTCAGGGATGAGACAGCCAGTTGCTGTCCTGCCTGAGGGTCAGGTAGGGGTAACCATCTAAGACCCTGGGCATCTTCCCCAGCTTGGGCAGTTCCCCAAGCCATCACTTTTCAGCAGGACGGCCAGCAGGGCATCTGTCATCTTCGTCCACCAGCATCGCAGCCTGTTTTGGGGAGAAGTAGTATTTCCACACCCCACTCAGGCTGATGGCACTTGAGGAAGAAGAGAAAGAGAGGCTTTTGGGTTTTCTGATTTCCTTTCTGAAGGTGAACCTGTCACTGGTGAAAAATATTGTTTTTTGTTTTTTTTTTTTTTGGACCAAGAAAGCAGCCTTGGCCTCCAGTGCCAGAGCAGGCTCTGGCTTGGGCAGAGGATCCTGGAGAGGACGCTATGCTGTGCTGGGCAGGAAGTTGCTTCCTCCCTCCAAACGTAGGTGTCCAGCTCTCTCTTCTTCCCTTTGTTAAGTAGAAGGAGCTGTTATGCCAAGGGCAGGCAAGAAACAGGCCCGAGTGCTCAGGTTCATGGCCGGGCTTTAAAGCAAGAGTTTCCTCTTGGCCCTCGGGCCACACTTCTGTAGGGTGCCTCTGCAGCATTTCCCTCCATGGGCAGGAGCCTGGCTTGCAGAGGACAGACAGCAGGAAGAATGCTGGCCTCCCCCATGCCACCAGATCCTGTCCCCAGACCAGCAGGAGGGGAGGGGAAGCAATCTCATCACGGGAGCAGGAGGGGCCAGCTCTGGAGTCCACATGGCTGTGGCTGGGCTGTGCTTCTAGAAGCAGCAGCTCTTGCCGCCTCTCTCTAGGGATTTTTGTCTTTCTTTTAAAAACTTTTTTTTACCTTCTTTTTTAAGATGGAGTCTTGCTATGTTGCCCAGGCTGGTCTCAAATTCCTGGGCTCAAGCGGTGCTCCTGCCTCAGCCTCCCAAAGTGATGGGATTGCAGGCATGAGCCAGTACACCTGGCTGACTTTTATCTTTCCTACCAGCCTTTTCATGTGAGCTGAGCCTGCAGGCTGTGCCTAAGCATAGCCCTTTGAACTTGATAGACCGTAAGCTTGGAAAGACTCCTTTGCGGTCTGAGTTCTCTGGCAAATACACTAGCTTGGTTAAGCCAACTTTTCTTTGATTGATGTTGGCTGCATCTAGAAAGCAGGATTGCCACCACTCCTTGAAGCACCCCATGATTAGAGTGTCTGAGCGCTGCTTCTGCTCTGCTGAGGCTGGTGACAAATTGCCTGAAAAGACCTCCTGTCAGAGGATGATGGGCTCATCTGCAGCAGGGCCACTGGCAGCCCAATTGCTACCAAGATTAAACCTTTCCAAAGTGGTCTGCACTGCCCGGTACACAGTTGGGCCACTTGGTTTAAGATTACAGATGAAGGTACTGAATTGGATCTCATTTAAAAATATATAGGTTTTAAAGTTTGAGGGCTCAGGAAGAAAATGAAATCCTTTGTCCCAAACCAGGGCCTGGTTTTGTCAGTGGCACGTGCACACGTGTGTGTGTGTGTGTGTGTGTGTGTGTGTGTGTTCTAAAGAGACCCTAGTGGCTGGACACTGTGGCTCACATCTGTAATTCCAGCACTTTGGGAGGGTGAGGTGGGAGGATCACCTGAAGTCAGGAGCTCGAGGCCAGCCTGGCCAACATGGCGAAACCCTGTGTCTACTAAAAATACAAAAATTAGCTGGGTGTGGTAGCAGGCAACTGTAATCCCAGCTACTTGGAAGGCTGAGGCAGGAGAATCGCTGGAACCTGGGAGGCAGAGGTTGCAGTAAGCCAAGATTGCACCATTATACTCCAGCCTGGGTGACAAGAGTGAAACTCTGTCTCAAAAAAAAAAAAAAAAAAGAGAGAGAGAGAGAGAGAGACCGTAGTTTAGCTCTTTTGGAAAGCAACTGCCCTGCATTAGGCTTGTTTCTGGATGCTAGCACTAAAATAGCAATCAGACTCTGCATGCCTCTCACAAGCAACTTGTCCACAAAACCACTTCCAAATGTTTTCCCAAGTGCATGTGTCTGACCCAGGCTTCTTTCTCATCCACCTCCTGTGGAAGGAAGATCACATCTTGAGTTCTAAAGATTTTTAAACAATTTCACACTTGCAGACCAATGTATACTTTATGTCCATTGACATTGGAAAACATTCTTGTCTAATCAGTCGCTCTGGCCCAGCTTTAGATTTCTCCAGAAATAGCTAGATCCTGTGGGCACCTCGAGGCTGCAGCCCATTGTGCAGAATTGCTTAATGTGTACCTCACCTGGTTTTTGCCTTCATGCCATTGTTGGTCCCTCAGTAAAATGTTCATTTTGTTGGGTTTCATGTGCAAGAATGCTGGTGGGTTGCGTGAGTGTTAGTATTTAAGGGAAAAGTTGCTTTGTTTTCTTTTGTTTTTAAGAGTTAGGATCTCGGGAGGCTGAGGCAGGAGAATTCCATGAACCCGGGAGGTGGAGCTTGCAGTGAGCCGAGATCGCGCCACTGCACTCCAGCCTGGGGGACAGAGCGAGACTCCGTCAAAAAAAAAAAAAAAAAAGTTAGGATCTCACTTTGTCACCTGGGCTGGAGTGCAGTGGTGCAATCATAGCTCACTGCAGCCTCAAACTCTTGGGCTCAGAGGACCCTCTCACCTCACCCTCCCTGAGTAGATGGGACTACAGTGGGTGCACATCACCATGTCTGGCTAATACTTTTTATTTTTATTTTTGTAGAGGTGGGGTCTTACTTTGTTGCCCAGGCTGGTCTTGAACTCGTGGACCTCAAGAAATCACCTCACCTTGGCCTCCCAAAGCATTGGGATTACAGGCATGAGTCACCAGGCCTGGCCTGATTTGCTTCTGACTAGTGTCCTGCATTTATTAAAGACCCTAGATCGCTCCTGGTGTTCTAAAAATAACCAAACCCACCTATCTGCCTTCTAGACATGGGCTGGAGGGCCTGCCATGAGCATCCTTGGGTATTCCCAATAGCCCTAGTTAACCCAGGCTGGCTTACAATTCCTCCCTCTCTTAACCAAAATTATGTTGAATTTTTGTGTTCCTTGTCTTGTAACTGAAAAGCTCTTGTTTATTTGTTATTTAATTTTATATTTTTTTGAGACAGACACTCACTCTGTTGCCCAGGGTGGAGTGCAGTGGCATGAACTTGGCTCACTGCAACCTCCGCCTCCCAGATTCCAGCTATTCTCCTGCCTCTGCCTCTAGAATAGCTGGTACTACAGGAGCCTGCCACGACACCAAGCCAATTTTTTGTATTTTTAGTAGACATGGGGTTACACCATGTTGGCCAGGCTGGTCTAGAACTCCTGACCCCAGGTGATCCACTCACCTCAGCCTCCCAAAGTGCTGGGATTACAGGCATGAGCCACCACACCCTGCCCTGTTTGGCATTTTTAATGCCCTATTGCCGTTATTTGCACTTATTCTTTTGCAGAATTTCAGCACCAGTGGTCAGGATGTTCCTTCTGGCCATGCATGTGCAGGACACACAACAGGCACTTGATAAGTGTGTGCTGAGCAAAACTCACTTCTTCCTTCTGACCGCATTCATCACAGGTGTACTCAAAGCAGCTTGCCCCAGCTCAGAAGTGCTTAGTTGCTAATTAGCTGTTTTCACAAAGATACTGAAATTGGAGACATCAGTGTTCATCCTTTAGCCATAGCATTGGGAAAATATGATTGATTTACAACTGTGACTAAAAAGGTGTTTAGAGAACTGTTCTATGTAAAACAAGACAGTAAGCTGGGTGCGGTGGCTTGAGCTCGTAATCCCAGCCAAGGCGGGTAGGTTGTTTGAGCTCAGCAGTTCTGGACCAGCCTGGGCAACATAATGAGACCCCATCTCTACAAAAATATTTTTTTTTAAAAAAGCTGAGTGTAGTGGTGAATGCCTGTAGTCCCAGCTACTTGGGAGGCTGAGGTAGGAGGATCTCTTCAGCCTGGGAGGTGGAGGTTGCAGTGAGCTGTGGTTGCACCACTGCACTCCAGCCTGGGCATCAGAGTGAGACCCTGTCTCAGAAAGAAACAAAAAATATATAGTGTGTGTGGCTGCAACTTTTGCACATCAACTTGAGTTCTGGGCAAGGGGAGAGGAACTGATGTTGGTCACTTCTTGCATGGATGGCTTTGGGATTTGGGTGAGTTTTTTGCTCCACAGTACTTTTCACCCTGTATTTTCTCATAGGTTTTGCCTCACTGGAGCTTTATGTAGAGATTGGGGCTCTCAGGTCCCATAAGGTACTTACTAGCGAGAGTTCTAAGTGGCAAGTCCCCTTCCTGCCCCGGCATTGGTACAAGGCTGCCTTGCTGTTGGACCACAATACTCCAAGAGTCCAGTTCCCCTGTTTGCTTGAGTCTGAAGCAAGGTCCCACTTGGGAGTTATAGATCAGACTCCTTTGATGTCAGAGCATCACAGCAGAATTCTAGGCCACCCGGGCATGAGTGCTCTCTGCAGATCTGCGAGTGGTGCTGGTCCACCCTGCCACCTCCACCCCAGCACCATATCTGTGTGATTAAAGCTGTGACCTGCCCCTTGGGTGGAAGCCTTCCAGTCCTTGGAAGAAGAATCTTAGCTGCTTCTGTGTGCAGAGGGTCTCTTTGTGGGATTTTTTTTCTCTTTTTTTTTTTTTGAGACAGAGTCGTACTCTGTCACCCAGGCTGGAGTGCAGTAGCGTGATCTTGGCTCACTGCAACCTCCGCCTCCCAGGTTTAAGTGATTCTCCTGCCTCTGCCTCCTGAGTAGCTGGGATTACAGGCACCCACCACCACACCCAGCTCATTTTTGTATTTGTGGTAGAGACAGGGTTTCACCATGTTGGCCAGACTGATCTCAAATTCCAGACTTCAGGTGATCTGCCTGCCTCGGCCTCCCAAAGTGCTGGGATTACAGGTGTGAGTCACTGTGCCTGGCCCAGAGGGACTCTTTAGAGAGGCTCCTTGATCCCACAAGGGGCAGGGGTCTCTGGCAAGGCACAGCCCATCCCACCAGGCCCAGCACCTGGTGATGACCACCCCCCCACACCAACCCACCCCACCGTTCTGTTGGCAGAATGTGTTCATAGTTTTATTGTAAATAAACAATATGACAATAAAGGGAGGTTACTCAATAAAGGGAGCTGCTCAGAAGGTGACCAGAGCAGGGCTGGAGTGCCAGCCTGACATTCACTGTTTGCTTTATTGCAAGGCCACTTGGAATTGGAGGGGATCTCAGATTCGAGTCTGAGCTGGAGAAAGGAAGGGGCTCCTGCACCTTGGATAGAACTCGGGCTCTCCCCAGGGTTAGGGGCCTCGGCTCTGGTGCAGCTCCACCACTTCATTAGGTCACCCCAGGTGGTTTCAGCCTCAGATTTCTCATCCCTGGAATGGCATGTTTGCAGCCTCATGGGCTCCTATGGTATTGAATCAGATGTGTTTGTGAGGCAGTAAGGCAGCCAAGATGTCACTTACATGAAACTTACATTGCAACCCCAGTTTTAGCTTGATGTAGGATGTTAAGCATCACTGTCCCCTTGAACACTCCCAGTCAGCAGTTCGCTTCATGTTACAAGATGTTTAGTTCTAGGCTGGGCCTGTAATCCCAGCACTTCGGGAGGTCAAGGTGGGAGGATCACTTGAGGCCAGGGGTTCAGAACCAGCCTGGGCAGCATAGTGAGACCCCTGTCTCTACAAACTATATATATATATATATATATATACACACACACATATATACACACACAAACACACACACACACACGCACATATAAATTTTATAAAGATGTTTAGTTGTTTTGGGTTTCCTAGAAAACACAGCTTAATTTTTTTGTCTTCCTTCACCTGCACCTGGACGCAGTGGGAAAGATTTTCCCAGTGGCACGAGGTGGACCAGGTGAGCTATCCTCACCTGATGGGGCTGAGACAGGGCTTTGGTATCCTGCCCCAGAGCCCGGCTGTTACCATGTGGCCTGATTTGCGATGCCAAGCAGCCTTCCTTACAGGTCCACACACCTCTGGTTTTTAGCATGAGATTGGGGCAACTTTTCTTCCTCTGGCCTAGCCAGGTGTAGTCAGGTACAAAGGAAACTGACCTAGAATGAAGAGGTTGCCCTGACCTGGTGGTGGAATTGGAGGCTGGGAGCACAGGTCGGATGGCTTGAGTTCATCTGTTTGGCAGTGGATCAAATCCCCCTCCTCCCACATTTTATGTGGACTGGGAAAGAATGTTGGATTTCAACATAAAGAAAATAAATTGGGCTGAAAAATCAACCCATAAATCACAAAAAATTTTCATTCTAAGAGTGTTCTGGGCTTTTAAGAAATATATTCCTATCCCACATCTCAGTTGTATTCACAGCCACCATTGAGCTAGAGTCGTTCCCAGGTGGAGAAACTGAGGCTCGGGAGTTATGCCTGCCTTGGAAAGGGATGGGGCTAAGACTTGAGCTCTGGTGTCCTGGCCATGGAGCTAGGCTCCTTCCACGTGGCCTGATTCCTGGGATGTAAAGCAGCCATCCTCACAGGGCCACACACCTGGACAGGTGCACAGTGTGGCAAGTACAGAAGCAAAGAAACAAGATAATTGATCAGGGATCCACACTCTCTAAAAGGGCCCAGTGCTACATATATTAGTCTTCATGGAGAAAGAGGCAAAATCAGGATATTATGTAGGCACTTATATAACCACTTTAAATGCAACTGTTTGAAAATGTAAAAACCATTGTTAGCTCATGGGCCATAAAAATCCCAGCAGCTGGATGGTTTTAGCCAACTCGCCATGGCTTGCTGACCCCTGGGAGAGAGCATCTGCTGCTGTTGCAGGCAGGGCCTGCAGGTCATCCCCTGTTTGGGTCCCCCTCCTGACCCTCGTTCAGTCTCTATCAGCTTCTACCCAGAAGTACCTGGTAGTCGGGGGTTTTGCTGTGTCACAGACAACTTAGCTTTCGATAGAGTCAGAAAGGAACTCTTGGAAAACTCCCATAGATGCATTAAAAAAATCTCCATTGGGCTGGGCATGGTGGCTCACCCCTATAATCCCAGCATTCCGGGAGGCTGAGGCAGGTGGATCACCTGAGGTCAGGAGTTCGAGACCAGCCTGCTTTCATTTTGTTTTGTTTTGTTTTGAGAAAGGGTCTCACTCTGTCATCCAGGCTGGAGTGCAGTGGTGCAATCATAGCTCAGGGCAGCCTCAAGCTCCTGGGCTCAAGCGATGTTCCCACCTCAGCCTCCCAAGTAGCTGGAACCACAGGTGTGCAACACTGCACCTGGCTACATATTTTATATTTGCAAAGATGTCGATCTGCTTGTCTTTCCCAGGCTGGTCTCGAACTCCTGCCCTCAAGCGATCTTCCTGCCTCAGCTTCCCACAGTGCTGGGATCATAGGTATTGAGCCACACTGTGCCTGGCCTCTTTCTTCTTGAAGCTAGTTTTCCTGCCTGCGTGATTCCCAAAGTTTCACCACACTGATGCTCGTTTCCCTTCCTCTCTACTCCACCTGCTCAGGCTGGGGCTCTCAGGGACACAGTCAGCAGCTTAGCCTCTGGAAAGACCTGGAAAGATCACATCCTTCCGGGAACCTGCTTCTGGAGGCACAAGTGGTGTAGCACCTCTTAGGCCATTTCAATGAAGTAAGAACAGCTCATTAGCATCCCAGGCTAAAAAGCCTAAAACCCTTTGCTTTTACCAAGCCAGAGGGTCCAAAGAGAAAAGTCACGAGGAGTGAGCGGCTATGTAGATGAGGTTAGCTGGAGAAACTGGTTCATTTTGGAAGCCAATAGAAAACCCACTTGGAAAGCTAAGGCTGACGGTGCTGAAGTCTGTCGTTTTTAGTTGCAGACCCTAGGGAAAAGTAGGAGGACCCCAGTGGAGCTCCAGCCATTCAAAGAAAGCTGCCCGGGATTTCACTTCAGAACCTCCCTCCTTTTAATGTGGGAGTAAAGAGAAAAAGACCCACGGGGGTTCACTGGCTCGGAAGTCGGTCTCTTTCAGTTTGGAGCCTCCAGTTGGAAAACTGGATTTTAACAGCCAGGTCCATGGTCTAGTTATTCTTTGAACAGGGAAGCCTCCTCAGGATATCTGCTGACACACCTCAGGGCTCCCTTGAAGGACAACACTGGGATGCCAGTTTGTATCAGAATCCCGGTAGAATGGATTTTTCTTTTCTTTTTCTTTTCTTTTTTTTTGAGATGGAGTCTCGTGCTGTCACCCAGGCTGGAGTGAAGTGGCACAATCTCAGCTCATTGCAACCTCCGCCTCCCAGGTTCAAGGATTCTCGTGCCTCAGCCTCCCGAGTAGCTGGGATTACAGGTGTGTGCCAACTTGCCCAGCAAATTTTTGTATTTTTAGTGGAGACAAGGTTTCACTATGTTGGCCAGGCTGTTCTCAAACTCCTGACCTCAGGTGATCTACCTGCCCTGGCTTCCCAAAATGCTTGGATTACAGGTGTGAGCCACCACACCCGGCCTTAGAATAGATTTTTCTTTTTGGGAAAATAAGGTTATTGGTGAATAGGTTTGGGCCATCATCTTCAGAAACTGATTTAATCTAGAACAGTTTGTGATGGGCAGATGTGGAATAAAACCACTGGACTCATCAGGTGTCACTGCCAAGGGTGCAAGGGTCTGCTCTGTGCTGGGTGTGCAAGAGGAGCGAGAAGCCATCCCTGCCTGTCACAGAGCAGGCAGGGATGCAGTGGAAAGCCCTTGCTTCTTAGATTTCCCACGCAAAGTGTATCTCTTGTAGATTTCGTCAATGTGGGCATCCTCCACTTGGCAGCGGCTCTCTGCGAGCTGCCTCGGGGTGGATCTCTCTTCATCTTTGCTGCTGGCCTCATCCAAGGAACAGACCCCATGCTTGGAGCCAAGATGCCCCAAGGTCTTCACTGATGGCCTCTGAATTTTTATTTTGTTTGTATTTCATTTTTTATTTATTAAATTTTTGATACAGGGTCTCACTTGTCATGCAGGCTGGAGTGCAGGGGTGCGATCGTGGCTCACTGCAGCCTCAACCTCCCATGCCTAAGCCATGGCCCTCTCTTTGAAACCCTTGGCTCATTCTCAGGCCAAACCACTCACTGAGGCCCTTGGCTCTTCCACAGGTCTCAGCCTTCTGCCCCTCTTAGTTTTCAGTTTTTCTAGCCTTTCTGTCCTCTTCTCCTCTCCTGTTAAGGGGACATTTCCAAGGGACCTGGCCACAGAACCTCCTCACCTCCTACCCTCAGCCCCTGGGTGCCAGCACCTGGGTTCTCTGTGGAAGTCCTGCCAGCTCTGGGTATTTCCCAGTGTGGATTTCTCATCATTTTTACCACTGGATCAGTTCCCAGGCTGTGCCCCTCCTGTCTGGCTCGTGGCAGGGTCTGCTGCCCTCACCCTCACCTGGGTCCTAAACTTCTACAATGCCCTACTCTCTCCTGTTCCCATCAGTCTGCTTGCCAAGTCCAGTTTATTTTAATTCTGGAGAACATTGTCCTCCTCCTCCCTGCTCCCTGGCCACCATTCACCTCTTTTTTTGGGGGGATGGAGCTCTGTGGCCCAGGCTGGTATGCAATGGCACAATCTCGGTTCACTGAAACCTTTGCCTCCCGGGTTCAAGTGATTCTCCTGTCTCAGCCTCCCAAGTAGCTGGGACTGCAGGCATGCACAACCACACCTGGCTAATGTTTGTATTTTTAGTAGAGACGGGGTTTCACCATGTTGGTCAGGCTGGTCTCGAACTCCTGACCTCAAGTGATCTGCCCACCTCAGCCTCCCAAAATGCTGGGATTACAGGTGCCACCTCTGGTTCTCTTACCTTTGTCCAGACTTTTATTTCCCAGCTGGTATCTTCCATCTCCAGGTTTTCCCCTCTGACCCATCCTTTAGGAGGAGTGACCTTCCTAAAGCAGACCCTGGTCTGGTCTCTGCATATCTTTTGCATGGTTGGTGGCCATCCACCCGCCTCTCAGGCTGTGTTAGGGTTCCTCCAGGGGCCTCGGTGGTCTGGGAGCCTGGCCCAGCTGGCCCCCTCTCCCACGTGGCTTACTCCATCAGCTTCACCTTGTTTATATCTCTGGATCTCCTCTTTTTTCTTTCTGTTTGTGTCTTGTCTCTTTCTGGAAAGTCCCCCATGTCTACTTACCCCTCTGTGTGCAAACGTCACTCAGCTCAGGTGCCCCCAATCCAGCCAGGAGGGATTTTCATTTCTTGGGCCCCCATTGTAGGCTAGCTGTGCCTGTCTTTCAGCACATTTCATTTCCTGCCTGGTATTTTGGTTGTGTGTGTGTGTCTTTATTCTCATGTAAGCCTTGAGGTGCAGAGTGTGTGCCTGTTCACCTCTGCCCTCTCTAGAGGTCAGAATATGACCAGTGTTCAGCCCCCATCTGAAAGAGCCCAAGAACCCCAAGTCCCCAGCCTGTCCTGCTCTGCTGGGGACCCACATGCCTGGAGATGAGGCACCTTTCCTTCCCTGACATTGACTAGGACAGGACACAGGGTAGAGCCTGAACATTGAGCAATTGTCAAACTGCCTACTTATGATGAACAAAATAGCTTCTCAGAAGGCGAGACCACTGTATGTTCATGGTGAATCCTGACTTGCACCTCAGGTCTTTTATCAGGATTTTTGTTTTTCCTGGTGGGCACAGATGTGCCTGGAGCAGATCAGAGGCCTCTCAGGTTCTTGATCACTCATGGCAGTTCAGGCCCACCAGGAGCAAAGTCAGAGATCAACACAGCAGGGGAGAGAAGGGAGGTACAGGGAACCCTCAGCCCTGCATGCTCCAGCCAGTCTGGGTGATTAACCTGAATTGCAGCATTCAGAGGCTCGTCCCACCAGCCATGATGGTTCCAGATGAAATGCAGCTTAGAAGGCAGTGTGGCATAGTAGCTTTGGTGCCAGCTGCTCCCAGAGTTTGGATTGTAGCCAAATGGCCTCAGGTGCAATGTACAACCTCTGAGAATTCCAGATTTCCTATTTACAGGACAGAGATGATTCCATACCTGAAGGGCTGTTTGGAAGCATCTAGAAGCAAGCACAGTGCAGTGGCTGTCATGACACTGGCCACACGAATGATGATGTTAGGATCCCTCCACGGATGTACCCAGGTGACACCCCTCACCTGGGCCACACAGCACCCTAATGTACACACTGAAGAAAGGCTATGTGGGGCTGCAGAGTAGCTCCTTTCTAAGAAGGCCAAAGAAATTGCTCAGTCCAGACCAGGGAGCCCAGCCTCTCTTTTAGAGGTGGGATCTTGCTATGTTGCTCAGGCTGGTCTTGAACTCCTGACCTCAAGCGATCCTCCCACCCTGGCCTCCCAAAGTGCTGAGGTTCCAGGCATGAGCCACTGCACCTAACCTCTAGCCTCTTTCTACAAGTAAAATGATTCAAGTGAGTTCAGGCCCATGCCAGTTCTCAAACCCTGGCCCTCCGTCCATCTTCCAGCCTCTACTCCTTCTCTCTCATGATAGGATCTCCTGTCCTTCTGCACACCAGGGTGGCAGACAGGTTGGCCAACTGCCTTGGATTTCTTTATCTTTAGTACATGTTCCTGTAAATTTAAACCTCCTCAGTCAGGTAAAAGATTTGGAATTACTAACCTTCCTTTTGTGCTGCCTAACGTTCTTGCCATTTAAGATTAGCAGGCATAATTTCAGTGAGCCTTCATGACTGCTGTGCCTCACTTAGCTTAATCTCTGGTTGGTACATGTTAAAACATAAAGACAGCCTCCCCAGCACACATGGGGAGCTTGAAAACAAAAGGTTGCTCCGAACTCTCAGAACAGCAGACTTCTTAAAAAAGAAAGTGAGGTGGGCAGCCTCCCTTGCTGCCAGGGCTAGATTCTGTGATACAAAACAGCAAGGTGCAGCTGGACATGGCGGCTCGCACCTGTAATCCCAGCATTTTGGGAGGCTAGGGCGGACAAATCACCTGAGGTCAGGAGTTTGAGACCAGCCTGGTCAACATGGTGAAAACCCGTCTCTACTAAAAATACAAAAATTAGTCGGGCATGGTGGTGCATGCCTGTAGCCCCAGCTGCTCAGGAGGCTGAAGCAGGAGAATCACTTGAACCCAGAGGTGGAGGTTGCAGTGACCCAAGATCATGCCACTGTACTCCAGCCTGGGCAACAGAGCAAGAAGACTCCTTCTCAAAAAAAAGAAAAAAAAATGACTTGCACATGTGCTTACATAAGAAAGTGAGATTCACTGAGTGAACCATGCATAACATCTCTTAAAACTGTATCATGGAATTCATAATTGGGCAGCTCCTCTATATCAGGCAACATACAGGTGATGTACACACCTGTAGCTTCCTGGAAAGGGAAGGAAGGAAGTAGAGATGACATCGTCTGTTACTTGTTTGTATGTATGTGCATATTTAACTTAGTGCATGTCTGTGTGCTTAGGGACATGTCACATGCATGTGAGGGACATTTATAGGGTGACAGGGTGTCAAAAAGACATTCAGGAAACTCACTGAAGGAGTTCTGCTGGTGGATGTGAGGACTATTCTGAAAGATGTCAGTCGTGCTCCATTGCTAAGCCCAAAGCGTGGATATAATTTTATAAATCTAAAATTATAATGGTCAGGTGTGGTGGCTCATGCCTGTGGTACCAGTGCTTTGGGAGGCCAATGCGGGCAGATCACCTGAGGTCGGGCGTTTGAGACTAGCCTGACCAATATGGAGAAACCCCGTTTCCACTAAAAATACAAAATTATTCGGGTGTGGTGGTGCATGCCTGTAATCCCTGCTACTCAGGAGGCTGAGGCAGGAGAATTGCTTGAACCTAGGAGGCAGAGATTGCAGTGAACCAAGGTCATGCCATTGCACTCCATCCTGGGCAACAAGAGCAAAACTCTGTCTCAAAAAAATAAATAAATAAAATTATATTGTTATTGAAGGTCTCTTTGTTCGGAGAAAGCCCTCTCTGGACATATCATTGTGTGGTGTATCCATGCCAAAGATTTGGTGTAAGTCTCCCAGCAGTCACACCAAATTGTGGCCAAGTTCAGCACTGGGAACGCAGTGGGCGTTCGGAGAAGGACACGTGTGGATTTCATGATCCTCTGCCTGGCAGGAGCCACTCAACCCCTGCAGCCCCTTCCCTGAGACCACCAATGTCTTTCTCATATGCTATTCTCATATGCTGGCAATGGAATTTTGGAGACAAACATGATCTCTTCTGCATATTTATTTATTTATTTATTTTTTTCTTCCAGGTTCAAGTGATTTTCCTGCCTCAGCCTCCCAAGTAGATGGGATTACAGGCATAAGCCACCATGCCTAGCTAATTTTGTATTTTTAGTAGAGATGAGGTTTCACCATGTTGGCCAGGCTGGTCTTGAACTCCTGACCTCAGGTGATCTGCCCGCCTCGGCCTCCCAAAGTGCTGGGATTACAGAGATGAGCCACCGAGCCTGGCCTTCTGCCTTTTTCTGTCAACTCCCTGTGGGTGGCAGAGCTACCTCATGGAGTCGGTGACTAGCCAGGGCAGGACATGGAGGTACACCCCTCTCATTTTCAGTGGCAGGGTGGGAGGTTTTTTATTACCTTACCTAGACACTTGAATTTAATATTTATTTAGGGATGGCATTTCGCTCTTGTCACCCAGGCTGGAGTGCAATGACATGATCTCTGGTCACTGCAACATTTGCCTCCTGGGTTCAAGTGATTCTCCAGCCTCAGCCTCCCAAGTAGCTGGGATTACAGGTGCCCACAACCACCCCCAGCTAATTTTTGTATTTTTAGTAGAGACGGGGTTTCATCATGTTGGCCAGGCTGATCAACACTTGAATTTAAACTATATATATTTTTTTCAGATGATTTTGGACTACAGAAAGGACTCTTCAAAAGGGTATTCTAAAATAATTTCACCAAATTAGGTTTTAAAAATAGATTGCCATATTGTTGATTTCACATTTGCTTTTTTTAAAAAATGTATTTTATTTATTTATTTACAATGTTTCTTTAAGGTATGGGGCCTTACTCGCTCATCCAGGCTAGAGTGCAGTGGTGCAATCTCTGCTCACTGAAACCTCCGCCTCCCAGGTTCAAGCAATTCTCATGTCTCAGCCTCTCAAGTAGCTGGGATTACAGGTGCACACCACCACATCCAGTTAATTTTTGTATTTTTAGTAGAGATGGGGTTTCACCATGTTGGCTAGGCTGGTCTTGAACTCTCAACCTCAGGTGATCTGCCCACCTTGGCCTCCCAAAGTGTTGGGATTACAGGAGTGAACCATCACACCTGGCCTTCAGCAGCTGTGTTGTAGCTGAAGATTTTGTACTTGTTACATGGGGAAATACGACAATGAAAGCAGAAGACAGACTGGTTACTCTACTTTCCCCTGCATCCTCTCTGGCTGGACTCCTTGAAGGTACTGCCTGGGGTCATGAAGAAATGGCTCTGGCTGCTTCCAGAAGGTATACATCTCCGTGTCCATTCTGTGTCCTGGAGAGTGGGAGTGGGAGGCTGTCCGTCTTTGTGTCTCTGTCTCTCAGTACAAGTTTGTTGAATGAATGAATGAATGAATGAATGAGTGAATGAAGCAGTCCCCCACAGAATTCTTAAATCATCTTAGCCAGTCATGGAATTTCCCAGAAAGTCAGCTTTTCGAATCCTGAAAATATTTTCAGTATTCATCTCTTTAACAAATATATCAAAAGCAGTTGGCGCCAACCACAGTTTTTCAGCTGATTCCCAAATATGTGATAAGAAACATCTAATTCCTTGGGGGAGAAAGCTTGTTTAGGTGAAATTCTTGTGGAAATCCTTACAGCCCTGTGGTGTTCACTAAGACATAGCAAGAATGTAAATAGCTAGGTACTTTGATCTACTTCAAATACTTACTAGTTTAAACATTCTGCCATTCTGCCGTCATACCAAAAAAAAGTCACCAGCCCAGGGTTATGAATGTCCTTACTGTCATTGGACATGCTGTCTTGTGTGGCTGAGATGTAGATCCAGAGAAATTTTTAAGAAAGGCAGTAAGGTACAAAAACGCCAAAGCTGATGTCAAGATGGTTGGAGATAAATAGATCTGTATTTGCCATATGTGGTAATAAAATAAAGTCTGTGCAAATTTGCTTGACATTTATGGACTTCTATGATTCATCTGCCAGGGCCAGCAGCTCCAGCCAAGAGATATAGAATGTCTTCAATTGTATTTCTTTCCTGAATTGTTTCACTACAAAGAAGCCATGTTGTGTATCCAGAAGGAAATTCCAGGACCCTGTAAAAGTCATCATTTGGGAACAGGCCTGAGAAAGCTTGCCTAGAGGAATTCCAGAAGTACTCAAAAGGCAGTTATTGACCAAACACATAATAATTCTCTAAGCATCAACAATTTTCCATAGATACAAGCTCACGTATACAGCATATTTTCTGTGGCTAGTCACTCCAGAAATAGAGGGTTCTTTGCTTTCTTGACTGATTGACTCATATGCAAACTCTTCTAATTTCATTTTATTTTATTTTATTTTTTTGAGAAAAGGTCTTGTTCAGTCCCGCAGGCTGGAGTGTAGTGGTGCAGTCATGGCTCACTGCTGCAGACTTGACCTCCCTGGGCTCAAGCCATCCTCCCACCTCAGCTTCCCGAGTAGCTGGGACCATGGGCACATGTCACCATGCTTCGCTAATTTTTGTATTTTTTGTAGAGACAGGGTCTCACCATGTTGCCCAAGGTGGTCTTGAACTCCTGGGCTCAAGCAATCCTCCCACCTCAGCCTCCCAAATTGCTGGGATTACAGGCATGCATCAACATACCCAGCCTGTTTTCCATTTTAATCTGTTATTGAGTGAGTCACAATTTGTGGCTCCGTTTCCAGGGACTGGTTGCAAAACAGGTACTGAGCCATGTGTGTCCTTCACACCCAGCAGTTTCTAAACTGTGTCTATATCTGTTCAGTTTCCTGGAACTCTCCTGGGCAGCAGGCTCAGAAAAGACCTACTTCTGTGGCTTTTACAGCAGGTTGCTGTTAGACGCACCTTTTTGCTGCTTCTTTGGTGCCCTTGAATGGACTTTCTTGGCTGCAGTGACACTGGGTCCCCTTCCTAGCTGCGTGCTCCTCTGCCATTGGGGAAGTCGGGGAAGGCCAGGAAGCCTTTCTTTGCTTGGACGTTTTTGTTTCCCCTTCACTTGCTAGGTTGGGACAATCCATTGTCTTTTATGTCTTTAAACATAAAATCTAGTTTCAAAGGTTTAAATTCCCTCGTTGTCCTCTAAGTTACATGTTTCTTAGGCTTGGTTGCTACCTGTATGGTACAAATAATTCCATTTAGAAATTAAGAAATTATGGACTGCATTTTAGATGCCAGTGGCTCTGTAGTATCCCCCGACCACCAAAAAAAAAAAAAAAAAAAGCATCTAAAAATTGTGAGGTTGCCACTTCACCACTTAGATCTTTCTGGCTGCACGTGGGTTACCAGGTGCCTTGCCAAGATCCTGCCTCGGTTTCCATGTGTGTGTTTGAGTGAGTGTTCTGAAAAGTATATACACTGTGCCTTGTGTCTGCAAGTAGATTTACCCATCATTCATTATTAATTATTCCTCTGAGCAGCTCTGTGAAGCTAGTAAATATTAATAAACATTATGTGCTGATTATGAACCTAAGACAAAAGGATGTATTTTTCAAGCTGCTTAATTTTAGATAAGTTAGTTGCACACAAGTGATGAATAAATGTGAAGTCAGGCATCCAGGTGGAGAAACAAAAAAAATCAAACTAGAACTGCAAAAGGAACATGCCTGAAATCTGATTTTATTTTATTTTATTTTTGAGATGGAGTATCACTCTATTGCCCAGGCTGGAATGCAGTGGCATGATTTCAGCTCACTGCAACCTCTGCCTCCCAGGCTCATGCAATTATCCTGCCTCAGCCTCCCAAGTAGCTGGGAATACTGGCACCCACCACCATGCCCAACTAATTTTTGTATTTTTAGTAGAGATGGGGTTTCACAATGTTGGCCAGGGTGGTCTTGAACTCCTCATCTCAGGTGATGTACGCTCCTCGGCCTCCCAAAGTGCTGAGATCACAGGTGTGAGCCACCGTGTCTGGCCAAAAAGGTACAGTTTATTTAAAGACAAAGAAAGGAAAAACAAAAGCCGTAATTGTGTTCACTTAGAAACATCTCCCATTTCATACCAATGTCTTTCCTGGTGTGGTTGTCCAAATACATATATGTGTGTGAGATTCATTGTTGTCATGTTGGGGTCAGACTGTAAGCGTGCTTTATGAAAGTTTGTGGCTCCTTTCACACATCTGTCCCCTACGCATCAAGATCTGAGCTCAGGCGCCCCTTCCCCAAAGAAGGCTCCCCAAAGGAGCCTTCTCTGCTGTCTAAGAACAGGTCTGCCTCTTTTTTTTCTTTTTCTTTCTTTTTTTGGAAGTGGGGTCTCACTCTGTCACCAGGCTGGAGTGCAGTGGCACAATCACAACTCACTGCAGCCTTGACCCCCCCCCAGGCTCAAGCAGTCCTCCCATCTCAGACTCCCAAGTAGCTGGGATTACAGGCACATGCCACCACACCTGGCTGCTTTTTAAAAATTTTTTGTAGAGATGTGATCTTGCTGTGTTGCCAAGGCTGGTCTTGACCTCCCAGGCTCAAGCGATCCTCCCTTAGCCTCCCAAGTAGCTGGGACTACAGGCACGTGCCACCACACCCAGCTAATTTTTTTGATTTTTAGTAGAGATGGGGTCTTTCTATGTTGCCCAGGCTGGTGTCAAGCTCCAGAGCTCAAGCAATCCTCCCACCTCAGCCTCCCAAAGTGCTGGCATTATGGGTGTGTGCCTCTGTGCCTGGCCAGGTCTGCCTCTTAAACTCCCTTCACACCATGTGCCCCCTTCTACAGCACCAGCCACAGGTAAGTGTCGTGCATGTTGGTGGTGATTTGACTCATGTCTCACCCGCCATGCAACAGAAGCCCAGGAGAAACAGCAGCCTGTGACCTCTGCTCATGATTGAAGGAGCCCCTGAAACAGGGCCAGAAGGCCAAAAATAGCCACTCAACAAACATCTGTCAAATAAATGGAAGTCATATGCATCATTCCAAGTGTTTGCTATTCTTCAAAAAGTAATCATACTGACTCCAGGCTACAGTGAGCTATGATGGCGCCACTGCACTCCATCCTGGATGATGGAGCAAGACCTTATTTCTTAAAAAGAAAATAATTATACTGACTATCTAATATGTGATTGTATTTTTTTAGTAGAATTCTCTAATAAGTACTCCAATGGTGTTGGAATCCACATTGTTTCTAGTTTTTCTCTGTTCTAAACACATGCTGAACATTCTTGTGAATAAATCTCTGCCTACATCTCTGATTATTCTTATGGATAGACTCCTAAAAGTACTAAGAGTGAGGATTCATCTGCATTCTGATTTTAAATAGCCCATATGTCTAAATGTTAGCAGGGCCTAAGATCTGGAATAAATGACACAGTGGCAAAAGTCAGAGTCACACCTCCTGGTTGGTTTCAGAGGCCTGAGCTGAAATGATGCTTTTGGGATCCATCACCATCTAGCACAGGAGTCCCCTTTGCAGCAGTGTCCATAAAAAGTTAGCTTGGGCTGGGTGTGGCAGCTCACGCCTGTAATCCCAGCACTTTGGGAGGCTGAGGTAGGTGAATCACCTGAGGTCAGGAGTTCAAGACCAGCCTGGCCTACATGGTGAAACCCTGTCCCTACTAAAAATACAAAAATTAGCTGGGCATGGTCATGGGTGCCTGTAATCCCAGCTACTCCGGAGGCTGAGGCAGGAGAATCACTTGAACCCAAGAGGCAGAGGTGTCAGTGAGCTGAGATCACTCCACTACACTCCAGCCTGGGCAACACAGGGAGACTCCATCTCAAAAAAAAAAAAAAAGTTAGCTTGGTGATGAGTCTGGGAAGAGCATCTCTTCATTCATTCATTCAATCTGCAAGTATTCACTGAGTGTCTGCCCTGAACCTAGCACCATCCACGGCCGCAGGAACAGAATGTACATCTCCTCAAGTGTCTCCTAGAAATGGAGACCTCACCACTCTCACTAAGACACAAGCTCTCTGAGGGCAGGGACTGTGACTGTATCATTCACTGCTCATAGTAAATGCTCAAATGGTTTTTGAATAAATTAAAATATATTACGTGGGGCAGGCGCGGTGGCTCACGCCTGTAACCCCAGCACTTTGGTAGGCCAAGATGGGCGGATCAACTGAGGTCAAGAGTTTGAGACTAGCCTGGCCAACATGGAGAAACCCTGTCTCTACTAAAAAATACAAGAATTAGCCAGGTATCCTGGCACACACCTGTAATCCCAGCTATTCAGAGGCCAAGGCACGAGAATTGCTTGAGCTGGGGAGGAGGAGGTTGCAGTGAGCCAAGATCTCACCATTGCACTCCAGCCTGGGCAACAGAGCAAGACTGTGTCTCAAGAAAGTAAAAAATAAAAACAAATAAAATATAATACGTATAACATGTTGTTCCTCTCTTTGACAAATTCCAAATCTATTGATGTATAGATACATCAATAAGTCACAGCTGTATTTTCAAAGTTCTGAAGTGCAACTAGAGATTTGTTTATTTTTAAGATGAAGTCTTGCTCTGTCACCCAGCCTGGAGTGCAGTGGCATGATCATAGCTCACTGGAGCCTCAACCTCCTGGGCTCCAGCGATCCTCTCAACTCACCCTCCTAGGTAGCTGGGACTATAGGCGCTTGCCGCCATGCCTGGGTAATTTTTTTAAATAAATTTTTTATACAGCAGGAGTCTCCCTATGTTGCCTAGACTGGTCTTGAACTCCTGGCCTCAAGCAATCCTCCTGTCTGGGCCTCCCAACATGCTGGGATTACAGGTGTGAGTCACTGTGCCCAGTCAGAGGTTTTGACATGAGCAGTTACTCAGAAAGGGACCTGGAAGAATATTTTGAAATCAGACCTAGAGGCAAATCAGACTTATTTAAGAGAATTAACCAATGGAGCCTGAGTTTGGCTTCTCCCATTTCCCACCACTGGTCCCCTGACCACGTGGAGTCCTGCAGGAAATCCCTGTGCCAGGTGCGCTAGCTCAGGACACATGGGTTTGGAAATGAGGCAGGGCAGATGCCAGCCCAGGCTACTGGAGCTGGTGCTTGCATGCCCCTCTCAGTGGGATATCTGATCCCCAGATGCCAGTGAGGCTCCAGCTGTCCTGTCTGAGCTGCCCCTGAGACCACACACAGGATTTCAGAGTGGACAAACAGACTTGTCCTTGACAATGAAAAGTTTTCAGCTCTGAGACCAGAAGAAGCCTTAGTGCAACCATTTCTCAAAGTTTTATTCTCTTAAAATTGAGGACTCTGGAGAGCTTGTATATGTGTGTGTGTGTGTTTGTGTGTGTGTGTGTGTGTGTGTTGTATCTCTCAGTATTAACTGTGTTAAACATGAAAGCCTAGGAGTCTGCAAAGCACAGGAACACACACACATAAGAGTCACTGGTGTCAGAGTGAGGCTATCATCACACATCACAGCCATCTAGAAAACTCCACTGTACACTTGTGGGAGAAGGTGAGGAAAAGGCAAGTAACAAGAGTAGTTTTGACCTTGTGGAACTTTGAAGGGATCTAGGGAGCTGGGAGTCCCCAGACCCCATTTTGAGGATCGCTGGCTTAGAGACATTTGCATCCAGGCTCTGGCAATGCTACTGAGCTGTGGCCACATGCTGCCAGATCATGGCCTCGGTGCAGTTCATATCTTCCCTTCATCCAAGTCCTTTGCACCATCCTCAGCCTTTATCCCCCTCAGTCCACATTTGGGCATTACAACTTAGATAACCCCCCACTCCCGCTTTTCATCATCAAAGTCTTTTTTTTTTTTTTTTTTTTTTTAGACATAGTCTCATTCTGTTGCCCAGGCTGGAGTGCAGTGGTGCAATCTCACCTTACTGGACCCTCCACCTCCTGGGTGCAAGCGATTCTCCTGCCTCAGCCTCCTGAGTAGCTAGGATTACAGGTGCACACCACCACATCTGGCTAATTTTTTTCTATTTTTAGTAGAGACAGGGTTTCACCATGTTGGCCAGGCTGGTCTTGAACTCCTGACCTCATGTGATCTGCCTGCCTCAGCCTCCCAAAGTTCTGCGATTACAGGCATGAGCCACTGTGCCTGGTCTCATCATCAGACAAACCTTGCACTTTCCCTGTTGCTCAGGAACCCAGGGGTCCCTGCCTATGGCTCTAGGGTACCCCTCGCTTCTTCCCAGCAGGCACCGTGTGTTGAAATCCTGCCCCCTCATCTCAGCTCCTGAACCCACCAGTTCCCCAAAGCCAGCCCTTTCCATCGTGGAGTTATACCAGGCACCACACAAAAGCCACCGCATCAGCATTGGAGACTTTCTGCCAGGACACAGAACGTGTCTTAAATGGCACAAAGACATTTAAATGGGAAGAAATTACAGCAAGAGTGAGTTTATCCCTTTCAAGATACTCTTATTTAATAACTAAAAAACTCACAAAGATGTGCATTTTATCCAACTACAAAAGCAGCGTGGCAGGTTATATATTGGGGTAACTACATGTTTGGGGTT
This sequence comes from Pongo abelii, assembly GCF_028885655.2. Taxonomy (NCBI): domain Eukaryota; kingdom Metazoa; phylum Chordata; class Mammalia; order Primates; family Hominidae; genus Pongo; species Pongo abelii. Next base: position 22,967,729 of record NC_071991.2, read on the forward strand.
TCATTCCTCCTTTAAACCAGATTTCTATTATTTCGGAAAATCAACCATTGTAGAAAAAGACTTCATTTATTTCATTTCTAGGTGGCCCATACGCTGTAAAAACAGGTCAAGAACAGTAATCTAAATTGACTGCTGATAAATAATTAAAGCTAAAGGAATTTTTTTCAGACCTGTGAACTAAAATCTTTGAGAAATTGCCAGGACATATTTACTGTCTCCTGTTGTATAGAAACATATTTTTTATTTAATACTTCAGTTTCAATCCCATTTAAAATTACCCTTTCTATCACAAGGACTGGAAAGAATATGTGTTCATCCACAAAAGTAACCAGAAGAATGATGCCACACTGATGCATATATGGTTCATCTTCAGATGAGATGGGAAGTGACACTTTTTGTATCCTGGAACAAAAGAAACTTCATTTTTCACTGAACTACATTTTAAGTTGAGGTCTACAGTCTGCATATCACATAATATATATTGTCTTGTTTTTAAAGACTCCATACCTGGTCTAAGCTAAGAGCTTAGCTTAGCTTAGGGTCTTAATGTAAGACCCTCATCTTACATTGATGAGGGAAGCTTACAGCTATCTTACATGACATCCAGGAAAACAAATACTAAGAACATTTTTTCTTTCACTAATAATTACTGTTCTCTCATTGGTGCTACCAGGACCTTATAAAAAGACATTGAGGTTGGGCATGGTGGCTCATGCCTGTAATCCCAGCACATTGGGAGGCTGAGGCAGGTGGATCCCTCGAGGTCAAGAGTTCAAGACCAGCCTGGCCAACATGGTGAAACCCCGTCTCCACTAAAAATACAAAAATTAGCCAGATGTGGTGGTGGGCACCTGTAATCCCAGCTACTTGGGAAGCTGAGGCAGGAGAATCACTTGAACCAGGGAAGTGGAGGTTGCAGTAAGCTGAGATCATGCCATTGTACTCCAGCCTGGGTGACAAGAGTGAAACTCTGCAAGAAAAAAAAAGAAGAGAGAGAGAGAGAGAATGTGAGCTAAGACCAGGGGAGATGGGAGAGCAGAGCATCACCCCAGGCAGGGGAGGTCTGGAACAGAAGATGACAACTGAACAGGGCAAGTCACAGGGCCAGGTCCCTAAGGGTCCCCGCTTCTAGCACCGTTGGCAACAACCTTGGGAGAGTCAGAATCGAGTCTTTCAGAAGTGGCCCAATTCAGCCCTTCACTACCCCCACCCTGCCCCAGTGCTCTTGGAAAGACTACGTTGTCACCAAAGGACAAAGGGTCCCACCCCTGAGCTGTCACTATAGAGGATGGGGTACCACCAAGAGATGTTGCACCTCTTAAATACAGTTGTGGTTATTTCCCAGAAAGCATACAAGTTACTGTAGAGTGAAAGAAATATTCAGAAAAATCTCGATTATCAGATTTTTTTTCCATTTAGAGACAGGGTCTTGCTCTATCACCCAGGCTGGAGTGCAGTGGCAGGGTCATAGCTAACTGCCATCCCAAACTCCTAGGTTCAAGCCATTCTCCCACCTCAGCCTCCAAAGTAGATAGGGCTACAAGCCTACACCACCATGCTTGCTAATTTTTGTATCTTTTCTAGAGACAAGGTTTCATCATGTTGCCCAGGCTGGTCCTGAATGCCTGGGCTCAAGCAATCCTCCAACCTAGGCCTCCCAAAGTGCTGGGATTACAGATGTGAGTCATCATACAATTTTTTTATTTGTTCATTTGTTTTGTTTTTGAGATGGAGTTTCACTGTTGTTGCCCAGGCTGGAGTCCAATGGTGCGATCTCGACTCATTGCAACCTCCACCTTCCAGGTTCAAGTGATTCTCCTGCCTCAGCCTCCTAAGTAGCTGGGATTATAGGCATGCACCACGACACCTGGCTAATTTTGTATTTTTTTAAGTAGAGATGGGATTTCTCCATGTTGTTCAGGCTGGTCTCGAACTCCTAACCTCAGGTGATCCACCTGCCTCGGCCTCCCAAAGTGCTGGGATTATAGGCGTGAGCCACCATGACTGGCCCAGATATCTTAAAAATAGAGATGACTTGATGACTTTGGAGATGTCTTTGTAATTCACAGCCTCCTTCTGTGTATGCATTGTGTTTGTGCTGATTCCAGTGAGCTGCTTGTTGCAAACATAAACAGCATCCCAGGAGCCTCTCGCTCTTACAGAGTGGACCCCCGGACAGCAGCTTAGCTTGTCACCACTTCTGGGTACCTGGGATGTGACTCTGGGATATGGAGAGCAGAAGAGAGCTCACAGGGATTGGGAGCACAAGACCCTAAGAGGGAGCAGAGCCTTCCAGGGAGGGCCCTGGGAGTGTGTGTGTTACAACTCCTGCTCATACATTGCAGGTGCAATTGAACACTGCATGACAATTTTGTTTGTCTCTATTTTGCTTTTCCATCAGAATGGTATCCTCCAGCAATTGGCATTACTTAGAAAATTCCTTAATAGCATTTTGCTGTTCAGTTCTCTGACCTCAAAACTGAGTTGTGAATCAGCGGTTTCAAGAATAATGGAAATCCGGCCAGACACAGCACCTCACGCCTATAACCCCAGCACTCTGGGAGGCTGATGTGGGTGGATCACTTGAGCCTAGGAGTTTGAGAGCAGCTGGCAACATGGCAAAACCCCATCTCTACAAAAAATGCAAAAATTACCCAGATATGGTGGCGCATGCCTGTAGTCCCAGCTACTCAGGAGGCTAAGATGGTAGGATTGCTTGTGCCTGGGAGGTCAAGGCTGCAGTGAGCTATGATTGTGCCACTGCATTCCAGCCTGGATGGAAGAGTGAGACATTGTCTCAAAAAAAAAAAAAGGAGAAAATTATGGAAATTCTTTCACACAGAAACATCTCTGTGTAAACATTATTTATTTGCTGTGTACTCAAAGGAGAGGAGGTTGACATGAGCTATTTTGGCTTTCACCGACAGACATCTGCTAGGAATTATCTCAAGGACATCACTTTCTGTGCATTAAGATGTTTGCCACTTTTTGCTCAATAGATGGGATGGGATGGAAGCAAGGTGAAAACATCACTGACAAACCTGTAACTGAATTAAGTGTGTAACTCGAAGTAATTAAGTTTTAAAACATGACTGGGTGCAGCGGCTCAAGCCTGTAATCCCAGCACTTTGGGAGGCCAAGGTGGGTAGATTACTTGAGGTCAGGAGTTCGAGACCAGCCTGACCAACATGGTGAAACCTGTCTCTACTAAAAATACAAAAATTAGCAGGGTGGAGTGGCTTGCACCTGTAGTCCCATCTACTTGGGAGGCTAAGGCAGGAGAATCACTTGAACCTGGTTGGGTGGAGGTTGCAGTGAGCCAAGATCGGGTCACTGCATTCCAGCCTGGGCGACAGAGTGAGACTCCATCCCCACACCCCCAAAAAAGTTTTTAAACATGTGTTCACTAGCTCATTATTATTTGTTCCACTGTGGTTTTCACCAGCTTGAACCCCACTTTTTCCAGTTTATGATCACAAAGAAGGATTGTGCAGGTGTGCATGAGGACCAGGAAGCAGCAGAGTCTGCATTTTCTGGTGCTGTCCAGACAGCAAAGAGTGCTCTGTTCTAGAAAGATAGTAAATCATATCATGTCCTTGCTAACCGACGATCAGAATTGAGCATCTTTTTTGAGACGGAGCCTCTCTCTGTCACCCAGGCTGGAGTGCAATGGCATGATCATGGCTCACTGCAACCTTAACCCCCCGGGTTGAGGTGGAGAGTCTCCCAACATGCTGGGACTACAGCCATGAGCCACCATGTCTGGCCAGAATTGAACATCTTTGTATCTGTCTTCTTAGTTTAGTACAAAACTGAATAATATTTGCAGGCAGCAGGATTGGATTGGGAATTTCTCAAACTGCTGAAGATGAAATTAGAATGAGTGATTTTTGGCTGGCGGCTTGAAGTACATATATATCAGTTTGTGTATGATACATGTGAATATACAGTAGTTTCTCTCTCTTCAACTGTCTTTAAATATGTATGTGTGTGTGTGTGTACAAACACACATGCAGCTTTAATATCAAAAAGGCTATTTTAGTAGGTCTCTTAGGAGACATGAATATGCTCCAAAGGGGAAAAAAATACAGGAATGGGGTGAGATGAGTTTGCTTTATTTAAGGACATTATGAAAGGCATAGCCCTTCTGTCTTTCTGGAATGCTGTAATAGAATATAGAAATAATTGTATCATCTCCTGCACTTCTCAGAGCTGGCATTTGCATGAGGCTGGCCCTGTGCTAGGTTGGCCAGGTTAGGGGTGACCCAAGGGCATGCCTGGTAAGGTGCACTGCTGTTCAGGGCCTGGCCTTGCCCCTGCGCCCCAGCCCCCTGCTCTCCTCCATCAGGCTCTGCCCTCTTCCATTTCTCTGCTGTAATCTCAAATCTATCAGCCCCACCAGCTTTCTTATTCCATGACCTCATCTGGCTTGTCTCTTTCTCCTCTGAATCTGAGGCCTTATTAAGCCTTTTTTTTTCTTTGAGACAGAGTCTCACTCTGTCACCCAGGCTAGAGGGCATTGGTGCTGTCTTGGCTTACTGCAACCTCTGCCTCCGGGGTTTAAGTGATCCTCCCACCTCCACCTCCCAAGTAGCTGGGACTACAGGCATGCAAAACCATGCCCAGCTAATTTTTATATTTTGAGTAGAGGTGGGGTTTCGCCATGCTGGCCAGGCTGGTCTCGAACTCCTGACCTCAGGTGATCCACTTGCCTCGGCCTCCCAAAGTGCTGGGATTACAGGTGTGAGCCACCATGCCCGGCGATAGTTCTTCTTCCATTCATTCCCTCATGCACCCATTCCATGTCTTTTGAGTCCCCACTGTGTGCCAGGCCCCATGGTAGTTTTCCTTTGACCTTGCTGGGATCACACAGTAATCTTTCCTCTGTCATTCTTTACCCCTTCCACCCTCTTTTCCCTTGTTTCCCTTTGTGTTATATTTTGTCCTCTACCTTTCTGAAAAGCACAGTGGGTGAATTGTGGTGATGTGTTAGCTTCCTGTTGCTACTGTCGCAACCTGCCATGTGCCAAGTGGCTTAAAACAACAGAAATGTATCATCTGACAGTGCTAGAGTTCAGGAGTCTAAAATGGGATTTCCCTGGCTGGAATCAAGGTGTCAGCCAGAGTTGTGCTCCTATCAGAAGCTCCAGGGGAGAATCAGTTTCCTAATGGTTTCCAGCTTCTCAGGCTGCCTGTGTTCCTATAGCATTCCAACCTCTGTGTCCATCCTCAAATCTCCTCTGACTCTGAGCCTCCTGCCTCTCTCTTACAAGGAGCACTGGGATTATACTGGGCCCACCTAGATAATCCAGGATCATCTCCTGACTCATGATCCCTAACATAATCCCATCTGCAAAAGCCCCTTTTACCATTGCAATCTAATGTATTCACAGGTGCCAGCTATGAGGATGTGGTTATCTCTGGCAAACTATTACTGGTGCTGAACACAGATAGCCTTATTTATATAAAATGAGATTGGTGGCCAGGCATGGTGGCTTACACCTATAATCCCCAGCACTTTGGGAGGCCAAGGCAGGCATATCACTTGAGCCTGGGAGTTCAAGACCAGCCTGGGCAACATGGTGAAACCCTATCTCTACAAAAAATACAAAAACTAGCCGGGTGTGGTGGCATGTGCCTGTAGTCCCAGCTACATGGGAGGTTGAGGTGAGAGGATCCTTTGAACCCAGGAGGTGGAGGTTACAGTGAGCCAAGATCATGCCACTGCACTCCAGCCTGGGTGACAGAGCCAGACCCTGTCTTAGGGAAAAAAAAACCACATTGGTAAAGAATCTGATTATTTTTTGTCATTTAACTTGGTGTAAAATACGGAAAATCATCTAGTGAAGGAAGTAAAAGGACTGACTTCTCCAAGGAAATAATGGTATCATGTTTAGAAATGCATCCTTTAGAACAGTATATAGTTAAAAGGGAAACTACAATGCTTCTTGACACATGTTTCTACAGGATCACAATACAAAATAATGTGGGCTGGTGATAGTTGTCAAAAAACTTGTGGTACAGTGGCCAGGCACGGTGGCTGACACCTGTAATCCCATCACTTTGGGATGTCAAGATGGACAGATCGCTTGAGTCCAGGAGTTCAAGACCAGCCTGGGCAACATAGCAAAACCCTTGTCTCTACAAAACAATAAGAATATTAGTAAGGTCTGATGGTGTGCTCCTGTAGTCCCAGCTACTTGGGAGGCTGAGGTGGGAGGATCACTTGAATCCAGGAGGTTAACGCTGCAGTGAGCTATGATCACACCACTACACTCTAAGCTAGGTGACAGAGCAAGATGCTGTCTCAAGAAAACAAAAACTTGCAGTACAGGTCTGTCCTGTAGGTCCCTCTGTGATGATGGAAAAGTTCTGTATCTGTATGGTTGGATGCGGTAGCCACCAGCGCCAAGTGGCTACCAAATCCTTGAAATGTGGCTAGGGTAACTCAGAAACTGAATTTTCCAAATTTACTTAATTTTAACTAAGTTGTATTTAAATATAAATAAGCACATATGGCTATATGTGTTGATATAGAATAAGAAGACTTCTTCACCTGGGGTCTTGAGATAAGTCTTATTTAGGAAGACTCTGATAAAAAAATTTGCAGAGTTTTATTTCTGAGGGCAAGGTCAATAGATTTCCTCAGATTCTCAGAAGGCTTCATGAACTAAAATGTAGGCCCGGTGCAGTGGCTCATGCCAGTAATTCCAACACTTTAGGAGGCTGAGTTGGGCAGGTCACCTGTGGTCAGGAGTTTGAGGGACCAGCCTTGCAAAACCTCGTCTCTACTAAAAATACAAAAATTAGCTGGGCATGGTGGTGGGCACCTGTAGTTCCAGCTACTCAGGAGGCTGAGGCAGGAGGATCACTTGAACCCAGGAGACGGAGGTTGCAGTGAGCCAAGATTACACCACTGCACTTCAGCCTGGGCAACAGAGCGAGACTTCATCTTAAAAAAACAAAACAAAACATAGTTTCAATGCCTAAATTTTCAGTAAATAAGATATTATCTTAGTTGAGTCTTTTCAAAGTATTCAAAGCACTTTCTTAGTTACTTTATTTTAAATAAAATGCTCTGAACAAGATCATATGCAAGCACCTATGGTATGTCCTGGTGTTTCAAAATGGGCACTGGTGGCTTGAGATAAAATTTATTGTGACTTTGTCAGATGTGGATTCAAAACAGGCTGTGTGTCCCACTAACAGTGCATTAAAATGGGAGCTTGGGCCGGCTGTGGTGGCTCACACCTATAATCCCAACACTGTGGGAGACCAAGGCAGGCAGATCACTTGAGGTCAGGAGTTCGAGACCAGCCTGGCCAACATGGCAAAACCCCATCTCTACTACAAATACAAATATTACCCAGGCTTGGTGGCAGGCGCCTGTAGTCCCAGCTACTCAGGAGTCTGAGGCGAGAGAATCACTTGAACCCGAGAGGCAGAGGTTGCAGTGAGCTGTGATCATGCCATTGCACTCCAGCTTGGGCAACAGAGCGAGACTCCATCTCAAAAAAAAAAAAAAAAAAAAAGGCAGCTAAAACGCAGTGCAGTGGCCCAGGTCCATTTCAGATAGAAACAGCAGCCAAACCCCCATTCTAGTCTATTTTATTCTAAGCAAATTAATTATCTCACTTCGACTGACACCAGCAAAAGCTTGTCTGTAGCACATTCAAAATGAGGTATATGTGACCACGAGTTAGTAGAGATAAAACGTCCTTGTAGGCTGGGTGGGGTGGCTCATGCCTGTAATCCCAGAACTTTGGGATGCTAAAATAGGTGGGTCTCTTAAGCCCAGGAGTTTGACCCTCGCCTGGATGACATGATGAAACCCCATCTCTACAAAAAAATACAAAAGTTAGCCAGGCATGGTGGCATACGCCTATATTCTCAGCTACTTGGGAGGCTGAGGCGGGAGGATGACTCTAGCCCAGGAGGCAGAGGTTGCAGTGAGCCGGGAATGTGCCACTGCACTCCAGCCTGGTCGACAGAGTGAGACTCTGTCTCAAACAATAATGACAACAACAACAAAAAAGAACCACCTCGTATTCTTAAATAAGTTTAAATCCTGGAGCACCAGTTGGCGTTATCTATGTTTTAGGAGTGCAGGAACCGGCGAGGTCCCAGGCTTGCTTTAGATAATGATAATCAGCACTGACTGCCACGCTGTTTTTAGGAGGACTTAACCAATGTGTCCCTTCTTTCTCCTTCTCAAATGGCTGCTTCCTGACCTCCGCCCCCTGCTCCAGGATTTGCGCAAGCAGGTAGCACCACTGCTGAAGAGCTTCCACGGAGAGGTAAGCTTTTCTATTCATTTTCTATCCTGAGCCACCCTTTACTTTGTGGCTAATTGGTCTTTTTATTCATGTTAAAGAAATACTCCAGGCAAAAGGTGCTGCCCCGATGGTGCTTTCCTGGCTGCTCCAACCTAGCATCGTGCAGATTTTGTGCTCTGCGATTTGATTTTCCACTGGGTCCTTGGTGAAAGCCCTCATGGAAAAGGAACTTATGCTCAGAATATACAGAGGTGTGGTGGATTCCAAGCAGAAGCACCCTGTGTGGTGGCAACGAGCAGGTAGTTTGCGCCACAGCCTTTAGGAACCCATACGTCCCCTCTAGGAAGTCGCCTCATTCCCTGAGCTGGTCTGGGGCTGCCACTGCCATGAGTGTGAGCCGTGAGTGCTATGCTTTGGTGAGAGGCTGACGGGGGCACAGGGATGCCACTTGATCGCAGTCTTGAAACCCAGATCATCAGGCAGAAACCACGAGGAGGAAGTCTGGGCTCGGTAAAAGGATGCGGTTTCTAACAGATCCTTCCAGAGAAGGACGGAGCCATCTGGCAGATGACACGTGGGTGGCAAATCACCTGGGATATCTGCCCTGGCTACCTATTAGTGGGAACAGCAGCCACAGAGGAGACTGGGCTCCATGTGGGTGTCATTCCTTGCCAGCCCTTTGTTTAAAGATTGAGTGATGTTTAGTAAGCCAGAAATTGTATTGGTGAGGATTTACTGAATCTCACCTGTTTACCTTCTCCCGCTGGAAAAACAGAGTAGGGAATTGTACTAAGCTGATGAGAAAAGGAAACAAGACATTTCCAAAGCCCCTGAAACAGCCCATATTGGAACAGTCTTAAGAATTTTTTTTTTTTTTTTTAGACAGAGTCTTGCCCTGTCGCCCAGGCGGGAGTGCAGTGGCACGATCTCGGCTCACTGCAACTTCTGCCTTCCAAGTTCAAGTAATTTTCCTGTCTCAGCCTCCCAAGTATATGAGATTACAGGTGCACACCATCACGCCCAGCTAATTTCTGTATTTTTAGTAGAAACAGGGTTTCACCATGTTGGCCAGGCTGGTATCAACCTCCTGACCTCAGGTGATCCTTCCGACTCGGCCTCCCAAAGTGCTGGGATTACAGATGTGAGCCACCATGCCTGGCAGGGATTTCATTTTCTTGCAACTAAGTCACAGGCTACAAATGGGGGAAGGGGCAGGAGAGATACTGCGGTGAGATACAGTAGGTTTCCCTTGGGACACAGGTGATGTGGGCCTTATATGGAAAGCTGGGTTCCTGGGCCCAGAGCTCCAGAGCATGTGGTCGGGCTTCCATTTGGGAAATTCTTCAGCTGGGAGTGAGAGCAGGGGGTGAGTGAATGAAGGAGGCCAGGGGATATTGTAGCCAGAGACAGAGAGGCAATTTCAGGACATCAAAAGGGACCAGAATAGAAAGAACACACAGTGTTTGGTGATAGCTAGAAATTTTAGAGAGTAGAACAGTGCTCCTCTCTTAAGATCATCTTCCTGCCTCATTCAGCCCCCATGCACGCAGCTTGGTCTGGCCAGCAGGACACCTGCATCCCAGGGCTTGGATGGACTTGAACCGTCTTTTTCTCAGAACTTCATCTCCAAGCTGGCACTTGATGAGTGAAACTGTTACCTGACACCTACCCACATTTGTTCTTACCTATACCGTTACTTATTCAGCAGCTTTTGAGAGACCCACTGGCTTCCTAGTTCTCTAGCTCAAAGAGTTCAGTGTGCTTTTGGGGTGTTTGCTTGTTTTTCTTTCTTATTGAAAAATTTCAAAGCTGTATAAAAATGGAAAGATTAGTACAATGAACACCTGTACACCTTTTTTTTTTTTTTTTTGAAACGGAGTTTTGCTCTTGTTGCCCAGGCTGGAGTGCAATGGTGCAATCTCAGCTCACTGCAAACTCTGCCTCCTGGGTTCAAGTGATTCTCCTGCCTCAATGTCCTGAGTAGCTGGGATTACAGGCACGCATCACCATGCACAGTTGATTTCTTTATTTTTAGTAGAGACAAGGTTTCATCATATTGGTCAGGCTGGTCTCTAACTCCTGACCTCAAGTGATCCACCCACCTTGGCCTCCCAAAGTGCTGGGATTACAGGCATGAGCCACCGTGCCTGGCCATCCTGTACGCTCTTTGCCCAGATCCACAGTCATTAACATTTCACCCCTTGTACCTCCCCTGTCCCCTCCCCACCCACCACTTTTGCTGAACATTTGGAAGTAAGCTGCAGAAGTATGCATGGTGCCCCTCAAATGCACATGGAAGGCTCCCAAAGTTAAGGAAACGTTAACGTTCTCTGACATTACCACAATAGCCACAAATATCACACCTGGGAAAATTCACAGTAATTCCAGGTCATCTCCTATTTGATCTAAAATCAATTTTTTCCAATCATACCTAAGATGTCTTTTTTAACTGCCCTCCCTGCAACTGGGGTCCAATCAGGTTCACACATTAACATTTGGAAATATGTCTATCTATAGATCTATCAATTCATCATCTGTTTTATGATTTTCTATTTTAAAAAGTTTTTTTTTTTTGAGACAGGGTCTCACTCCATAACCCAGGATGCAGTGCAGTGGTGACATCACAGCTCACTGCAACCTCTACCTCCTGGGCTCAGCAATCTTCTTGCCTTCTCACTCCCCCACTTTCCCCCAACCCGGGTAACTGGGACTATACATGTGCACCACCACGTCTGGCTAATTTCTTTCTATTTTTAGTAGAGATACGGTTTCAATATGTTGCCCAGGCTTGTCTCAACATCCCAGGCTCAAGCCACCATGCCTGGCCTGGAAGAGGTTTTTATTTAATTAATTAATTAATTTATTTATTATTTACTTATTTATTTATTTATTTATTTATTTATTTATTTATTTTTGAGACAGAGTTTCCCTCTTGTTGCCCAGGCTGGAGGGCAATGGCACAATCTCAGCTCACCACAACCTCTGCCTCCCAGGTTCAAGCAATTCTCCTGCCTCAGCCTCTCAAGTAATTGAGATTACAGGCATGGGCCACCATGCCTAGCTAATTTTGTTGTATTTTTAGTAGATGGGGTTTCTCCATGTTGGTCAGGCTGATCTCGAACTCCTGACCTCAGGTGATCCACTCACCTCGGCCTCCCAAAGTGCTGGGATTACAGGCATGGCATGAGCCACTGTGCCCGACCTGGAAGTGGTTTTTAAAATATTTTACTTCCAACCTTTCATTATGATGTGTTGCTATTAAAAAGGTGATCATGCTTGTTAATCCCATCACTTTGGAGGACAAGGCAGGAGGATCGCTTGACCCCAGGAGATCAAGACCAGCCTGGTCAATATAGTTAGACCCCATCTCAGGCTCACGGCTGTAATCCTAGCACCCTGGGAGGCTGAGGTGGGTGGGTCACCTGAGGTCAAGTTCGAGACCAGCCTGGCCAACATGGTGAAACCCCATCTCTACTAAACATACAAAAATTAGCCAGGCATGGTGGCATGTGCCTGTAATCCCAGCTACTCAGGAGGCTGAGGCATGAGAATCACTTGAACCCAGGAGGCAGAGTTTGCAGTGAGCCGAGATTGTGCCATTGCACTCCAGCCTGGGTGACAGAGTGAGACTCCTTCTAAATAAATAAGTAAACAAATAAATAAAAGTTTAAGATATTATAATGAAATGATTACTTATAATTATGATAACAAAATCCTAAAATGTAACTCACACTGAAATTAGAGTTATTTATTCATGATTGATTGATTATGATACCTAATTTTGGGTGTTTCACAAGCCCAACAAATTGATGGGTGGTGTGGGGGAGGTATACCCTTAATATTCAGTCCAATTTAAAGCTTATTGTAGTCCAACAATAATTTAGACAATCCCTTCAGTAAAGTAATACACACACCCTCTAGGAAAATACTGTCTTTCTACTTTGTCTGGCCAATCCTTATTTCTCTCCCTGAGAAGAGTCATGGTGTGGAAGGTTGAGGGGATGAGGAGCTGGCTCAGAGAACCTCTTGGTAGTAGAGGAGCAAGTGTCCTCAGGGAGGAATATCCTCTTAAGGAATAACATGAGTACTCGTGTTAGAGAAGAAATGAAAGACTAACAATCTATGAACTAAGCATCAGCTTTATGAAAGTAAAATAGGCCGGTATGATGGCTCATGCCTGTAGTCCCAGCACTTTGGGAGGCCAAGGCAGGAGGATCATCCGAGGCCAGGAGTTCGAGAGCTGCCTGGACTACCATAGCAAGACTCCATCTCTATTAAATAAATAAACAAAAAAATGTACAACAGAATAAGTTCAAATAGAATGAAAGAAATGATAAATATAATTAAAATAATAATAAATATAAGAACAGAACTGAATGAAAAAGAAAACAAAGAGCCAGGAGAGAAACATTCCAAAAGTCATTTATTTGAAAATATCACTACAATTTGACAAACCACTGTACTAATCAAGATAAAATATATTAGGAATAAAATTGGGGATGATATTGCAGCTGCTGCAGAGATTAAAAAGATAATAAGGGAAAGTTATAAGCAACTTTATGCCAATAAATCCTTAAGTAGAAAAAGTTCTCGAATTGTGTAACTACCAACACTGATTAAAGAAGAAATAGAAAACTTGAATAGCTTCATAACTATTACTGAAATACTTCGATAAGGTATAGACAGTTTTCCGAGAGAGTTTTATCAATTAATCATGAAATAAAGAGTTCTCATACTTAGCAAACTCCTTCAGAAAATAGAAAAAGAGGGAGCACTTCTTAACTCCTTTTATGAGGCTAATATAATCCTGATACCCAAACGAGACAAGAACAGTACTAGAAAGGAAAATTAAAAGTCAGTCTTATTGGCCAGGCGTGGTGGCTCACATCTTTAATCTTAGCACTTTGGGAGGCTGAGGCAGGTGGATCACTTGAGGTTAGGAGTTCGAGACCACCCTGGCCAACATGGTGAAACCCTGTTTCTACTAAAAATACAAAAATTAGCCAGGCATGGTGGCAGGTGCCTGTAATCCCAGCTACTTAGGAGGCTGAGGCAGGAGAATTGCTTAAACCCAGGAGGCAGAGGTTACAGTGAGCCGAGATCATGCCACTGCACTCCAGCCTGGGTGATGGACCGAGACTCCATCTCAGAAAAAAAAAAAAAGTCAGTGTTAGTGAATAAATATATGAAGTCTTTTCAAAGGTATTAGTAAATTAAATCCATCAAGCTTGGTATATCCCAAGAATGCTGTTTCATTTAAAATTTTCAAAATTTATTAATGTAAATTCATGTCCTTAGCAGATTAAAGGAGGAAAAAAATTTCAATAGTTATATGAAAATATTTTGATAAAATGTAAATCCATTCGTGATTAAAAACTACCAACAGGCCAGGCATGGTGGTCAGGAGTTTGAGACCAGCCTGGACAATGTAGTGAAACCCCATCTGTACTAACAATACAAAAACCAAAAATTAGCTGGTTGTGGTGGGGACAGGCCTGTAAACCTAGCTACACAGGAGACTGAGTCAGGAGAATCACTTGAACCCGGGAGGCAGAGGTTGCAGTGAGCCGAGATTGTGCCACTGCACTCTAGCTAGGCATCAGATCAAGACTCCATCTCCAAAAACAAAACAAAACAAAACTCTACCAACAAACTAGGAATAGAGGGAAACTTCTTAGTAATAAAGGGAAACTTCTTTAACCTGGCAAAAGTTATTTATCAGAAACATACATCAATCATCAGACCCAGTGGTGTTAAAAAAATTTTTCCCAGAAAACCAGGAACAAGACAAGAATACCAACTATTGCTACTTTAATTAACATTGTACTGGGAGTCTTAGCTAGCAGAGAAGACAAGAAAAAGAAATAAAGTATAGATAGCTCTTGACTTATGATGGTTCACCTTTAGGATGATGCAGAGAAACTGTACTTTGAGTACCCATACAACCATGCTGCTTTTCATTTTCAGTAGAGTATTCAATAAGTTACATGAGCTGTTGAATGCATTATTATAAAATAGGCTTTGTCTGGGATAATTTTCCCCAACTATAGGCTAATATAAGTGTTCTGAATATATTTAAAGTAGGCTAGGCTAAGCTACGATGTTTGCCAGGTTTATTAAATGCATTTTTGACTACAATATTTTCAATGTACAATGAGTTTATTGGGATGTAACCCTGTTGTAGATCCAGTAGAAGTACTACAACAGAAGAAATCAAACTGTCATTTTTCAAGTGAGCCTCACTTAACCAGTTTACTAGATACAAAATCAGTATACAAAAGTAATTATATACCTCTGTATCAGCAGCAAACTTAAAATGTATTTTTTAAAAAGGATGCTACTGAAAATAGTCAGCAAAACAAACAAACAAAATAAAGTGAAGAAATATTGAACCAGTACAAGTTGGAGGAATTGCCCTATCAGATTATTAAATCTACAGTAGTTGGCACAGAGTGAGATAAATACACCAAAGGAACACAATAAAAAATCGGAATCTGGCCAGATGTGATGGCTCATACCTGTAATCCCATCACTTTGGGAGGCTGAGGCAGGAGGATCACTTGAGGTCAGGAGTTCCATATCAGCCTGACCAATATGGTGAAACTTTGTTTCTACTAAAAATACAAAAATTAGCCTGGTGTGGTCACATGCTCCTGTAGTCCCAGCTACTTGGGAGGCTGAGGCAGGAGAATTGCTTGAACCCGGGAAGTGGAGGTTGCAGTGAGCCGAGATCACACAACTGCAGTCCAGCCTGGGTCACAGAGTGAGGCTCTGTCTCAAAACAAACAAACAAAAACAAACAAAGAAACAAAAAAACAGAATCTGACCTATGCATATATATAGAAGCTGAATATATTGCAAAGATGGTATGGATCAGTGACGAAAGAGGGGACTTTTCATGGTCCCCTGACAATTGTCAAATCCTTATAGATTAAATGAAGTTAAGGCCAGGTACATTGGCTCCTATCTGTAATCCCAGCACTTTGGGAGGCTGAAGCAGGCAGTTCCCTTGAGCCCATGGGTTACAGACTAACCTGGGCAACATGGTGAATCACTGTCTGTACAAAAAATTACAAAAATTAGCTGGGTGTGATGGCACATGCCTGTAGTCCCAGCCGCTTGGGAGGCTGAGGTGGGATGATTGCTTGAGCCCATGAGCTGGAGGCTGCAGTGAGCTGTGATCGCGTGCCACTGCACTACAGCCTGGCTGACAGAGCAAGATCCTGGCTCAAGCAAACAAACAGACAAATGATTAACTAGAGTTGGAGCCCTACCTTACTCTGTGTGGAAACACAAATTACAAGGAAAGTCTTAGGGCAAAGCTTTAAACTTTTTAGAAGAAAATATAAAAGATGATGACTTTGGGCTGGGTAGAATTTCTTTTATTTATTTTTTAATTTTTTTTTAAGATGGAGTTTCATTCTTGTTGCCCAGGCTGGAGTGCAATGGCACGATCTCAGCTCACCGCAACCTCCGCCTCCTTAGTTCAAATGATTCTCCTGCCCCAGCCTCCTGAGTAACTGGGATTACAGGCATGTGCCACCACACCCAGCTAATTTTGTGTTTTTAGTAGAGATGGGGTTTCCTCATGTTGCTCAGGCTGGTCTCAAACTCCTGACCTCAAGTGATCCACCTGCCTTGGCCTCCCAAAGTGCTGGGATTACAGGTGTGAGCCACCACACCTGGCTCTGGGCTGGGTAGAATTTTTTTAAACAGAAAACCATAAAAGAAGAGATTGTTGCAGTGAACTACGTTAAAATTTTAAAGTAGGAGCTCTTTTTTTTCATGGAGAGATACCCTAAAGAAAGTGGAAAGATGGCTGGGTATGGTGGCTCACATCTGTAATCTCAGCACTTTTGGAGGCTGAGGCAGGCAGATCACTTGAAGTCAGGAGTTTGAGACCAGCCTGAGCAACAGGGTGAAACCCTGTCTCTACTGAAAATACAAGTTTAGCTGGGTGTGGTGGCATATGCCTGTAGTCTCAGCTACTCAGGAGGCTGAGGCACGAGAATCGCTACAACCTGGGAGATGGAGGCTGCAGTGAGCTGAGATCGTGACACTGCACTCCAGCCTGGGCAACAGAGTGAGACTCTGTCTCAAAAAAAAAAAAAAACAGTGGAAATATAAGTCCAGTGCACTGCTAACTCCATGGTATGTTCATGTGAACTAGAAAAAAGGTCTGCCTTTCTCAAGACATTTCACATCACCTGTTGGACACTTGCCGTAATAAAGATTCTCACTTACCTCAATGTTTACAGTGATAAAGATTCAAATGTCCAGGAGGTGAAGGGTGCCATCTAGGGCTGTGCATTCCACAGTTGTACATGGGGTAAGCTTGGCCATGGTTTACAAATCTGGAGGAGGTAGTTGTCACACCTGTAATTAACAATTAATGTTCACAAGATATTCAAAATGCTCACATATCAATGGGGGAAAAACCAATAAAAGAAGGAGTACAAGTCATTAGCATAATTGTCAGAAGAGAGCATCAGAATGGTCAGTACTATATGAAAAGATGTTTAGGCTCCATAATAGCCAGGGATATGCAGATTAAAATAACTCATTTGCAAGTGATTCCTCCCTACCAAGTTGGCTAAAATTAAAAAGTCAAGACAGGAGCATAAGTTGATTTAACCTTTTTGAAAGCCAATTTCACATCTGGTGATAAAGTTAAAGACTCACCTGTACCTTGGCAATTTCACTCCTAAATATATAAAGAAACTTAAGCATGCTGAGTGTGGTGGCTCATGCCTATAATCCTAGTACTTTGGGAGGCAGAGGTGGGAATGGCGCTTGAGCCCAGAAGTTCAAGACCAGCTGGGCAACATACACCTCTATCTGTACCAAAATTTTTTTTAAAGTTACCCAAGCTTTGTGGCACATACCTGTAGTCCCAGCTACTCAGGAGCCTGAGGCAGGAGGATCACTTGAGCCTGGGAATTGAAGGCTAATGCAGTTAGCTTTAATGGCACCACTGTACCCCAGCCTGGGGGACAGGGCCAGATCCTATTTCAAAAGAAAATTAAAGAGATAAATAAACTTAAACTGGTTTGCCCTGGAAAACCAGTTCAGAAATTTTGAAAATAGTTAACATATGAAGACAACCCAGGCAGCCATCAACAGGAGAAAGAATATGATAACACTTTGTTGTAACAAAAGATTAATAATAGAAATGCATATGGATTTATTTACTGAAAGTTATGAGCTCTGTATACCCAGTGCCTCTCCTTCCTGAGCATTAAATAAGTGTTTATTGGATGGGTGGATGGAAGCATCGTCACCGTCTTACAGATAAAAGGACTAAGCCTGAGAGAGGACCCTAAGTCACACAGATCATAATGGCAGGAGTGGGCCTCGATTCTGGGGCCATCTGGCATCCCAGAAGTGCTAATGTTGGTGCGCTCTGATACTGCTTGAGCGGGGAGGAAGCAATGCCTTCATCACCTCCCTGATCTCAGCCAACCTCTCCAGTCTTTGATTGACACTTTGAGAGGCTGAGGCAGGTGGATCACTTGAGCCTAGGAGCTCCAGACCAGCCTGGGCAATGTAGTGAAACCCAATCTCTATCAAAAGATGCAAAAATTAGCCAAGCATGTTATCACACACCTGTAGTCCCAGCTTCTTGGGAGGCTGAGGTGGGAAGATCATTTGAGCCCAGGAGGTTGAGGCTACAGTGAGCTATGATTGAACTATTGCACTCCAGCCTGGGCAACAGAGCAAGACCATGTCTCTATTAAAAAAAAATTGATGTGCATTTTGCATACAGTGCTCTGCAAACCCTGCCTGAAGCCTCCTTCCCTTCTAACCAGCCCCTCCTAGATAAATTCTGGAGCTTGGTGCATTGTCTCATGTGTACATCCATAACTGTGTCAATGCACTTTGCTACAACCAAGAGCTGCATGGTTGGAAGGAGTGGGACCCAGGTTAACTGTGAATTTCATCAAAGTATCACCTGCTGATATGGCCTGAGGGAGGGACCGAGAAATGATCTGAAACTTCCCTTTGTGCTGAATGTCTCCCTTACATGCAGCATGCTGGGCCGCATTCAGGGCTGCATGCAGGATGTGCTCTCAGAGGCTGGGTTTTACTCTCTGGTCTTCATTCAACACAACCTTTTTGGGAGCCTCCTGCTTCCAGCTATGGGCTAAACAGTAGCTAAAGATGTCATGTTGAATACAATCAGCTAGGACCCTACTATTCTAATGAAGGGAAACTGATGATAATCACAAAAGGCAATGTTAGATGGTGCCAGGCATTGCAAGGGAGACACACTAGGTCTCAGGGTAGAGTGAGAAGGGGTGGTAGCAGCTTCCTCAGTCATCCAGGGAGGCCTCTCCAGGGAGGACAACAGAACATCAGAGGGAAGAAGCAAGGAGAACCAGCCACATTCAGAGCTGGGAAAGAGCATCAGGAAGATGGGGGCAGAGAGTGCCAGAGCTCTGCAGGGATGGGCTTGCCTGTCAGGGAGCAATACCAAGGAAGATATTAGGACCCAGGTCATGCCAAGGCCTTGTAGGCAGAACCATTAGATCTCTTTGTAGGAGACCCTTTGGTCTCCCCTTTGAACTAGACCCTTTCAAAGAGGTACAGTAGAAAGCAAATTCCCCATGGACACCGGCAGGACAATTTGACAGATTCCAATCAAATAATAGGGGAAATAGAGAAAGTTGGGTAAACTATAACAGTGTATGAATGAGTTAAAAGTGACTACAAGTCTGCTGGCCATCTTGCAGCCCATATCTGTTGAGTTGTAACATATTTAAGCATTCAGATCTAAAGGCCATTGCTAAATAAAGACAGGGCGTCCATGTGGTTCGCTCCAAAGAGCATTTGACAGGCAGCTGTTCCAGGCACTGCTGCCCACCACCTCTGTGACCTTGGGTGAGTTTCGGGGCCTCTTTCTGCCTGAATTTGCTCATCTGTAAAATGAGTAGGTTACCCAGATCCTCCCCCCAAGGAGCTCCATAGCTCTGAAACCTCATGAGACTCACTGGAGCAGTACTTTGCTTGACTATCACCAGCAGAGCCGAACAGGATGTTTCCCAGCAATGTAGATCTGTTCAAAAATAGGATAAGCTGCCCAGGTGAGGTGGCTCATGCCTGCAATCCCAGCACTTTGGGAGGCCAAGGCGGGTGGATCACAAGGTCAGGAGTTCAGGATCAGCCTGGCCAACATAGTGAAACCCCGTATCTACTAAAAATACAAAAAAAAAATAATAATAATAGCTTGGTGTGGTGGTGGGTGCCTGTAGTCCCAGCTACTTGGGATGCTGAAATAGGAGAATCTCTTGGATGACCACCTGCCAGGGAGATTATTACCTCTTATCCATTCTTTCTGAGAGCAGTGGCACAATCTCAGCTCACTGCAACCTCTGCTTCCCAGGTTTAAGCAATACTGCTGCCTTATTCTCCCAAGTAGCTGGGATTTCAGTTGTGTACCACCACATCTGGCTAATTTTGCATTTTTAGTAGAGATGGGGTTTCACCATGTTGTTCAGGCTGGTCTCAAACTCCTGGCCTCAAGGGATCCACCTGCCTTGGCCTCTTGAAGTGCTAAGATTACAAGGGTGAGCCACCATGCCCTGCCTTATCCATCCTTTTAAATGCCAGATCCTCCAAGTCTTCCCAAAATGCCCAGCCAGAAACAGATTCTTCCTCTTCTGATCTCTGAGAGAGCTTCATTTATATCTCCCTTTTAATTTTTTTTTTTTTTTTTTGAGACGGAGTCTCTTTCTGTCACCCAGGCTGGAGTGTGGTGGAATGATCTTGGCTCACTGCAACCTCCACCTCCTGGGTTCAAGTGATTCTCCTGCCTCAGCCTCCCAAGTAGCTGGGACTACAGGTGCACACCAGTACACCTGGCTAATTTTTTGTATTTTTAGTAGAGATGGGCTTTCGCCACCTTGGCCAGGCTGGTCTCAAACTCCTGACCTCAAGTGATCCGTCTGCCTTGACCTCCCAAAGTGCCGGGATTACAGGTGTCAGCCACTGCACCCAGCCACCTTAGCCCATTTTCTAATCAGGGTGCTTGTTTTCTTGTTATTGCATTGTTACCTCTTCCCCTCTTTCCAACCCACTCTTCCATAAGATTGTACACGCTTTGAGGCCCTGTATCTCATCTTAGATGCTGTATCTATTCTTTGCCTTATGGAACTGGTTATGTAAAACATTCTTAGCTGAATTCCCCCTGCCTCTCACCTTTTCCTTGTTAATGAGCACTTATTGAGTGCTTCGTGCAAGCATCTACTTCAGTTCCTAGATGCCTACAAGCAAAATAGGTCAGTGCCCTGCTGGGAGTAGGGAGAGGTTGTCACGGTCTTCTTTGGGTTTGGGTCCAGACAGGCAACTGTGGAGCAGGCCAGGCACTCTGGGGACAGGATGATGCATTCTGGCTGGAGGATACAGGGAGGCTTTCCAGCCACCCTAACACAGCCTGCTGCCCTGGACCCTTGCTGGGGAACTTCCTTCTCACCCAGCATGTCTGTCTGCAGGCTCTTGGGCCTTCTGCGGCGGTGGAGGTGGCAGTGGTGGCAGCCGTGGTGGTCACCGTGGTGATGTGGCTGCTGTACTGTCATATCTTATGGCCAAACCTGCAGGCCTGATGCACACAGTGTCTCCCTGTACGTTCATGCCATGACGGCTCAATTAGGGACCCATCAGAACGAGGCTCAACATTCAGGCCAGGTGCAAAAGCACGTTTTTTCCTCCAGAGCTGCAGCTGGTTTGGTTCTTCTGCTCATGCAGAAAGGGATCTACCCTTGCATAGCATAGGAAATGAACAGTTGAGAGAGAAGCCAAATTGAATTTCAGCCAGACATGTTGAGGCTAAGTCCCTGACCTATGGAAGCAGGGGCAAGAGCCGTGCACCTGTGGAAAGGGGTGCTCTCAGCAGTCTATTAATTATGGCCACACACATGGTGCTGCCGCCACTGCCAGGTGCCACAGCGCCCGAATGCCCCCTCCAATGCAAGCTGGAGCGTAGCCAAGCACTCCAGAAATTAACCTCTTAAAGACCCGTACTGCTTTCTGTTGAATAAATGTAATTTTGTGGTCAGAAATAAATGCTTGTGATATACCAGGAGCTTTTTGTTTTTGTTTTTGCTTTTTTTTTTTCTTTGAGACAGAGTCTCGCTCTGTCACCCAGGCTGGAGTGCAGTGGCACGATCTCGGCTCACTGCAAGCTCCACCTCCCAGGTTCATGCCATTCTTGTGCCTCAGCCTCCTGAGTAGCTGGGACTATAGGCACCCACCACCATGCCCAGCTAATTTTTTTTGTATTTTTAGTAGAGACGGGGTTTCACCATGTTAGCCAGGATGGTCTCGATCTCCTGACCTCGTGATCCACCTGCCTCGGCCTTCCACTGATCTTGGAGTCAGAGCTGGATTTGAATCCTGACATCATCATTTGCCAGGGTGACCTTCAATATCACATGTCCACTTCTCTGTCCCATCCATATAACGGGAAATCTCTCTTGCAGAGCGGAGACATTGCATGCGCATGTTTAAAGATGATGGCGTAAAAGCATTGCTGGATAGGAGCTGGTAGCTAGTTATTGATCATAAAATACTCCAGGTCTTTTAACCTATTCAATAGCTGCACTTTTCCAGGATTTAACCTTCTGGGGCTCTCCCTATATCCCTGTCCCATCCACACTCCTGAGTAACCTCATCCAGGCCATTTGGGGCTAGTGATTTCAAATTTTTGCCTCTGGCCTGGGCCTGTCATCCAATGTCAGGCCTCCCTTTGGGCACCTCACTAACTAATAATCTTCAATTCCCATGTAAACACGGGCACCTCCATATCCCCCATTTCAGGAGAGGTAACCAGCCCCTAGTCTCCCTGGCTAGGACTCTGGGAGAAGCCATGTTCAGTGTTAGATCCTGTGAATTCTTCTCCTTATTATTATTTGCTATTATTATTGTGTTGGGCTCTTGCTCTGCTGCCCAGGCTGGAGTGCATCGGTGCCATCATGGCTCACTGCAGCCTCAAACTCCTGGGTTCAAGTGATCCTCCCACCTCAACCTCCCGAGGACCTGGGACTACAGGTGCATGCCACCACAGTCTGCTAACACCCTGTGAATTATATTTCCCTAACCTCGCTGGAATCAGCGTCCTCCCTCTCTTTCCTGGACTGGTCTGTCTACCACCAGTTGCCAACTTGTCCTAAGTGGTCACTTCATGACCCTCCCCAGTTGACATCGTCAGGGACTCTCCTTCAGCATCAAGTTGCCGTCCCCCGGCGTGGTCCCCTGAACCTCCCTCCACAGGCTGGCTCCTGCCTGCCTCCTCACCTCACTTCTCCCCAGTCACCTCCTCTGCTCCAAGGCACAGCAGGTCCCTGCCCTTCTCTGATCAGGCCACTCTGTTTGAACACATCTCTGCATCTTTAAATAGCCCTCTTCTCTCCACTGAAGCCCTGTCCCTCCCACCACAAATAAAGATGATCTTTGTCTTCTTTAAAACTTGCTGTAAGCTTGCAAATCACAGGATAAACAGCAGTGTCTGCAATAGCCTATCATTTGTGTTTGGAAAAAAAATAGGGCCAGGCACGGTGGCTCATGCCTGTAATCCCAGCACTTTGATAGGCTGAGATGTGTTGGGAGAAAAGCTGAGTGTTGGGAGAGAAGCTGAGGCAGGGCTTGCATGTCTGCTAGACTTGCTGGCTCCTTGCTTCTAGCACTCCCATTATTTCCAGCAGCCATATGTTTCTCATTCACTTGATACACTGTTTCCTTTCAATCCCCACATCCTCACCACCTGTTTGTTTGTTTGCACACCAATAAATAGCATGGGCTCCCAGAGGTCAGGGCCTTTGCAGCCTCCACACTGGTGAAGGCCCTCTGGTCCCACTTTCTCTCTCAAACTGTCTTTTACTCATTCCTTTGACTCCACCAGAGTTCATCACCCCCACGACCTGGTGTTGGGTCTGATCACCCCAACAGAGGTGGGAGTATTACCAGAGCTCAGGAGTTTGAGACCAGGCTGGCCAACATGGTGAAACCCCATCTTTACTAAAATACAGAAAACTAGCCAGGCATGGTGGCGGGCACCTGTAGTCCCAGCTACTCAGGGTAGGAGAATCAGAGGGAGGAGAATCATTTGAATCTGGGAGGCAGAGGTTGCATTGAGCTGAGATCGTGCCACTGTACTCCAGTCAAGGTGACAGGGCAAGACTCTGTCTCAAAAAAAAAAAAAAAAAAAATGAAGACAGTGCATGTCTATAGATGCTTGTAAATCCATAAATATCTCTGGGAGGATGCCCAAGACTATCTTATCTCCAGGCCAGGCAGCTGGATGACAGGTGGATGTGGATGGGAGGAAGACCTACTTTTCACTGTCAACTTTGTTTTTGCTTTTCTTTTCTTTTAACAATTAAATGACTTTTAGTGTCCCTTCACCAAGTCTTGAAGCCAATAACCTAATTCCAGAACATTTTCATCAGCTCAGAAAGAAACCTCATCCTGGACAGGCACGGTGGCTCACACTTGTAATCCCAACCCTTTGGGAGGCCGAGGCGGGGAGATCACTTGAGATGAGGAGTTCAAGAACAGCCTGGCCAACATGGCAAAACCCCATCTCTACTAAAAAATAAGTACAAAAAATTAGCCAGGCATAGTGGCAGGCACCTGTAATCCCAGCTACTTGGGAGGCTGAGGCAGGAGAATTGCTTGAACCCAGGAAGCAGAGGTTGCAGTGAGCCAAGATTGTGCCACTGCACTCCAGCCTGGGTAACACAGTGAGACTCTATCTAAAAAAAAAAAAAAAAAAAAAAAAAAAAAAAAGAAGCCCGGCACGGTAGCTCATGCCTGTAATATCAGCAGTTTGGGAGGCTGAGGCAGGTGGATCATGAGGTCAGGGGTTTGAGACCAGCCTGGTCAAGCTAGTGAAACCCTGTTTCTACTAAAAATACAAAAATTAGCCAGGCACGGTGGTGGGCACCTGTCATCCCAGCTACTCGGGAGGCTGAGGCAAGAGAATCTCTTGAACCCAGGAGGTGGAGGTTGCAGTGAGCTGAGGTTGTGCCACTGCACTCTAGCCTGGGTGACAGGGCAAGACTCTGTCCCAAAAAAAAAAAAAAAAAAAGAAACCTCATACCTGCTAGTAGTCACTCCTCATTCATCCCAACCCCAGCCCTTGGCAACCATGACTCCCCCTTCTCTTGCTATAGATTTGGCCCTTCTTAACATTTCATATCAATGAAATCAAATAATATATTAGTTTTTTGTTCCTGGCTTCTTTTACTTAACCATGCTTTTGATATTCAACTATGCTCTAGCATATACCAGTACTTGCTTTCATTCTTTTTATGGCTGAATAATATTCCATTGTATGGATGTCTCATGTTTTATTTATCCAATTATCAGCTGATGGCCATTTGGAGTTTTTTTCCACCTCTTTTTGGCTATTATGAATAATCCTTCTATGAACATTCATATACAAGTTTTTGTGCAGGTAAACTTTTTTTTCTTGCCTATGTACCTAGAAGTAGAATTGCTGGTTAATAGGGTGACTCTATTTTTAACATTTTGAGGAGTGGCCAAACTGTTTTCCAAAGTGGCTGCATGATTTCACATTTCTGTCAGCAATGTAGGAGTGTTCCAATTTCTTGACATCCTTTCTAACACTTAGTGGCACTTTTTTTTAAGACAGAGTCTTGCTCTGTTGCCCAGGCTGGAGTGCAGTGGCATGATCTTGGCTCACTGCAACATCCACCTTCCAGGTTCAAGTGATTCTCCTGCCTCAGTCTCCTGAGTAGCTGCGACTACAGGCATGTGCCACCACAGCTGGCTAATTTTTTTGTATGTTTAGTGGAGATGGGGTTTCACCATGTTGGCCAGGCTGGTCTCGAACTCCTGACCTCAGGTGATCTGCCTGCCTCAGCCTCCCAAAGTGCTGGGATTACAGGCATCAGCCACTGCGCCCAGCCCCACTATTTATCTTTTTGATGATAGTCATCCTACTGGATGTGTTGTGGTGGTATCTCGTTGTGGTTTTGATTTACATTTCTCTAATGAGTATTGGCATTGAGCATCTTTTTATGTGCCTATTGGCCATTTGTATCTTTGGAGAAATATCTATTCAGATCCTTTGCCCATATTCTAATTCAGTTACTTTTATTAAATTTTTTATTTTTAATTTTTGTGGCAACATATATATATTTATTTATGGGGTGGGGCACATGAGATGTTTTGATACAGGCATGTTATGTGTAATAATCTCATTATGGAAAATGGGGTATCCATTACCTAAAGCACTTATCCTTTGTGTTACAAACAATCCGATTATACTTCTTTAATTACCCTTAAATGAACAAGTAATTTATTGACTCTACGCACCCTGTTGTGCTATCAAATAATAGGTCTTAATTCATTCCTCCTGGTTTTTTTTTGGTACCCATTAACCATACCACATTTCCAGCCCCACTACTCTTCCAGGTCTCTGGCAACCATCCTTCTACTCTCTATGTCCAAGAGTTAAATTGCTTTTATGTTTATATCCCACAGATACATGAGAACATGAGCTGTTTGTCTTTCTGTGCCTGGCTAATTGTCTTTTTATTTAATGAGTTGTAAGAGGGCTTTATATATTCTGGAATACCTTAACAAAACTTCCATTCTGTGGGTTGTCTTTTCATTTTTTTTTTTTTGAGACAGAGTCTCACCCTGTTGCCCAGGGTGGGGTGAAGTGGTGCGATCTCGGCTCACTGCAACCTCTGCCTCCCAGGTTCAAGCCATTCTCCTGCCTCAGACTCCTGAGTAGCTGGGATCACAGTTGTGTGTGCCACCATGCCCAGCTAGTTTTTGTATTTTTAGTAGAGACAGGGTTTCTCCATGTTGGACAGGCTGGTCCCGAACTCCTGCATCAGGTGATCCACCTGCCTCAGCCTACTGAAGTGCTGGGATTACAGGCATGAGCCACTGCACCCAGCCTCTCTTTTCACTTTCTTGGTACTGTCTTTAGAAGCACAGAAATTTTACATTTGATGAAATCCAATTTATTGATTTTTCTTTTGTTATTTGTACTTTTGGCATCATACCAAAGAAACCATTCCCTAATCCAAGGTCATAAAGGTTTATCCCTGTGTTTTCTTCAAAGAGGTTTTATAGTTTTAGCTCTTACATTTTGGTCTTTGATTTATTTTGGGTTAATTTTTGCATATGGTGAGGTAGGGATCAAACTTTGCTCTTTTGCATGTGGATATCCAGTTGTCCCAGCATCGTTTGTTGAAACACTTTTATTTTGCCATTGATTTGTCTTGTCACCCTTGTCAAAAATCAGTTGATCATAATATGAGGGTTCATTTCCAGGCTTTAGTGATCTGTATGTTCATCCATTTTTTTTTTATGCCACTACCAGTTCTGGTCAATGTATTTAGTTTTGAAATTGGGAAGTGTGACTCCTCCGATCTTGTTTTTCTTTTTCAAAATTATTTTGGTTATTTGGGGTCACTTGTATTTTCATATAAATCATAGAATCAACTTGTCAATTTCTGCAAAGAAGCCTGCTGGGTCTAGGCACAGTGGCTCTTGCCTATAATTCTAACACTTTGGGAGGCCAAGGTGGGAGGATCACTTGAGCCTAATAATTTGAGACCAGCCTGGGCAACATAATGAGACCTCATATCTACAAGAAAAAATTTAAAGATTAGCCGAGCATGATGGTGCATTCCTGTAGTCTCCATCACTCAGGAGGCTGTAGCAGGAGGATCAGTTGAGCCTGGGAGTTGGAGGTTGCAGTGAGCAAAGGTTGTGACATTGCACTACAGCCTGTGTGACAGTGAGACCCTGTCTCAAAAAAAAAAAAAAAAAAGAGCTGGAAGTTTGATAGCCATTACCCTGAATGTGTAAATCAACTTTGTGACTATTGCCATCTTAAAAATATTAAGTCTTCCAATCCATGAACACTGGGCATCTTTCCATTTAGTTTAGTGTCTTTCAGCAGTGTTCAATGGTGTTTAGGCACAAGTTTTGTAATTCTTTTGCCAAATTTATTCCTAAGCATTTTATTCTTTTTTTGATGCTATTATAAATGGATTTTTTTACTTTCACTTTCAGATCATTTATTGCAAACATACAGAAAGACAATTGATTTTTATACAGGGATACTTGGTTGCACTGTGCTTCACTTTATTATGCTTTACTGATACTGTGCTTTTTCACAAATTGAAGTTTTTGGCAACCTTGGGTCAAACAAGTGTGTCAGCATCATTTTTCCAACTGCAGGTGCTCACTTCACGTCTCTTTGTCGTATTTTGGTAATTCCCACAACATTTCCAATTTTTCAATATTATTATGTCTGATATGGTGATCTGCAGTCAGGGAGCTTTGATGTTACTGTTGTAATTGTTTGGGGACACCACAAACTGTGCCCCATATAAGATGGCAGACTTAATTGATAAATATTGCGTGGGTTCTGACTACTCCACCAACCAGCTCTTTCCCATCTCTTCCTGTCTTTGGGTTTCCCTATTTCTTGAGACACAACAATATTGAAATAAGGTGAATTAATAATCCTACAATGGCCTGTTTAAGTAATCAAGTGAAAGGAACAGTCACATGTCTCTCACTTTAAGTCAAAAGCTAGAAATGATTAAACTCAATGAGGAAGGCACGTTGAAAGCCGAGATAGGTTAAAAGCTAGACTTTTTGCAGCAATTAGCCAAGTTGTGAATGGAAAGGACAAGTTCATGAAGGAAATGAAAAGTGCTGCTCCACTGAACACACAAATGATTAACAAAAGCCTTATTTCTGATAGGGAGAAAGTTTTGATGGTCTGGATAGAAGATCAAACCAGCTACAACGTTTTCTTAATCCAAAGCCTAATTCTCTTAATTGGGGCTTAATTCTCTCAATCCAAGGCTCTGACTCTCTTCAATTCTATGAAGGCTGAGAGAGGTGGGGAAGCTACAGAAGAAAAGTTGGAAGCTAGCGGAGGTTGGTTCATGATGTTTAAGGAAAGAATTCATCTCCATAACACAAAAGTGCAAGGTGAAGCAGCAAATGCTTTGTTGGAAGCTGCAGCAAGTTATCCAGAAGATCTAACTAAGATAATCAATGAAGGTGGTGGCACTACACAACAGATTTTCAGTGTTGGCAAAACAGCCTTCTCTTGGAAGAAGATACAATCTAGGACTTGGATAGCTAAAGAGAAGTCAGTGTCTGTCTTCAAAGCTTCCAAATGCAGGCTGACTCACGTTATTGTTAAGGCATAATGCAGCTAGTGACTTGAAATTCAAGCCATTGCTCATTTACCATTCTGAAAAATCCTAGGGCCCTTCAGAATTAAGCTACACCTACTCTGCCTGTGCTCTAGAAATGGAATGATAAAGCCTGGATCACAGCATCTCTTTACAGCATGGTTTACTGAATATTACTATTGAGACCCACTGCCCAGAAGAATAAAAGTTCTTTTCTTTTTTTTAATATGACAGAGTCTTGCTCTTCTCACCCAGGCTGGAGTGCAATGGCACCATATTGGCTCACTGCAACTTCTGCCTCCTGGGTTCAAGTGATTCTCCTGCCTCAGCCTCCTGAGTAGCTGGGATTACAGGCTCCCGCCACCATGCCCAGCTAATTTTTGTATTTTTAGTAAAGACAGGTTTTCCCTATGTTGGCCAGACTGGTCTCAAACTCCTGACCTCGTGATCCACCCGCCTCAGCCTCCCAAAGTGCTGGGATTACAGGCATGAGCCACACTGTGCTGGGCAGAAAAAAGGTTATTTTCAAAATATGACTGCTCATTGACAGTTCACCTGGTCAACAAGAGCTCTGATGGAGATGTACAAGGAGATAAGTGTTGTTTTCGTGCCTGCTAATACAACATGCATTCTACAGCCCATGGATCAAGGAGTAATTTTGACATTCAAGTCTTATTATTTAAGAAATACACTTTGGGCCTGGCTTGATGGCTCACACCTGTAGTCCCAGCACTTTGGGAGGCCGAGGCGGGCGGATCACGAGGTCAGGATATCGAGACCATCCTGGCTAATCTGGTGAAACCCCGTCTTTAATAAAAATACAAAAAAAATTAACCAGGCGTGGTGATGGGCGTGGTGACGGGCGCCTGTAGTCCCAGCTACTCGGGAGGCTGAAGCAGGAGAATGGCGTGAACCCGGGAGGTGGAGCTTGCAGTGAGCCGAGATTACGCCATCGCACTCCAGCCTGGGGTACAGTGTGAGATTCCGTTTAAAAAAAAAAGACATTTTTTTATGGCTATCGCTGCTGTAGATGGTAATTCCTCTGATAGATCTAGGCAAAGTAAATAGAAATCCTTTCCTTCTGGAAAGGATTCACCATTTTCAATTCCATGAAGAATATTTGTGATTCATGGGAGGAGGTCGAAATAGCAACATGAACAGGAGTTTGGAAGAAATGGATTCCAACCCTCATGGATGAGTTTGAGGGATTCAAGACTTCAGTGGAGGAAGGAACTGCAGATGTCATGGAAATAGCAAGAGAACTAGAATTTGAAGTGGAGCCTGAAGATGTGACTGAATTGCTGCAACCTCATGATCAAACTTGAATGGATGAGGGGTTGCTTCTTATGATGAGCAAAGAAAGTGGCTTGTTGAGATGGAAACTACTCTTGGTGAAGATGCTGTGAATGTTGTTGAAATGACAACAAAGGATTTAGAATATTCCATAAACTGATAAAGCAGTGGCAGGGTTTGAGAGGATTGACTCTCATTTTTTAAGAAGTTCTACTGTGGGTAAAAAGCTATCAAACAGCATTGCATGACTCAGAGAAATATTTTGTTAAGGGAAGAGTCAATTAATGTAGCCAATTTCATTGTTGTTATATTTTAAGAAATTGCCACAGTCACCCCAACCTTCAGTAACCACAACGCTGATCAGTCTAGCAGCCATCAACACTGAAGTAAGACTCTCCACCAGCAAAAAGATTACAACTCCCTGAAGGTTCAGATAATTGTTAGCACGTTTTGGCAATAAAGTATTTTTTAATTAAGATATGTACATTTTTTGAGACATAGAGCTATTGCATACTTAACAGACTATGATATAAACATAACTTTTATATTCACTGGAAAACCAAAAAATTTATGACTTGCTTCATTGCAATATTTACTTTTTTCTAAGTCGTATTTGCCTTTTTTTTTTCTATTTTTGAGATAGAGTCTCACTCCATCATTCAGGCTAGAGTACAGTCGTGCAATCTCTCACTGCAACCTCCACCTCCCAGGTTCAGGTGATTCTCATGCCTCAGCCTCCTGAGTAGCTGGGATTACAGGCATGTGCCACCATACCTGGCTAATTTTTTTTTTTTTTTTGTATTTTTAGTAGACAGAGTTTCACAATGGTGGCCAGGCTAGTCTCAAACTCCTGACCTCAGGTGATCTGCCTTCCTCAGCCTCCCAAAGTGGTGGGATTACAAGCGTGAGCCACCGCACCTGGTCCATTTTTACTTTCTTATTGTGGTCTGGAACCAAACCTGCATTATCTTCAAGGTACACCCATATATTGATCTTGTATTGTACAATCTTATTGAATATGTATGTTTTTATACATTTACAGTTTATTATTGTACACATATATTATCTACTCTCAACAATGGTGAGTAATAAATGCCTATCTCAGGTAGGCATTTATTCCCTAGGAAGCCTGCCCCACACCCCATCACGATTTACCCAAGAGAGGTAGGGGAGGGAAGCATTGGCCCATCTTAAGCTTTTTGGGAGCAGTAGTAGGAATCTCTGTCTCCCATAGGATGGGATGGAACACTGCCTAGCACATCTTAACCTCCTTAAATGACTTTATTGACAGAGTGAAGGAACAAGTGAAGCAGGGGTGAGCAAGGCAGCCAGCACCTTTTTCCTCTGAATAGCCCTGCTGCAGGCAGGCTTCCCTGCTGTCTAAGCCATGATCTGCCGTGCTGGAGCATTTACCTGCTCATTCTGGTTTTGCACTGTGGGGAGAGAGAAGACAGCTAACCTTTCTTCCCCAAGACAGTCTTTCAGATAGATGTTGACAGCCAGAATGGCAGATGTACTTGGAAGGGCTTTATAAAGTCAAAGGAGAATAGAAATGCTTGTTGCTGTTTTTATCATTTTGGCTTTTAATCTCATACTATCCCCTGCCACAGTTCTCGTCTATGGATCCCACACCCTTCCTCCAAGGCAGCAGCTTCTTCGGGGATTCTCTAGATTTCCTCACTTAGAAACTTTGCTAGGTGGGGCCAGGCATGGTGGCTCTTGCCTGTAATCCCAGCACTTTGGGAGGTTGAGGCGGGTGGATCACTTGAGGTCCGTAGTTCGAGATAAGCCTGGCCAACATGGTGAAACCCCATCTACTAAAAATACAAAAATTAGCCAAGTGTGGTGGAGGTAACTTATAACCCCAGCTACTTGGGAGGCTGAGGCAGGAGGATCACTTGAACCTGGGAGGTGGAGGTTGCAGTGAGCTGAGATCATGCCACCACACTCCAGCCTGGGTGACATAGCGAGACTTCATCTCAAAAAAAAAAGAAGTAGAACCCTCAAGCTTTGGCCTGCATACGTGTCTGTTTTGGACAGGACCCAGGTCAGTCTTAGTTGACTTCTAGTGTTTTGTGTGGCCCTTCAAACCATGCTTTGCTCTTGAAAACATTCTGCAACCAGACTTCGAGTGAGACAAAACTACGCTATCATATCCCTGCAGCTTTGGTTGATTTTTATTGGCCTATAGTCCTACAGAGCACATCGATTTGAAAATTCTTTTAATGGCCTGTGTTTATTGTTTATTTCTAAATCATTAGCTTGTAAACTCCCAGGGTATACAGGCTAGTGGATTGTTCTTGAATATGCCATCATCAGTGTGGTCTTAAATGTTGCTTAAGTGTCCTGGTCCTCCAGGACATTCCACATCTTGGCTTCCTGCTTGGTTTGATCACGACGGAGAATAACCTATGGTGTGGTGGAAAGAAAGTTGCTGACTTTGGATTTATTAGTGAAGGTTTGTAATGTTGACTTGGTTTCTATCCAGACAGTGTCAGATACTTGATGTAGAAGGTTCTCATGTTTATAATCACAACAGCTCAACAAGGAGGGAGTTACTACCCTCACTTAATAGACGAACAGACCAAGGCTTCAGTATTTGTGTGTGTGTGTGTGTGTGTGTGACAGAGTCTTGCTCTGTCACCCAGGATGGAGTGCAGTGGTGTGATCTCAGCTCACTGCAACCTCCGCCTCCTGGGTTCACACCATTCTCCTGCCTCACCCTCCTGAGTAGCTGCAGTTACAGGCGTGTGCCACCATGCCTGGCTAATGTTTGTATTTTCAGTAGAAACAGGGTTTCACCATGCTGACCAGGCTGGTCTGGAACTCCTGACCTCAGGTGATCTGTCTGCCTTGGCCTCCCAAAGTACTGGTATTTACAGATGTTAGCCACTGTGCCCAGCCAAAGGCTTCAGTATTTAAGTAACCTGCCTCCCAGTCACACAGCCAGTGTGTGCTGGAACTAAGATTCAAACCCAAGTCTGTCTTTCCATCAAAGCACATATTCTTTCTAACAACCACGTGGCCCCCAGCCCCAGTGCACAATGCTGGATTTTATCATATTGCTAGGAAGGGCCAGGGGCCAGGTTCCCAGTGGCTTGGTGGGTTTCTGCATCTGAGAAGTGGAGCTGGTGAGACAGCGATTCCTTCGCTGTTTTCCAACTGCCACCGTGGCTTTGATCTTGACAGCAACCAAGATGTATCGCTCCACTTTGCAGATGAAAAAACTGAGGCCCAGAGAAGTTGATTCAATGTCTCAGGCAGAGTACCTGTTTTATGTTGGAGCTGGAAATTAAACCCTGGTCTGCCAACAACATACCCAGGCTCTTGGCTGTGTGTGACGTGGACTTGCCTACCACATGGGCATGGCCAGGCCCCTGTGGTACACTGGAGAGATGAGCCTTTATTATTTCAAAATACACAGCACTTCTTGGCCAGGCACAGTGGCTTATGCCTGTAATCCCAGCACTTTGGTAGGCCAAGGCCAGCAGATCACTTGAGGTCAGGAGTTTGAGACCAGCCTCGGCAACATGGCAAAACCCCGTCTCTACTAAAAATCCAAAAATTAGGTGGATGTGCTAGCATGTGCCTGTAATCCCAGCTACTCAGGAGGCTGAGGCATGAGAATAGCTTGAATCTGGGAGGCAGAGGCTGCAGTGAGCTGAGATCATGCCACTGCACTCCAGCCTGGATGACAAGAGTGAAAATCCATCTCAGAAACCGAAAATTCACAGCACTTCTTAAGCCTCGGTTACCACCCCCACAGATGAGCTGAAGTCCAGTCTTTCCGATTTGCACCTTGGTGATCCAGGGCCCTTGTGCAGTCCACATCCTTGTCTCCCTCTGTGCCTCCCACCTGGCATGCCAGGTACCCTGTTGTGCAGCACATGGGGAGGCACCCGCTGGACAGCTGGTCTCCTGGCGCACCCCCCACCCCCATGCAGGTCCCCAAAGCCTGCTACAGCCCAGCACAAAAATTCCTATTATCGTTTTTACTGTGAGCTTGGTGAGGAACAGTGGTGGTGAATAGACCATGCCATAGTGAGGTTTTGGACTCGACGATGTGCGGGCAGTATGCCTTAGAACAGTCATAGCATGTTTTGTGCCCATTGAGTGCTAGAACTAATTATAGGCATTTGCACACAATCCTTTTGAAAACTTACAAGAGGTTGGCCAAGCACGATGGCTCATGCATGTGAGCTCCCAGCACTTTGGAAGCAGTGACTCCCTGCACTTTGGGAGGCCGAGGTGGGAGGATCACCTGAGGTCAGGAGTTTGAGACCAGCCTGGCCAACATGCAAAAATTAGCTGGTCATGGTAATGGACCCCTGTAATCCCAGCTACTCAGGAAGCTGAGGCAGGAGGATCACTTGAACCCAGGAGGCGGAGGTTGAAGTGAGCTGGGATCATGCCACTACACTCCAGCCTGGGCAACAAAATTAGACTCTGTCTCCAAAAAAAAAAAGATATTCATCCACAAAAAAATGAAGTGTTTTCTCTATGTTGCCCAGGCTGGTCTCAAACTGTTGGCCTCAAGCAGTCCTCCTGCCTCAGTTTCCCAACTTGCCGGGATTGCAGGTGTGAGCCACCACGCCCAGCCTGAGCATCCCAAAATGCATGATAGAGCCATGCCTTAATCCAGTCCTGATTTCAAACTTAGTGCCCTTTTTATTATACGATCTTCCCCTCTTCCCACTCCTGTCAAAAATAAACAAGCTTCAAAACAAACACAAAAATCCCTCAGGTCTCAAGATAGTGGTTGTTTAGTCTTTATTTTTACTGTATGTTACTCTCACTCAGGCTGGGGTGCAGTGGCACTATCTCAGCTTACTGCAACCTTTGCCTCCTGGGTTCAAGTAATTCTCCTGCCTCAGCCTCCCATGTAGCTGGGATTACAGGCAGGTGCCGCCTCACCTGGCTAATTTTTGTATTTTTAGTAGAGACAGGGTTTTTCCATGAAGGACAGGCTGGTCTCGAACTCCTGGCCTCAAGTGATCCTGCCTTGGTCTCCCAAAGTGTTGGGATTATAGGTGTGAGCCACTGCCTACGCATTTGTCTTTAAATATAACACTTATTACATTTAAAAAAAACCACCTCAACCTTATGAAATTGATGTTGCTGAAAAGATAACCATGGAATCCAGCAGCAGTCATTAGTGTGGATGTGTGGGTCACTGCAGGAAGACGGCTGGAGAGCACCATTGTGTGTGTACAGTGGAGAAACACACCTCGCAGGAGCTACTGCCAGCCAAATGGCTGTTATCATCTCACAGCACACAAAACAATGCTTACTACACAGAGAACTCTTTATGTGTTAAGCATTTTCTATTTATTTATTTATATATTTTTTGAGATGGGGTCTCACTCTGTTGCTCAGGCTGGAGTGCTGTGGTGTGATCTCGGTTCACTGCAACCTCCGCTTCCCAGGTTCAAGCGATTGTCATGCCTCAGCCTTCTGAGAAGCTGGTATTACAGGTGCCTGCCACCTCACCCGGCTAATTTTTGTATTTTTAGTAGAGACGAGGGTTCACCATGTTGGCCAGACTGGTCTTGAACTCCTGACCTCAAGTGATCCACCCACCTTGGCCTCCCAAAATGCTGGGTTTACAGGTGTGAGCCACCATGCCCAGTCAAGAACTCTTTACATATTGAGCATTTTCATAACAATTTAAACCTGGATTCCTGAACCCTTGGGTCACGTCTGCAGACCATGCAGTTGGCCATTGAGGAAAATATTAAAAGCATATTAAACACCCACTGCATGCCCATGATCAGGAGAGGTGGCTGATGCTACAGCTTAGTTTTCCAGGAATTCAGGATCCCTGAGTCAGGCAGCCTTATCTGTCATCCTAGAACTCCAGGACAGTCCCACATTGGTTGGGAGTGGCCATGACTGGGAGATGGATCTGCTCTGAGCCCTGGGATCATGGTGGCATTCCTGGGAGGCGCCTTACAGGCAGAGGGGAAATTGCTCAAGTGTTCCAGGAACTGGGAGTGACTGGGTGTGGCAGGAGGTGAGCCTGAAAAATAGGCTATCCCTCAGAGCAGGACAGGTTTTACCCAGGGCCACAGGCCAGTGTCTGACGTTTCTAGATCAATCCCAGTTTAGCTTCTTCTAAATGGTTTTGTGTCTGTGTGAGAGTGTGTGTGAAATGGGGTTTTGCTATGTTGCCCAGGTTTGTCTTGAACTCCTGGGCTCAAGCGAGCCTCCCACCTTGGCCTCCCGAAGTGCTGGGATTGCAGGCATGAACAACTGTGCCCGGCCCTAAATGGTTTTAAGGGCATGGTACCTACCTCAAGCTAACATGCACACAGGCATGAGGGAGCCAGAACCCTAGCCTAGAATCCTCTCTTCAGCAATCCTTGCATTAAGACCACGCTCTAGACACTTGCTCATTCACAGATCCCTCCCCTTCTCAGAGGGAGCTGTGTTACCAAGCCTTGGCTTGCACCTCTGAGGCATGCAATGGATGGGCTGGGCTCCCTGCAGGGAGGCGGGTGGGTGTGGGGCATGAAGATGAGCACAACACTGTCCCTTCCTCCCTCCCTCCCATGGGTGCTCTTCCTGGCCAGTAGCCATGTGGACACCTGGAGGGAAGCTGCTCTGTGTGGCAGAGTCACTGTGTTGTATCTGGTACTGGGGCCTTCACCAGGGGAGGTCAGTGACTCATCCAGCCCCAGGAGGTGGCTGCTGTCTCCTTCTCATGCAGATGAGGTGGGGCTGGCATTCAAAGGCCTGGCTCCCTCTCTTTAGACTCAGAACAGCCCAGGAACCCAGCTCGAGGTCTGGGGGAAGTGGTGTGTGCATTGGGTCTCGCAGAATAGATAAGTTTTGAGTGGAGAGGCCAGCCAAGGGTGTTCCAAGTAAGCAAAGCATGGAACATGGAACTAGGCTGCAGCAGTGAAATCACAGGAAGGGAAAGCCCACCACAGACTGGGTGAGTTGCAGAGGGAGGATGGACTGAACTCCACCTCCAGGGTCATTCTGTTTTTTTGTTTGTTTTTTTGTTTTGTTTTGTTTTTTTAAAAAAACCACAGTCTCGTTCGGTCATCTGGGCTGGAGTGCAGTGGCTCAATCATAGCTCACTCCAGCCTTGAGCCCCTGGGCTCAAGTGATCCTCCCACCTCAGCCTCTGAGTAGCTGGGACTACAGGTGTGCACCGCTGTAGCTGGCTAATTTGTATTTTTTTGTAGAGATAGGGTCTTACTATGCTGCCCAAGCTGGTCTTCAATTCCTGGGCTCAAGTCCTCCTCCGCCTCAGTTTCCCAAAGTGCTGGGATTACAAGTGCACACCACCATGCCTGGCTAATTTTTTTTTTTTTTTGAGATGGAGTCTCACTCTGTTGCCCAGGCTGGAGTGCAGTGGCACGATCTCGGCTCACTGCAAGCTCTGCCTCCCGGGTTCACACCATTCTCCCCCCTCAGCCTCCTGAATAGCTGGGACTACAGGCGCTTACCACCACGCCTGGCTATTTTTTTTGTATTTTTAGTAGAGATGGGGTTTCACCGTGTTAGCCAGGATGGTCTCGATCTCCTGACCTTGTGATCCCCCCGCCTCGGCCTCCCAAAGTGCTGGGATTACAGGCTTGAGCCACCGCACCTAGCCAAATAATTTTTATTTTTGGTAGAGATAGAGTCTCACTCTGCTGCCCAGGCTGGTCTTGTATTCCTGCCTCCATTTCCTAAATTGTTGGGATTACAGGCATGAGCCACTGTGCCCAGCCTTGGGGCCCATTCTTGTCTGTGGGGCTGAGGGGACTTCATCATTTAGAAAAGGATCTTTTAAGTCGTCTCTTTTAAGAAACCTCATGGCCCATTTGCATACTGAATTAATTAAACTCATCGACCTGACCATGTTCCTCAGGACTGGGCTAGAATTTCCCTGTGTTAGTGGAAGAGGGCATGGGGAGCAGTCTGAAAGTCGTGGTCCCTGTGATACAGCTCCAATAGGTGGAGGAACACTAGGGTTTTTGGGTTTTATGCTAGTTTAGACAAAATGACATGCTTGGAGTGGTTTTCTTTTTTGTTGTTGCTTTTTTTTTTTGTGGGGGACGGAGTCTTGCTCTGTCGCCAAGCTGGAATGCAGCAGCATGATCTCGGCTCACTGCAACCTCTGCCTCCTGGGTTCAAGCAATTCTCCTGCCTCAGCCTCCCAAGTAGCTAGTATTACAGGCTCCCACCACCACGCCTGGCTAATTTTTGTATTTTTAGTGGAGACAGCATTTCACCATATTGGCCAGGCTGGTCTAGATCTCCTGACCTCAGGTGATCCACCCACCTCGGCCTCCCAAAGTGCTGGGATTACAGGTGTGAGCCACCATGCCTGGCTCAGTGGAGTGGTTTTAAAACACTGGTGTCCACAGAGCTGATTCCTTCTGCTGGCTGTAGGGGAGAATCTGCTGTGTCCCTGTCCCAGCTTCTGGTGGTTTTCTGGTCATCTTTGTCTTGTAGATCATCAGCCCAGCCTTTCCTTCGTCTCCCTGTGACATCCTGTCTACGTGTCTGTCTCTGTGTCCAGGTTTCTCCTTCTTATCAGATCCTATTGGACGAGGGCCCAGGCTAATGACCTTGCCTTATCTTGATCACCTACAGAGACCCTAATTCCAAATAAGGTCATATTCACAGGTATTGAGGGTCAGGACTTCATCATCTTTTGGGAGACACAATTCAACCTGTTACAGCCCTGAAGTGTGCCATGTAAATTACCAAACCCCACATCCCAGGGAATAACCTAGTTGACAGGAGGACAGAGTTCAGGATCTTTCCAGATGCCAGCCCTTGCCTCCAGGAGATGCAGCCACCTAGTTCCCTCAGTCGGAATACCTGGGAAGTGAAGGGCCCTCCCTAGGCAGATCCT
Source organism: Pongo abelii (assembly GCF_028885655.2). Lineage (NCBI taxonomy): Eukaryota > Metazoa > Chordata > Mammalia > Primates > Hominidae > Pongo > Pongo abelii. The sequence continues at coordinate 23,006,353 of NC_071991.2, forward strand.
AAGCCAGGAAGAGAAGCCTCTGTGTGGCTGTCAATCATTACGGACAGCAGCCAGGACATCTGCCCAGCTTTCTGGACAGACTCTGCTACCCACCTGCCTCTCTTAGAAGGGCCCCATGGAGTGTTCCAATTCATCTGGAGAAGCAATTCCAAATCCATTGCTTACTCCAGACATCTATAATATGTGGGCTTAGGTACAGTTGAAACAGTACCATTTAGACAGTTCTCAAAATTTGTAATGGATATTGAGAAAGATACATGATACGACAGGGAAAGAAAGCACAATGCACAATCTTATGTATAGGTTGATTTCAAATATGTACATACACACACCCGTTTTAAGCAGCTTGATTGAGATATAATTCACATACCATATAATTCACCCATTTAAAATCTGCAGTTCATTGACTTTTAGGATATTCACAAAGTTGTACAGCTGTCACCACAGACAATTGTAAAACATTTTCATCACCCAAAAGGAAATCCCACACCCTTCAGTTGGCATCTACCAGCCCCTCCTTTCTGCCCACCCCCAGCCCGAGACCACTCTAATGTATAATACATCAGTCTCTTGTGTGTCTGCATTTTATGTAACTTATTTATTTATATTTTTTTGAGACGGAGTCTCACTCTGTTGCCTAGGCTAGAGTGTAGTGGCATTATCTTGGCTCACTGCAACCTCCACCTCCCAGGTTCAAGTGATTCTCCTGCCTCAGCTTCCTGAGTGCTGGGATTACAGGCGCACGCCACCACATCCAACTAATTTTTGTATTTTTAGTAGAGATGAGGTTTCACCATCTTAGCCAGGCTGGTCTCGATTTCCTGACCTTGTGATCTGCCCACGTTGGCCTCCCAAAGTGCTGGGATTACAGGCATGAGACACCGCACCCGGCCGCAATGATGTTTTTTTGTATAATTAGGAAAACAAATTTAGAAATACAGACCTGACAGTCTGATTCCTGCCTGTGAGTGGCACATTGTAATTATACTTTTAATTTTTTTCTATATATCTGATATTTTTCTGATCACACAATGAGCATGAGTTGCTAATAAAGGGGGAGGGAGTTATTTTAAAAACAAAGGGCGGTCATATCATACTAATAGTCCTTGTAGGCAAGGCATGGTGGCTCAGGCCTGTAATCCCAGCACTTTGGCAGGCTGAGGCGGGTGGATCACCTGAGGTCAGGAGTTCAAGACCAGACCAGCCTGGTCAACATGATGAAATCCGATCTCCAATAAAAATACAAAACAAAAAAATTAGCTGGGCATGGTGGCGCACTCCTATAATCTCAGCCACTTGGGAAGCTGAGGCAGGAGAATTGCTTGAACCCAGGAGGCAGAGGCTGCAGTGAGCTGAGACTGTGCCACTGCACTCCAACCTGGGCAACACAGCAAGCCTCTATCTCAAAAAACAGTCCTTGTAGAGTGTTCTGAAACTACTCAACACCAAATTCACAACATTTTTTGTGGTTTTTTTTTTTTTTTTAATTTGAGACAGGGTCTCACTGTGTTCTCCAGGCTGGAGTGCAGTTGTGTGAACACAACTCACTGCAGCCTCGAACTCCTAGGCTCAGGCAATCCTCCCACCTCAACCTCCCAAGTAGCTGGTATTATAGGTGCATTGCCACCCCACCCAGCTATTTTTTTTTATTTTTTATTCTGTAAAATTTTTATTTTTAAATTTTAATTTGTAGATACCTCATTCTTTTTCCCAGGCTGGTCTTGAACTCCTCAGCTCAAGCCATCCTCCCATTTCACCCTCCCAAAGTGCTGTGATTACAGGTGTGAGCCACCACAACTGGCCCAGAATCACAGCCTTAACTTATCAGGTTGGGGGGCGGGGGGCGGGGGGCCAGGGGGGCGAATGTGTCTGAGTTCCAAACAACTGACTTTCAACTTGGAATCTTAGTGCACAGCTTGTTAGAAGTTGGAAATGCTTGCATTGCACTAGTCTGCTATGCATTTGATTTTCTAGGCCCAGCTCCCACTAGCCCTCATCCCCTAGTCCTGAGCACCCCACATCCGAGCACCCCACATCCTTAATCAGGGGACCTCCCTCAGCCCTTAACAAACTGCCAGCTGGCTCAGGTGAGAGGCCCTGTAATTAAACCACATCTTTTGCCTCTTTAATAACATCAGAGACAGCAAGTTCTAGGAAGGGACAGAAGGAATATATAATTTACTGTCCTTTGCCTGAGCCAGTATGAAATTGGTGCACGTGCAGTCTTATGTGTTTTGGCTGTAAAGCGTGATCTGTTGTCTCAGCAAATGTGTAGGTAAGCTAAATATTCTAATAAGTCGGTGCAACCACAGCAGGCTCTTTGCATGTGCATCCGGCACAGCTGAAGAATAGACATCTACACTGGAGGAAACTGGCTCAGCTAGTCAGTTCACAAAACAAACCAATCCCGGCCACCATCGCAAAACCTCGCCAATTGTGTAATCTGGAATCGTGGGCATCGTCCTCGATTTGCCTTGTTCTTCTGGGCCTCACATCAACTGTGTGTGCCACTGATCTCTCCAGCCGCCCTCTCATCCTCCTCAACACCCAGAGCCACTGCCCAGCACATCTCACCTGGATGAGAGCAATGACTCCAGAGTGATCTCTTCCTCCTTGCCCCCTCCTGTGCTCTTTTCTCCCCGACTGCTGCCCAGGTGATGAGGGTCACCCTGCACCACTTGCCCTTGTGCCTCTCATGATGTGACACCATTTACTTGCCCAACTGTGTCACCCACAGATCCCGCATATGTATCCACGTTCCCACCCGACAGACTCTCATGGGTCCCCTATCCCCCATGGTGTGTTGTAGCCCCATTGGTGGGCTCTTAATCTGGACTCCAGGAATGGAGCACAAGCTGACATGTGAATGAGTGTCTCAAAACAGAACACGTAGTTTGGGCGCAGTGGTTTAGGCCTGTAATCCCAGCACTTTGGGAGGCTGAGGCCGGTGGATCACCTGAGGTCAGCAGTTCGAGATCAGCCTGGCCAACATAATGAAACCTCATTTATACTAAAAATACAAAAATTAGCCAGGCATGGTGGTGGGCACCTGTAATTCCACTATTCATGAGGCTGAGGCACGAGAATCTCTTGAACCCGGGAGTCAGAGTTTGGAGCCGAGATCACACCACTGCACCCCAGCCTGGGAGACAGCGCAAAACTCTGTCTTAAAAAAAAAAAAAAAAAAGGAATTTTATGAAATTCTTTGCTCTGGGCATTTGAATATGTTCTTCCATTTACATGCGGTGTCTTACCCATCCACTGGGGTGAAATACTTTTTAAGACTCTGCTCCAAGGTCACGATTTTCCTGCCCTAGGTTCCCTTCTCCATGTCTCCAGGGATTTAATTACTTCTTAATTACATACCTGTTTCCCTCCTAGACCCTGAGCTCCTGGGGGTAAGAACTGTCTCTTCTGCCCACCCCCGGCCCCCCAGCAGTGTCTAGCACATGGTCAGCTCTTAGTACTTGCAGAAGAAAAAGACCACGAAGGGCATGCATGCCAGACCATTCTCTATGGAAGACCCACCCAGTGTTCCCTGCTGTATAGTAAATGGCTCCATATTCCCAAATCTCGGCTCCTCCCTCATTTACCTTCATGAAAGGGGCCTTTTTGTGGTTTGCAGGCATTTTCTCTAAGAGGCTGAAGCCCAGTTGTCAAGCATCTACGCGGAGGAATCAGACTTCCCCTTGCTGCCGGAATTCACTTGATGTGTAACGCTTTGTAAATTACCTCTTGACAAATGTTGGGCTCTTTGTTTTTCTTTTATTTCTTTCCTTCCCTTTCAGATTGATACAGTATTAAAAGAAGCACGGAAGCTGAAGCAGCTTTCTTGAATGTCTACAAAAATTGATTGACGTCCCAGGTAAGCCCCAGCACTGATATCCCACCTGTGGCGGATATTGTGTCTGGTGAGTCGGTGAGTTTGGGGCTCATTCTTCTTGGCTTTCCTAAGGAAAATAAATACAGCATCAGTGGCAACTTCCCCCAGGAAACCAGGGAGTGCTGCACACGTGAATTCTCCACAACCCAGACTTTGGATATGGAGGGAAATTGGTTGCACTTGTTGAAGTACTCACATGATCTCCAGGGGATGCCTTTGTAAAAGCAGAGACTGAAATCTCTGGGGCTACAGCATAAAACGCTGCATGTCCTGCAGAGAAGATGCAGACCTGGTGTGTGTGCTGTGCAGAAGTCCCTTGTACTGCCCAATGCCATCTTTAGGACTTTAGGAATGGCCTTACTAAGACACCTGGAGTGTCCTGCTCCCCTGCCAAGTCAACCAAGATCTGTGGCCCCTAGACAAGCCTTTCACTTAAGGGTTATGGGCAGAGGGTAACTGATAATCCCTGCAGCTACAACCAAGTATACCAGTTGTTTCTTTTATTTTTTTTTTCTAATTTTACTTATTTAATTTTGAGACAGGGTCTTGCTCTGTCACCCAGGCTGGAGGGCAGTGGCGCAATCTCCACTCACTGCAACCTGCACCGCCCGGCTCAAGCTATCCTCCCATCTCAACCTCCCAAGTGGCTGGGAGGTGCATGCCACCATACCTGGCTAATTTTTGTATTTTTAGTAGAGACAGGGTTTTGTCATGTTGGCCAAGCTCGTCTTGAACTCCTGACCTCAGGTGATCCGCCCGCCTCAGCCTCCAGAAATGCTGGGATTACAGGCATGAGCCACCGCACCCTGCCAGCTGTGGCATCTTGAGATAGCCTCCCAAGGCCATCAGATAAGAGAGTTTGGAAGTGCAGAATTCTCCAAGAGCTCACAGCAGCGCTGGCAGGGGGCCCGTGTTCCTAGACTGCTGCTCTGTGATGTTTGTAGATGTCTGTAGTGAAAAGTCAAGGACAATGGATGATGCACACAGTTCAGAGACCCTGACTCTGGTCCTGTCTGTCCCCAGGTGTGGCCCCACAAAGCCCCTCCCTCGGCCATAGCACCCACCTCACTAGTACAACAGGATCGGACAAGATGCCAGGCAGAATGGAGGAGCCAGCCCATTTGTCAGCCTCTTGCACTTTCTTGCCCAGTTCTACTTCCCAGAGTCCTGGATCTCTGATACTGCCTCCCAGAAGGGCCTGTTTGTGGAGTGGCCTTCAGGCATGGCTGCATCCAGGGCACCAGGCAAAGCATGAGTAGTGATGGGAAGAAGCTGGGTTGCAACATTGTAAAGACCTGGGTTTGATTCCCCACTCCATGAATTATGTAACCTCCAGCAGGGCAGGAGGTTTCCTTACGTGGGCCTTAGTATTTTCATAAGTGAAATGAAAGAATGCCATACCTCACCTGTAATCCCAGCATTTTGGGAGGCTGAGGTGGGTGGATCACTTGAGGTCTTGAGTTCAAGACCAGCCTGGCCAGCACGGTGAAACCCCGTCTGTACTAAAAATACAAAAATCTGCCAAATGTGGTAGCGGGTGCCTGTAATTCCAGTTACTCAGGAGGCTGAGGCAGGAGAATCACTTGAACCTGGGAGGTGGATGTTGCAGTGAGCCCAGATAGCGCCACTGCACTCCAGCCTGGGCAACAGAGAGAGATTCTGTTTCAAAAACAAAGAATGCCATGCCAGTGCCTGGCACAGGACCTGCAAGGCACCTGGCATCACCTGGCATATTTGAAAAAGGTCTGCTTACCTCTCCTTGCTTAAGGTCTCTCCCCACTCTAAAGAATTCTGTCGCTTTCCATTATGAATTTGTAAAAATCGTTATCTGCACTGCAAGACCTATTCATCCATATTAGCATGCCACAGCAGGGAGAGCCACGTGCAAGGTTTTGTTTCCCATCATCTTCCTCAGGGATCCTAAATTTTAAAATCTGCATTAGTCACCACTGAGGTGCCACTAATACAGTGGCCAAAAGTCCAAGTTCAAACCATTACAAAGCTGCAAATGCCTTCATAGATGTGTCTCTAAAAAGTCAACACTGGGGCCTGGTGCGGTGGCTCATAGCTATAATCCCAGCACTTTTGGAGGCCAAGACAGGCAGATCACTTGAGGTTAGGAGTTTGACAGCAGCCTGGCCAACATGTTGAAACACTGCCTCTGCTACAAATACAAAAATTAGCTGGGTGTGGTGGCAGGCACTTGCAATCCCAGCTACTCAGGGATTACAGGCATGAGCCACCATGCCCAGCCATTTCACCAACTTTTATAAATTAACTAGGGAGATAAATATATGTTTCTTTATATTTAATGCAACTGCACATAGGAAATGTGTCATTCTTCTCCTTTGTTCCAAGCATTTTGTAATCCAATTTTTCTATCGCTATCACTGAGGCAGGAGAATCACTTGAACCCAGGAGGCAGAGGTTGCAGTGAGCTGAGATCATGCCACTGCACTCCAGCCTGGGCGACAGAACAAGACTCCATCTCAAAAAAATTAAAAAATATGTAGTGTCGAGAATGCTTGCTATCAAAATAGCCTGAAGCACAAAAGCACAGCTTATTCTTGAAATTTTATGGGATAGCCTATATTTTTACCTTTTCACTTCTTCTTATTTGGACAATATGTGCTTCGATGCATTTCTGTGATCTTCCCACCCCTAAAAAAAAAATCTCTGCAGGCCGGGTACGGTGGCTCACACTTGTAATCCCAGCACTTTGGGAGGCTGAGGTGGGTGGATCTCGAGGTCAGGAGTTCAAGACCAGACTGGCTAATATAGTGAAACCCCGTCTCTACTAAAAATACAAAAATTAGCCAGGCATGGTGGTGCATGCCTGTAGTCCCAGCTACTCAGGAGGCTGAGGCAGGAGAATCACTTGACCCTGGTAGGCAGAGGTTGTGGTGAGCAAGATCATGCCACTGCATTCCAGCATAGGCAACAGAGTGAGACTCTGTCTCAAAAAAAAAACTCATGCCACTGCATTCCAGCATAGGCAACAGAGTGAGACTCTGTCTCAAAAAAAAAAAACTCTGCAGTTTGAAGGATTTGCTGAATATATAGATGACTGGCTGCTCTGTGGTTTCCATGGAAAGCCGAAATGTAATTACAAATCCAATTTCCTATGGATCTTTACAATGGAAAAAGGACCAGTTGTGTTAAGTGGCTAATTCTTTTTGTATGCAGATGGTTGATTGTCATTTTCTTATAGTAGCTTTCTGAATTTTTGCGGACTGCCAAAAGAAGAAGAAAAAGTTGTATATAAAAATTGCTCAATTGGCCGGGTACAGGAGCTCACGCCTGTAATCCCAACACTTTGGGAGGCCGAGGCAGGAGGGTCTTTTGAGGCCAGGAATTCAAGAGCAGCCTGGGCAAAACCACAAGACATCATCTCTATTTTTTAAAAAAAGTTGTTTGTTTGTTTTTTTTTGAGACAGAGTCTTGCTCTGTCACCCAGGCTGGGGTGCAGTGGCATGATCTCGGCTCACTGCAAGCTCCACCTCCTGGGTTCATGCCATTCTCCTGCCTTAGTCTCCCGAGTAGCTGGCACTACAGGCACCCGCCACCACGCACGGCTAATTTTTTGTATTTTTTTAGTAGAGATGGGGTTTCACAGTGTTAGCAAGGATGGTCTTGATCTCCTGACCTCGTGATCCACCCACCTCGGCATCCCAAAGTGCTGGGTAAAAAACAAACAAAAAAAGTTTTAAAATAGCTCAAATTTAAGTACATTAAAGAAGGACAGAGTCTTTAGGAAATGGTAGACTAACAGGTCATCTATGTAGAAGCCAATAGAGTCAGAGCTGTGCCCCATGCAAAATAAAGTCTACATGTTTAAAACATTTATTTATTTATTTACTTATTTATTTTTTGAGAAAGGGTCTCACTCTGTTGCCCAGACCTGAGTGCAGTGTGTGATCTCAGTTTATTGCAACTTCCACCTCTTGGGTTCAAGCAATTCTCCTGCCTCAGCCTCCCAAGTAGCTGGGATAACAGATACATGCCACCAAACCCAGCCAATTTTTGTATTTTTAGTAGAGACAGGGTTTCACCACGTTGGCCAGGCTGATCTTGAACTCCTGACCTCAAGTGATCCACCCACCTCGGCCTTCCAAAGTGCTGGGATTACTGGCGTGAGCCATCACACTTGGTCTAGAAGTTTAAGACATTTAAATTGACCAAAAAGAAAAAAAAAACCCATAAAGACGCTAGGAACAATTTTAGGTGGATATTTATACAATAAGGGGGTGGAAAAAAAAATTTTTTTTAAGCATGATGCCAAAAGTAGAAATCACAGGGGGGAGGAGCCAAGATGGCCGAATAGGAACAGCTCCGGTCTACAGCTCCCAGCGCGAGCGACGCAGAAGATGGGTGATTTCTGCATTTCCATCTGAGGTACCGTGTTCATCTCACTAGGGAGTGCCAGACAGTGGGCGCAGGTCAGTGGGTGAGCGCACCGTGCGCCAGCCGAAGCAGGGGCGAGGCATTGCCTCACTCGGGAAGCACAAGGGGTCAGGGAGTTCCCCTTCCAGGGGTGACAGACGGCACCTGGAAAATCGGGCCACTCCCACCCGAATACTGTGCTTTTCCGACGGGCTTAGGAAACGGTGCCCCAGGAGAGTATAGCCCGCACCTGGCTCAGAGGGTCCTACGCCCACGGAGTCTCGCTGATTGCTAGCACAGCAGTCTGAGATCAAACAGCAAGTCGGCAGCGAGGCTGGGGGAGGGGCGCCCGCCATTGCCCAGGCTCGCTTAGGTAAACAAAGCAGCCTGGAAGCTTGAACTGGGTGGAGCCCACCACAGCTCAAGGAGGCCTGCCTGCCTCTGTAGGCTCCACCTCTGGGGGCAGGACACAGACAAACAAAAAGACAGCAGTAACCTCTGCAGACTTAAATGTCCCTGTCTGACAGCTGTGAGGAGAGCAGTGGTTCTCCCAGCACGCAGCTGGAGATCTGAGAACGGGCTGACTGCCTCCTCAAGTGGGTCCCTGACCCCTGACCCCCGAGCAGCCTAACTGGGAGGCACCCCCCAGCAGGGGCAGACTGACACCTCACACGGCCGGCCAGGTACTCCAACAGACCTGCAGCTGAGGGTTCTGTCTGTTAGAAGGAAAACTAACAGAAAGGACATCCACACCAAAAACCCATCTGTACATCACCATCATCAAAGACCAAAAGTAGATAAAACCACAAAGATGGGGAAAAAACAGAGCAGAAAAACTGGAAACTCTAAAAACCAGAGTACCTCTCCTCCTCCAAAGGAACGCAGTTCCTCACCAGCAACGGAACAAAGCTGGATGGAGAATGACTTTGACGAGCTGAGAGAAGAAGGCTTCAGACGATCAAATTACTCCGAGCTACAGGAGGATATTCAAACCAAAGGCAAAGAAGTTGAAAACTTTGAAAAAAATTTAGAAGAATGTATAACTAGAATAACCAATACAGAGAAGTGCTTAAAGGAGCTGATGGAGCTGAAAACCAAGGCTCGAGAACTACGTGAAGAATGCAGAAGCCTCAGGAGCCGATGCGATCAAATGGAAGAAAGGGTATCAGCCCTGGAAGATGAAATGAATGAAATGAAGCGAGAAGGGAAGTTTAGAGAAAAAAGAATAAAAAGAAACGAGCAAAGCCTCCAAGAAATGTGGGACTATGTGAAAAGACCAAATCTACGTCTGATTGGTGTACCTGAAAGTGACGGGGAGAATGGAAACAAGTTGGAAAACACTCTGCAGGATATTATCCAGGAGAACTTCCCCAATCTAGCAAGGCAGGCCAACATTCAGATTCAGGAAATACAGAGAACGCCACAAAGATACTCCTCGAGAAGAGCAACTCCAAGACACATAATTGTCAGATTCACCAAAGTTGAAATGAAGGAAAAAATGTTAAGGGCAGCCAGAGAGAAAGGTCGGGTTACCATCAAAGGGAAGCCCATCAGACTCACAGCGGATCTCTCGGCAGAAACCCTACAAGCCAGAAGAGAGTGGGGGCCAATATTCAACATTCTTAAAGAAAAGAATTTTCAACCCAGAATTTCATATCCTGCCAAACTAAGCTTCATAAGTGAAGGAGAAATAAAATACTTTACAGACAAGCAAATGCTGAGAGATTTTGTCACCACCAGGCCTGCCCTAAAAGAGCTCCTGAAGGAAACGCTAAACATGGAAAGGCACAACCGGTACCAGCCACTGCAAAATCATACCGAAATGTAAAGAACATCGAGACTAGGAAGAGACTGCATCAACTAACGAGCAAAATATCCAGCTAACATCATAATGACAGGATCAAATTCACACATAACAATATTAACTTTAAATGTAAATGGACTAAATGCTCCAATTAAAAGACACAGACTGGCAAACTGGATTAAGACTCAAGACCCATCAGTGTGCTGTATTCAGGAAACCCATCTCACGTGCAGAGACACACATAGGCTCAAAATAAAAGGATGGAGGAAGATCTACCAAGCAAATGGAAAACAAAAAAAGGCAGGGGTTGCAATCCTAGTCTCTGATAAAACAGACTTTAAACCAACAAAGATCAAAAGAGACAAAGAAGGCCATTACATAATGGTAAAGGGATTAATTCAACAAGAAGAGCTAACTATCCTAAATATATATGCACCCAATACAGGAGCACCCAGATTCATAAAGCAAGTCCTGAGTGACCTACAAAGAGACTTAGACTCCCACACATTAATAATGGGAGACTTTAACACCCCACTATCAACATTAGACAGATCAACGAGACAGAAAGTCAACAAGGATACCCAGGAATTGAACTTAGCTCTGCACCAAGCGGACCTAGTAGACATCTACAGAACTCTCCACCCCAAATCAACAGAATATACATTTTTTTCAGCACCACACCACACCTATTCCAAAATTGACCATATACTTGGAAGTAAAGCTCTCCTCAATAAATGTAAAAGAACAGAAATTGTAACAAACTGTCTCTCAGATCACAGTGCAATCAAGCTAGAACTCAGGATTAAGAATCTCACTCAAAACCGCTCAACTACGTGGAAACTGAACAACCTGCTCCTGAACGACTACTGGGTACATAACGAAATGAAGGCAGAAATAAAGATGTTCTTTGAAACCAACGAGAACCAAGACACAACATACCAGAATCTCTGGGATGCATTCAAAGCAGTGTGTAGAGGGAAATTTATAGCACTAAATGCCCACAAGAGAAAGCAGGAAAGATCCAAAATTGACACCCTAACATCACAATTAAAAGAACTAGAAAAGCAAGAGCAAACACATTCAAAAGCTAGCAGAAGGCAAGAAATAACTAAAATCAGAGCAGAACTGAAGGAAATAGAGACACAAAAAACCCTTCAAAAAATAAATGAATCCAGGAGCTGGTTTTTTGAAAGGATCAACAAAATTGATAGACCGCTAGCAAGATTAATAAAGAAAAAAAGAGAGAAGAATCAAATAGATGCAATAAAAAATGATAAAGGGGATATCACCACCGATCCCACAGAAATACAAACTACCATCAGAGAATATTACAAACACCTCTATGCAAATAAACTAGAAAATCTAGAAGAAATGGATAAATTCCTCAACACATACACCCTCCCAAGACTAAACCAGGAAGAAGTTGAATCTCTGAATAGACCAATAACAGGAGCTGAAATTGTGGCAATAATCAATAGCTTACCAACCAAAAAAAGTCCAGGTCCAGATGGATTCACAGCCGAATTCTACCAGAGGTACAAGGAGGAGCTGGTACCATTCCTTCTGAAACTATTCCAATCAATAGAAAAAGAGGGAATCCTCCCTAACTCATTTTATGAGGCCAGCATCATCCTGATACCAAAGCCTGGCAGAGACACAACAAAAAAAGAGAATTTTAGACCAATATCCTTGATGAACATTGATGCAAAAATCCTCAATAAAATACTGGCAAACAGAATCCAGCAACACATCAAAAAGCTTATCCACCATGATCAAGTGGGCTTCATCCCTGGGATGCAAGGCTGGTTCAATATACGCAAATCAATACATGTAATCCAGCATATAAACAGAACGAAAGACAAAAACCACATGATTATCTCAATAGATGCAGAAAAGGCCTTTGACAAAATTCAACAACCCTTCATGCTAAAAACTCTCAATAAATTAGGAATTGATGGGACGTATCTCAAAATAATAAGAGCTATTTATGACAAACCCACAGCCAATATCATACTGAATGGGCAAAAACTGAAAGCATTCCCTTTGAAAACTGGCACAAGACAGGGATGCCCTCTCTCGCCACTTCTATTCAACATAGTGTTGGAAGTTCTGGCCAGGGCAATTAGGCAGGAGAAGGAAATCAAGGGTATTCAATTAGGAAAAGAGGAAGTCAAATTGTCCCTGTTTGCAGATGACATGATAGTATATCTAGAAAACCCCATTGTCTCAGCCCAAAATCTCCTTAAGCTGATAAGCAACTTCAGCAAAGTCTCAGGATACAAAATCAATGTGCAAAAATCACAAGCATTCTTATACATCAATAACAGACAAACAGAGAGCCAAATCATGAGTGAACTCCCATTCACAATTGCTTCAAAGAGAATAAAATACCTAGGAATCCAACTTACAAGGGATGTGAAAGACCTCTTCAAGGAGAACTACAAACCACTGCTCAAGGAAATAAAAGAGGATACAAACAAATGGAAGAACATTCCATGCTCATGGGTAGGAAGAATCAATATCGTGAAAATGGCCATCCTTCCCAAGGTAATTTACAGATTCAATGCCATCCCCATCAAGCTACCAATGACTTTCTTCACAGAATTGGAAAAAACTACTTTAAAGTTCATATGGAACCAAAAAAAAAGCCCGCATCGCCAAGTCAATCCTAAGCCAAAAGAACAAAGCTGGAGGCATCACACTACCTGACTTCAAACTATACTACAAGGCTACAGTAACCAAAACAGCATGGTACTGGTACCAAAACAGAGATATAGATCAATGGAATAGAACAGAGCCGTCAGAAATAATGCCACATATCTACAAGTATCTGATCTTTGACAAACCTGACAAAAACAAGAAATGGGGAAAGGATTCCCTATTTAATAAATGGTGCTGGGAAAACTGGCTAGCCATATGTAGAAAGCTGAAACTGGATCCCTTCCTTACACCTTATACAAAAATCAATTCAAGATGGATTAAAGACTTAAATGTTAGACCTAAAACCATAAAAACCCTAGAAGAAAACCTAGGCATTACCATTCAGGACATAGGCATGGGCAAGGACTTCATGTCTAAAACACCAAAAGCAATGGCAACAAAAGCCAAAATTGACAAATGGGATCTAATTAAACTAAAGAGCTTCTGCACAGCAAAAGAAACTACCATCAGAGTGAACAGGCAACCTACAAAATGGGAGAAAATTTTCGCAACCTACTCATCTGACAAAGGGCTAATATCCAGAATCTACAATGAACTCCAACAAATTTACAAGAAAAAAACAAACAACCCCATCAAAAAGTGGGCGAAGGACATGAACAGACACTTCTCAAAAGAAGACATTTATGCAGCCAAAAAACACATGAAAAAATGCTCACCATCACTGGCCATCAGAGAAATGCAAATCAAAACCACAATGAGATACCATCTCACACCAGTTAGAATGGCAATCATTAAAAAGTCAGGAAACAACAGGTGCTGGAGAGGATGTGGAGAAACAGGAACACTTTTACACTGTTGGTGGGACTGTAAACTAGTTCAGCCCTTGTGGAAGTCAGTGTGGCGATTCCTCAGGGATCTAGAACTAGAAATTCCATTCGACCCAGCCATCCCATTACTGGGTATATGCCCAAAGGACTATAAATCATGCTGCTATAAAGACACATGCACACGTATGTTTATTGCAGCATTATTCACAATAGCAAAGACTTGGAACCAACCCAAATGTCCAACAATGATAGACTGGATTAAGAAAATGTGGCACATATACACCATGGAATACTATGCAGCCATAAAAAATGATGAGTTCACGTCCTTTGTAGGGACATGGATGAAATTGGAAATCATCATTCTCAGTAAACTATCGCAAGAACAAAAAACCAAACACCGCATATTCTCACTCATAGGTGGGAATTGAACAATGAGAACACACGGACACAGGAAGGGGAACATCACACTCTGGGGACTGTTGTGGGGGTGGGGGGAGGGGGGAGGGATAGCATTGGAAGATATAAAAAAAAAAAAAAAACAACTGAAAAAAAAAAAAAAAAAGTAGAAATCACAAAGGGAAATTCAGAGCTTTATGGAGATGGATGGGTGGGTGGATAGATGGATGGATGGACAGATGGACAGATGGACATATGAATTTAGACAGACTGGCAAAAATATTTGCAATGTATATAACACAGTGTGTGTGTGTGTGTGTGTGTGTGTGTGTGTGAGAGAGAGAGAGAGAGAGAGTGTGTATGCCCTTACAGAGCAATAAAAAACTTTCATTTCCCAATAGAAAAACCTCTGTATTTTCAGTTCCTTACTGGACATTTCTACCATGAGCATCTCAAACTCAGCTTAACTTGTTATTCTCCATAACTTCCCCCTTCCCTATAGTCAGCCCCTTCTGCTTTTTTCCTCTGCCCAGCGATACCTGCTCCTCCTTCATTCCAGAAATGGATGGTATTTCTTCACTCCTTTGTGAGCCCTCCTGTCTAATTCGTGTTAGTTCTAGCAATATTGTACATTCCCAACTTCATCACCTCTCTCACTACTGTCATTTTAATGTGTTTTCCTTTTCTTTTCTTTTTTCTCTTTTTTTTTTTTTTTTTGAGACAGGGTCTCGCTCTGTCACCCAACCTGGAGTACAGTGGCACAATCTCTGCTCACTGCCACCTCCACCTCCCAGGTTCAAGCGATTCTCCTGCCTTAGCTTCCCAAGTAGCGGGGATTACAGACACCCGCTACCACACCTGGCTAATTTTTGTATTTTTAGTAGTGACGGAGTTTCACCATGTTGGCCAGCCTGGTCAGGAACTCCTGACCTCAAGTGATTCACCTGCCTCAGCCTCCCAAAGTGCTGGAATTACAGGTGTGAGCCACCATTCCCGGCCTTAATTTGTTTTTCATCTCTTGGTCTCACTTCTTCAAGATCTTCCAAACTTGACCCTGTGCCTCCAGTTTCTCCCTGGACGAAACCACCCTCCATGCATCTGCTAAAATTATCTTTCTAAAATATGTCTGATCCTGCTAAAACCTGTCCCACTTAAAATCTGTCCATGGCATGCTCTCTTGTCTCTAAGTGCAAGTCCAAAATCACAGCATGATGCACAGGCACTTTGGGATACAGCCCTGCCTTCCCAGCCTCATCTTATGCCAAATCGAATTTCCCCATCCTGTGGAATCCCAGGCCCTTTCCCCAGCTCATCTTACAGCTGGTTCCACCCTTCCTGACAAGCAGATCCTGCCCTGCCTTGCCTGCTCCTGTGCCCACACTTACCTGCTCTGGTGAAAGAGGGCTCTGGTCTCCCTCATTCTAGGGGCTCTTCATGTGGGGTCTATAGAAAGAACCCAGGAGCTTCACGAATTGAACCCAGAAAAAACATATCTTTATTTCCATCAATGACTAACCGCAATGTAGCATTTCCTTCCATTGCAAATGAGGCCCCCACACCGAGCTAATTGCAGACCGTGACCTTGCTGTGAGTGGAAATCACAGAAGCATTCACATCTCATTCCCATTGTTGCAGAGATCACAAACGCTGTTTGGATTTATCTTCAAAATGTCAGTGGTTCTTAGATTTGTTATTTAGTGCAACAGTAAAGAACAGTTGTTCCTATATCACAAATCTGGTTTTAGAAAAGTATTGTCCGGGCACAGTGGCTCACGCCTGTAATCCCAACACTTTGGGAAGCCAAGGTGGGCAGATCACTTGAGGTTAGTCATTTTAGTCCAGTCTGACCAACATGGTGAAACCTCATCTCTACTAAAAGTATAAAAAATTCACTAGGCATGGTAGCAGGCCTCCCAGCTACTCAGGAGGCTGAGGAAGGAGAATCACTTGAACCCAGGAGGTGGATGTTGCAGTGAGCTGAGATCACACCACTGCACTCCAGCCTTGGGCAACAGAACTAGAGTCGTTCTCAGAAAAAATAAAAGTTAAAAAAATTGCAATAACTGCACTTCAAAATAGTTGTTTTCCTTGGTCTTTAAAACATGATTAGACTTACGTCCTATAATAGACTTATGGACTTAAGTCTTTAAAACATTGTGAATAGATGCCTGTATTCTTTACAAGACTTCCAGAGGGGACCATGGCAAAGGAAGGGTTAAGCATCTGCATCAGATTAACAGAGCCTTGAGGGCTGTGGCCAGATCCTCCTCTGTCTTTGCCCCACGGTTTTGCACAGTGCCACTTTGTACCACATGACTTTTTATTTGTTTGCTTGTTTGTTTTGAGGCAGGATCTAGCTTTGTCACCCAAGCTGGAATGCAGTGGCGCAAACACCACTCACTGCAGCGTTGACCTCCTGGGCTCAGGTGATCCTCCCACCTCAGCCTCCTGAGTAACTGGGACTATAGGCAAGTGCCAGCACACCCAGCTATTTTTTTTTATGTTTGGAGGTGAGATCTCACTATGTTGCCCAAGCTGGACTCGAACTCCTGGGCTCAAGCGATCCTTCTGCCTCTGCCTCCCAAAGTGCTGGGATTACAGACTTGAGCCACAGCGCCTGGTGCCTATCTATTTTACTTTTCTCTATGTTTCCTTATGTCCTGTGAAGATGGGTACAGTGGGAACTGGGTGGTAATTCTACACATATTCTGGATTTTAGCTACTTACTCACATTTATGATTACTTTACCTGTCAATTAATTGCCTTTCTTTTCACTTGAGTTTTAGTGATTTTCACTGTCCAGAAGAATCATATATAGTTGACCCTTGAACAACACAGGGGTTAGAGGCACTGACCCCTCACACAGTGAAAAATCCAAGTACAACTTTTGACTCCTCAAAAGCTTTACTGACAGCCTGTTAGTGACCGGAAGCCTTACCAGTTACATAAACTGGCGATTAAGATGTTTTGTAAGTTACATACGTTATATACAATGTTCTTCCAATAAAGTAGGGTAGAGAAAAGAAAATGTGAAGGAAATCCTAAGGATAAGAAAACACACTTCCTGTTCATTAAGTGGAACTGGATCATCAAAGAGGTTTTCATCCCTGTTGTCTTCACATCAAGTAGGCCGAGGAAGAGGAAGAGGAGGGTTGGTCTTGCTGTCTCGGGTGACAGCAGAGGAGGAGGTGGAGGAGGTGAGAGGGGAGCCAGGCATACTCAGTGTAATTTTACCAAAAAATATTCAAGGTGAAGTGGAACCATACTGTTCAGACCCATATTCAAGGGTCAACTCGTGTGTGTGTGTGTGTGTGTGTGTGTGTGTGTGTTTGTATACCCACACATAAATCATAATATACATAAATAAGATAGGTCCCATCAATCTTATCCTTAATCATTTCTAATATGGTTTCAATGATGGAAAATAATCTTTTCAGGTCGGGCATGGTGGCTCGTGCCTGTAATTCCAGCACTTTGGGAGGCCAAGGAGGGTGGATCACTTGAGGTCAGGAGTTCAAGACCAGCCTGTCCAACATGGTGAAACCCTATCTCTACTCTAAATACAAAAATTAACCCAGTGTGGTGGTGAATGCCTATAGTCCCAGCTACTTGGGAGGCTGAGGCAGGAGAATCCTTGAACCCGGGAGGTGGAGGTTACAGTGAGCTGAGATCATGCCACTACACTCCAGCCTGGGAAACAGCATGAGACTCCGTCTCAAAAAAAAAAGAAAACAGTCTTTTCTCCTCAGTCCATTTTCTTATTTTTCAGTGATTTATTGTATCTTTGTCTGAAGTTTATTATAGCATATAGAGTAATATTTGTTTCTGTTTATTGTTCTTTAATACTCAGTTTACCCGATAATATTGATGACTTCTTCCCCTGATAAATAATATCTGACAAATCGGGCATAATTACACATACATCTGGATTTCTGTCTATAATTTCAATCAGTCTAGTTTTTTGCTCTAATAAGTGCCACACTCTTTTGATGAAGTCTCCTTGTTTTCTATTTCAATATCTTGTATAGCCAGTTTACTATTGTTGTTTTTAC
The DNA here is from genome assembly GCF_028885655.2 of Pongo abelii. NCBI lineage: Eukaryota > Metazoa > Chordata > Mammalia > Primates > Hominidae > Pongo > Pongo abelii. Next base: position 23,024,359 of record NC_071991.2, read on the forward strand.
TTTAAATAAAAACAACAACCTTTAGTATTTTGGTCACCTATTTTTTCTATATGCAACTCATCATTTTACCAACTTTTTTTTTTTTTTTTTGAGACGGAGTCTCATTCTGCCACCCAGGCTGGAGTGGCAGTGGTGTGATCTTGGCTTACTGCAACCTCTGCCTCATGGGTTCAAGTGACTCTCCTTCCTCCTGCCTCAGCCTCCTGAGTAGCTGGGATTACAGGCACCCACCACCATGCCAAGCTAATTTTTGTATTTTTAGTGGAGGCGGGGTTTCACCATGTTGGTCAGGCTGGTCTCAAACTCCTGACCTCGAGATCTGCCCACCTTAGCCTCCCAAAGTGCTGGGATTACAGGCGTGAGCCACCGTATCCAGCCATTTTACCAACTTTTATAAATTAACTTTGGAAAGAAATGTATGTTTCTTTATATTTAATGCAACTGCACTAAGAAATGTATCATTCTTTTCCTTTGCTCCAAGCATTTTGTAATCTGATTTTTCTATCGATGGAATTTATACTATATTATTTTAATTCCCACATGGTTATATGTTTATCTCTGTTGTAAATGAGAAAGATCTTTTAATTCATTTTGTGGATGTTTATTACAGTATAGGGGAGTTTGTTATTTTCTTGTCTTTACCAAGAAACATAGCGCTTTGCTGAACCCATGATTGTCCCAGTCCATTTGCTCAAGTGAATCCCTTGGATTGCATGGGACTGCATTACCTACAAGTAGTGAATGTGCACCCTTTGTGACACTCAGAGCCTCTGATCCTCTTCTTTCATTCCTGTTTTCAAGAGGAGCATTCTATTATAGCTCTGGGAAGAATTGTGGAGGCTCTTGGTTTAAGTCTGTGTCCTTTTCCATGTTAACCAAATGCTCCAGTGATTTCCCCTCTGTAAATTGAACTGTGAAGTGGTTTCTAGATTCCATGGGATTAAAACCCCACAACGGTGTGAGATTCTCCTAGTGGGTTAGTTAGTTTTCTGTTAGGTCAGTGCAAAAGTAATTACAGTTATTGCCATTAAAAGTAATGGCAGGTCGGGCGCAGTGGCTCACGCCTGTTATCCTAGCACTTTGGGAGGCCAAAGCAGGCAGATCACCTGAGGTCAGGATTTCAAGACCATCCTGGCCAACACGGCAAAACTCCGTCTCTACTAAAAATACAAAAATTAGCTGTGCGTGGTAGTGGGTGCCTGTAATTCCAGCTACTGGGGAGGCTGAGGCATGAGAATTGCTTGAACCCAGGGGGCGGAGGTTACAGTGAGCAGAGGTCATGCTATTGCACTCCAGCCTGGGCGAGAATGGTGAAAGTCCACCTCAAAAAAAAAAAAGAAGTAGGCCAGGCACAGTGGCTCATGCCTGTAATCCCAGGACTTTGGGAGGCCGAGGCGGGTGGATCACCTGAGGTCAGGAGTCCTAGACCAGCCTGGCCAACTTGGTGAAACCCCATCTCTACCAAAAAATACAAAAATTAGCCAGGCGTGGTGGCAGGTGCCTGTAATCCCAGCTACTTGGGGGGCCGAGGCAAGAGAATCGCTTGCACGTGGGAGGTGGAGGTTGCAGTGAGCCGAGATCGCACCACTGCACTTCAGCCTGGAGGACAAGAGTGAGAGTTCATCTCAAAAAAAAAAAAAAAAGTAATGGCAAAACTGTAATTACTTTTGCACCGACCTAATAGTAGGATTACACTTTTATATAGTACATTTTCATTCCATTTTTATTTTACATATTTTATAGATTTTTCTTGCTTACTTAAGAGAGGTTGAAGCTCATGTTTCTATTTACTGTGCTGTTTAGCATTTCTTATTTCTCCCTAATGTTATTATGCCACATATAATATTGGTTAGTCTGGCTTCAAACCTTAACTTAATTAGCCTTTTAAAAAAATCTAGTTGGCCAAGCACACTGGCACACACCTATAACCTCAACACTTTGAGAGGCCAAGGCAGGAGGATCACTTGAGCCCAGGAGCTGGAGACCAGCCTGGGTAACGTAGCGAGATCATCTCTCTAAAAAAATTAAGTTAGCCGGGCATGGTGGTGCTCACCATAGTCTTAGCTACTTGGGAGACTGAGGAGCAAGGATTGCTTAAGCCCAGGAGGTCAAGGCTGCAGTGAGCCAAGATCGTGCCATTGCAACCCAGCCTGGGCAACAAAGTGAGATCCCATCTCAAAAAAAAAATCTAGTTAATCATTGCCTTTTTACTCAAAATGTGTTTCTACCACCCTTTTTGGATTTTTTTTAAAATATGTATTTTATTTTTATGGGTAAATTTGGCCTAATTACATTTACTGATATAACTCTTTTTAAAATTATTATTATTGTTATACTTTAAGTTCTATGGTACATGTGCACAATGTGCAGATTTGTTACATATGTATACATGTGCCGTGTTGGTTTGCTGCACCCATTAACTCGGCATTTACATTAGATATAACTCTTAACTGAAATTTCTCTTTACTGTTGAATTGTTGATCCTTTTCATTTTTCTAGTTCACAGTATCTCTGCCCTAGGCTTTCTGATCCATTTAAGGAAGATTGAGTGAGCAGCCTAATTGACCCTGTGAATGTCCCCTGAGCCTTCTAATTAGCCCTGCCTTGAGTCTCCTCTTGTTACTGAAATTCACTTTCTGATGCAGAATCTTTGAGCCCTTCTGAAACCTTTTCAAAACTACATATTTAAATTTTCTTATCATACTGTACTGTTATTAGATTACATGTCTAGTATAGCAGCAAATTGTACTTCATTATATTAACCTTGCCACCTCCCTCTACAATGAGACCCAATCTTTTATAAAATACTCTGGACCTACAGATTCCTGCTGGTGAATTCTTTAAAGTTACCTGGATTTCAATGATTGTCGACTCCCTTTAAAAAGCAGCTGCTGTTTAGCAGGATTATCAATTAGTGGTGAGAATCCTTTATTCTCTATTATATGGTAAATATTTTTAACCACCTTGAGGGATGCCACGCAGATCCCATGGGGTTTACACACATAGACAAAGACGTTCTTCTCATCACATTGTTTTAAACAATTGAGCTGCCATTTTAACTTTCACAAAACTCAGAAATTTACCAGCTAGCTGGGCTGGGCGCAGTGGCTCACACCTGTAATCTCAGCACTTTTGGAGATCA